>NC_091436.1:122582407-123238744 GCF_964237555.1 Oryctolagus cuniculus | reverse complement strand
AAAGTCAATGTATACGGCTGCTTCCCACCCAGCTTCCCCTGGCGCCTGGTTGGGCTCTGTGCCCATGGTCAGGAAGGTTCTTCCTGCATGCCTGCCTCCATCCTCCTCAGAGTCGAGAGACAGGACAGCTCCTGGGAATCTCTTTGTGTGCTCCTCAGGGCTGGAGACAGAGGACTCAGACAGTCCTGGAGAATGTGGTTGTCAGTGGTCACCTTGGGATAGCTCTCCCAGGTGGAATTGTTATTCTGTTTTCCAGTCTAGCTGTCAAATGTGTGTTAACACCCAGGGACCATTCAGTTCTCGAGTGCAGAGTATTGCCAGTCCCCCTGAGAATACTGACAGTGGCCTCTGCGTCCTCCAGAAAGCAGCTCCGCATCCCTGAGGGTGAGGCCACTGATTGGGAAGCACTGCTTTTTGAAGATTTTCTGAATCTTTGTGGTTATCACCTGAAACGTTCAGGGCATGCTTTTGCTAAGTACTGCTTCTACAACCTATCACCCACTGCCTTTCTGTTGTCCAGTGAGAATTGACATTTTTGTGGGAATAGCTTACTTTTTCTTTCCAGCTCAACCATCATGGGAGATAGTAGGGGGAAAGGCACCCTGACAGCAATACAGCCTCAAGGGATTTGAGGTGGTGGTACATGGCCTTGGTGGTCCCAGATTTGGGAATTTGCAAAGAGCTGCCTGCTGATTTATATCTGGATTTGAGTAGAGCAAAGGCAGCAGTCACACCACTGGCAAAACTCCAGCACCTCAGCTTAGGCCTCTGTTTCTTACATTTAAGAAATACATGCTAAGGCACATCGAGTGCTCCATGCAGTCTCTGGAGGTGGTGTGTGCTGTGCCCCTGTGTCCTGCTGGCCTGGGGGCTCCCCAGGGATGACAAGCCTTGCTGTCCAGAGTCTCCATGCCATCCCAACACTTGCCTTTGCCTTATACTCCAGGTGCAGGGTAGAACTTACCAGGGGATCACAGGACTCGCCTGCATATTTACTTATAACAAGAAAACAGAGTTTCTAATTGGACCTCCCTCTGCTTGTCTGTGCAGTTGTCCAGATGAGGATCTGAGCGACAATGGCCAGCTCTGTCCAGAGGGGATTTCCTGATGGCTGAGCTTCAGCCGGAAGAGACAAGGTCACCAATTCCAGGAAGAGCCCCACCTGTCAGACACGACGACTTTCTAAATAATGGCTGGTGTTGGGGTGGGGTGGCCTGGAGTGTGTGGAGGGTGGGGGAGTTACCAGTCATTTCAGGAGAGGTGGCTTTTTATGTGTGGAGAAGAAAACCCCAGGGAACAGTAGAGCAAACAAAATGGTCACCAAAGTTCACTAATCTCACTCGCCTTGCCAGAGCCCTGTCACTCACTCCTCATTTTCTTGACGTGGAATCCCAGTTTGCCATCTTTGTCTCTGTGTTGGACAATTGCCTCAGCAGAAGTCTTGCTAGAGACTCATAGAATGGCAGATGTCCTAAACAGCACTTTGGCCTTAGAATCAGTGCTTAAGGCATTCAGATTCAGCTAAAAAGCCCATGAGAGTTTCTCAGGCATGGAAAGCCAAGACACTGTGGCAAAATAAAATAAAATAAAATAACCTAAATGAAATATCCCTGTGAGTGAGATCCCAGCAGAAAGAATGGGCCATCAAAGAAGGAGGTATCTTTCTCTGAAGGGAGGAGAGAACTTCCATTTTGACTATGGCCTTGTCTAAATAAGATTGGAGTTGGTGAACTCAAAAGGCTTCCATAGCCTT
This sequence comes from Oryctolagus cuniculus, assembly GCF_964237555.1. Lineage (NCBI taxonomy): Eukaryota > Metazoa > Chordata > Mammalia > Lagomorpha > Leporidae > Oryctolagus > Oryctolagus cuniculus. The sequence continues at coordinate 123,236,991 of NC_091436.1, read as the reverse complement.
GGCAGCTCATGACAAGAGCCTAGGGTGATTACTGACATCATAAATAAGAGTGTCAATTGTTAAATCAACAACAGGAGTCACTGTGCACCTACTCCCCATGGAGGATCTCTGTCCTTAATGTGTTGTACTATGAGAATTAATGGTAAAACTACTACTCAAACATTATACTTTGTGTGTCTTTGTAGGTGCAAACTGTTGAAATCTTTACTTAGTATATACTAAGTTGATCTTCTATATATAAAGATAATTGAAAATGAATCTTGATGAAGAATGGGGTGGGAAAGGGAGTGGGAAATGGGATGGTTGTGGATGAGAGGGTGGTTATGGGGGGAAAAAGCTGCTATAATCCAAAAGTTGTACTTTGGAAATTTATATTTATTAAATAAAAGTTGAAAAAAAAAAAGAAGTGTTGCTAGAATGTCTCCTCCCACAAGGGTATTAAGGCAGGTTTATTGTACTAGTCTTCAAAATAGTGACCAATTAAGAAGTACTTGAGCTCTATGCTAGTCACAACGCTAAAGGCTTATGTGTATGAGAATTAAACATCCTTACAGCAAATCAATGAAGGAGGAATTCTCATACTCCATAGAGGAAATGGATTTGGGGGGAATGGAGAAATGTGATGAAGCTTCCAGAGCTAGCAAGGGTGAAAGACAGACTCAAGCCCAGGTGAATGTCAAAGTTAAGCGTAGATCTCTGCTACTCCAAAGGTGATTTCTGGAGAGGAGCGTGTGTTGCCAGAAACAAATCTCAGGCTCACTGAGTTGAAATCTGTATTTTAAGAAGGTCTCCAGGAAGATTCATGTGCACGTTGAAATCTGGGATGCACTAGGCTCCACAATTCACCACATTTCAGAAACTCACACCTCATATTTTTAACCTTGATTGCATGGCAGCATTATTCACAGTAGCCAAAAGGGGAAGCACCCCAAGTATATATGGTGATGAGTGAATGAGTCAGTCCAATGTGGTGCGAATATACAGTAGAACAAGTTATAAAAAGCCTGCAACATGGATAAACCTTGAGGATACTATTCTAAGTGAAATAAGCCAATCACACACACACAAAAAAAAACCTGCATGACTCCACTTACATGAGATAGCTAGAGTAGTCAAATGCACAGAGATGAAGAGAAGAATAGTGTTTGCCAGGAGGAAATAGGAAATTACTGATCAATGGGTAGAGACTTTCTGTTTTGTAAATTGAAAAAGTACTGGAGACTGGATATACAACTAAGTGAATATATTTAACACTACTGAATTACATTCTTGAAAGTGGCTAAGAGAGCAATTTTTATTTTACACATATTTTACAACAGTTTTAAAAAGCCTATCATGGGGCTGGTGATAGTGGGTTAAACCACCGCTTGCAATGCTGATATCTCACACAGGCTCTGGTTTGTGTCCTGGCTGCTTCATTTCTGATCCAGCTCCCTGCTGATGGCTTGGAAAAGCAGCAGAAGATGGCCCAAGTGTTTGGGCCCCTGCACCCATGTAGGAGACCCAGATGAAGCTCCTGGCTCCTGATTTGGCCTGGCTCAGCTGTGGCTATTGTAGCCAGTTGCAACTGAACCAGCAAATGGAAGATCTCTCTTTGTCCCTCCCTTCCCCTCTCCCCCTACTCTGTAACTCTGCCTTTCAAATAAACAAATAAATAAATAAATATTTTTTAAAAAAAACTTATCGCATCACCATATGCAGCATTTAATGTACTAGATGGTCAGCTCATGAGATTGGGTGACAGCTTACAGCAGCATAAGCTGACCAAGTAGACTGAAGTGCACCTCTCCAATGGAGATCCTTGGTTTCTGGGTTGTATGAAGATTTCATGTCTTTAAGGGCAGATCTAAGGAGGAAAAGTGGGGCGCTTTAGGGTGGGGGTGAGAGCTTCTAGGAAAATGAGAGCTTTTGGTTCAAATTCCACTCCAAAAGATTCACTGGCTTATCTCCCACCCTGCCTGTGCCACCAGGCAGAGGTAAGGGCCCTTCCAGAGCTACTACCTCGAGGGAAGACCTGGCACAGTGAGAGGGCACTGCTGCAGCCATGAATACAAGGCATTCTGCAACAGGGGTGAGGCTAATCACCAACTGCTGAGATCGCCTCCAGACTTTGTCACCACATGAGTTGGGTAACTAGGGCTCTACAAGCCATGTGAATTCACAAAGTGTGCAAATGTTTCCCTCCTCAATTTGTATGAGCAACCTACTGCGTATGACTGCACAGGTGGAATTCCACACACTGGAGTCTGGAAGAGGAGACACATCCTGTATACTCCCAAGTCACAAGAAAAATAAAGAAAAAGACAAAGAAAATAATGAGGGGCCCAAAAGCCAAAAGAAGAAGAAAATGCATACAGTCATAATACAAAGTTCTGAAAGTGAGATCAAACATTTCAAATGCGGTATCTATGTGAATAAATTATACTCCCCTAATCAAAGTTAAATGTTCTCAAACTTGATTTAAAAGAAAAAAAAAAACCTCAACTACATGTATTTTTGCAAGACAAAAGAAGAACAGAATATTAAATACTGAACAAAAACAACAAAATGAGTAAAGATAAGGCAACCAAAATTGACAAATGGAATAGAAGATAAAGAATTTAATTCAAAAGTACCAGGTAGGAAAGAGAGATACAATTTATAATGCTGAAATGAACCAATGAAGTTCCAAAAATAGTAGCAGACTGAATAAAAGAGAACTAAAATATCTAAAACAAAAGAATATTTACATCAGCAGAAACAGCTCCATGGCAAGGAGAGAGATAATAATAGAAAAGATTTATACAGCATTAACATGTGTCAGGATTTTCCTAAGGGAACTTATAAATATGAGATCACTTCAGAAAACTCACAGTGAAATGGAATTACGACATTTATTTTGATGCAGAGATTTCTTGAAATACACATATAGTTTTTCCATAGCACAAATTTTTCCAATAACTTTTTGAAGCACCCTTGTATTAACTGATTTCATTTTCATAACACTCAGAAGGAGTCTATACTGCTACTGTCATCATCTCAGAGATGAAGAAACTGAGAGAGAGAGAATTACATCAGTCTTGCAAGATTTTTAAACCAATAATATACCCTTGCTCTGGCACATGCAGATTTGGATAAGGAATAACCCAGTAATTCCCTGAAGGAGGAAAAGAGGTACTCTTATCATCCCCTTTTACCTAAGCTAAGCTCCCACTGACGTTTTAAAGACAACATAGCCTGAATAAGTCATCAGCAGAGATCTTAGACGATTGCTGTGCTGCCCTCCATGATGTCAATCTGTGATTGTGACACACAGATTCATGTCTTTCGAAATATGTTCTATTCTGATGCCAAAGTTAAAATGAATCCCACACGTTCTGCTCAATCCTTTAAATTTGCTTATTGTCATTGTTGTTGGTTTCACAGAGTGGAACCCTCAGGCCCAGACAATACAATGTAGTTGGGGGTGGGGAAGGCTGGGAGATCTTTCTAGAAGCTATGCTGATGTACCATGACTGCTTTCAGAGTATGGCACGTAAACAGGCTAACATCCATTTTTCAATCACTGCCCCCTTCCAATCTGCAAAATTTTCTTAAAGTACTCCCCCCACTCTATTGTTTTCTAAGAGCCCTTTTCCATGTCCGATATTCTCAGGAAATCAGTGAAATACAACAAGAAGAAACATAGCAAACATGGATTTACTCACCAAAGGATGAACCGTAGAGTCTAAATTCAAGTTCAGCATAGCTTTGGAAGAATAAATCACAATAAAAATAAAGCACAAAGTGGTTCTCCTTGGGGATTTCATTCTTCAAGTTTGAGTTGCTTTGCCTGAAATGGAAATATGATGGTTTAGAGACAGAGCACTTTATTTATGAGACAAAAAGAAGAGCAAGAAGTACTGCACAAGGACCTTTTTAAATAAAGATGACTGCAGTAACTTTGAAGTAGAATCTCTGTCTCAACCCTTGGATGAGGAAATGTCAGGGGAAGGTAGGGGAGAGAGGAGGGAGGGTGGTCCCTGTATGTACATGGAACACAGGTAGCCATTTCCTGGAGAGGGAGAGAGGGAAGAAATGAGGAAGTAGAGTGAAGGAGAAACAGAGAATGAAAGCAAAAGAAGGAAAAGACATCTCAGCAAGAAAAGCCTTTAACATCGTGACCCAAGACAAGTACCACATGAACAAAAGGATTCAGAGAACACCATTCGGTTTTGCCACGTGTAATAATCTTTGGCATTTTCAGTTCTTACTCTCTTACTCTACATTAGTTCCTATCTTACCCTAGTTTTTCTTTTGATTCTGGTAGGAGCCCATTAAATTGACTTCATGACCAATATCAGTGGGCTATATTGCCCACTCCTGGCCTTAGATGTAGAAATATAAATTGTACTTTATAGTATTATTTTATACTATATTTTATAAAATAAAATATTAATATAATTTATCTTACCCAAACTATTTCTGCTATGGTTTGGATGTGATTTATCTCCACCAAAACTCAAATTGAGACTTGATCTGCTAAGTAACGGCATTGATCTGGAGGCAGCTTTAAGAGGTGGGGCCTAGTGAGAGGATCAGATCACAGAGGCACCCCCATCAGAAAGGACTAATGCTCATCTCTCCAGATCAGGTTGTTTCATGTGACTGACTGGTTCTCAGGAGAGCATGTTGCTACAAAGTGAGGTCACCGCCACATGTTCAGCTACTTCTACACACAGTCAGTCCCCTTTCCACTTATCCAATGGGTTGTGATGTTGCCAGGGGGCCTTACCAGGAGATTTCACCATGCACTTTGGCACTCCCAGCCACTAAAATCAAGAGTCAAATAAACCTGTTTTCTTTATGTATTACCCAGTACCAGGTGTTTTGTTATAGTAACACAAAACAGACTAAGAATGATTGATTTATGAAAATTCTTTATAATGATGGTGATGTAAGCTGACCTTTATGGTGGCTAGATTAATCATTATTGCATCTTAAGAGTCTAATATCACATGGCATCTCAACCTTATCAGGTCTGAGGACAAAGATAATCTAGTTTGTAGAGAATCCTTTCCTGACTGACTTTTCTCTGTTCAAATGTTATAAGAAGAGCACTAAACTAGAAGATCTATGATCCAGGATTACTATAAAGTAGCTGTATCCTTGAAGAAGTAACTTAACACTCTCCAACTGTAAATTTCCTCATCAGTAAAACGGAAATGGTTGTACCTCCTTTAGTTTTCTCACTGAGTTTTCTGGAAATTAAAAGCCATGAAGAGCTCCAGCGATGCGGGCTGTGATGACTGTCGCCTGATTATCAGTGGAATCCAGAGGGCAACCATGAGGAGGGGCCGGCCTTGGCCAAGGCATTGCAGGGAGCATCAGGAACTGTGTTTTGCATAACACACTGATGATGGCCCAGGTTTACATGCCAGAGGGGTATTGTATTTCCATCACCAGTTGCTGACTCTTGCCTTTTCCTTTTCCCCAGAGGAAAAGAGGGAAACATGGGGCTCTGCAAAACTGACCCAATTTGCAAATCTGGCACTCAAACACATTTTTTAAATTCTGCAACTCAATGTTTATTTTTGTAAACTATACCTTGCAATTTCAGTTACAGGAATACGCATCTGCAGTAGGGAAAATCACAGCAAGGCATTACTTAGTTCCTAAATTGAGGCTTTCCAACCTTTATGGGATAGGGTGATTTAGCCTGCTTGATAACAACTATTCCTGGGATGAGTCAGGTACTTGGGAGACAACTTAATCTTTACTGTGCACTGTCCTTGGTGGCTCTAAATTGAGGCAGTTCATCCAGGGGATGAGACTTAGTAAGTGAAGAGTTAATGAGCCTCTCTTAGTATCTGACACCCAGAGAGGTACTTATAGGGGGTCGACAGCGGGCCCCACCTCTGCCTACCCTTTCCTGACTTTGGCAGTGCCTCCTTTGTTTGTCAGAGTCAGTAGGAATTATAATGTCCCCAGATGGTCATGCCCATCCCTTTTTTCAAGCCATCAACCAGTACTGTCCTCATCTTCCTCCAGCCCTGCTTCACCTAAGGTAGTTGGTAAAATTAACATTCCTCTCTCTGTTGCTTGACTTATAGATGACAAAATCACAAGTGGAAAGAGATAGAGATGTAGGGAGGAAACCACTATGGGGAGGGGCATTCTCTGGATGCATGGTTGTCATTTACACAGCAAGGTGAGAGGTTCTCCACTTGAAAGAAAGAAGATTGCCACCCCTTTCAGGAGGAGGTAATACTCAAATACCTGACAGCCAGTACAGCATGGGCCTGGCCAATAGAAACAGTGATGCTACCTGAAGGTCATTTCAACTTTTGTGGCTACTTTGTTGAGGACAGCCCATAAAGTTTGTGGAGGGGTAGGTATTCGGCCTGGCAGTTAAGACACTGCTTAAGATGCCTACATCTCACCTCTAAGTACCTGAAGTCAATCCCCAGCTCTTCTGCCGATTCCAATTTCCTGCTAATTCAGACCCTGACAGGCCACAGGCAATGGCTGTAGTGATTCATTGAATTCCTGCTACCCACATGGAAGGCCTGGGCTGAGTTTTCCCTGCTCCCAGCTCTGGCCCAGCTCAACCCCTGTCATTTCAGGCATTTATGGAGTGAGCCAGTAGATGTGGGAGTTTCTTTCTCTCCTGCTCTCTCTCTCTCCTCTCTCTCTCTGCCTCTCAAATAAAAACAAGCTTGTTGAAAAAAGGAATTAAAAGATGAGTTTGTTTTAGGGTAAAAATTTGTGGGACATAAGCATGAAATTTGTTTCACAATTCACATTTTCCACAACAGTTTTCAAGTCTTCTCTAACATGTGGAGAGATACCAGAAGATGAACTTTTCTTACCTACATTGCTAATCTTGCATAGACCCACCAGTACACAGTGTTCTCACCTGTGAGGAAGCCAATGGATATTGTCCTTGGCTAATGGAAGAATAAATCCACATTCATGCAGTTAAAAACATGGAGCAGCCTCCCCAACCCCTTCAGGCAATGTGTCTTCTGGAGGACCCTTTAAATCTGCTAAATCTCTAAAACTTCTGGATTAAAGGACAAAGATATTCACAGAGAGAACCAGAGGCAGAGAGAGGGAGAGAGGGAGAGAGGGAGAGGGAAAGAGGGAGAGGAAGAGAAAGAGAGAGAGAGAGAGAGAGAGAGAGAGAAAGTCATCTTGTGTCATTTCCAATCTCTTTCTCTTTTTAAGTTAAAATCAAAGGCACTCACTATTAAATCTACTGATCTATGTGAGCTGGCTGTATCTTAAGAAAATACTGAGAAATATGATGTAATCAGATTAACCTTATGGCATTGAGTAACTTCCTGGTCTCCTCTGACTCCATTTTCCTGTCTGTGAAGTTAAGAGGGAGAGAAAGGAAAAGAAAGCACACCCTAACATCATATGCCAGGAATAGGTCATGAGAATTCTCCACAGCTTTGCACTTGATGGAGGAAGGGTCCAAGTTCCTCAGAGTAGGCAATAATGACATTGTCTGGAAGAGCAACTATGCGCCAAGAACCTTCGTTAGGACACTGAGCTGTTGCAAATCTTAGAAACCATCCGTGATTAAGATCCACTCCTTTCCTAGAACCACCCCCCACCCCCAAGCTGTAGCACCTGTGACTAGAACTGTTAGTTTGATATAAGATGTTGGCTTCCCAGAGGCAGCTCAACCTGCTCACCGCAAGACCAATACCAGACTCTCATCAGCAAAGTTAAGGATTTGAAAGAACTGATTGATTTCGAACTTAGGATGCAAGAGCTGGCCTCTGAGATCTCGTTATGATTCTAAGAGTCTAAAACCCTCATAATGACATCATCTCAAATGCAACCCCACTCGGTTAACTTCCGAGCTTCACAGTGACTTTTCCAGCTCAGACCTTCCCTGCCCCTCACATACACCATAGCTACAGCTGTCTTTCCTTTCCCTTCTGCTTCATCTCTACGCAGAGGCAAGACTGACCTCACTGAAGCACTCATCTCCCAAGCTACTCCCTGTTGGGGTCCTCATTGTGCTCAGGTAAAGGTGATCACTTTCACTGGTACCCAAGACCCTTCAAGATCTGGGCTGTTTCTATTACAAATGAGTGTGATTTGTTAGCATCTGTCATATTTTTGCTAACAAAGTCACTTTGATTTTCGTAATCTGAAATAATGCAAGAGATCTTCTAGTGTTCATGCGTTGGGTTTTTGTAAAGAGGCCAAAATCAATCTGGAAATTAATCTTGGTAGTGGAAAGGAGTGATTTTTGTCCAATTATTTTTCAGAGGTTAGCAAAAACAAAACACTCCTGACATTTGTTTGGTTTGTCAATCTCCATCCTTTCCTGTCCTGTAGCCCCAACAAAAAATTACTACATTTTCAAATTCTGTCTTTCTTTCAATGTCTAGACAAAAAGCTGCCTCCTTGGACAGCAGTTCCCTGATGTGTTCTGCTACAAACAGTTCCTGCTTCCTCTGACAGCTACATGCACTTAAAGTAGGCGCCCTAGCCTTCCTGCTGGTATTATATTTGCTGTTGTAAATATCCCATAAGGTAAACTCTATCTATTCTCCCACACATCTATTCATTTGTGTATTCATTCACTGGACACACATTTATTACATCCTGTTGAGTGCCTGGTGTTCCACTGGATGCAGAGGAAGTAGCAGTAAGCAAGACAACACTTTCTGTCTCCATGGAGTTTAGAGTCTAATGGAGTAGAGGAACATTATTAAAGAAGCAATGACTCAATTCATCATTTAACCATGACTGTGAAAGTGTTACCAAGGAGAATAATCATAATACTAGTATCTGTTGAACCCTTACTATGTGCCAGATACTGAACTTAGCTACATCACTAATGAAGTGGTTTTAGTATGAAAACTAATTAATAGTATGATACAAAATTAACTGAACCACCAAGTGGTCAAGTAACTTGCCTGAGAGCATACTGATGGTAAGAGGCGGAGCCAGAATTCAAACCTAAGAAGTCTAAATTCAGAGCCCATCCTTTTGATCACTACACTAAAGAAACTAAAAAGTTTTGTAACAGAGGGACATGACCTCATCTTGGGACTTTGTGCAGCGTGTCATGATTTGGGAAAGTATTTAACTGAACTAAAACATGAAGCATGAGTTGCAGTTAACCAAAAACCATAGAAGAGGCTAGAATGTGGAGAGGAAGTGGGTTCCAGGTATAAAGATCATGTGCAAAGGTACTGAGGTTAAAAAAAGCATGGCACCTTCAAGATGAGACAGGAATGAGGTAGGACTGGTGAGGTGAGCAGAGGCCAGAGTAAGCAGGCTTTTTTATTGCCATCTCAGCATTGGGTAATATCAATTAGGAGGATAGTTGTGGAAGTATAGAAAAAGGTCTAAGACCAAAAACCCCATGGAATTCCACCAATCAAAGGTCCCATCAAAGAAGGTAATTGAGCAGAGGTGATAAGGACTGAGAGCAGGGAGGAAGAAGGAAAACAAAACCAGCAGAGATTCATGGAATCCAAGGAAGTTTTAAGAAGTAGGATGTGGTCAGTCACTTGTGTCCAGTGGTGCTGAGGGGTTCGTTAAGGAGAAGACTGAGATTGCTCCCGGGATTTGTAGATAACGTAAGCTCTTAGCACAGGGGTCTTTGGGATAGTGTGTGTGGGGGTCGTCTCATGAAAAGCTGTAGAGTAGGCAGAAAGTGCTCATTTAGAGACAGCGAAACTCAAGAAATTTGGTTGCACAACAGAAGAGAGAATGGAGGGTCTTCTCACATGTAAGCTGGTAGCTTTCACATTCACTTGTAGCTGATATTGTATGCATAGCTTTCTCTCTAGGAAAGGAACTCATTGTATTGCCTGCTAGGACAGCGTCAAGGGAAGCCATGCCTCTTACTGAACTTCGGGTTGCGCTGGCTAACCATACATACTTTTGTACCCTTCAAAATAAGGAGTACAAACTTCATTCCAGCAGCTCTTTATAAAACATGTCCTTATCAAAATGGAGATTCCAAAGATGGAAAGTAGAAATGCACAAATACCATTCTGTTAGTCTACAATAACTCAAAGCAGAATTTATTTTGATGGTGGATTGCAGTACAGAATTTCAGAACTATCATTGTGAATTCTGCTGAGACTATGATGATTTGCTTGTCTCCATGAGCACTGGGTTAAGGATAGGTTGCAATAGCCTTCCTCCTGAACTGTAGGCGTACAAGATAAAAATCCTCAATCCCAACTTTAAGAGCCTTCACATATTTGCATTTTCAATTGCAGAGGTGATAAGACTTATCTTTGCTGACCATGTTTAATTAGATGATTCATCCCTTGCACTTGCAGAATTATAAGCTAAACATTTATTTAACACACACATGAAACACAATACCAATTAAAGGACTGCACTGAAGAATTTTTTTCTATTTCATTTTCCTTTGCTTTGAAATAAGGGCCTGCACCAGCATTGTGTCAGGGCTTCTCAGTACTATCAGATTACAGAGGAACATTTGTTTGTACACAATGGGGTCAAGTTTTCCAAAACACACTGCACATGTGGGCTGCGTTGATAACCTTTTATCCTTCTTTCCTTGTAAGTCACTGGGGGGGTTAGCATTTAAGAAAGAGATTACCATCTGTATGAAAACATTAAGTTCCTAACTCTGTTCTTATCTAGTCTATCTTGCTGCTTTAATTTACCGTGTGTTGGGGTTTCCCTAAGCACTGGCAAAACAATGCCAGGGATGTGTTCCAATTGCAGATGGAGGGTAGCCCTGTGTTTGGCTGCAGTGCTGGAATGAGCACCAGAGGGCCTGGGAATAGGGTTAAACCTTACAATTCAGTGGTTCTGCCAATTATTAGGAAAGAGGCAAAATACTAAAGTATTTAGTAATAATAATATGAGGATACTGGGGCCAGTGCTGTGGCACAATAGGTTAATCCTCCACCTGCAGCGCCGACATCCCATATGGGCACCAGTTCTAGTCCCGTCTGCTCCTATTCCAATCCAGCTCTTCACTATGGCCTGAGAAAGCAGCAGAAGATGGTTCAGGTGTGTGAGCCCCTGCATACACGTGTGAGACCTGGAAGAAGCTCCTGGTTCCCGGCTCCTGGCTTTGGATCTGCACAGCCCTGGCTGTTGTGGCCATTTGAGGAGTGAACCAGCAGATGGAAGACCTTTCTCTTTGTCTCTCCCTCTCTCTGTCTGAAACTCTAACTCTCAAAAAATAAATAAAATCTTTAAAAAAATATGAGGGGGCCGGTGCTGTGGCTCACTAGGCTAATCCTCTACCTGCCGTGCCGGCACCCCAGGTTCTAGTCCCGGTTGAGGCAACGAATTGTGTCCCGGTTGCTCCTCTTCCAGTCCAGCTCTCTGCTGTGGCCCAGGAAGGCAGTGGAGGATGGCCCAAATCCTTGGGCCCTGCACCCACATGGGAGACCAGGAAGAAGCACATGGCTCCTGGCTTTGGATCGGCGCAGCACGCCGGCCGCAACACGCCAGCTGTAACGGCCACTTGGGGGGTGAACCAACAGAAAAAGGAAGACCTTTTTCTCTGTCTGTCTCTCTCTCTCTCTCACTGTCTAACTCAGCCTGTCAAAAAAATAAATAAATAAATAAAATTTTTAAAAAATGAGGGTACTTCAAAAAGTTCACAGTAAAGAGAATTAAAAGATAAGTTTATGCTGGTGCAAAAACAAACAAAAAACAAAACCTGTGCAATCCATACTAGGATTCTTCAAAAAAGTCATGGAAAATATGTATTTTGAAAAAATTCACACAGATGTCAGAACTTGTTGTGTTAACAGAAACTCATATTTGAATTCAATTTTCCTAGAACTTTTAGAAGTGTACACGTAATCATAGGCCAACAGAACAGGCTCTGTCCACTGAGCAGTTGCAAAGGCTGGGGTCTCCTGCTGGGTCAGACCTTCACAATTCCATTGCTGGGGAATGGGGAGGTCTAAGGACCAAAAGGGAGCAGCTGGGTGGCTGAGGTAGAGGTAGGAAAAGGGTGCTCAGGGCAAGAATTCTTTACTATTTGTTTTAAAATACTCCCAACATTTGAATAATTGGAAGGACCATGTTAGCCTTCTGCAAGTCCCCTTTATACAGCCCTTGGCCGCCCCATCTCCCTGAGACCAGGAATTGCTGTCCTTGGTATGACTTGACTTCTCTGACATTTTTATTTCTCTTTCTAGGTATTTTTTTTTTCAGGCTTTAACAATAACATATGCGCTACACAAAATGAAAAAAAAAAGCATTACTTTTTTCCCCTTCAAACATACAATGCTTTAGAAACACTTACTATTCCAAGACATCCTGTTTGCACAGTCTGACATTAGCCTTCACCTCATTATGAAAAAATCTTTAATAAAGGTGAACCCAGTAACATTTTTCACAGATCCTCTTTCTTCCAGGTGTCCTCTTGCATGGAGCATGTTTATTGCCACCTCTTTGTGGTTCTCCCATCCCATTGCTTCTCCCTTCATTGTCCTATTTTTGCTCCTCTCTTCCTGCGTCTGTGATTCCTTCTCCTCATTCCTATCAAATACCTCCTATCAAATACCTCTTTCAGTCCTTGGTTTGCTTTCTTATTGCTCTTCCTCTTAGAGAGTTTGTCTGCTTCCATGGTTTTAGTTATCAATTTATGTGAGGATTCCTAAAATTTTATTTCCACCTTGGCCTCTTTGCTGAATATTATAATGGCACCTATTTCCCTCTATGGCATTTACATCTGGGTTTAAATTTGGCTCTTCTAAAAGTGAATTCAGCAGGTGTTTGGCGCAGCAGTTAAGACACTGCTTGGGACACCTGCATCCTACCTGGGAGTGTCTGGTCTTGAGTCCTGGCTTTGCTCCCAATTGCTGCTAAGGAGCATCCTGAGAGGCAGCAGTGATGGCTCCATAGTTAGGTCCCTGCCACCTGCTTGGAAGACCAAGACTGAGTTCTGGGCTCCTGGCACTGGCTTGTCCCAGCCCCAGCTATTCTGAACATTGGGAGTGAAACAATGGCTGGAAGATTCTCTCTCTCTCTCTCTCTCTGGCCTTACCATAAATTAGTAAGTAAGTAATAATAATAATAATAAATACATAGAATAAGAAGTGAGTTCGTCTTCTCTCCTACCTCTCTCTTGTAACCCATCCCCTCCAGCTCTGCCATCTGCTGGCTTCATTCTCCAGGTTCCTCGTCTCCCAGTCCTACAGGTATTGTTGGACACAAGTCGCAAGGGAATGGTGGAGAGCTACAAATCAAGCAGCCACTAAGTGCTGTGAATGACCTGCTGCCAATGCTCCCGGAGCTTTCCTCTTCTTTTCCTTGGTTGCCTCATTAGTCTGGATAGTAACATGTCACACCTGGCTGGCCACGCTGATCTCCTGAAGGGGCTCCCTGCCTCGTTTCCTCTTCACCCAATAACCTAACACAACAGGAGCTGGCTAACTTGTCTAGAGCATGATTTTCCCTAGTTTACTTCTATCTAATGCTCAAGAACTTTTAAACATTCCCAAATACCCAGAGGATACATGGGCTTGGTCACCTGGTGAGTGTGATCACCACAACCCAATGTAAAGTGAGCTCTGCCAAATCTCTCCCTTAAAACTTGGCTGCAGGGGCTGGTGCTCTGGCATAGTAGGCTAACCTCTACCTGCGGCACTGGCATCCCATGTGGACACTGGTTCTTGTCCCAGCTGCTCCTCTTCCAATCCAGGTCTCTGGTTATGGCTTGGGAAGGCAGTGGATGATGGCCTAAGCACTGGGCCCTTGCACTTACACAAGAGACCCAAAAGAAGCTCCTGGCTTCTGGCTTCAGAACAGCTCAGCTCCAGCCATTGCAGCCATTTGGGGAGTGAACCAACACATGGAAAACCTTTCTCTCTGTCTCTCCCTCTCTCTGTCTGTAACTCTACCTCTCAAAAATAAAAATTGACTGCAGAACAGACTGACCATCTTATATGCCTTTATTAGGCCTCTTCTTGCAACATATGTCATAAACACAAACAAAAAGTATTGGTTGAATGGATTGCCACCTGCCAGCTTCTTGTACTATTTTTTGGGCACCTGAAATACCCTATTCCTCCTTTCTGAGCTTCACTCATCATTTCAAGTCCATCTACTCGCTTAGCAACAACAGTTTTATCTCTTACAAAGCGCTTACTGTGGTGCCAGTAAGGACTTGGCAAGCCTGAGATTCGCGGGATCCGGGTAATCCTATGCTGAGAACTCTCACCATCCCCACCATACAGAGGGGAAAAGCTGAAGCTTGCGTGAATATAGTAACAGCCCAGGTCACGCAGCCACCCTGCTGCTGCCGTCTGAACAATCAACCTTTCTAGCACGTCGCCTTTGTTCTTGTCTTCTCAGGACACACAACTTTCTCCAAATACCCTGTTTCTCTCCGTGGCTGCTCACATGGCCCTACCATGCAGATATTTCTGCAGCTCTTGTTTTGGTAGCTGAGTGCAGTCATTAAGCACATCGACTCTGAAACCAGACTGCCCGAGATGGAACCCCAACTCCACTACTTGCTAGTTCTGTGCCTCCAGCAATTTGCACGACCTTTGTATATTCCCTCATCTATAAAATAGGGATTATCATCGCCTGAGACATAAAATTATTAGAACAACTAAGTGAGTTAAAAAAATCTTTACAGAGCACCAGGCACGGTGCCTGACATGTAAGTAAGTGATAGACACTACTTTAAACGGTCAGCACCTGCCCCTTGCCTTCCATGGAGAATCTAATTAAGGAAAAGTGTTCTCTGCCTTTGTAACTCCGCAGCCTTAGCAAGTCTCTCTAGCATAAGAGATGGCACTAGAATGTGACTTTAAAGGTTTTACTTGGAGGATTATCTTTAGGAAATTAGGTAAGATTCTACTAATTTTTATTATCATGGCCAGGATCATACAATGTAAACGGAAACGCTGAACTGATAAGTAACTCATGAATTTACGATGTGCCCGTAGCCAATGCACGTATTTAACTCAACCAGCCTTCTTGGAGCAAGCATTCTGTGCAGAAACTCACAGGTACAGCCCCTTCTGGTGCTCTCAATAAAGGAGCCAAACATGTGGACGAATGATACTAACTTGAATTTCATCAAAAACAAAGTCTCAGGTGAAGGGGCTCTAGGGATACATTTTACGATTTAAAAGCAGACATGACATTTATTTTCAGTTTAACCTGGAAAGTGGTTGCTCATGCAGAGGTTAATTAGTATTCTTTTATTTCCTTCCTTTTCCTTGGGATTGGACACAGCATGTTGAAGTGACCTTGAGTAAATGTATGACTTCCATCGTCACCTGGCAGTAGAAGCGCACACACCCTGTTTACCTAGAATGCTTAATCTGACCTTGCAAAATCCAAAAGTGACAAGGAGCCAATGGATCCACACTAAATTCAGTGAGGCTGTTTCAAGGTTAACTGGGAAAATAGTGCTTTTGTCAGGAGGTGGGAGATCCCTTCATTCACACACTCAGATGTGTGGCCCCTCTGATAGATGGCAGCAGCCAGAATCCTCACGCAGGAGGCCCACAGCTGCTGGCACTTCTGCCATCTCAGGTTAGCCACTTTGTCTCTAGGAGGCCAGACTCTCTTATTTCTCTCTTTTCATTTCCAGAACAAGTCTACCTTTTATGGACTTCAAGGGAAAATCCAAACCACTAGTTGACAAATCTGGAGTTTAATCCTTGGTAGGTCATTATTAACAACATTCATTGCCAAAACCAAAACCAACATAAAATAGTAACAGCATAAAAATGAGTACAACTCTTCCAGACATATCTAAGTGCTAAGAGAGCGATTCATATCCCCCCTGAATCATCTCATCCCTTCGCCACGAGGAAGATGTTGTTAAGGATCATCACATGAATCTAACCATGGGAACCCACTGAGTTCCTATACCCCAGCTAGTCCTGGGGGGCCAGAAGAACAGAGAATGGAAGTCCTTCACCTGGCAACACAGCAGGGTAGTGGCAGGGCCATCTTGGGGGAGGGAGGAAAGAGCAGATATTGGGGATGCAGGGTTTGAAAAATCTGTCGACACATATTCTTTTATGGTAAGAAATACATTTGTGTAATAATCATGTATTTCATAAATTGAGGATCAACTGCCTTGGTTCTGCATGAAAGGCAAAGCAGAGCCGAAGTGAAGTGGCATGACCTGGCTTTCTACCGAGTGTAAGAAAACACTGTGTAAGTGAGCCATGCTTCACAGAGCTTTCCATCCTTTCTGGATTGCTCGGGACAAGTCAGCCTGGCTCTAAAGCTGCAACACTACTGCCCTCCCTCCCAGTGCTAACTAAAAACTCCTCTCCCCTAGGTCATGGGTGGGAGGTTGCAGCTCATGTTTTACATTTCCAAGATCATCCCTGCCCGCCCTGCCTTCACACTGTCTGGGAACCCAGAGAAGACCTGAGCTCTTCCTGCCGGTGAACACAGCCTCCCCCATCCTCACCACAGCCACTACCATGGCTGCCGGGCCATGGACGTGCTCAAGGCATTAGCAGTAGTGTGGTATGTCACGTACTTCGATCTTGATAATATTTTTCTGGCTCAGGAATGAGAGCATTTATTTTTTAAAGCAAAAACAAACAAGCAAAACAAAACAAAAGAATTCTGTTCTAGAGAAAATCCTAAAGGATTGCAGCTAATTTGTCTGATGCTCAACCCCCCTGCAATAGTTGCAGTAACTTGACCGTGAGTCTGCACAGTACCAATGCATTTTGATTTCTCAACGGAATGTCACAATCATGCAAGAAGAAACCGGACAAGGAGGACCACAAGGGGAAGAGGGGTATCAGAGTGACTTAGGAGACAACAGGAGACAGATTCATAGGGGAGATGCCTGTTACCTGTCCAGCAGCACTGATCCTCGCTGGCTCCTCTTCTGCTCAGACACCTAACAGCGTCCTGCCTTCCAGTACAGGGCCATTTGCCCTGCAGCTTCCTGGTGGGGCCTCACGCGTAGTGGAGGGAGAACCAGGCAGGACCCATTTCGAACTTTCAGGCAGCTCCGGACCCAAGTTTAGCCTCACCAGGGTCTCCCCAGGCTGTGATCCTCCGAGCCTCACAGAGCCATCCCTGAGAGTCTGACTGCTGTTTGGAAAACAAGAAGCGATTTCCTGGTCCTCTTCCCCGGATGCCGTGTGATTTCCCTGACGCCCATGGGAAGTCCTTCAGATCTCTCTTATCTGGAAAGCTCTCCACCAAGTGGCCAGACTTGTTTGGCCGATGCCCCTTGTTATCGCATTCTTTTCTCTCAACAAAAACCCAGAAAAATGAAACTAGAACAAACCACAAATAGGTTAGAGCTGGTGAGTGGTGCGAGATGCCTGGTTTAAATCTTGGACAGATGATCACTAAATGAGATGGTATATGGGAAAATTAAAATTATCACAGAGTTTCTTGAGTCTAGCGGTGTCAACGAGGCAAAGAATAAAAGAATCCCCAAAGCACAAGAGACCTAAATAAGTCATTTAGTGTGGACCCTGCACTTTAGAGAGGACTTTATTCCAAAATTCCAAATACAGGAATGTTTGGTTCTCTTGGACTTTCAGGCGAGCTGTAAACATTTGTACCATAAGCTACAAAATCAGTGATACTAATTCTATCTTGCCTGCTGACAGTGGTTTTAAAGATAAAGAGATACACAAAAAAGGTCTAATTGGCATACTGCAAGATGAATTATAATTCAAGTTTTTGAGCCCATCCTCATTTGTTGTAAGAGAGGAAGCTGAGACTCAAGGAGAAAGAATGACCTGTTCAAAGTCAGACCACAGATGGGGAGGAGGAATAGGCTATCATCCAATTGTTCTTAAACTTTGGCATGGGGAACGCTGTTCAATTGCTTTCTCTGGAGCTTTTTTTTTTTTTTTTTTTTTTTTTTTTGACAGGCAGAGTGGACAGTGCAAGAGAGACAGAGAGAAAGGTCTTCCTTTTTTTCTTTTTCCATTGGTTCACCCCCCAATAGTGCACTGCGGCCGGTGCACCACGCTGATCTGAAGCCAGGAGCCAGGTGCTTCTCCTGGTCTCCCATGCGGGTGCAGGGCCCAAGCACTTGGGTCATCCTCCACTGCACTCCCGGGCCACAGCAGAGAGCTGGCCTGGAAGAGGGGCAACTGGGACAGAATCCGGTGCCCTGACCAGGACTAGAACCCGGGGTGCCGGCACTGCAGGCTGAGGATTAGCCTATTGAGCCGCGGCACCGGCTCTCTGGAGCTCTTATACACAGAGAGCTTGGTGAATGAGGCCTTGCCCGGAGCCCAGGAATCTGCATTGGAAATAAGTGCTCTGAGTGAGTTTGATACAGGTAATCCCCAAAGACTGCATTTAGAGAAACCTATAGAGTGCCAGAGAGAGAAGACCCAGAGTCAGATTATAGGATTTCAAACTGTAGTTCTAACAATTTCTACTTGTATGGCCATTTACTCATGAAGTGAGCTCACTGAGTCCATTTTATTTTGTGTGGAACTGGAATACTGGGTGCTGAGTTTATCAGCTCTGCTGGAACTACTAGTTGCTATCTGGAGACCTGGGCTCCAGCACCCCCAAGCCCATCGCTCTCCTTGCTCCACACTGCTTCTGTGTCTCCTTGCCTGACTTCCCCTCTTGCCATGCCATTGCTATGGGCATAGCATTAATAGTACTCTGTCACAAGACAAAAGCTAAGTATTTGGGTAAAAAGAAGACAAATCCTCTAGAGTTTATCATTTGACCTCCAAATACTGATTCCTAATTGTATTCTATAGCTAGAATTAAGAAACATTTTTCTTTAAGAAATATCCCATTGTCAGGGTGAGCTCCTAGACAAATGTTTCTTTCAAAATGCTCTTTTTTCCTGCCTTTCAGTTGTCAGGTGCAGCCAGTTCTCTGACATGGAATAGGGCGTTGTCAAAGTGGCTGTCCCTTTCCTTCCCCGAGGAGCAATTCCTCTTGTCCACAGTCTCTGCTTGTTGCTAGGAACATTCTGTGCTTGTTGCACACACAAAAGCAAATAAAAAAATGGAACCACCATATGGTCTTAGCTGCAACCCAGAATTAGCTGCTGATATAGAGACCTTCCTTTGTCTTAGCCACTGGTGGAACTGACTATCACAGAGGCCCTTCTCTGAAATTCTAAAATGCTGAATTTGTTGGCCTATTGAAGCCAAACTTCTTCAACCAAAGCACAAATGTTGCCGGAGTAACTAACTCCCAGTTGTACTGCCCATGATGTTTTTCACACGTATTCAAGGTAAAACCTTAATAGAGACAGAGCACCTACTCTCTCAGGCAGAAAGCTCAGCACCAAATAGGCATATTTCCCAGCATCTTCTGTACTGTTTGACCTCTCTTCCCTCTCCCCTCCTTCACCCAGGTAACTTCTAGTCTGTTTTTAAGTTTCAAGTGTCATTTCTTTCAAAGACCCTCCTAATTCTCCCAGAATGAGCCAAGAGTTTCTTTTCTCTAGTCGCATACAGCCAGAGACATGCTGTTTTGAGGTTACCACACTGCATTCAAAAGATCAGTTCCATGTGTTGACTGTGAATATCTTGAAGGCAAAGACTAGTCTGATTTCTTTCTTTTTTAAAGATTTTATTTTTTTTTGAGAGGTAGAGTCACAGACACAGAGAGGAAGAAATAGAGAGAGAGGTCTTCCATCCACTGGTTCACTCCTCAAATGGCTACAACAGCCAAGACTGGGCCAATCTGAAACCAGGGACCATGTAGGTGCAGGGGCTCAAGCACTCGAGCCATCTTCTACTGCTTTTCCAGGCTCATTGCAGGGAGATGGATCAGAATTGGAGCAGCAAGGACATGAACTGCCACCCATATATGGGATGCTGGTGCTGCAGGCAGAGGTTTAGCCTACTACACCACAAGGCCAGCCCTAATCTGATTTATTTCTTGCTCAGAGCATAGTAGAGTGCTGTTATAGAACAGGTGAGCCATAAAAGAAGACCAAATTAAACCACTTCATCTCATTTTCCATTGCTGGTTTCTCCTTTTAACATCAGAGTGTCCCATGGCTCAGACATAGTGGCTCTTCTCTGTTGATGTGTATTCCCCAGGTGATCACCATGAATTTTGGTTTAAATCTTTATGTTAAAGATTTCCAAATGTATGCATTTATCACAGGCCTCCACCTGAACTCCTCACTGTACAGTCAATGGACTATTTGACATCTCCTGTGGATACTCAATATGATCTCAAATGGAACAGGTCCCAGACAAGCCTCCTGAGCTTCTCTCCAAAACCAGGTGTCCAAACAGTCTCTCCCACCTTAGTAAAAGCATCTCCATCCTCCAGGTTACTCAGACATAAACTCTAAGTCATTTTTGAATCCTCTTTTTCACGTTTTACATTTAATTTGTCATTAAATCCTGCTGTCTCTGTTTTCTAGATCTATGTGTCTTAAGCTTTCTTGCTCCTTGCACCTCTGCTGTTCCAAGTCATCATTATCTCTGTTTTATTTTTTAAAAAAGTATTTTTTAAAGGCAGAGAGACAAAGAAAGACAGAGATCTCCCATCTGGCTACTCAAATGCCTGTAACAACTAGAGCTGAGCCTGGAAACCAGAATTCAGTTTTGGTCTCCAACTTGGGTGGCAGGGAATGGAGAACTTGAGCCATCATGTCTGCCTCTCAGGACGTGCATTAGCAGGAACCTGGAACTAGTAGCAGTAGCAGAGGTGACACCTGAACCCAGGCACTGCCATACAGGATGTGGGTGTCCCGGTGGGGTATTAACCACTAGGCCAAATCCTCATCCTCATCCTTGCCCCTTGTCTGGATTATTATCACTTTGGTTTCTGTTTCTCCTCTTGTCCAGACTGTTCTCCAGACTGTAGTTAGAAAGGTTCTTACAATGGATGAGTTATATGAAGTCCACTGGTGCTCAACCTTCCAGCATGCCCATCTCAGGCAGTCCAAGTCAAAGTTCTCTAAATAGCTGGTGTGGCCTGAACCATTTGTCTCCAAGTCTCCCCCCAACTTCCTCTTTTAATTTCTCTCCTACTTCTCTCCTGATTGCTCACCCTGCTCCAGCTATGCAAGCCTCCTTGCCAACCAGAGAGAAATTCATCACAGTCTTCACACCTGCTCTTCTCTCCTTTAAGGAGGCTCTTTGCAGATTTCTTCATGACTTACCCCTCACCTCACTTGCACTTTTTCTCGCGTATCATTTTCTTAGTGAAATATTCACTGATCACCACAGCTCACATCTCAATTCTCCTCATCCTCTCCCTTGCTTTACTATTTTTCCATATCACCTCTAGTACACTATGTTGCACTTTCTAACTTCATTGGCTGTCTCCACTTTCCATTCCACCACTAGAATATAAGTGCCCAAGAGAAAGACATTCCTGATGCATGGATTCACTAGAGAGAATCTGAAAGTGGTACAAATGCACAGATGTTAAGGCTAGAGCCCCGGAGGAGTATATACTAAAAAACACACAATGAATGGTTCAAGTGGCAAAGCACTCCCACTCCACGTGTTGGCAGGGTTAGCCCTGGTTTGTTTTTGTTTTTAAATCTACAATCCTTTGGTTGGTAACCCTTTTGACCCAATGTGACCAGGGGTCAGCTCCTTTTGGAATTTTCATACAGAGGCCAGAGAAATTCTTCTCTGGCACTCACCTGTCCTTATGCAAGGAAGGAACTGACAAATAATTGGGCAGTTGTATAGTATACAAATGGTCTTATTCTTATCTTTCATGTGTATGTTTTGGCAGAGTCTCTGCTAATGGAATTGTTCACATTTGTGCTCAGCTGCAGCCTCTCAGGCTTCATTTGAACTCACTGTGACTGTGCCCAGAGAATTGTCACACCTTCTTTGAGTACATGTTTTTCAAGTGTTGATGTTATTTCTTTCCCTTTGGGAAATACCAGTGTTTTCATCTTTGGAGGCCAATGGACATGGTAGACAGCTCCCTTCCACCATCCCTTATACTCCACTGACGGCCCCAGCTTTAGCCAAAAACCCACACACTCTGACAGGAACCCTGTTTTGGAATCTACTCCCAGCCATATCTTCCTTTCCTTTTCCTGGAAGGGGGAGACTTGAGGTATGACCCAATAGAGGAATCAGCAATTGCCTACTCTTGAACCTCAATGACATTTTCTTGAGGAGAGCTAGCTCCCAGTGCCCTGTGAGCCATCCCCAAACTTCAAGTTCTCCCTCTGTTCTTAGAGTTGACATGCTTTCCAGATCGCAGGAAGTGCTTACTCATGTTCCTGGCATGACAAGTGTCATCCAAGCCTCAGCTATGGTGCATGAGATTTCAGAGTTATTGATTACCCATATTTGTAATTGATTCCTCATCCTCCGTCCCCATACCTCTTAGTGTCATGAGAAGAGCACTATGTTTGAAGATATGGGCACTCCTCCTTCTCTTGACCCAGGAGGGAATCTGTTCAGAGGGAAGCTGCACTTTTGCTATAAAAATGCACCTGTTCTTTTGCATACTTGGTAGTCACTCCTATCCTAACCCCTTCTCCTTTATTGTGCTGCCTGAGTGTAGGTTCTCTGCATTGGCAGACACTGTCTATTGCAAATAACAGTGATGGTAATCTGCAGACATATGATGGACGCTGGTTTGGAACCGTGAAGCCCTGTGTTATGAAAGCACATCTCATTAAAAGTCCATTGATCTATGTTGTTTTCAGGGCCTCAGCATTTCCTTTGACCACCACCATAGGAAGGTCCTGCTCATTTTGTCTTTTGATTACAGAGGTAATGTCCTCAGAATTTATCATTGCACTTAGTGAGCATCCTTAATGCCAAAACCTCCAAATGTGAGCTGAAGACTCAAACATGTTAGGAGAAAAATCAGAATCAAAGAGTAAAGGGAGTCTCCCCCTATCTGTGTTAGAGGAAACTTGAAAGGCTTAACCAAGACTACAACACCCATCAGTGTCAGAGTCAGAATTAGAGTATAGATCTTCTGTCTTCATATGCATTACTCTTAACATTGTCCCTAGTACACATGCATACACATTCCCATCCCCAAATTTTGTGGAAGGAAAAATAATCACTCTAAGTAGAATAATGGCACAGAGATAAAGCCTCGACACACCTCTGCATTGAAGAAAACAACCAAATATTTTCAACGTTGATCCCTTCTCTGTTTCTTAACCACAGATAACACTCCCTTCACAAGACAATCACAGGATTCCCTTGTTAACACCTTTATCCCTGAGGTTGGTCAGCACCAGTCTCTCTTCAACCCCTGAGTCCCACCCACTTGTCTAGGTTATGGCTTTGATAGGAGACTCAGAACAGAACCATAGTGGGTATTAAAAGCCTGAAACTTCCTTCTTGTAATGTCCCCTCAAACAAACTTTTCTCATCAAGAAGTCTACAAGCAAACTTTATCTCAAAAATTTCTTTGCGTTTCACATAGCCACATAGGATGAAGCTCACATAATGCTAAATAGCTATTTCCACCACACCACCACCCCCAGTCAGAATCATAGACTATCCTCTGGCTAAAATGCTTTGGTTAGACTTTCACCTACGTCTAACCATGGAGATTTGGCAAAATGAGGTGCCCATCGCAGGGGCCTGAGAAGAAACAGAAGAAACAACCCAAGACAAATTGTGTTCCCAGAACCAAGCATAATCCAGATGCTGGTTGGGGGTCACTGTCTATCAAAGATCTAGACAAAATTGCTCTACCTCAACCTGTGGAAGTCTCGAGTGCCGCTCAGGAAAACTGAGTTCCTAAGGATGTCTGTACTGTCCTGACCTACTCCACCTGCAGGACTCCCATTTTCCACATATGTTGTATCTGTACAAATGGAAAACAGTCTCTTTTTTGAATTCCAGCCAATATATATGCTGTAAGTGTGAACATGAGCATTTAGGGGTTAGAGGGTGACCCAGGACAGTTTATTAGTCAGACTGATGAAAGCACCAGGTTATATTGGAAAAGTGACATCACCCTTCTATCTGAGTGCTGGGCCATCCCACCAAGGAATAATTCTGTAGATACCCCTTCTAGAGTGCCATTCCTCCCTCTTATTGACTTCTCTCCTGGCTTCTTCCCCACAGTCTCCACTCTTTTCCCACTGGCTCCTTCCCATGGGAGCAGCAAACAGATTCTATCAATCTCATGCTTGAGAATCTCTACACTCTTCCAAGGGCTTCCAGGGATTCCATTGCTTTCATGGTGCTTGCAAGGTAGTTTTTCAAAGGCATTTCCTTCCCAAGGAAGATTGTTAAGATACCTTTTTCTCTGACCTCTAAATTGGGACAATTCTGAAGGTACAAGTAGGGTGGTTAGCCATGTAACTAGTGTCTAAGAGTAAAATTGCTAAGTACACAAATATTAAACTTGAGTGGGCTTGTAGCCTCATCATTGTAATACTTGGTTCATGATCTAATTGCATCAATAAATGATTCTAAATAAATTATTCCTTTTTTTTCAGGGCCTATTTTTTTCATGGAAGAAGGTTTAGTGATTCTAACATATTAGAATGTAGCTGGGCCGGCGTCGCGGCTCACTAGGCTAATCCTCCGCCTAGCGGCACCGGCACACCTGGTTCTAGTCCCGGTTGGGGTGTCGGATTCTGTCCCGGTTGCCCCTCTTCCAGGCCAGCCCTCTGCTGTGGCCAGGGAGTGCAGTGGAGGATGGCCCAGGTGCTTGGGCCCTGCACCCCATGGGAGACCAGGAAAAGCACCTGGCTCCTGGCTCCTGCCATCGGATCAGCGCGGTGCGCCGGCCGCAGCGCGCCAGCCGCGGCGGCCATTGGAGGGTGAACCAACGGCAAAGGAAGACCTTTCTCTCTGTCTCTCTCTCTCACTGTCCACTCTGCCTGTCAAAAAAAAAAAAAAAAAAAAACAATGTAGCTGAACTGACAGTGTAGTGGATGGCACGACAGTGCTTTGAAAAGTATGAGCATGATGACAGGCGACATCAGAGGTGTAAATGGTCACTTCTGTGGCAGCATTTCAGAAGCAACAGAAGAACCTGTGTGGCACCTGATTTCTAAAATTACACTTTTAGAGGCAGATTACTTTAAGTGAAAGAACAGCCTCTATTTTCACTGAAATACCTTTGAAAGGCTGACATATTGTCCATTTTCATGTCCAATAAGTTTTATATTAGTGTGCAATAATCTAGATCTGTAGTTCAAGATTTAATGTGTAAAATATTAGAGATGATAGGAGGACAATGAGGTTAAAAAGAAAAAAAAGAGATGGAGTGGGCATGGTGATTTCGGAAAGTAGCTCTTCATGGCGTCTGAGGGCGTGTATGCAGCTTTCACATTAAAACCATCCACTAACTATTGAAATTGCTACAGTCACAGCGCCTGACTGCATTTATGTTAGTTTCCCCAGTCCTCAAAATGACCACTTCACACATTCTCTTCTCTCCTTACTGGTAGAAGTACGCTTGCTTCCTACGTCATTGAGAAAACAGAGTTGATTAAAAGGGAACACTCATCTTCCTATGCACAAACTTTCAACCTCCTTGCACCTGCACTAGTCCCCCTCATCCATTTCAGGGGATGACACATCTCTGCTCCTCCAGAGGACCTGCCTCTTCCTTTACTGGGCTCTGGATCCCAGCCCCTCATCTTCCTCAGTCCCAGTTCAGTCTCTTCCACACACAAATGTTCTCCAGAATCCCTCTTTAAAAATATTCCTTTTTTGCATGCCATAGGATAGCTTATGTTACAGAACCACAGGCAAAAAAGGTATCTACAGAAACTTTAGTATCCAGACTTATGGATATTTTGAGAGCAAATGTTTTGTTTACAAGATGAACATATACCAGAATTCCAGAGGAGCAATGAACAAGTAATTTCTCCTCATCTTGGAAGTTTATTACAAGTCCATTTGACAGTCTAGAATGTATGGGATCAAAGAGAAAAATGGTTTAAGAGCAAAACATAGGAGCAGCTTTCACGTTCAACCTCCCATCTCAGTCATTTGAGACTGGGGAGAGGAATAAAGACGAGCCCACCCCTTTGTAGAGTCTGGACTCCCGTTGAACCTTCTGTAGGGTCACAGAAGCTTCTGATCTTCCACAGCTTGCAGTTTCCTATCCCCTATGCAAATATACTCCTGGTTTGTTGCTCTCAAATTTTTATTATCAAAAACTAATCTTCAGTAAGAGACTAATGAAGTAGAAGGGAAAAATATTTCCTTGACATTGCAAAGTATCTATAAAAGGGAATATAGTATGCATTCAACACTTTTAATATAAACCATTTAAAGGCAGATTTTGTTTTTATCTCAACTTTTTTTTTCAGCTAGCTAGAATATACACCATTTAGAGAAATTCAGTATATCCAAAGGCAAAGTCACAACCTGGTTTTGGTTGCTAAGAGATCTACACAAGATTTTCTGTGCACATCAACACTCCCTGAAGCCCCACTATTTGTAAATAGGGGTACAGAGGTCCCTCTTTTGTGTCCAAGGATATGTTCCACCCACTCAGGGATAGTGAAAGTAATTTCTGAGGGAGAGCTAGAAATATCTAGGACATAACAGATACTCAATATATTTTCTGACACCTACAACATCAGAGTTACATTAATAGGTCAATACTGTCTTGTAGGCAACCAGAGAACAGCCATCCCTGTGGTGGAAAACATATCTCAATTCCCTATTGCATCAGTGCTCCTGGGCAAGAGTCATGTCCCTGTACTAACACTGTTCTCAATTCCTCTGAGGGATGATGTATTCATTTTAAAATGTCCTTTCAAGAATACATAATAATATATTGGGCACAATGGCAATTTGTTTAAGACAGAAATCTGAGAAACATTGCCTGATGTCTGTGTCTGTGAACACAATGGCTCCAAAATTCAACCCAAGAAGGGGCTATAAATAATCTCATCAAGGAGAAGCACACAGTTGGGGGAAGTAGTGGTGAGAATGGAAAATGAAGCACAAATGATTATCAATCAAAATTTCTGAAGTTCAACTCCCTGGGGGAAAAGAAATAATGTGCCTGGTAAAAGTACGGAGATACAGGGTGATGAAAAATGACAGAGCTTGTGACTGGGCATTGGGAGAACTAAATATTAATTGGGTAGTCAGACCAAGAGCACCACGTTTTCTTTGAAGAAAATGTAAGAGTACATCATTTTCAGATTCTGTACACAACAGTAAAGCAACTCCTATTTAAATCAACTAGCTGGCTGGTGCCGCGGCTCACTTGGCTAATCCTCTGCCTGCAGCGCCGGCACCCCGGCTTCTAGTCCCGGTTGGGGCGCCAGACTGTGTCCCAGTTGCTCCTCTTCCAGTCCAGCTCTCTGCTGTGGCCCGGGAAGGCAGTGGAGGATGGTCCAGGTGCTTGGGCCCTGTACCTGCATAGGACACCAGGAGGAGGCACCTGGCTCCTGGCTTTGGATTGGCGCAGCACGCCGGCCGTAGCAGCCATTTGGGGGGTAAACCAACGGAAGGAAGACCTTTCTCTCTGTCTCTCTCTTTCACTAACTCTGCCTATCAAAAATTAATTAATTAATTAATTAAAAAATACATCAACTAGCTTGTTTTAAATTGAGGCAAAGAAGTAGTTGTTCACTTCAAGTGGCTTGCTACAAAACCATTGAGTTCTGTGTTTCCCTAGATCCAAGCCGTGGCTATACCCTGGTTTGGGTGCTCTCTGTCTTCACTGGTCTGTTCTGTTTCATATCATTATGGCAAACCCTGAAAGACTGATATTCTATTGACCTGGTGATGTTCAGGCTGATAAACCTGAAGGTGAGCTGCTTTGGGTTCTAGCTGTGCTTTTTGCGTTTTCCTGAAATAGATGGAGTAAGAGATTAAAGGGAAAGACGCTCACAGCGGCAGCCACTGCTGTTGGAAATGTCCTAACACTATAAAAATTGTCACCTTGCTTTCGTGAAATTTCCCAGTCTTCCACAGTTTCCATGGCCCAAATCAGCTCAACGAGGGGCCCAGGATTTCAAATTCAAGACCTTTCCCAACTACCTTGCTTTCTATTTCTCAGAGCCTGCCAGAACTATTTTTGGACCTGAAACATTGAACACAAAATACAGCTGCATATCAACAATCACAAGATGGTTCCAGGCCCACACCTCTTGGACTTGCCTCTTCTGACTTGGAACACTGAGGGAGGGAAAACCTACACAGAGTTAGTCTCTTCTTGAATTTATCTAGCTGCTCACTTTTTCAGTTTATTGAAGATCATCCAGATCTGGAATTTGTGTTTTGTATCCTACTGTGTGCACCCACTGAGGACACATTTCTGTCTTACAACTTATCTACTCTTCATTTGAACCCACTGGGTTCTAAGCATGGGCAGTACCTGAGTGACCTCTGGTCCTGGAATCACCTGGAATCATCCCCAGTGCCAGAGTCACTTTATATATCAGATGCCTACTTGGGAATTACTTATGCGAACTAACATGAGCAATATTTAGTATGTTTCTAAATTTAAAGTACTAAGATCTTCTGAAGAGTTGTATCACAACGTAAAGAGAAAAAACTGGTTTCCTAACACACAAACGTATACACCCACATGTATACCAGAGCACACACCTGCACACTCACACTTTTATGCATTGCAAATTGGAGGAAAGGAGGTAGCACCTGGCACACATAGTTCTGGACCATGGAGGTATCTGGCATATGAGAAACTTCAAAAAGTTTGTGGAAAGTGGAATTAAGGCCAGCGCCGCTGCTCAATAGGCTAATCCTCCGCCTGCGTTACTGGCACACTGGGTTCTAGTCCCGGTCGGGGTGCCGGTTTCTGTCCCGGTTTCCCCTCTTCCAGGCCAGCTCTCTGCTGTGGCCTGAAAGTGCAGTGGAGCATGGCCCAAGTCCTTGGGCCCTGCACCCGTGTGGGAGACCAGGAGAAGCACCTGGCTCCTGGCTTCGGATCAGCGCGGTGCGCCCGCCACAGTGCGCCGGCTGCGGCGGTCATTGGAGGGTGAACCAACGGCAAAGGAAGACCTTTCTCTCTGTCTCTCTCTCTCACTATCCACTCTGCCTGTCAAAAAAAAAAAAAAAAAAAAAAAGTGGAATTAAATGATAAACTCATTTGGACACACAAAATATTGAAATTTATGCATGCTAGGGGTCTTCAAAAGTTTCACAGAAAGTACATATCAAGAAAAAATATGCACGGATTTCAAAATTTTTGTAGCAAAATAGATGTATCTTTCAAATTCATTTTCCATGCAGTTTTCTGAAGTGCCTTCATGTTTGACACCTAAACCAGACTGTTTGTGAACTTTCCCCTTCTTTTATGTGACTAGTTTTAGATATACTCCTAATCTTGATTCTTTAGATTTATAGCAATCGATCCCCAAAGAAAACATTTCAGTTAAAAATATTCTTGGAGATATTGCTGTGGCACAGCAAATTAAGCCACCATCTGCAGTGCCGGCATCCCACACTGTAGCTGGTTCGATTCCCAGCTGTTCCACTTCCAGTTCAGCTCTCTGGTGTGGTGATAATGGAAAGCAGTGGAAGATGGCCCAAGTGTCTGGGCCCCTGTATGCACGTGGAAGACCTGGATGAAGCTCCTGGCTTCTGGCATTGGCGTGGCCATTTGGGAAGTGACCCAGCAGATGGAAATCTCTCTTTCTCTCCCTCTTTCAAATAAATAAATAAATCTTCAAAAAATTTCTTAAAATTCAGAGAAGCATTTAGGTGTGAAATAAAATATGAACTTGCCCAATAAAAGCAGTCTGCACATCCTTCACTGACTTGAAGTTCACACACAAGACTGAGATCACAGAGAATGACAGAATCAAAGCAACTCCTGATGAGCGTCTTTATCTTTACAACTGCTGTGATAACATTGCTTATTTTTAATTTGCTGTTCAAAGGCAGGGATCTGTCACACTGTACAGGTTAGCAACACTTCAGGCAGGTGCAGTCAGGAACTTACTCTTGAAACATACATGTGTTGCTGAGTCCTTCCGTGTCATAGCCACTGTATAACCAACCAAGCCCTTTCTGAATTAGCTTCTATGGAGATTATATTGTTTATTAAAAGATAACTAATTAAACTGCCTTAACTTGGAGTTTATATAGCTAAAGCTCACCAGAGATGGCAGCAGTTTGTTTAGAATTTAGACCAACAGAAGATTTTTTAGGAAGAATATTTTATCAGTACTGTTGTTTGGAATTACTGCTGTATGGTGATAATGCTTTTTTAAAATATCTCTTTATTTATTTATTTATTTGAGAGGCAGAGTTACAGAGAGAGGCAGAGGCAGAGACAGAGAGAAAGGTCTTCTATCCACTAGTTCACTCCCCAAATGGCTGCAATGCCCAGAGCTGGGCAGATTCAAAGCCAGGAGCCAGAAGCTTCCTCTGGGTCTCCCATGTGGGTGCAGGGGCCCAAGCACTTGGGCCATCTTCCACTGCTTTCTCAGGCCATAAGTGAGAGCTGTATTGGAAGAGAAGCAGCCAGAACGCAAACCAGCATGTATATGGGATTCTGGCACTGCAGGCAGAGGCTTAACCTACTATGCCACAGTGCTGGCTCCCTGATAATGTTTTTTTTTTAAAGACTTTTGCTATTGATTTTAAGTTCTCTTTAGACAGTAACCCCCTGGGGCCCTCCCACCAGTCCATCCTGGTAGGACCAATTCCAGACAGGGTCATGGGCTCCTCATGCAAACCAAGGAGACTTTGCTTTCAGAGACTGCCCTCTTCCCTCTTCATTGGTCCCATACATTTTAACTATAAAAGGTAATACAGTTTTTATTTTATTCTTTCCTTCAAGCATGCAGACACAGAGACAGTGAGGAGGGGCTTGTCACTCCCCTGTAGAAGTGGAGAGACCTCCAGTTCAAAAGGAAGGCCAGGCAACTCCCAAGGCTCACTAAGGCATTTCCCATCTGCTCCTAGAGGAACTACTCTTGCCTTCCTCTCTTTCCCTTACTCCTGATTTCAGCTTCATCTGGAAACATCTCCCCAACTCAGAGGAAGGAAGGCAGGCACTGTTCTCTTTCACTATGGTTCCAAGCCCCTCCCACCTGCCTTCTGCAAACCCACCAGCCCTTGGGCCACCTGAAATAAACAAAGTGTGGTGTGTGGTGCTGACCTGGGGTTAGAAGGGAAACAAGTCTTGGCTCCACTTGACTCTAAAGGAAGGAAGCAGGAAGCCTTGCTTAGGGACAGGGGACAGCAGTCCTCGGGGACAGGCTGTCCTATCACCTCCTGACCCCCTCCCTAATCAAGACTGGCTAAATGAGTGTATCCAACACAAAAATTGGAGCTCCACCAGCTGTTTACACTTTTTCAAAATGAGAGACTTCATCTTGTGGAAGAGACAATGCTGATGGCTACTACTAACTGTTTAGCCCCTCACCACTCTGTCAAGGAGAGGCCATTGATATTCCACTGTGCCAATGAGGAGACTCAGGTTCACAGGGGCTGGCCTGGTCAGCATGGAACCCAGAGCTGATTCTCATCTGAGGCCTTTCTGCCTGGGGCTGAACATTCCAGTGATTCTAGCACCTGTAGACCCCAGAGCATTAACCTTCAGGCATTCAAGATTGCATCACTGGGGACCTTGTTCAAATTCCCTCTCTTCTCAGTGAAATTCTAGAGCATGATTTGGAAATCTGTTCAGCAAATTTCAAATAGAACATGCGTGTCATATGGATGCCAGTGTCTGCTCATTCTTTTTCTTCTAGACCTGCCTGCATTACCTGTTTCCCTTCCCCCCTCAAAACATCTCTTCAAATGAAAAGTATCATGACCAAGATTGAATTTAATTGGCTATGAAATAGGGACAGTCTGAGAGTTCACCTCACATACCCTAGTCAACTGCCCAAATCATCATTCAATATATCTTTTCTCCCAGGTCACACATGCATTTGCTCCATCACCAAATGCTTCTTGAAATCTACACACCAGACATTGTTCCATTTCCTAGGGACAAGTAGTAGCTGTAAGAACTGTGTCCTTGAAACTTGCATACTAGTTGAGGGAGAGCACTGGTCCGTCTCCACGCTTGTCTGTCTTACTTGGAGCTCCTGGATCCCAGCACTGAAGCCTACAGCAAGCACCTCTTCTTTTGGGAGACAATGGGAAGTACCTGAGAGTGGAAGGTCCCAGCAGGAGAGTGTAGGACAGAAGGCAAGGGGACCCAGGCATTTACTCTCACTCACCCCCTTCCTCCCAGCTGGGCTGCGGCTTGGCAGTGACTGATTCTCCACCCTTAGCCTCAGAACGTGGGGGATCCCCTATCTCCCATGACTATGGATCTCGCTAACTTCCTCTGCTACCACATCCAACCCCTATTCTCACCTTGCTCCTTTTTGCCTAATAGGAGGCAACAAAAGGTTTCTTGATGCTGCCAATTCTTGGATGACTTAACTAACCCCATCTCTTTCCTTAGCTTTTCCTGGCAAAACATCTATATAGAATATAGAAATATAGATTATATGTGAGTAAGTTAAAAATCATGTGAGCAAAAATTCTATGAAGAAACAAAGCATACTAGGGACAATGCAGAGAAGGTGTATGTCCACATGTTCGTGTGTGTGTGTGTGTGTGTGTGTTAGTGGGGTGGCAGTAAGTCTGTCTTCCTCCTGTGTTACTGAAAATCCTTCTCTAACCCTCACGCTATTGCTACCCAGACTCACTGCCTCAGATCTCAAGCTACTGTGGTTGCTGCTGGATCTTCAGTTTTCTCATCTGTATTAAACAGAACAGGTGAGGCTCTCCTAGCTCCTACCTTCCAATTTCTACCTCAGTTCCCCCAATCAAACTGCACTCCCTCAGTTACCATTCCAGTTCTCAGGCAATATTAGTGGTTACAAATAACCAGAAAAGTTGTCTATTCCATATGGCTTATGATTGGACATGTTTTTCAGTTTACTGTGTATTATGTACACCCCTTAGCTCTAGGTATGCAGCAGAAGAAATTTTAGTGCTTAGTGTGTAAACTCTTTGCCAGAATTACAATGTTCCAGGTGCATGAACCTCTCTTTCTTTCCTGTTGACCTCAGATCCCACTACCTGCCACTCCATAAACAGAAATCAAAACTGAGGGTGAAGTCTCCCTCTAACTTCCTCTGACACTCATTAAACGCTGTTGACTAGCCGTCTACTTATACATTGCCTATTTCTGTTTTGTTTGTTTGTTTTGCTCTCTCAATCATCTAGAAAGACAATCAGCATGAGAAACTTTGAGGTTGCTGTCAAAAAGGAAATAAGTTCTGATCTATGAGGCCATTGGTGGGGAATTGGCCTCTGAGTCTTTGATGAAGTTGGAGCCCACCTCCTGTTCTCAATACGCAAAGGAGTATCCTGTGGGTGACGTCAGCACCTTGGGCTAGGCTGCAGTGATTCTCATGGGTAGGATGCTTAATAAACCCCTGGGGTACCTACTGACAGGATTTCTGGGTCCTGTCAGTGACCTACCTGAAGCCTCGTGGAACAATCCCAGAATTTCCACTCTTGATTTTTCTAATAGTATCAAAGCAAAAGTCCCAGGATCATGTTGCTGTTTCTTTAATTAGTCCTTCTATTCTACCTGCTGGGGTTGGAATCTCTCTGTAATTTGGTTTGCTGCATGGTCAGTCTCAGTGTGTCTAGATTGAGGGCAGGCTGGCTGGAACTGGGATTGGAATTCAGGTCGTTTAAACATGTGGAGGGAAAAGAGAGGGAGAGAATGATTTGGAAGGATTGTGCAGACTCGTGGAGACATGTAGGAAATAAAAAGACAACCAAAGTGATGTATTTTTATACAATCAGTATTAATCCCAATTATTTTTAGTGACTTCCCTGCAAACTCATTTGAAAAGTCAAAAGTGACTTTCAGTGAGGATATGCCCTGGGGAAGTTCCAACTAATTAATATCAGTAAACTAAAGGTGAAAACCCCTGCAGCACTGAAAAAAATCTCAAATCCATTCAACACTACAGAGTTTAGGTTGCTGAGCTGATTATAAAATCACTCCGATTTATTACTCATTTGTGTTAAAGATTGTTAGTTTTGGCCATTGGGTTGTTTTTCTCAAGAATCTTTTTCTTTTAAATTGCGGATGTGAGAAGTTTAGTTTGTGACCATGAAATTAGAGAAAGTAGCTGTGTTTTGTTGCTGTTACTGTAGTTTGAGGACTTTTTTTTTGGTAAGCAGAGAAAAGAATGGCCACCCTTCTAGGCCTCCCTCGCAGGAAGTGATGTGGGCTTTCCCAACCTCTTCCTGCCTTATCTGTCGGGGAGGAAATAGCCCTTGGGATTTATTTTTGTCTCTGCCAGCTGACCACACTCAGAGACACGGATCTTATATGTTCACACTCACGGCCCACTCTGTAAAAGCTCCGTTTCAAACTGTTCTAAAAGGTGGAGAAAGTTGCTCAAAAGCCACAGCTCAAAGCTCTCCAAAGAGGCGAACTCTTGACTCAAGTATTTGTTCTGCACAAGTGACTTCCTGTTTTGCAAATACAGATTCCAACTGGCTCATTTTTAAGATTCCAAAGAACCCTACAAATCGCCATAATTTGACCATGTACAGACCAAAACCAAACCAGGTACATCAAGAATCTTATGGTTGGATTTTCTTGAATTATAGAAGTAATTAAAAGAACAAGAAGCACTGATAGCAAAGAAGTTAAGAGGTATAGGTATTCCCAGGAATTGTCAAGTTCTACTGTGATCAAAGGATATCCAAGTCATTTTGGTTACGTTTTTGCCCTCACACTCAGATTCTGCTCTGTAGACAGAACAGTGGCTCAAAATATTGACCCCCCAAGATGCAGTGTTAGTACCACATGAGAACTTGTTAGAGATGAAAATTCAAGATCCCAACTCAGACTTCCAGAATCTGAACTTCTGGGGCGGGGACCAGGTTGACCAGTATTCTAATAAGCTCTCCAGGAGATGCTGTTGCAGGCACAAGTTCAATAACTGAGATACAGTATGTTTGATTATTTTTTACCATAGAGGCTCTCACTTTGGAATGATGGTTATGCCTGGTCCCCCAGGACACCTAGGGCAGTTGAATCAGAACTTTTGACACATGTAAATTTAGAGAAACAGTGGTAGAAAGACGAGCTGTTGAGTTAGTCCACAGGCATCAGTCTTTCCAAAAAGGCACACACAATTACCTTCAGCTATCACACTTGATTGGTAGGGGTTCTGCCTACATATCCAGTTGCACCTCTTCCTATTCCATACTACCCCCTCACAGGTTTATTAATGTTTAATGGACACACAAAAAGTATGTATGTTTTGTGTACGATATGATGTTTTGATACACGTATATTTTGAAATGGTTACTGCATTCAAGCCAGTTACTCTGTCCTCTTTTCTTACTGTCACCTCTCTGAACCCCCTTGACACCCTGCAAGCATTATGTGTGCCTCGTGACAGCATGGAGCTGCTGCTTCCTTCACTGCATGCATCCATGTCCTTCATGACCCAGTTCAAGGTCGTTCCTGTACTGAAGGCTCCAATGACTCCCTCTATTTGTGTGCCCACTTCCTTCCCCCTTCCTTCTTATTGAATGTCTATGATCTATTTAGGGGTTCTTCCACAGCCCTGTGACACCACTACATTGGCTGGATCTTGTTTGTCTACTGCTGTGTGCCTAGACTCAGCATGGTGCTGGCACACTGGGAGCAGCTGTTCTATCAATGTGTGTTACAAATGTATCCTCAAGGGGTGCTTTATTGCAGGTGCTGTATGAGGTTAAGAATATCACCTATGGCACCAGACTGCTACCATTTTTGACATATGGAAGTTGGGAGGAGTTACTTAAACTCTCTGTCCCTCAGTTTTCTCAACTGTAAAATGGAGAGAGTGGTGGTGCAATTATCTCATATAATAAGAAGTAAAATGCTTAAATCAGAGGCTGATAAGTGTTATGACCTCAATGCTAACAACAGAAAGGACCAGAAGATGTGAATATCCTTTTGTAGTTACAAACCTCCATATAGGAAATGTTTGTATTCATGTTGTCTCTCTCTCTCTTTCTCTCTCTCTCTCTCTCCAAATCTACTTATTTCTTCTCTAAGCTACTAATAATTCTCACACCTTTCTCCTACTCTGTCTCTGCTGCAATATTCCACAAGTCCACAACTAAGACTCCATGTTCATAACCACTATGTATTATGGTGTGTATGCACATACATGTAGAAGATTGTGTGGTTTGGTGGTTTAGTTTTTTAGATTAAAAATTGAGCTAAGATATACCAGCAAATAGGAAATAAATATTACCCAAACTTAAATTAGAGGTCTCAGTTTTGAAGGAAAATCCACTATGATAAATAAATCCTGTATGTTTCAGAAAATTGTCATTTATGAAAGTATTTACTTAAGATGGGTTTCAGGCAAAAAAAGAAACACCTCTAACTTAGAGATTTACATCAGGTGTAAAACTTACAAGTATAAACACTGGGCAGAATGGCCTGATTAAGTAGGCAAGGAGAACAGAGACATGGGAAAACAGATGAGTTTTGCAGAAAGTTACTAGTTATTAAAAGCAGCCTAGACTCAGTTGCGAGTCACCCAGCATGTCACTCAGCAATTTATGTTACATACTTCTATCTTAAAAATTCTTTCTTTTCACCTATACATGAACTCACAGTCATAAATGGCATATTCATCCATGGGACAAAAGTTTTTAGGACCTACTTCACAGAATATTGTCTCAATGCTGTCAAAAATAAAACAGCCATGTGTTTCCCAGACTCACCAAGTGTGTTAGTGGCCGTGGTGATGATAGCATTTTTTTTTTTTATTTTTTTGACAGGCAGAGTGGACAGTGAGAGAGAGAGACAGAAAGAAAGGTCTTCCTTTTGCTGTTGGTTCACCCTCCAATGGCCGCTGCGGCAGGTGCACCGCACTAATCCGAAGCCAGGAGCCAGGTGCTTCTCCTGGTCTCCCATGGGGTGCAGGGCCAAAGCACTTGGGCCATCCTCCACTGCCTTCCCAGGCCACAGCAGAGAGCTGGCCTGGAAGAGGGTCAACTGGGACAGAATCCGGTGCCCCGACCGAGAGTAGAACCCAGTGTGCTGGCGCCACAAGGCGGAGGATTAGCCTATTGACCCATGACTCCGGCCCTGATAATCAGCATTGTTGTTATTAGTAGCCCTGTCTTTCACTGGGAACATACTGGATCACAGGGTCTGAACTGAGTGCTTTTGAAAAACTGGCTTTCTGTACACTGCCATTTAATTTTCACATCATTCTCTGAAAGAGTCTGCTATTCTCACTTTGAAGGGTAATGCATGGAAAGGTTAAACAAACTTCATTTTACAACGATGTTGACCGAAATTCAAGCAGTTTAAAGGGGCAGAATCTGCCAAAACCCATCTCATGCCACTATACTGCACTGTGCTCCAATACAGGCTCTGAGACATGAGTGAATGAAAGCCTTGTCGCTCCCCCTCTTCATGGAGGAACGACACTAAGCCCTGCCTAGGCTTCATATCCGAGTCACGGCACCATTATGTCGCTCCCCCTCTTCGTGGAGGAGCAACACAGGACCCTGCGCTGTTCTTTCGTCTGCTCGGCCCTCCCCGGGTTTGCTGCTGGTTCTTCCCGGGTTGGCTACTATCCCTTCCACCTCCGTGGAAGGGCAGTTCCCCCTGGCCACATTCCCCACTTCCGCAGGGGAGCGGCACACCGCCGGCCGGCTCTTCTCGGGGGCTGCACGGGTTCCCTTAGATGTTCCCCATAGATGTTCCTGGTGCATGCCGTCTCTCTCCTCCTTTATAGTCCTCCTCTGCCAATCCTAACTCGGCTGCCCACACGCCGAGTACGCTGCTCTCCTCCAATCAGTAGCAAGTCCTACAGTTTATTGGTTGAACTGGAGGCAGCTGTGCGGAAGCTGTTTACTTCTCTCCCAGCGCCATATTGTGGGAGAGCAGATGCATAGAATAAGTCTTAATTCCAGTAACTCAGTCTAGTCCGGTTTGCTCCCCACAAGCCTGAACACACAATAGGATTCTCTTCCAACTGTGTGGCCAAAGATTACAAATTCAGCAGGAATAATATACTTGCAAAGGTGAGCCTGGACTGTGACATCATTAGCCTATCCAGAGGAGGAATGCAGGGAGGAGGCACTATGCCACCATGGCAAACACTTCTCTAAATGTAAGCTGGTAGATATTTTCCAAATACTGTATCTTAACTGTGCCTAAATGTGCATCAGACTTTTATTTATACTTTGAAAAATCTTTGCCTTTTTATTAGAAAATTTAAACTCTTAGTGTAATTTAAACATTTGGTGTAATTATTGATATCACTGTATTTAAACCACATATCTTGCTATTTATTATCCCAAATGTACATAATTTACATTCAAAATATTAAATCAATTTACATATCATAGATGAAGCTTAAGAATTATGGTTTATTTTCACTACCATATTTTCTAAAACTGATTCCATCATTTTACTTTTTTATTAATTTATATTTAGCTTTTTTAGTTTTTAACAGATCCAATATATCATAGATACAATTCTAAGAATATAATGATATTCCCTTTCTCCATCTCCCTTTCTTTCTTTTTTAGTTTTTGATATGACATATTTTTAATTTACATTACAGCCAAGGCATTAATTCTCTACCAAATAAAAAGTTAAACAATTAAAAAGCAAAAGACCCCAGTATAGCAGGAATATAGGAATAGGCTATTAGCAATAATCACAGGAAAACATGACCCTTTCATCCATATACAGTAAATGTCAAAGCAACCTCAGATCATTGAAACTCTAGTAACAATCAGAATATGAAAGAGTTATCTGTACCCCCATGTTTATTGGCCCTCAATTCACAATAGCTAAGATATGGAATCAATCCAAAGGTCCATCAACTGAAGATTGGATCAAGAAATTATGGGATATGTAAGCCATGGAATACTACAGAGCGGTTAAAAAAAAAAAAAAAAAAAAGGACGGAACTGGAACACATAAGTAAAATAAGTAAGTCCCAAAAGGACAAATACCATATGTTCTTCCTGGTCTGTGGAAACTAACAGAGAACCTGAAGAAATATATGGAAGTGAAAGTGACAATGTGAGATACAATGACTTTGAGTAACCCTTATCTCGACTGTTGAGGAACAGTTTTTTTTTCATACTATTTGTTGAACTCTTTACTTAGTATATAGTTAATCTTGTGTTTATGAAGTTAATTGAAAATAGATCTTAGTAAAAAAAAAAAAAGAATGGGAATATGAGAGGGAGAAGGAAGAAAGATTGGACTGAGGTGGGAGGGTAGGTACGGTGGGAAGAATCACTATGTTCTTAAAGTTTTATTTATGAAATGCATGAAGTTTGTGTACCTAAATAAAATTTTTCTGGAAAAAAAAAACTGTAGTAACATTCTTAACCATTGGTTTGAAAGTTACAAAACACTCTGAAAATATTATTTATGCTAGTATCATGTTTTGTTTTGTTTTGTTTTGTTTTGTTTTTTGACAGGCAGAGGGGATACAGAGAGAGACAGAGAGAAAGGTCTTCCTTTTGCCATTGGTTCACCCTCCAATGGCTGCCACGGCTGGCGCACTGTGGCCGGCGCACCGTGCTGATCCGAAGGCTGGAGCCAGGCGCTTCTCCTGGTCTCCCATGGGGTGCAGGGCCCAAAGACTTGGGCCATCCTCCACTGCCTTCCCGGGCCACAGCAGAGAGCTGACCTGGAAGAGGGGCAACCGGGAAAGAATCCGGCTCCCTGACCGGGACTAGAACCCGGTGTGCTGGTGCTGCTAGGTGGAGGATTAGCCTATTGAGCCACGGTGCTGGCCCATGTTGTTTTAAGTACTATAACTTTGTAGTATGTTTTAAAGTCAAGTATTGTGATACCTCCAGTTTGATTTTCCCCCCTCAGGATCACTTGGGCTATTCTTGTTCTTTTATGATTCCATATAAATTTTAGGATTGTTTTTCCTCACTCTATAAAGAATATCATTCGTATTTTGATAGGGAGTCCATTGAATCTATAGATTACTTTAGATAGTAGAGACATTTTAATGATATTGATTGTTCTCATCCATGAGCAAAGAACATATTTTTATTTTTTGTGTGTGTTCTTGGTGATTTCTTTCATCACTATTTTACAATGTCTGTTGCAGAGATCTTAGGTTATATTTATTCCTAAATATTTCATGTTTTGTGGATATTGTGAATGGGATTTCTTTCTTGACTTCTCTTTCAATGAGTTCATCACTAGCATATACAAACTATCTTTTTTGTATGTTTATTTTATAACCTGCAACTTTACTGAATTGGTTTATCGTTTCTACAGCATTTTGATCGCATGTTTACATTTTTCCAGGTAATAATCTGCAAACATGGATATTTTTACTTCCTCTTTTCCAATTTTGATGCCCTTTATTTCTTTCTCCTTCTTAATTGTTCTTGCTAAAACTTCCAATACTATACTGAATAAGAATGGTGAAAGTAGATATCCTTGTCTTATTGCAGATCTGAGGCAAAATGCTTTCAGATTTTCTCCATTCATTATGATACTAGCTGTAGATTTGTCACAAATATCTTTTATAGTTTTATGGTATGTTCCTTGTATAGATGATTTATAGAAGGTTTTTATCATGAAGCAGTATTGAGTTATCAATGCTTCCTCTGCATCTAGTGAGGTGATCATATGATTTTTCTTATTCATTCTGTTGATGTGATTCATGATGTTTATTGATCTGTAAATGCTGAAACACATTTGTGTCTCTGGAATAAATTTCACTTGATCAGGATGTATGATCTTTTTGATTTGGCTTTGGATTCGGCTTGCTAGTATTTTTTTGAGAATATTTTCATCTATGTTCATCAAGGATATAGGTCTGTAGTTTTCTTGTGTGTGTATTGTATTTTTGTTTTTGGTATCAAAGTGATGCTGGTCTCATAAAAAGAGTTTGGCAGAGTTCCATTCTGTTGAGTAATTTGAGAAGTATTGGAATTAGTTCCTCCTTAAGAATTTTATGTAATTCAGTAGTAAAGCCTTCAGGTCCTGGAATTTTCCTTGATGGGAGACATGTGATTTGTTAATATTGTCTATATATTCTTGGTTTAAATTTGGTAGATTAAATCTATCCAGGAATTTTACATTTCTTAGTGATTTCCCAGTTTATTAGCTTATGGTTTTTCATAGTAGTTTCTTACGATCTTTTGTATTTAAGTGATGTCATTTGTAAGGCCTCCTTTCTCATAATTAATTTTATTTATTTGAGTTCTTTTTTTTCTTTGTAGTCTGTATAGAGGTCTATCTATTTTGCTTATCTTCTCAAAAAACAGCTTTCGTTTTCTTGATCTTTGGATTATTTTTAGTTTCAATTTCATTTATTTCTGCTCTGATTCTTACTTCTCGCTAGCTGATTTGCTGTTTGGTTTGTCCTTGTTTATCTAAGTCTTCAAGATGTGTCATCAGATCTTTTATTTGAGACATTTTTCTTTTTAAATATAAGCACTTAATGCTATAAACTGCTCTCAATACTGCTTTTGCTATATCTCACATGTTTTGATATGCTGTGTTTTCATTGTTATTTATTTCAAGACAGTCTGATTTACTTTTTAATTTCTTCAATGACTCATTGATCATTCAGTAGCAAATTGTTTAATTTCCATGAATTTATTAGTGTTCTATTGTCCTTGTTGTTGACTTCTAGTTTTATTCCTTTTTGGTCTGAGAAGATACATGCTATGATTTCTATCTTGATAAATTTACTGAAACTTGATTTGATTTGTGGACTAATATATGGCCTATCCAAAAAAATGTGGGACTCCCTTAGAATTTCTTATAAGGCCAGTCTGGTGGTGGTGAATTCTCTGTTTTTACTTATTGGGAAAATACCTTATCTCTCCACTTCTTTTGAAAATATTTATTAATTAATTCAATTTCAGAATTACAGAGAGAAGAGGAGAGACCTTCTGGGGTCATCATTGTGGCCTAGTGGGTAAAGCCAGTGCCTGAGAAGCTGTCATTCCATATGGGCACCAGTTCAAGTCCCTGCTGCTCCACTTCTGTTCCAGCTCCCTGCTAATGGTTTGGGAAAAACAGTAGAAGATGGCCCACATGCTTGTGCCCCTGCCACCCATGTGGAAGACTTCAAAGAGGCTCCTGGCTACTGGCTTTGACCTGGTCCAGCCTTGGCCATTACAACCCTCTGGGGAGTGAACCAGTGGATGGACGATTTATCTCTCACTCTGTCTCTGTAACTTTGACTTACAAATAAATAAATAAATCTTTAAAAAGAGACACCTTTCATCTGCTGGTTTAATCCCCAAGTAGCAGCAGCAATGGCCAGGGCTGAGCCAGGCACCAGGAGTCTCTTCCAAGTCTCCCATGTGGGTGGCAGGGTCCCAGGTACTTGGGCCATCTTTTCCTGCTTTCCCCATGCCATTAACCGAGACCTGAATTGGAAGCAGAACAGCCAGGCCTCAAAACGGCACCCATATGGGATGCTGGCATTGCAGGCAGCAGCTTTACCCACTACACCACAATGCTGGTCTTACCTTCACTTTTAAAGGATGGCTTCGCTTAGTTATAATATTCTTGGTTGGAAGTTCTGTTTTTTTTCTTTTAAGACTTTAGATATACCATCCCACACACACTCTTCTGACCTGTAGGGTTTCTGCTGAGAAGTCTGATGTTAGTCTAATTGGTTTTCCTTTACACCTGACACTTTTTCTCAAACACTTGACACTTCTATTGTTTTAGAATTCTCTCCTTGACCTAAACTGCTGGTTTGTGGCACCAATTGCTGTGGCTCAAGGACTGTGTTATATGATTGGGCCCTTCTGCGGGTATTCCTAGAAAAGTCCAACTAGTACTGAGGCCTATAACACCATAGCCCTGGGCCCAGAAATAGGGGCTCTACATGGAAGCCTGCTCCAGCCCTGCACAGTGACTACAAAGTATACAGGTCCCTAGGTAGATTCCAGTGGGATTGAAGAAATTACAATTAATTGTTCCAGTCTTGGTGTTGCAGGGTACGGTGGGTCATTATCCAGATCTCCCAGGGTAGGAGAGGATTTTTTATGGACTGCTGCTTGTGTTAGCCCTCAGAATCTAAGGAGGACCCTCCTGGCTGACATAGAGTGAGTAAAAGTAGCTCTGGGGCTAATGCCCCCAAACTCTCACAGTTGCAGGATGCAGGGGATCTGTCCTTTGCCCCACAAGTTGCTCTGACTTATTCTGATTGCTTCTGGTATCAGCGGAACGGAGTTCTGCTGCTTGAATTTTCACAGCCCATCTAGTGCTCTGTAGAGGTGGAGGATGTGAGGGAGGCAATGTGACTTCATTTCTCCAAGTTCAGCAGTTGCTCAGACCCCAGTCAGCTCCTCAGGGTGAATAAGAGTCAATGGGTGGCTGTGACATTCTCTCTCACAGCTGAAGCTCCAAGGCTCATGGAGATTTCATCCTGCCCTGGGTTGGTAAGAAGGCTCCCAGCCAGAAGATGGCTATACCATGTGGCCAGCTGCAGCTCTCTCCTCTTGTCCCACATAGTATTCTTTGTCACTTCTCCACTTAAAATTTCCAGCAATCAGACCGACCCCTGGAAATGTGGTCATTCCTTTGTTCTTTTCATATCTCAGGGCAGCTCAAGTCAGCATGGCTGTTTCCTTCTCAGCCATCTTGGATCTCCTCCTGCATCAGACTTCAAAAGTACTGTCTAAGGTGCCGACTGAACAACATGGGATAGCAGCATTGCTATCCCTTTTCCCCGTCTATCCCCCTTTCCTTATACACAGAGGTTCTTATTTAACAGGCTCTGGGAATGGTACCTGGGAATCTGCATTTTGACCAGTCCTATCACCAATTTGTCTTCTTCTAGTAAACCATACTCAGATGAACTACAATTTGTGTCTCCAGTATTTTATACATCATTTACAATTCCCATGCACTAATATATTACACATATTATTTTTAAAGCCCCAAGAGAGGTTTTTAAAGAGATTATATTTATCTAAACAAATAGCAGTACACATATGTTTTCCTGGTGGCCTAGTTGGTGACGGCATACCGTCTATCACCCAGAGTCAGATGAGTTTCTGGTCCTGTGCTCAATCCATCCCTACCCTGTGTTGTCTTAAGTGACAGGAGACTTGGAAGACTCTGTACTGACTCAGTATTCTCATGGTACCACAGTTCTTCAGAGAACTCAGTAAACTAACTGCTGTGACTTTGAAAGGGATGGCAGGTTCTGCAGGTGCCTCTGTAGAAGGTTCATGCAGTAGCAGATTCACAGTGAAAGGGCCACCTTGACAAGACATTAATTCTGCTACACCATGGCAACCCCACTTCAAGTTCATGCATATATAGGGACATTCATGACACATTAAGGAATTCTCCATGAGTGGATTCTAAATACAGTACGAAGTCCAAGTTGTCTGCTTTTCTATAGACACCTACTTTTAAACAGGCTTGAAAACTCAGGTAGGAGCAGTTAAGACTTGTGACTTCAATCTTAAGAAAAGGTAAAAATTTGTTAGCAGTCTAAACTGACATAGTTTAAACTCTTCAAAAGTATGTTAAAATGAAGATGTACTAATGCATCTATGCTGAAACAGTACTTGTTATTTTAGTTCAAGGATGAGCCATTTGTGAAATAGTAGTCCTGAATTGCTAACTCTTTATCAAATATTTGTTGGGTACCTATTACCAGGTAGTGTGCTGGGGGTAGGAATATAGAGATGAATAAGACGGCATCCACAGG
This sequence comes from Oryctolagus cuniculus, assembly GCF_964237555.1. Lineage (NCBI taxonomy): Eukaryota > Metazoa > Chordata > Mammalia > Lagomorpha > Leporidae > Oryctolagus > Oryctolagus cuniculus. The sequence goes on along the minus strand of NC_091436.1, from coordinate 123,192,452 downwards.
TACTAGGAAAGAGCTCCTGTGAACGATCACTGGCAACCCAAATTTCAAAGGTACTCGGAGTAAGTTCTGTAGCACCCAGAAGAGACATCAGGGATGTAAAAGCAAATAATCTGATGATACTTAAAATGGGTTTTGGAGGATATCTGTGTTACCTGATAGAGAAGCGAAGAAGGAGAACCTGAGACAGAAGAATGAATTACAGCAAGGGGACAGTAGGATGGAGACAAGAAGGTAGCACAAGTCGTGACCACCAGAAAGTTAGGCAACAGCAGAGGGGAAGGAGTCTACAAAATAAAAAAGAAGTCACAGCCAGAGAGGAGAGAAGGAAATCAGAAGACTATGGTGTCCCAGTGGGTAAGTGCAAGGCCAGGGGAGGTAGCCATCCCAAATGTCAAAGATGTTGACAATGAATGAGCTAGATTTAAGGATAAAGAAGTCATAGAAAATCTTGCCAAGAGCGTCTGCTAATGTGCACTGGGGGCAAGGGAGACAACAAAGTGAATGGTCAGTGATGACATGGGAACTTCCACAACTCTTTCAAAGCTGTTTGTGGTGAGAGGGAAAGGAAACTGGAGGAGCTGCTGAAGGATAATAGGGAGTTGGAGGAGCCTCTGCTCCGATAGTTTTGAGAAGTCCCTAAGCATCATTAAGGGATTACGTGAGAGCGCTATACCACCATGTGGCTTCTTTGCACACTCACACACTCACAATGGATGACAATGTGTGTCTGTGTGTATCAATAAATACAGTATGTGCCCTGGAATTTTCATGCAGGTAGGACTTCCACCTCTCCTCAGTGCCTAATACAGAAATGAAACTGAGTCAACATTTTTAGTAGGAATACATATTATAGTGGAGAAAGTAGAAGTTTTATCTATTCTGATCAATGATTGAGTGCATGTTATGACACAGTGAAAAGCTTGTAAGATGAAAAGTTCTATGCTTTCTTAACTATTTCTTCTTCATCAGCATACACAAGCACACACACACAGGCATGCATATGTATGCACACACCTGCAGGTGCGCATATTCAATGGAAACCCAGAATTCTTTTTTCCTCTTAGATGGCTGGCACCATGATTTTGCTGCGCTGTGCAGATGCCAGAGCCATGGGGAAGGAGAATGGGTTAAATAAGGATCTCTAGTAGTGCTTCAACTTGTTCTTTGAGGAGTAACAAAGAGAGGAAGCGCAGCCTTTGTGGAAGGAAATTCCCAGGCTACACTTCGGACATTCGCAACCTGCCCTGTGAACCCCTGAGGAGTGTCTGATAATAAACACTTTCAAACAAAACAATCCATAAAAGCATTTTTACTAACATTCTTGCATTCTCACCAAAGGGCTGGAACATGTTTTCCTGCATCTGCAGACCTTGAGGGGGCCTGGACATCCACCTGCTGGGAGAGGCCAACAATCCTGCCTGGAGTTTGTACGTGCAGGGTCCCCTTGCTGCCTTGCCCTTTGATTGTACTGGAATGGAAATGAGGGTGCTGGAATGCAGACCTTATACCTGACAAAGAGCATGACGGATGTGCACAGCTGAGTGCAGACTTGAGACCCAGCTCTTCAACTTCTAGAGAGACCCCAGACACAACCCTGGGCATTGCAACTTGCAATAATAATGCAGTGACCTTCTCCAGGAGTGGAGAGAACTTGACAAAGCCAGGACAATCTCTGCTAGTGAAATGTACCAGTAGGGTAACAAATTGGGCTTCTTTTTCTGCAGTAGCAAAAGAAAAACAAACCTGGAAGGTTGGTGGCCTGGGATAATAGCGAAATTCTGGGTGATTCAGGTATTTGCTACTTGCTTTCACAAGTGTGTGTTTGTGTGTGTGTGTGTACTTGTGTATGTATGCGCATTTACACTTTATTCACTAAAATATGCTTAATACCCCTTTAAGAGTTGCAGTCCTACTCAGAAGCCTCTCCTGGCTTCCTGGTTACAGGGCTACACCAAAGGGCACTTCTCAGCATGAGTGAGGGTTATATCCTCAAGTGCTACAGAAAGCTAAGCCTTTATTTTTGAAGTGCTATTTTTAGGTGAAATAAGCATGCATTTGTTCTCATTTGCATCTGCCCAGAGTTCTCACCGCCAGCACTGGGACCCACAGAGATGGAGGGGATGTCGGGTTCCCAACTTCGCTCTAGGCAGGGCTAGCATGAGCCTTCCATTCAGGCCTCCTTCTGTCTTTTGTGCTGTAACAATGGGCGGAAACTCAGCCTTGTCAGAGGAAATTCCCAGGGCCATACTTTGGACATTAGACAGTTGCTTTGCTATGCTGGGTAGGCTGATGTGCATCTAAAAATAAACACACTGGTCTGGTCTGCAAGGCTTTCTGTGGTTCTTGACCCACACGGTCAATTATATTTCAAAGGTTTTTGTTTGTTTGTTTGTTTGTTTTACATTGTTTTTAAGAAGGCAAGCCCAGGTAAACCTTGAGAATAAAATATATCATGGCTTTATTGAGATTTGACAAAGTGGCATTTGCTGATACCCATGTCTGTGGATACCTACTCCTGCTTTTTCTCCTTAGATCTCAAAGCAAGATTGAAGAAAGCAGAGACATACCGAGATGTTGGCCAAGCATCTCCAAAAAGATGTGAGGAGCCAAAAATCACAAGACTGGCTAGTTTTTCCGAGTCCATGAAAGATAGGGCAGCTGAGAGTTTTTGATGCTGTGAATAGGCTGACTTAAGCTAAATTTTCACTACGCTAGAAGTCTCCAGGTCACTATCTGGCAGAAAGACTATTATCAGTGTGGCTCATTTAGCAGGAAAGGAGAAGTGGGTGGAAGGCAGTGCTGATGAACCTGATACACAGCTGGCAGCCAGCTCCTGCCAGCTTTCTTCCCTCCCCAAAGTTAAATATATCACTCGCAGATCTTGAAATTCAGAGAACTGGTAGAACCATTTGCTTTTTATATTTTAAAATCAGAAAATCAGATTTCTGAATGGCAAAGAGCACATTTCCTTTTTATGAATAAAGAACACATCAGGGTTGAAACTCTGAGCCCTGCTGCTATTTGTCTCGCTGTATTTGGGCTGAAAATGAACCAAAATGCAGCCATTTTCCATCAAATGGGAATGTGTTTGCAGCACAAGAAGTAGCCCACAATTGTAGTTAAAGTGTAACCCAAGAAGAGTGGTTTGGAGTGAACTTTTCCCTCCTCATTGTTCTGAATTGTTGTGCATTTTCCTGGAAGTCCAACCTACCCCATTGTTGTTGCAAAGACCCCATTTGAAAATTACTGCAGCAGATATGTTGGCCTAGCAAGGAAAAAGTCGGCTCTTGTCATTCTAGCCTGATGATTTTCTTTGCAGATCTTTGTTTGGTGGTTTGGATTAGGGCACTGACATCATGAGACTCTTGGTAGCTTTGAACGGGAAGGGACCTTCAAGGTCGTCACCCGTTCTCCACCCAGTGTGGGCATCCCTTTGGGAACACTGGACACTAATCTTCCAGGGTGCTGGAACTCTGCCTGGGACAGGGCGTTCCCCACAGCACAAGCTCACCCTCTCTTAGACAATTTCAATGCTGGGTAAATCCTTCCGCACATTGAGCTGAAATCTATTACCCTATAATTTCCATTCACTGATCTTCGTCTGGCATCCTCTTTTCCCACATAAGGCAAACTTTCACTATTTTATAGTAGCCCTTTACATGCAGCGAGACTCATTTTATACTTCAAACGTCCCCTGAATTCCTTCTACTATTCTACAAATAACAATTGTCATATTTTCACCATCTTGGCCAGTGCTCTCTTTTAAAAAATCTGGTATATTTCGAGGCCAACGCCACGGCTCAATAGGCTAATCCTCCGCCTAGCGATGCCGGCACACCGGGTTCTAGTCCCGGTTGGGGTGCCGGATTCTGTCCCGGTTGCCCCTCTTCCAGGCCAGCTCTCTGATGTGGCCCAGGAGTGCAGTGGAAGATGGCCCAAGTGCTTGGGCCCTGCACCCCATGGGAGACCAGGAGAAGCACCTGGCTGCTGCCTTTGGATCAGCGTGGTGCTCTGGCCGCAGCGCGCCAGCCGCGGCGGCCATTGGATGGTGAACCAACGGCAAAGGAAGACCTTTCTCTCTGTCTCTCTCTCTCACTGTCCACTCTGCCTGTAAAAAAAAAAAAAAAGAAAAAAAGAAAAAAAAATCTGGTATATTTCTTGAAGCAAGGTATTAAATGTTTTGGTGAATCAATCTTCTCTACAACCTTGTGTGCAAAATAGTAGCATATTTTTTCAGAAACAAAGCTAAGACTTGAGAAGATCTAATTACTTATTTAAGGAGGTGGCTGATGGGGGCTTTAAGAGCTTCTCTGCCCCTTTCAAGTCCAATGCATGCCTCTGATTAAAAGGAAATGTTGAGGAGCTGGCTCTGTGGCACAGTAGGTTAAGCTGCCACTTGCAGCGTCAGCATCCTGCCTGGTTGCCAGTTCAAGTCTAGGCTCCTCCAGTTCCAATCCAGCTCTTTCTGCTAATGTGCCTGGTAAAGCAGCAGAAGATGGCCCAAGTCCCAGGGCCTTTGCCACCCATTTAGGAGACCAAGAAGAAATTCCTGGCTCTTGATTTAGGCCTAGCCCAAGTTGTTGTGGCCATTTGGGGAATGAATCAGCAGATAAAAGATTTCTCTTTATGTGTCTCTCCTTCTCTCACCATAACTTTAATTTTTAAGTATAAATAAGTCTTTTTTAAAAAAAATGAAATTTGGGGCTGACACTGAGTCATAGCGGGTTAAGCCACCACCTGCAGTGCCGGCATCCCTTATGTGTGCTTGTTCAAGTCCCAGCTGCTCCACTTCTGATCCAGCTCTCTGCTATGTTCTGGGAAAGCAGTAGAAGATGGCCTAAGTCCTTTGGCCCCTGCACCAGCATGGAAGACCTGGAAGAAGCTCCTGGCTTCTGGCTTTGGATCAGTTCAGCTCTGGCCATTGTGGTCATTTGGGAGTGAACCAGTGGATTGAAGATCTCTCTCTCTCTCTCTCTCTCTCCTCTCTCTCTGTGTAACTCTGACTTTCAAATAAATAAATAAATCTAAAAAAAATGACATTTTGAGCCAGATAAACCAAAGTTGCTCTCAGATACAGTCGGAGGTCTATGCCAGGTCTCTAGTAAATTCCTAGCAAGATGAACATTCCCTTGGTTGCTATAACTTGAATTTATCTGTAGAGAAGCATGTGAATTTGGGCAGTAAGGAAATGATGAGCAGAAAACACCCAGGCTGCTGAAAGGCAGGTGCATATGCAGGAAGTACGCAGGCAAAAAGATGGCTGAGCAACAGCAAGAAGGAATTCAAGCTGTCCTGGAGGCGTCTCATCTGGAAGCTGCAGATGGTGGGAGAGCAAGAGATCAGGCTCAAAGACAAGACGAGTTTTCAGAGTGCCTAAGCAGTTTTCTTCAGTCCAAGCCCGGTGGCTGTGTGTGGAGAACAAATACCAAGAATGTGTTGATTCTCAGTTGTCCATGCATGCCATGGGAGTGCACCACCTGAAAGCAGATGACACTGCCCCTCACCCCAGCACTTGCTTCTAGATGAAATCTGGCAAAGACTGTAATCTTTAGGTTGAAAGGAAAATCCTCCATGTGGTTAGAAAAGAATGAATCCTTGCAGTTGTGCCTCAGTGAAGTCAACGTAAGGGATAGGTTACATTCCTACATGTTTCTAGATTTTTTTTCTACACCATTTGGTAGGGCTACTTCTTCTGGCTGCTTTTCCAAAGCAGAGATTGCTTAAGGATGACATTGCCTCCCTGCTCAGCTGTCCTACTTCAAACCAGCCTGAGACCCAACAACTAACCCTGGTTAGTGTATTCCTTTAAGCTCAGGGCACTATTCCCTGGGAGCCATTGCTACATTGTACCCTAGGAAAGGAACCAAAGGCCAATGATAACATCTATGGCTGAGTAGAAGAGCAGGCAAGGCAGTGGCATGACACCATAAAGATCTCTGCCGATTTACTTGGGGAACTACAAGGCACAGCCCTCCAAGTTATCATGGCTTGCAAGGATGTAATGAAAGTATACTGAAAATAGAACATGGTAAAAATTAAGAATGGGAATCTGAGAGAGAGGGAGAGGAAGAGTGGGGGGGGGGCGTAGGGGGAATTCCACTATGTTCCTAAATCTGTATATATGAAATCTATGAAACTTGTATAGCCTAAATAAAGTTAAATAATAAAAAAGAATGTCAATGAAGAGTTTCTCTGAATATGGTTTTCTCTGTGCATCCCATGAAGGCATGGACTTCTCTTCCATGTAGCTGTCTTGTTCACAACTTAAGAAAATCAAGATTCAGAAAAAGCTTGTGAATACTTTCAAGGTCACATAGAAAGAGAGTTGCAGGTGCAGGAGTAAATTCAGGTCTCTAAAACATAGCTCAATATAACCACACCATCTTCAAGCTGATTATAAATCAGGCTTTTTTTAGATTTCCTATGAAAAAGCACACCCTCTGGACGGGGAGTTGCATGGAGGTAAGATTCACATCAGCTGCCATTTGAATCCCTAGCAGAAGGCACTCTGCCTGGCATCTAGAAGATGCTCTGTACATATTTCTGAAAAAGTAAGTGCCTGACTTGGAGTGATAAAGTATGAGGGGCACTGGTAGGGAAATGCCTAGTGAGATAGCCTATCCACCGAGACATAAGAAATAGATTCCAAAAGGCATAGATAGCACTTAGTAAACACTCAAAATATTTAGTGAATAAATGAACACAGTGATGTTTCTGAAAGGAGAGTCTGCAAAAAACTCATAGGGGTGGACAATCTCCTTGGAAAACTTCAAGCTACAGATCTTTTTTAAAAAATCAAAGATTTATTTATGTATTTGAAAGGCAGGGTAACAAAGAGAGGGAGAGTCAGAGAGATCCTCCATCAACTGGTTCACTTCCCAGATGGCTGAAATGGCTGGGGTTGGGCCAGGTTGAAGCCAGGAGCCAGGAGCTGCTTGCAATTATCCCATCTAGGTGGCAGGGGCCCAAGTACTTGGACCACCTTCCCCTGGTTTTCCCAGGCCATTGACAGGAAGCTGAATCAGAAGAGGAACAGCAGGAATACGAACCAGCCCCCAAATAGGATGCTTTAGCCACTATACTACAATGCAGGCCCCCCCAAACTATAGCTCTTAATCTGATAATCAATTTGGGTTCTTCAGACAAGCTGTGCTTTCTGTTTGTTCACTTGTTCAAAGAACATTGATTGAGCACTCCTCAAAAGTGAAAATAAACACAGCAACCACCTTTTAGTGAATTAATGTGCTAAAGGCTTTGACAGGGGTGATTTCACCTCTTGACTTAAAATCACAGACCTGAAGGGCATTTAGGCAAAAGTGCCCTGGATGAGATTTGGGGGTAGGGGGTGGCTACAAATCAGGCTGCAATGGGTAGAAATTGGAGAAAGTGAATGTGGCTACCCAGATAGGGAGAACAGCACACATGGACAGAGGTAGGTATTAGGACACTCCAGGCCTGGGGAAATGCAAAGTATGCAGTGCAGCTGGAAGGTTAGGTAATGACAAGTGAGGCTGGGCAGGACATTAAGAAGCAGACCTTGAAAGCTTTATCTATTCTTTCTGAGGTTTGACGTCCATGTCAATCACCCGGGGGCCATGGTGAAAATGCAGATTCCATGAGTCTGAGGAGGGGATAAAGAATTTGCATTTCTTTTTTGTCAGCTTTTTTGATTAACACATAAACTGTATATGTGTGTGGGGTACAGTGGGACATCTCAGTGCCTGTATATAACATGTACAGATCAAATCAAGGCGATCAGCATTTCTAGCTTATCACTGCTTAATATTTAAAGCCTTCAATTTCCTCTCTTCTTGTTCTTCATGAAGTTTTAATAGATTATTGTCAACCACAGTCATACCTCCCCATGCACTGTAGAACCCTAAAATGTATTTGTCCTATCTAACTGTGTTCTGGTGCTGTCTTCCAGCACCCTTCCAAACTGCTTCTGTCTCACCATTCGACACCCAATTTGACATTTTCATCTTCCACGTGTAAGAGAACAGAGGGAATTTATCTTTCTGTGTCTGGCTTATTTAATATAATTCTGTCCAGTTCTATCCATTTTGCTCCAAATGGTAATATTTCATTCTTTTTTATGACTGAATAAATAAACTCCCAAATCACGCCCAGTGCATCTGGTCCCTGAGCTACTCCACAGGTGATGAGATCCAAGCAACAAGGTGCAGTGGTAATGTTTCCACAGTTGGGGGATGGCACCATGAGAATTGCATTTTCTCAAGAAGCCAGTAGCAAGATATGGAGGATGAACTAGAGGGGATTGTTCTGAGGTAAAACATGTAAGTGACAAAAAATGATCAGCCTCTGAACTAAATAAGCTGAAGAGGAATAGAAATGGTCCAATGAATAGGCATACAATGGTTTATACTGTATGAAGTCAGTATGAAGCTGGTTATGAGGACAAAATGAAATAATAAAAACAAAGGAGGCAAAAAGAACCCTCCAGGGAAATATGTAGTGCGTGTGAATGAGCCTGGACCCCTCAGTGGGTCTCAGTGTACACATAAACCTGAACTCCATCAGTGACCAAGCAGAGCAGCCAGCTAAGGACGGAGCATCATCTCTGGGGGTGGTCACCACCCAGGGTAAAGGCACCAGCCTTCACTGTACACACTGTCACTACTTGCATTGACTTTCAGGAACCCTGGGGAGAACAACAGTTGTTCGCCTGGATAGTTATCATTTCCCTGAACATAGTACTTGGTCTTTTACTTAGAACTGACAGGTATCCGAAGTTAGAAGCATCTGTTTCTATTTCTTTTAGAAAATCCCCTGTCAATTCTAGTACATCTTCAACTGAAAAACTCAGAACAACAACAAAAAATGTATGGTGGAGCTCTACATTATAGAAAAGATGTTGGGAAACATTTTTCCCTTTGTGCAGAAGCCAAAAAAGATACAACTTTTAATGATATTTGCCCTCCAAACAGTATAAGGACCGGCTCCACATTCATATTCTATGTTGGCTGACATTTTTTACCGAGATGGACAGACATAAAGAAAAAAAAGAGAAAAAAAAAAAAAGAAACCGCTTTGTTATCTCCCCTCTCGATCCTTTGTAAATTTCAGCGTCTTATAACTCAGTGAATCTCCCCAAGTCACACAAAACACACAGGCTACTAGAAATGCCTGCTGGACAAACACAGCTCCTTCAAAACAGTTTGATCCATACTCAAAAAGACAAAGCAAAATAACCCAGGTACCTACCTTTCTCTCCTGTGGTTAGCTGACTTCTGAAAATTAACCCTGTACTGAAGACTTTCTCTGTTAGGTGAGGCGAAACTTAAGGGCATCCCATTCAGTCATACAACCAGAGTCGGGTGGAGTTTCACAAAACCAGACTTCAGATGTTTGGAGCTCAGGCAGCTTCCAGACCTTAGAGAGCAGAGGTGAGCTGACTGCCTTCAGTCCTCTGCTGCAGGAAAGAGCTGTGAGATACTGTGTGGCTGGAGGTGTGGGTGGAGGCAGAGGGAAGGGAAGTGATATGGGAACTGTAATAAATAAGAGATCCTCTCCACATGATTTCCTGTATTTGATGCCTCATGCCTCTCTCCAGGCTCCCTAGAGGAAATAAGAAATTTAAACTTGTCCTTTGGCCATTGGAAGGAAGAGAAAAAACACGCTGAGAACCTTGATAATGAGAATGAACAGGGCAATAGGCAGGGAGCTGATGGACCAGCTAGCTTTACCTTTCACCGAGTGTTTTTTCCCACAGTTTTAGAAGTGTTTAATTCTGCAAAAGTCAAGAATGCCCTCATCCTCTTCCTCTGAGCTGAAGCATGCTCTGGCAATGGTCCAGACTTCATGTTACAGAGCAGCTGGTGAGAAGCAGGTCACCAGGGAGAATCTGTTCTCAGCCTCAGAACAGACCCCCCTTTGCCCTGTCTTCAGAAAGGCTGAGAGACTTCTTTTCTACTCTTGGAACTACTTCTAAACTTCACAGTCCATTTTGCCCTAGGCCCTAAAGAATAATTTGAAGGCTACTATCCATAGATTTTTGGAAGTAGGACCCTCTACATATTTTGTGGATGAAAATTTGTAAATGAAAATGTGAGACTATTTGTTCAAAAATTAGGAATTTCAGAATGGTGAAAAGAAAGCATTTAATCATGTATAGGGGCTCTCCTGAACACAGGGCCCCTGTGTAGCTGGGCAGCTTGTGCTTCCATGAAGGGAGCTCTGGGCTGTGTTGATCTCAACGAGCTGAGTTGTCAAGAGTATGGGGCCATCTCTGCTCTATTTAGTGAGGTGCCAGTCGTTGAACAGCAGTACACTCAGGAGCTGGTGCAAGGAGAAGATGCTGGGTGTGCACAGGCACAGATCACAAAGACTTCACAAAGACCACCAGTGGTCTCCTTGCTAAGCTTTTGTTGCACCTCCAATCCATTCTCTTGCCAGCAGCCAGAGCAATCTGTCTCAAATGTGATCTTCGCGAGTGATTCCCAGGCTGAAAATCTTCCAGTAGCTTAAGCATCAAAACCAAATACTTTACCAGGGCACAGGCTAAGCTCTCCTCAAATCTCACCTCTGCCTGCTCTTTCCTCACCGCTCCTTTTCACTTCCTCTTCCCCACCTCTCTCCAGGAAGAATGCTCCTCCCCCATCCCCATTCTCTAATCGTTTGAATCACATATTCTCCAGAAAGCATTTTTTTTTTTTTTGGTCCAGTTCCTGGGCTCCTTTGATGTAATTCCTTCCTTAGCAAGCTATGCTTTGCTCTCTCATAACTCTCAAAGGTAGGAGGTCTGTGTAGTTGTCTTTTGACTCTTGCTGAGGGCGTGGATCTACATTTCAGAATTACCACCTCAAGACACAAGACCCAGCAAAGCCTGCTTTGTTTAAGTTCGTGGTTAATAGGAAGAACATTATTAATTACTGTTACGCATTACCTTTCGGTAAAAGGAAAAACACATGACTCAGAGGAAAACATAAGGTTGTTAGAGTTTACAGTTTAAACTCTGCAGACAAAGTGAAGGAATCCTGCAAGTGACGTCGCAGTGCTGTTGTTTAATATTTATCAAATTGTCACTGTCATGTGCTGTAATTTCTGTTCCCACAGAGTGTATAGGCAAGGGCTTCAGAAAGTTCATGGAGAAGGTATATTATGAGAAAACTGTGCATGGATTTCAAAAAATATTTGTACCAAAATAAACTTCTATTTTTATTCCATTATCCCCTGACCTTTTTAAGTCCTCTAGTATTTTCAGTCAACAATGGCCTCTATTGAGAAAATGAAGCCTTAGACATGCCCACAAGAAGGAAAATTTAAAAGTTAGTGAGGAAAATGGGAAGTTGTTGGAAGTGAGGAGACAGAGAGAGGAAGAAGGAAATGACAAGCAGGGGAGTCAGAAAGAGGAAAACAGGAGCGAGACTTAGGGGAGGAAGAAAGGGAGGAGGGGGAAGACTGCAGAGCCAGGGAGAGGAACCAGGATGGGACAAAGGCCAGAGAACAGGGAGGGGCTGACAGTGGGAGGAAAGCCACAGTCTCAGGGCAGGATTCCTTGGAGAAGCAGTGGACCACAGGCAGGCTCTGCGTTCCCTGCCAGGCTCCCGTTTATCACTGTACACTCCTCCAAAGAATCAAATCTGTGTTTCTAGAAGTCCAAAGGCAGAGAGAAGTCTAGGATGTGCTACTGTGCTCTTATTACAACACGAAAAGCGGCTTCTGGGTTTTGCTTGGACTTTGAGACATTATTAAAGCCATATAATCATGTTTCATCTCAGGGCTTTGAATGCTTCCACGACAATGTTACAACTAGAATTTCTGAGCACGTATTCCGATTTCTTCTTTCAGTTATACTTGGCTGAAAAGACCCAGCTAAAGCTGCCTGATTGGAATTCAAGCTATGGTAACAGAGACCCCCAGGGAGAGCATAATATATTCCAAGATTATAACCAAAATGTGCAAGCTTCTGAATATCTAGTTGTGTGCACTTAATCAGAATTCAATGTATGAGTGTATCTATAGTAACTTGCAGATATTTATTAGATCAAACTTTTGAAGCCTTGTAATGAATCAATATGACTTCTATGTCTAATGAAAAAAAGAGTGGAAGACTTTGAAATGGAGAAAGATGACTGGGTATCCTGTCAACAGAATGCTGATGGACTTTATGAGGAGCTGAAACTATAGGAGTCAATATCTTTGATTAGCTGTCATAATTCTGAAAGATGCAGAAACTAATAGTAATATAAATTATTTTGTCTATAGAAATTCAAATTAATTTCATCCAGTAGAGAGATAACTGATTTCTACCCTGTAGAAATTATTATTCCAAGTGTTATATTTTAGTGCATTACAGGATATTAACTTGTTTTGCATCTATAAGCAAATTCAAGTCAGCATTCCTGATTATCTACATGTAGATATATGTGCTTTAGAGATTTTGCTTTGAAAAAATTTTAGCATCTTACTGGTCCTTTCAGAGTTAAGGCAAATCTCTGACACATATTCACTTTATATTTGTATAAGAGTCATAATCTCTTTTAACAGTCAGCAGGTGATAACCAGGAATTTGCAGCAGCAGAAATGCTTTATTAAATATTTTTCCTGGTTTTATTTGTTCACTGAGCATGTAAAATAAAAACAGAGAATAAATTAAGCATGTTGATTTTCAAAGTAAGTGACATCAGCTGAACAATTAGATGGAACATATAAGGAAAAGAATGCATATTGGTGCCGCCTCACACAGGCACCAAAATGTAAGGAAAAGCAGAGTAGAGAGGAGTCAGGGTGAAAATTTACAGCCAGACTGAATTCACTCGGAGAAAATAAATCTGCAGAGTTGGGTGACCAACCATCGGCATGCACAATGAAGGAACATGTGACAGGAGGCCCAGGCAGTAGCAGGCTGGGCTTTTTTATATGTTAGGAAGGCTAGGGGTGAGGTTGGCGGTAGGGGGCAGCAGGCAGAGGTGAATCCCTCCATACTGGTCTTTCAAGTGGCCACTGGGCCACTGAACCTGGGCAAGTGTTGCAGTTGGAGGAGCGTGGTCGGGGCAAGAGGTGCGAAGTCACCATACAGACCCCAGGAGTCTGGTGAAAGCAGGCCTGAGGTGAGCAGCCCGCAGACTCATTTATTTCAGTTAGTACAACAGCTTATATAGCCAAGACCAGCCAATCTGGTCAAGGGGTGGTCTATGCCCCAACCAATCATAGCCTGTTGCCAGTCAGACTCTTGTCACCAGGCAGTTTCTGAAACCATTCAATCACGGCCTACCATCAGTCAGGCTCTGTTGTCATATGGTTTCTCTGTTGTCATGTGGTTTCTGAAGCCATCCAATCACAGCCTGTTGCTAGGCAGTTTCTGTTGTCAGCGGCCATCTTGGCATGACCTTTTCACCTCAGTGGCCATCTTGATATGATCTTTTCACCTCATTCCACCACAGGGAAGAATGCAGGGATGGGTTGTAAAGACAATACAGTGTGCGACCAAATTAAGATTCAGGGATAAGGAATGCATTTTGATCTTTATTTATCTTTTGGGTAATGAGCTAGAATGGCAGAGGCTTATGTTTTTTTTCCATCAGTACAGAGTTTCAGTTAGGGTGGGATTATGTAGAACAGCAAACAGACACACATATAACAGATGCCATTTTGGACCAGATTAAACCGGTACTTCATGAAGTACCATGAAGTGAGAAGACCTTGATAAGCTTACATGGTTCTTTAGACACTGTTTTTAGAAATTCCAGTCACATAGGTAACTCTCTACCATCAATCAAGTGTAGCAAATCCCTCAACAAAGGGGGCAGTGACATTTGACAGAAAGAAATTAGGAAATATCAATGCCTCTGTGTGGTTCTGTTTGTCTGCTATACTTGTTGAAATTTTTAAATTTATGTCACTTGCAACACATATATTTTTAATATCAAAGACAGAATTACTTGTCTTTGATTAATGGTCTAGCCAATCAATTCCACTTGACTCACTGAAACTCAGGGCCAGGTCAACACTGGAGTTTTTTTTTATTCACGTTTTTGAAGTGAATTTGTTATTAATTCTATCATTAGAAGAGGAAAAAATTGCCACAGCTGACAGCTCAGTGTGTAAGCTGAATGTTCCCCCTAAGAGAAGGATTCCTGATGTGGAGTCCTACTGAGAAGTACAAGTATAAACAGTATAGCAAGTAACAAACACACAGATCTGCTAGGGACTCCAAGATTGCTTCCCACACAAGTGTGAATCTGTGGTTGTTTCTCAGAGCTGGAGTTAGCCTTGGGAATGGAGAATCTGCCATGCTGGGGCTGGCTTCACCTGCATTAGCAGTGAGGCTGGTCTTGTTCCATTTGCAGTTATTTTCTTGGCCCACTACTATTATGTCTATCAATGAAAACAGTGATAAGAGGCACTGCTGAGGTCTGCTAAAAGCTCTACAACCTCCACTGTTTCATTGAGATGAAAAGGCATGTGTACATCAAATGTTTCAAAGAGAGATTATACAAGGGTACTTGGCAAAAGTGTCTGGAAAATGGAATTAAAAGATGCATTTTTAGTGCAAGAAAATGTTGAAATCCATGAATTTTTTTCATAATTTGAATTTTCCAAGAACATTTTAGAGACAACTCTTTTAAGATAAATGTTCACTTGAAGTAAGGCAATTGATCATTTTCATATGCTTCCCCTGAAAATAGAGGTGTTGGGAAATTTTAAGAAAAAGAACTACACAGCTCTGTACATACATAAAGCCAGATGCTCAGGATACTAAGAATTCTCAAAGACTGCTGTGTTTTGGTGGGGGAACGTAGGCACTTTCACACATTACAGAGTGAATGAAATTTAGTAAAGCATTTTAGAAAGCAATTTGCTAATGTCAGCGTTAGTTCAAAACGCTGATCACTGAATATATCCTAGAAAAATTATTGCCCATGCCTTGGTATATAAGCAAAAAATACAGGTGTTCAGTTGCCACATTCTTTATAATAACCAGATTCCAAAGAAACATTTGTTGTGCCTTAGCAGGAAGCTGGACAGGAAAATTTTGGTATTATTATGGAAATAATGAACCAGGTCTCTGTATATTAATATGGATAGATAATAATAAATAAATAAAGTGGGGGGAAAAAAAGCCAGAGAGAAAAAAGTGAAAAAAGTCAGTCACAAAAATGTATAAACAATGACATAAAATGAATAAAATCTATACAATGGGGAGAAGGCATAGAAAAGGAATAATCAGAGAATAAAGAATTGGCCACTTTATTCTATATTTTAATATAAAAAAAATAAAAAATGGCAAAAGACCAATATTGAATTCTGTGAGGCATAAAATACAGATGCTTGTAGTTTGCCTTTAAAAAATGAAAGTCACTAAAACATAATTTTAAAAAGTAAATTCATTCTGAGTCTTAGAGGAAACATTGTTTTCTTACTCTCTATCTGTGACTGAAGTAGAAAAAAAACAATTAGGACAAGAACCCTGGGAGCGATCACAATGATCTTTAATCCTTGGCAAAATGGCAGTGGTGTGTCATCATTGACTGTATCTCAGGCTTGCTCACTTCTTCTTGTGAGATGAAACCCTGTGAGCTCTGAGCCCCTACGCAGACAGCATTCTCTACAACCTTCCGCCAGGCACTTTATTTATGGGTAGCTGAGAATGCTCATGTGCCATTTAATATGGTTCAGCAGAGAATGTGTAAAACTTCACTTGATAGATCTAAAAATTCCCCAAAGGAACTTGTTTTAAAAATGTGTGTTTTGGGGCCAGCATTGTAGCATAGCAAGTAAAGCTGCGCTTGCAATGCCAGCATCCCATATGGGCACCGGTTCAAGTCCGGCTGCTCCTCTTTCAATCCAGTTCCATGTAATGGCCTTGGAAAAGCAGCAGAAGATGGCCCAAGTACTTAGGCCCTTGTATCCAAGTGGGCAACATGGATGAGTCTCCTGGCTCTTGGCTTCAGCCTGGCTCAGCTCTGATAAGTGCAGCAACCTGGGGAGTGAACCAGTGGATAGATCTCTCTGTTGGGGGCTGGCGCGTGGCTCCCTTGGTTAATCCTCCACCTGCAGCACTGGCATCCCATATGGGCACTGGGTTCTAGTACTGGTTGCTCCTCTTCCAGTCCAGCTCTCTGCTGTGGCCTGGGAAAGCAGTGGAGGATGACCCAAGTGCTTGGGCCCCTGCACCCACATGGGAGACTGGGAGGAAGCACCTGGCTCCTGGTTTCAGATTGGCGTAGTTCCAGCTGTAGTGGCCATTTGGGGGGGTGAACCAACGGAAGGAAGTCCTTTCTGTCTCTCTCTCTCACTGTCTAACTCTATCTGTCAAATAAACAACAACAACAACAACAAAATCTCTCTGTTGTCTCTTTCCTTCTCTCTCTGTAACTCTAACTTTTCAAATAAATAAGTATAGCTTTTTCTTTAAAAAAACTGTTTATAATTTTTATAATTGGAGATTTAAAGAATAAATGGTTACATTCGGGTGATGTAAAGAGGAACTTGTTCTTCACAACTAAGGCACTACGTATCAGAGTAATCCTGTTTGCTTTCTTTGGTTACTTGGTTTGGTTTGTGGCGTTTTAGCAACAAACCACCATAGGATGAGAATACACAAAACATTTTTATTTTATTTGTTTTAGCTATTGGGGGTAGAGGAGGAAGCTGTGGCTTTGTGGGAAAATGTCCTAAAGTTCTCTAAACTGTCATTTTCATATTAGGCAAGGGATGAGCCTTGTCTCAACCTCACACCGGACTCTCCCATTCATTGTCTCAGATGGAGAAGTAAATAAACAAAGACCATGTCCCTTTACAGATGTGGCTGGGGGAAATCACCTCCCCCTGAAGGAGGTATTAGTAGGTTAATGCCACAGTCCCAGGAGATGCAGGTATTTCTGATTCTGGACCCTGGATTCCTTCTCTGCTGAGGCATTTCTGGGCCCCAGCACACACAGCTCAGAGATGAGTTAACAGCCCCCTCCTTTCTAAGGAGCTTCCATCGCCACATTGCTTGCTGTCCACCTAGCTGTCCATTTTGATCACCTTGGCAGCCTGCCAGCCACAGATTCTCCTCTGTGCCCTACACCTTCCCATTCCTTTCACTTAGCCATCACCCCTTGCTCTTGGCTTCTCCTTGAAGACTGGACCTGATTCACATGTCTACCCTGCACTATGCATCACTCTCTGTCATTTCTTCATCCTCACTCTCAAGACTCCAATCTTTAACTTTCTTGAGCCCCTTGTCACCAATGGCTTCATCCCACTTCAACAAATTCCTCTGTACTGTTGCCATTTGGGAGCAATGTTCTTTCAAAATAGATGATGAAATGGGGGAGCAGGATGTACTGTTTACCTCCCCTCCTCACTTCGATAGAAAGTTTGCTTCCATGGAGAATCCCAGTCCTTCTCCCTCCTTCCTAGCGCTCTGACTACTTCAAGCTACTTTTACCTACGACCAACCTCAGATGCCACCATTTGAATACTCTCTGTCAACCTCTCATCACTATAGCTCACTTTCTGATACTCCTCTGTGCCTGAGGGACCCACCAATCCTTCTTCCCCTCTTTCTTTCTCTGTAACCAATGGAGAAGCTCATAACAGGTAGTTAAAGAGAACACAAAAGGACACTGCAGAGCTAGCCTCATCTGGATCCTCACAGCTGCTTGGCAAGAATTTCCAGGGCTCTGTAGCCTAGCTTTTGAGATCTGACCGACTCATCAATCCTTAATCCCTTTGCCTGAGAATAGGTTCATGTCTCTTACTCCCAAATATTTAGACATCAGACCTTCCCTTAACTCTTCCCATCCTTGGACTACTATCCTATATTTTCTCTTCCATTTTCTTCCAACTTCTCAACCCAACTGAATTTCTTCCTCCTCTCTCTGAAGCTCTCCTGTTAAACCACTCTCTTTGAAATTACCAATGACTTTGGGCTAACAACAGCTTTTCTTAGGTCTCATCTTTCTCATCTTACAGCTTTTAGCATGCCAATCCATCTTTTATGAAGTTCTCCTCTCATCTTTGCATCTGCACTACTTGGGGTCTCCATCTTCCATTTTGGTTCTCTCTCCTAACCTGGCTTTTCAACTTCATTCCTCCTTAAATGAGAACATTTCCCAAAGTACCTAACACCCTGTGTTCTGTTTTGGCACTACCATTCTTCCAGTTTCCACGTTCAAATCTGAAGTATGATAAGTAACTTTTCTTCCTCCTGTCCCCACTCCACATCTTCCCCAGACCCAAGTCAGCTTCTAGGACCTGCTGATCCTCCCTTTGACAGATGCTTCTCATATTTCTCAGTTATCATATCGATTGCCATCAGTCCATGCCTGCCTTATCTCTTCCTGCCTCAACTACTGAAACATTATCCTCGGTCTTTTCTGCCTTTCAACTCTGTCCTCCTAACCTACAGGCTAACTTCCTTAAAGCACTGCTGATTTTGAAACCTTCTTCTGAGACTCCTTGCATGGCATCTGTGCTGCACACACACCCTGTCCATCAAGAAGTTTTACTCTTTAGGCTATTATTCAAGGCTGTCCCAGTCTACAACCAGCCACCTTCCCAAGCAACTTCCTCCACTGTTTATACTCAGCCTTGGCTCTGAACACAAAAGGACACAAATTAATCTCCTCCCTGCCTCCTCTAAGCCTTGTCCTTTCATCTTTCAAAGAACTAAGTATCCAGCTGGAATTCTCCTTTTGAGTCTCAAACAGGTCCCATGTCCCACAGGAAGTCTAGCTCCACCATAAACCCTTCTCTTAAATGGTGCTGAAAGTAATCTGTCCTATCACTAAAATCCTAGAGCCAATATTGTCTGTATCTCTTTGGTAGTCTTCCCTGCCTCATATGTTATCCATTTATGACCTAATAACCAAGCTATTCAAATCATAATAAAAATAATGACAAAACTCACTGAGTACTTACTTCATGCCAGGCACTTGATATACATTAACTTATTTAATTGCTTCAACAAACAACCTCATGGAAGCTTTCAGCCTTTCCTTTAGTATAGAAAAGAGAATGGCAAGTGTTTCCAACTCATATATTGTGATGAATCCACCAATGACTCACCCTTCTACTCTCCATTCCGCTGCGATTCTCAAGAAGTGGGGCTGCACTACGACCAACATTGAATGGTCTACCACTTGGCCGTTGCTCTTTTTTTCTGCAGTTGAGCATCCCCCATTTCAGCAAAGCCCCATTAACACAAGGCTAGCAAGTTGAACAGTCTGGGAAAAGGGAGAAGGGTAGCTGTCTCATAGCCCAGGAAATGACTTAAATGGATCACTGTACGTCATCATCCTAAACACCCTTGATCAACACTCCACAGGGAAATGCTCTGGCTGATGTGCTCTTCAGCCTCCATCTGCATCATGTTGCTTAGGCTCCTCTTCCTTCCCAGAGCCTTCTGACAGAGCCTTCCTTCTCTCCCTTTCTTTGGTCCCACCTCCTACCTGCTATGTAAATTGCTAATTCCTCTCATTTCACTGTGCAGAGCACAGTGAGTTCCAGAAACAATCCTCACTATTTAATTATTCATATGCAAAAAGCACCAAAATTATAGCCTTAGTAATGAAACTGTGCAGAAAGTCAATAATTAAGAAAAGCACTTTTACATTAAAGTCTGATGTTTGAGAGGCATCAGTTCATTGAGAGGAGGATGAGCAATCGGTGACATAATTCTAGTCACTTTGAATTTGGCCCCAATCTCACTCAAAAACTTTTAGCTTTATTTTTCCCTTGATACTGGAGTATCAGATACTTTTTTTTTTACTACCATGATAACTTTCCTTTGGGCTATTGTATAGAATAAAATGAAAAGTGTCTAATTATAAGTGGCAGAAATTCAAAGGGCAATGATTCTTTACATTTTATGTCTCACAACCTTTCAGTCATCATTAGAGAATCTGGACAAAATTCTTGGAGAAACAAGATCCATGCTCTTCATATGCCCAACACTCCATACTCACTAAAGAGACTATGTTCAGAGGGACCCCCTCTCATTTATACTTACTGATTTTATATTTCAATAATATTTTAGTCAGTAATAAACATCATTGACACAGCTCAACAAGCCCAATACATTCATGTGCTAACACAGAAAAAATACATTCATTAATACTTGAAATGAAATTTCTATTATTTTTGGAAAATCTTATAGAGTGGGGAAGGCATTTTGATGTAGCAGGATAATCTGTGGCTTGGGACGCCCACACCTCATATTGGAGTGCCAGGGATTGAGTCTTACCTCCACCTCCACTCCTGATCCAACTTCTTGCTAACACACTGGGGAGGAGCAGAGACTCAAGTATGCAATCCCTGCCACCTTTGTAAAAGACCCAGATGGAGGTTTTTTGCTGTTGTTGTTGCTGTTTCTACTGTGTCAAGCATAGGATTTTATTTGTTTTTTTTTTAACTTTTATTTAATAAATATAAATTTCCAAAGTACGACTTTTGGATTACACTGGCTTTTTCCCCCCATAACCTCCCTCCCACCCGCAACCATCCCATCTCCCGCTCCCTCTCCCATTCCATTCACATCAAGATTCATTTTCAATTATCTTTATATACAGAAGATCAATTTAGTATATATTAAGTAAAGATTCCAACAGTTTGCACCCACACAGAAACACAATGTATAAAGTACTGTTTGAGTACTAGTTCTACCATTAATTCACATAGTACAACACATTAAGGACAGAGATCCTGCATGGAGAGTAAGTGCATAGTAACTCCTGTTGTTGATTTAACAATTAACACTCTTGTTTATGGTGTCAGTAATCACAAGGGTCTTGTCATGAGTTGCCAAAGCTATGGAAGCATTTTGAGTTCGCCAACTCCGATCTTATTTAGACAAGGCCATAGTCAAAGTGGAAGTTCTCTCTTCCCTTCAGAGAAAGGTACATCAGATGGAGTTTTTGACTCCTTGTTTTACTTGGCCCAGCTCCAGTTGTTACAGACATTTGGGGAGGAAGCAGCAGACAAAAGATTCTCTCTCTCTCTCTCTCTCTCTCTCTCTCTCTTCATATATATATTATGTTTACAAATGTATCTATCGATCAACCTTTCCTATCTGTTTTGGAAGAAAATGTATTATTTTGGTGGAAACACAAATGAAATTTCCTTTAAGTTAACAAAAATTAGGCTAATGTTGCTTCAGGTGTATAACAAGTTTGAGGAAATACTGAGTAATGTAAATCAATATCCTTATCCCGCACAGACACTTTCTGCAATCCCTTCACCACACAGCTACCAGGAACCCATGAAGAACCACGACCTGGAAGCTAGAGGCACACAGGACAGTGGAAGACAGGAGCAGATTTGTGGTCTGATGATAGAAAACAGAAACTGCAAGGACATAGACATGGGAGAGCAAACTCAATCGCTATCAGGAATTCAGAAAATTAACGACTGAGGACAGAGATGTGTGAGTGGACAGTGGCCTGGCACAGAGCCAGGACTGACAAGTCACTGGAACTAAGTAAGGGGGAAGATGGGCAGGCCACAAGAATGGTCACCTGTCACCAACCATGGGAAGGGCCCCATCATTGTGGCCACAGTCGGTGCCTTATAAAAGAGCTGGAGGGAGCCAGCTAGCTCTTTCACCTTTGGTCTCCTCTTCCTTTTTTTGTCATGTGAGGACACAGTGCTCAAGGCACCATCATGGATGCACAGACCAGGTCCCCACCAGAAACTGAGCTTGCTTGTGTCTTGATGTTGGATTTCCCAGTCTCCAGAACTGTGAGAAATATATTATTTGTTTTGTTATAGTTGTGTAGATGGGCTACACACTAGGTATGTCCAAAATCCACAGGGCAGCCAGTCAGGACGGGCAGGCAGCACTCCCAGGCACACCCTGAAGCTGCAGTCCACAGTGGAATCTCTTCTTATCAAGAAACCCCAGGCATGTGCTAAGGGCCTTTCATCTGATAGAATCAAACCCACCTGGCTACCTGGGATAACCTTCATTTCAAGTCAACTGATCCTAGATGGAAATAACACCTGCAAGGTACCTTCTCGGGAATATTTAAGTCAGCATTTGATTGAGTAATTAACGTCCATAAATGGGCCAATTTCATACATAAAACTGTCGAACTAACAAACTTAGTAAACATGTTACTGCCATCTTCCTTGACAAACATACCATTTTGATGTCAATATCAAAGTATAGCAAGTATGCATTAAATAATGGTTAATCAAATAATTGAGAAATTGGCAATATATCAAAGATTAGTCACTACATATCTGGGGGTATTCTCCTGATGAGTCAGTTATCTGGATGATAATTGGTAAATTACATACTTGCTTCATGAATTTGGGAGTTTAGCCTAAATTTAAACAAAATTATTAATGATATTGCTCTAAGCAACATTTTTTTTTCTGTTAGTAAAATGTCAAATTGTACATTTCCTGAGTGATTGCAATTCTTAGATAGTTCTATAAAACTGATTTAAATTTAGAGAAACTGTTCTGTACCCCTGTAGGAAAGCAGCAACTAGAATTGCCAATAAATGTTTTGAAGTAATAGACTCAGAACTAACTCTGAATTTTACAGATCTTCTCTAAATAGCGTAATAGAATCACATTGATGACTTAATATTATAGAGAATACTAGGAGATATTTTAATTGTGCTATAGGTGATATCAAGTGCTATATCACATATCAGAATTTTAACTATCTCTAAAGCAAAATGTAGATCTGCATGATATTGTGAAAATATCTTTCAAGTTTTTCAAAGCAGGGACAGTACAAATAAAATTAAAAATGGCACTACCTTACAGAATTTGCTCAAATATTTCTTCATTGGATAGCATACCTTGATGTATATTGCCCAGAAAATAATCCTTATAAAAAAGTTTCAGGATTGTTTGTATGCAAATACTTATATTCATGTACGCTTTTTGTTTCTTTGCTCCACTTATTGAAATGTCATTTTGCTGCACTTGTCAAATTCAATTTCTTTTGATTTATAAAACACTTTTCTCTAAAAATACATTTATAATCCTTTTACACATGAAATGGCAAAACTTAGATTTTTTGGTACTATTTTGCCTAACAGTTCCATAACAAATAAAAGACAGTTACATAGCCAGATTTGTTTCTTTGTTTTGTTTTGTTTCTTTAGTTTCTTTATTTTCTGTCTCTTGGTAGATATAGTCAATATCATATGTAATCTTCAAATCGCTGCATAGAATGCCATTGCTTTACACTGGTAAAGGATTCGTCTCCTGGTAACAAATTCAAGCTATGTTGAGTGTTATGGTTTCTTTGTAGTTTCCTTTAGAAACCACCTGAGCACAATTATCAACAAACTTTTAAATCAATGACTAAAATTGAAATTTTTCATAAGTCAAAACTGCTACTTTTAATGCCAGACATAAAAGTCAATGAAACTTTTTAAATTGTTTATTCCTTGTTACTTCATGTAGTTGTTTTTAATACTTCGCAGGTATACAATGTGATTTTTATCAGTGGCATGATCTAATTAGACATTATAATTTCTATGAATTATATATTCTTATTTTATTCCTTGTGATTAATAATCCCTTTAAAAATTCTCCACTGCAGGTAATGATCATTTATTTCCTTTTTTATCTGTACTATGTGTTTGACCATTTAAACATCAAATTTCAAAAACATTTCTCCTTAACCTTAGAAATTTTCCATTATTTTCTATAAATATTGTTCTGTTATATCTGTATATTTCTGTAAATATTGCCACAAAGACATCATTATGCTTGCATGAATGTTGGACACAATACAGTTCTTTGAAAATATCACCCAAAATGTTTAAATTTTAACTGAAAAGTGATCCCTGTTAGGAATTTGAAAACATTATGCTGAGTGAAATAAGCCAGTCCCAAAGGGACAAATACCATATGTTCTCCCTGATCAGTGACAACTAACTGAGCACCAAAAAGGAAACCTGTTAAAGTGAAATGAACACTATGAGAAACAGTGACTTGATCAGCACTTGCCCTGACTGTTGATGAGCAACTTGATATGTTATCACTCTTAGTATTTTTTTTGTTTGTTCTACTTAATACTTTTGGTTGAATACTGTAATCAATACTCAGTTATTCTTAACTGTTGAAACTTAACTGAAAAGTGATCATTGTTAAATATAAGAGTGGGAATAAGAGAGGGAAGAGATGTGCAATTTGGGACATGCTCAAGCTGACTTACCTCAAATGGCAGAGTTAGAAACAACCAGGGGATTCCAATTCAATCCCATCAAGGTGGCATGTACCAATGCCATCTCACTAGTCCCAGTGATAAATTTCTATTCACAATTGATCATAATGATAGGACTAAGAGCCAAAGGGAGCACATAAACAAGACTAGTGTCTGCAAATACTAGCTGATAGAATAAAAAAGGGAGAGAACGATCCAACATGGGAAGCGAGATACACAGCAGACTCATAAAATGGCACATGTCCTAAACAGCACTCTGGCCTCAGAATCAGCCCTTAAGGCATGTGGATCTGGCTGAAAAGCCCATGAGAGTATTTCAGGCATGGAAAGCCAAAACACTCTGGAAAAAAAAAAAAAAAAAAAAACTAAATGAAAGCTCTCCGCGAGTGAGATCCCAGTGGAAATAAATGGTCATCCACGGTGGCAAAAAAAAACCAATCTAAATGCAAGATCCTGGTGAACAAGACCCCAGCAGAAGGAACAGGCCATCAAGGAAAGAGGCGTCTTTCTCTGAAGGGATGAAGGAACCTTCACTGTGATATGGCCTTGACTAAACAAGTTCAGAGTCGGTGTACTCAAGGGGCTTCCATAGCCTAGACAGCTCATAGCAAGAGTCTCGGGTGATTGCTGACATCATAAATAAGAGTGCCAATTGTTAAATCAACAACGGGAGTCACTGGGTACATGCTCCCCACGTAGGATCTCTGCCCTTAATGTGTTTAACTATGAAACTTAAAAACAACACTACTAGTCGAACAATACCCTATACCTGGTTCAGTTGTGTGAGTGCAGCCTGTTGAAATCCTTGCTTAGTATATACTAAGTTCATCTTCTGCATATGAAGGTAATTGAAAATGAAACGTGATGAAGGGCGGGATGGGAGAGGGAGTGGGAGAGGGAAGGGCCACGGGAGGGAGGGAGGTTGGGCGGGGGGAGCCACAATAATACAAAAGTTGCATTTTATGTTCTACTTAAAACTATTGGTTGAACTCTGTAATCAATACACAATTACTCTTAGGTGTTTAATTAATGCTATAACTAGTACTCAAATAGTATTTTACACTTTGTGTTTCTGTGTGGGTGCAAACTGTTGAAATGTTTACTTAATATATGTTAAATTGTTCTTCTGTATATAAAGATAATTGAAAATTAATCTTGATATGAAGAGAAGGGGAGAGGGAGTGGGAGAGGGGAGCGTTGTGGGTGGGAGGGAAGTTATGGGGGGGGGGGAGCTAATGTAATCCATAAGCTGTACTTTGGAAATTTATGTTCATTAAGTAAAAAAAAAAAAAAAAAGGAAAGAACAGGTCATCAAAGAAGGAAGTACCTTTCTCTGAAGGGAGGAGAGAACTTCCACTTTGACTACGACCTTGCCTAAATATGATCAGAGTCGGTGAACTCAAAAGGCTTCCATAGCCTTGGCAACTCATGACAAGAGCCTAGGGTGATTACTGATGTCCTAAACAAGAGTGTCAATTTGTTAAGTCAACAACAGGAGTCACTGTGCACTTACTCCTCATGTAGGATCTCTGTCCTTAATGTACTGTACATTGTGATTTAATGCTATAACTAGTACTGAAGTAGTATTGTTCACTTTGTGTTTCTATGTGGGTGCAAACTGTTGGAATCTTTACTTAATATATGCTAAACTGATCTTCTGTATTTAAAGAGAATTGAAAATGAATCTTGATGTGAATGGAAGGGGGGAGGGAGAGGGAAAGGGGAGGGTTGCGGGTGGGAGGGAAATTATGGGGGGGGGGAGCCATTGTAATCCATAAGCTGTACTTTGGAAATTTATATTCATTAAATAAAAGTTAAAAAAAAATCACCCAATGTTTTATTTCAAAGTGTAAATACTATTGATTGTTTTCTATTTACTCAACCATATTTTTTATTTTAATAACTCATGCTTGCACATTTTTGTTAATTTATCTTTCATTTTTTCTTTATTTAGAGCCTAATAGTTTCTTTCAGATATCTTCATATGCATCTTCATTGGCCAAGATGATCTTGAAATTACATTTTAAAGCACATACCAGTACTAGCAACATCATCTGCTGCTTTCCCAGGTGCATTAGCAGAGTGCTGGATAAGAAGTGGAGCAGCAGGGCCTCCAACCAGTGTCCACATGGGATGCCAGCATCACAGGTGGTGGCTTAACCCACTGTGCCACAGTGCTGGCCCCTGAACTACCATTTTTTGACTGTCATCCTGCTGAGTACTTTCCTTTATTTAACTCTTATAATACATTCAAAATTTTCCAAAGACTTACTCTGTTAGTACAACAAATAGGGTCCCAGGTCTGAGAGTTCCTTAGATATTATCTGGCCCTGGGATAATAAATGGGTTACATCTTAAGCATACTATGTCTACTTAGTAGCAGCTGCCTATAGCATTTAATTCAGAAAAATTATAATTCCAAATCAAAGTTAAGTGGGAAAGAGATCAGTGAAGAATTAACTATGTCTGCAAAGGACATAGAAGTGGAATGGGACACATGTGTGCTGTATTTTCATGAGCATCACCTTGTTCCAATCTGTTGTTTTATAGATGGGGAAACTGGACCTCAGAAAGTTGGAATGATTGGTTTTAGGAAGCATTGCTCACTGAGGGCAGAAATGAGAATGGAATCCAGAACTCCGGGTGTACACAAAGGTTCCATTTTCCTCCATGGTGCTCATATTCATGTAGACAGTTATGCCTGATGCCACTGACAACTCAAAGAGCCACTGACATTTCAAGAACACATCCAGTCATAACAATTCCAGGTGCAGTTTAGAAAAAGACCTTTTGATTTTGATGGGTGTGAAAACACCTTTTAGGACAATAAATATTCTCCTGCATCTAGGGATGGGAGATTGTGGGATACACTTGTTGTTTGCAAAACTTCTATTTGAAAAAATCTCAGCCGGAAGAACAGCATCAAACAAGAGAAACTCTCTCTAAGCATGCTTATTCCTGTTTGTTTAAAGGAGATTATTCTAAGATATCTTGGTTACCTGGCCTGCTTGTTTCTGTGCTGGGGGACATTCTGTCCTCTAAAAGGAGAGAGAAGAGGGTAAAGGCTGAGCCTGGGAAAAGTGGAAGTGATCTCTTTCCCTAATGCTAATCTCCCCACACAGCTATAAATATGACATAGTGTTAATAATGGAGGATAATTAATCCACTCCTCATAAATAGCATTCTAATTTCACCATGTTCATGAATTTCACCCTCATGTTCTTATTTGATCTCCAAAGTACAGATACCTTCAGATATGTTGTAGATCAACTGACTCAGCTGAGAAGCTACTACCTTTAGAAGGCAAATATTTTGAGCTCTACTGGGACAATTCATATTGAAGGCAAATGGAACATTCATTTCAACACTTCTTATCCCTTCAAAACAGAAAAGTAAATATTTACCCAACCCTTCAGGTAATATAGCTGTGACTGACATAAAATAGATTTTTCACCTACATATCAGACTCAGAAAGGTCGGTAATGGAAGAGTAGACTGACAGGTACATGAGGAACTTTGTAAGCATTTGTAAAGGAAAGCTGTCTTTATTTTCTTACATAACATTCTTAATTTGAGGGAATGGGCTCTTCAGAGAGCATGGTGTAGTAGTAAATACTAAGCGACATAATTTACAGTCAGTTATGATCTTGTGTGATTTACACAGACTCCACTGCACAAATTTCTGCCAAAATACAAAATATTTGCAGAAACAACAGTACAACACACCTGTAGAGGGCAATGGAAGAAAAGAAAGAACATTATAACCTTGAATTGATCTTCAATCCTGGGCCACTGGCAATTGCTAGACTTTTCTTTGGGAATCTCTGGCTTGAGCTATACTAGGCTTCATACATTTATCTCCAGGGTCCTCTCCAGGGTAATTACAATGGGAATACAGACAAGGAGGTCCTTTTGAAAAATACTTAGGCAGTAAAAAAGAATTTACTAGTAGGCTAGTTGGGAGAGTGCAAGATGATGAAGAGGAAGGAACTGAAAACAATGCCCAAGATGGCCAGAGAGACTGAGAAGATCAATGTAGGGACACTTCCTGAGACAGGGAATGTATGAGGAGGATCCTGTTTGGTGCTCAGTATCCACAAATATTCACAGAGTGCTGCACTCACTGTGCTATGTTTTCTACAGAGCTGCAAGGGTGAAAGAAGTTAGCACAGAATCTGGAATGAGAGCTCCTCAACCCTCCCAGGAAGACTGTAGAATTCTCACTGCACCTCACACTACCCACACACTGTTTCTTGTTCCCCCAGCCTAGCCAGATGGGTATCCACAACACATTAAATATTCAAGCTAACCTGATTCAACAATACACCATCAGCAGAGGGTTAAAAAGACAAAAAAAAAAAAAACTTAGACAATTCAGGGGATTCTGCTTGCCTTCCCACTTATTCAGCATAGGCTTACCTAGTAAATCAGAGATGAACAGGACCACCTGCTGATCTGAGCAGGACAGCCTGTGCACTCCTGCCCGCTCCTGTCCCACAAGAGGCCTCATGCACAGGGGCATGGAGAGCTGGGTCAGCATATATAAATTGTGCCCACACACCCTGCAAACAACCATACCTTTGTGCACAAAATGGTGTTCCAGTTCACTCCAGGGAAAAAGCCGATACAGGCCCAGAAAACTGGACTGGGATCTTTTGTACAGAGTTCGATGGTCTGGGATTGCTGAGCTGAAGCCCAGATGGTGTGCAGCATGGGCTCTAGATAGGCTCATCCCTGTGCCCTAGGAGAGGTGGTAAGGCTGGATGGAGAATGCTTTCTGCACTTTCATATTCTGACACAGAACTCCAAGGAGTATGAAAAAAATCCAATGTAAACCTGACCTCCCAGACCATCATGAAGGTCTTTTGGTCAAGGAAGAAGGCTGAAATGCATTTTTTAATAGTCTGTTTGATTTTTAACCTCAAGGTTTATAGACATATGTTGGGTGGACTCTATTGGTGCTATTATCACAGTTTCTACAAATATATAGGATAGGGTCAGAGAAGGGACCCTTACCATTTTCCCAGATGGCTTCAATTCCTATGTTCTTCTCATACTGGGGGTGACTCCTGGCACACTGAGTGTGTTTCTGGGACTAAGAGATATACATTTCTCAGATAACATGGCTCCTGACTGTAAGGCAGCCATTTCTTCTGATGTCAGTTAGCACACAGCATCATTGCTAGCCTTGAGAAAACACCAGCTGTTTTAGACTGACTTTGTGACAACATGTCATGTCAGCTTCAATTTAGCCTGTCTATGCAGGATTTATGCTGCAGTCTAGATCTCGTTAAGGAATTATTCAGTAGTAGTTTGACTATATTTTCTTTTCATTCTTCAAATAGAAATGGTGCTCAAAATGATTACACAGGCATGCTGGCAAAGATACGTCTCTTGTGTTATTGAAATGTGAAGCAGAAAAAACATACGTGAGATAGTTTGGGTATGATTTCAACAAGAAGAAAAAGACAAGATGTGGGATAATTTAGATGGCTGATTCATTTGCCAGTCTAAAGAGACTGGTATGGTAACAGACTCTCCTGTGAATGAAGACATTCAATATCAACTTTTCTGTTTACCTCATCCAAAACGGATTGATCAAAGCAGTGAAGCAACTGCTTCAAGGATAGGGTGAATAATTGCATCTATGAAGGAGAGGGAAGGGTCAATACAATAAAAGTTCAAGTTAAGCACTGACACAGAAATTCAGGCCCTGGGCACTTAATAAAGGGCATCACGTGAAGGTCACTCCACTTTCTACGGGAATTGATTTATTTTGATGCTTCAAAGCAAATCCCCTGAGAGCATGTTATTGGAGAGAAAGCTGGTATTACCCAATCTGCAAGAACGAATTTTCTAGGCCTGGGAAAGCAAAACTGTTTTAAGAAGGACGACATTGCCAATCACTGAGCTCTTCCAAGGCAGGTTTGCAAAAACAGGAAAGCACATACTCAAAGCGAACTACCAGTCACCTCCAGTTGAAAATGGAAGGATTGTTTTTCCTGTCTGAACACTGCTTTAGATACTTTTATTTCAGAAGAAAAATCAGCTAGCTATTCGGAGTGTGGGGGTGGGGAGCTATTGATTATCTGGATCAATAGAAGTAGAGAATGTGGTTAATAGAAAATAAGATCCTGAAAAATTCATCTTAAAGACAGAAATGTACATCATAATGGAGAGAAAACCTTGAGATGGAATAACCCAGAGTCAATAAAGTTGTTATAAATAAATGGACAAAGTATTGGGGAAAAGCTTAAAGATTTTCAAATTTAAGATTGATAATTAATCATTTATTGGGTCTACTAAATGTGTTTCTTTGAATATTAGATTTCTTTCCCAAACAAAGATCTGAATATAATATCAAGGCGAGGTTAATTACTCAAGAACAAACATCATCTACTGCACTTGCAGTTCTGTAAGGGATAAGAGTCATGTAAGGCACAGGCTCAGGCTTCAAAGAGTTTCTTTCTACCTGGAAAGAATGGAAAATCCAAGACTGTGGACTGAATTATGTAGAGAGAAACAAAGAAAACTTTCTACCATGCAAACCCCAGCTCTGTCATTCACTGTGCATGTGAATTGGGCAAGTTTCTCAACTTCTCCATGCCTCAGTTTCATTATCTACAAAATGGAAACAAGTGTTGCATAGCTCTCTTTTGGAGTTGTGAGGATTAAATGAGATGATATTCATAAAATACCTAGATCATTGTCTGGTACATGGTAAGTACTCAATAATTTTGATTATCATTATTGTATTTATTATTTACTTAGTAAGTTCACAAGCATAATACTCAGTGTTTGTAGAACATACAGAGAACAGGTTTCCTACAGTATGGAATACCATATTTTTTTTACGAAAAATAGAAGAATCACATTCTCCTAAGCTTTTAATAATGTCTATCATGTATAATAGCTAATGCATCAGGCATTGTGATAAGCACTTCACATGTGGCTTAAGCTACTGCCCCACAACTGCAGCCCAAATGTGTACATTTTAATTGAGGCTTGGAGAGATTCTATAGTTGTCCAGAGTAACACGGCAAGTGAAGCTATGGTGGAACTACCCTGATTTGCCCATGCAGACTGTAAACCAAAGACTATGCTGCTGGCCTGTCCAACTCAGTTTCATTCTGAATGCAGCCCTGATATATCTGTCACTCTTCAAATGCTTTGAATTACTATCAAAAAAGCAACAGAGAGTTAAGCCAGAAAACTGAAGAGGAGAGGCCCAGTCTTCGGCTGAGATTGAGATTTTGGTTTTGGGACTCAAATACTTAAGAGGGAAATGTATTTCTCCCTGGATATTTAGGAGGACAGAGTAGAAGCACTTTAATTTTGACCTGGACTCTAAAAATGGTTCCAGCTGTCTCTTCTGGTATCTATGGGTTGCAAATTCCAAGAAGAGTACAGTCTACTGATGACATTTTTATTCTCTGTTCCATCAAATTAGAAAGTATTTAATAAGTCACTAATTTAGAAAACTCAACTGAATGAGCTTTTTTCCTTCTATAATGCTAACAGTGCATGAAAACCCTATCTGTCCTATCTATCCAAATTAAACAATGTGATAAAATATATTTTCTCCCAGTAGGTTTTCTAAGAATTTTCTTTTCCTTCAAACTAGCAGTTCTCACACTTGTTAGTGTAATGACCCCTATACATTGTTAAAAACTATCATTATATCATTATTTTGTTATGTTAACTTTTATCAACATTAACTGTCATCTAAAATCAATCATGGGGGCCAGTGCTGTGGTGTAGCAGGTAAAGCCGTTGCCTGCAGTGCTGTCATCCCATATGGGCACCAGTTTGAATCCCATATGTTCCACTTCTGATCCAGTTCTCTGCTATGGCCTGGGAAAGTGGCAGAAGATGACCCAAGTCCTTGAGCCTCTGCACTTACGTGGGACACTGGAGGAGGTTCCTACTCCTGGCTTTAGATTGGCTCAGCTCCAGCCAGTGAGGCCAATTGGGGAGTGAACCAGCGAATGGAAGATCTCTCTCTTTCTCTCTGCCTCTCCTTCTCTCTCTGTGTAACTCTGACTTTCAAATAAATAAATAAATCCCTAAAAAATAAATAAATTCAATCATAAATTTTAAAACATATTTATTAATTAATTTTAAATGGCATTAATTAACCTGTTAGATGTTTACAACAAATAATATTTTTGTGAAGACCAATGGTGCTTTCCAAAACAAATAACAGAATGACAAGAGTGTTGTTTTATATATATTTGCACACCTCTTTAATGCTTTTAATAGAAGACAGCTACCTGTCTCCTGGCTTCGGATCAGTGCAGTGTGTTGGCCGCAACGCATTGGCCGAAACGCGCTGGCCGTGGCGGCCACTTGGGCGGGGTGAACCAATGGAAAAAGTAAGACCTTTCTCTCTCTCTCTCTCTCTCTCTCACTGTCTAACTCTGCCTGTCAAAAAAAAAAAAAAAAAAAAAAGAAGAAGACAGCTAGAGGCCGGCGCCGCGGCTCACTAGGCTAATCCTCCGCCTGCGGTGCCAGCACACCAGGTTCTAGTCCCGGTCGGGGCACCGGATTCTGTCCCAGTTGCCCCTCTTCCAGGCCAGCTCTCTGCTGTGGCCAGGGAGTACAGTGGAGGATGGCCCAAGTGCTTGGGCCCTGCACCCCATGGGAGACCAGGAGAAGTACCTGGCTCCTGCCATCGGATCAGCACGGTACGCCGGCCACAGCGCGCCAGCCGCGGCGGCCATTGGATGGTGAACCAACGGCAAAGGAAGACCTTTCTCTGTCTCTCTCTCTCACTGTCCACTCTGCCTGTCAAAAAAAAAAAAAAAAGAAAAAAAAAAAGAAAAGAAAAAAGAAGGCAGCTAGAGTCTCACATGTATCCACACAGACATATACATATAGTCAACCATCAGTATCCACAGAGGATTAGTTCCAGGACAACCTGGGAATACCACAATCTGTAACTGCTCAAGTCCTTTGTATAATGTGAAACAGTATTTGCATATAACCTACACACATCCTTCCATGTAACTTGCAATCACCTCAAGACTATTTATACTACCTGACACAATGTAAGTAGTTGTTGTACCACAGTGTTTATGGAATAACAATAAGAAGTCTGTATATGTCAGCACAAATGCAAATTTTTCCCCAAATATTTTCCACCTGCACTTGGATGAACCAGTAGATGTGGAATCTGTGGATGGGGCGGGGGGGAGCGGGCAAGAGCATATTCAACCTGTGCCGGTGCCATAGTTCATGTAGCCATTGGAAAAGCTTCACTGTACACACACGAGTAGACAAGAATGAAAACGGCAAACTATGTTTTTATTATGAAGATAGTTCTAACCTTTATGACTCCCTCAAGGACTCCCAGTTATCCCTGGACTACACTTGAAGACTCTCTGGTTTAACTCCACCCATCTGGAGTCCTTCCCGGAGCAGGTTCATAGCCTATCTTGCAAGTGGAGTGATTCTAACAGGGCCGAGAGATCTCTGTGCTCTTGTGTGACTTCTGTGATTAGGTTATTTTCTTTGTACTAAGGGATTTTATTCACCTAATTGAAGTAACTACTCAGTGGAACTTAAGAAAATGCTGTGGTGGACCTGGCCTAACCAGCATGAGTCCCCTACAAGCAGAGTTTCCCTCAGCTGGGAAAAGAACAGGCAGTTAGGAAAGTCTGAATGCGGTAGGGAGGATCTCCTTTTTCGAGATGGAGGGGTCCTGGAACAAGCGCCGCAGAGCAGCCCCTCATTTCCCACTGTGGTCCTCAGTGTACAGTCAGCAAGGAAGAGGGAGCGTTTCCCTGGAAGAGGACCTGAGCTCCAGATGTGATCGCATGTCGCTGACATCATGATTTCAGCCAGGACAAACAACTCAGTCATGGCACGCAAGATTTCCGACCTACAGAACTATACGTCAATAAATGGGTGTCAGTGTAAACCACTAGAATTGTGGGAAATTGTTATGAAGCGATAGAATGCATATCTCTAAGAACTTCTTCTCAGTTTCTCTTGGCTTGAAAAGAGGGAAGATATGCACCACTATACAAAGATAAGTGTCTCTTGGAAAAATCCAACATTTGGGGCCCAAAATGAAACATATTTCTAGGCATTATGAGATTATTTTAGACTCCCTTAGCAAGTTTTTTATTTTTATTCCTTCTTTTATTTAGCATAGATTTTAAATTTATAGGACAAAATATTTAGTTGGATTCCATATGATGAAAAATCACATTTGAAGTTTTTGTGGAATGATACAAATGTACACAGGTTGAGTATCCCTTATCCAAAATGCTTGAGACCAGACGTGCTTTAA
Organism: Oryctolagus cuniculus; assembly: GCF_964237555.1. Lineage (NCBI taxonomy): Eukaryota > Metazoa > Chordata > Mammalia > Lagomorpha > Leporidae > Oryctolagus > Oryctolagus cuniculus. The sequence goes on along the minus strand of NC_091436.1, from coordinate 123,158,007 downwards.
ATTTCAGATTTAGGAATAACTGCATACATTAAGAAATATCTTGGGAATTGGACCCAAGTCTAAATGCAAAATCTATTTGTTTCATAAATGTATTATACACCTAGCCTGAAAGTAATTTTGTACAATATTTTAAATAGAGGGGTTTTTGGCAATAGTTTCATGATGTGAAATTTTCTACTTGTACTTTCGAATGTTGGCATTCAAAAACTTCAGATTTCAGATTTTCAAATCAATGATGCTCAACCTGTAGTGTCAACTTACTTTGCTTAAAAATAAAATGAGATGCATAATACTTCCTTTTAATAAATTCAAATTTACTTTTTTAAAAGATCTATTTATTTATTTGAAGGGAAGAATTACAGGGAGGGAGAGAGAGTCAGAGAGAGACAGAAATAGAGAGAAGGATCTTCCATCTGCTGGTTCACTCCCTAAGTGGCAGCAACGACCGGAGCTGGGCCGATCCAAAGCCAGGAGCCAGGAGCCTCTTCCAGATCTCCCATGTGGGTGCAGAGGCCCTAGCACTTGGACCACCCTCCACTGCCATGCACAGAGAGCTGGATCGGAAGAGGAGCAGCTGAGGCTCGAATTGGCACCTATATGGGTTGCTGGTGCCAATAGCAGGTACAGTGGCTGTACCTGCTATTCCATGAAACTGGCCAAATTTACTTCAAATATAGTTTTTTTCCTTTCATGTAATGGCAGTGATGAGTCCTGAAAGCAGAAAAAAATAGACATGACAAGAAAAGATCCAAGGATGGTTGGCGGAGTGGCTAAGATGCCATTTGGGATGCTACATCCCATACTGAAGTGCCTAGATTGGAGTCCCAGCTCCACTCCTGACTCCAGCTTTCTGTTAATGTGTTCCTTGAAAGGCAGCAGTTTATGGCTCAACTAGTTGGGTCCTGCCACCCATGTGGGAGACCTGAGATCCTGGTTCCTGGCTTCAGTCTATGGGGAATGAACCAGCAGACGGGAGACCTCCATTTCTCTCTTTCTCTCTCCATCTGTCTTTCTCTTTCTCTGCCTCCTTCTCTACCTCATACTCTTATCTCTCTGCATTTTGAATAAATAAAATAAAAAATGTTTAAAAACTGATGAATTTTTTAAAAATCAAATGAAAAGGTCTAAGAAGGAAGGGAGTAGAAGGCAGTCCGAGATAAGCACAAAGTGAAAATCCTTCAGATTATGACACAGGATGGAGAAAAGACTGAAATCCATCTTGAAGTTTTCAAAGTGAATGTTAATAGATGTAAAGAAAACTGCTTTGGCAGGGCCCTATTTGTTTCACTGAGTTCTGTTCTTCAAAAGGCTACATCAGTTTTGAAATGCTTATTAGCCATCAGTTGCTCTTATTAGTATGTCTTTGGAGGATTCACTTCTCAGTAGGAACCCTAACCTGATGCATAATTTATCAGGTCCAGTGAAAAATGGAAATTGAAGCCCTTTGTTAAAAAAGTATTAAGAATTTCCTCACCATGACAGCAGATATTTAAATCGAGCATGGGTCCTTTTGAATGAGACTCTATGTGACTCACACATCTTAAATCCATGAACCTGGCTTTCATAGGATCACTCAGAGAGGAAAATTATTCCCAGGGCATCACTAACAGTGAGCAGGACCTTATTATCCTTGGACATGGACCAAATAGTTGAGAAGCCACACATCTGTTTCCCATTCATTTCTGATCCAGTGAGCACTGTCTCTAAAAATACAGTAATTTCCATCAATCTTTCCAAATTATCTAGAAAATAGTCCTTGGAAAGCTCACAATATTTGACCACTTTATACTTTTGTAAGGTGTTTATTTCTCCTAGCACTAGGTCTAGAATTTGGGTAACAGTGTCCACCTATCTATCCAACCATCCAACCATTTATTCTTGGATAGCGTTCATCAGGAACTCACTTTGGCAAGAGCCTGTTATGGTTGCTGGGGAGCTAGTTAAAAGCTTCTTGAAAGTATTGAGACACGTTCATGACAAAATTTTAGAACCATTTCTTCACTATTTTTCAGAAGAAAGCCCAGCATTGTTTCAAATTTGTCTAGGAACTTTAAGAATTATGAGGATTCTAAGTATCCTTTTGCTAATGAGTCGGATTCTAGGCTCTTCATACGTGACTATGATATGCTTGCTGCCTTTTTCCTCTGGATGCTCTGGAATTAGCTTTTAAATAGCCTTCTATAGGAGTTTCAGTTCCCTTAGTGCCTTGTGGAAAGAGGTTCTACAGTAGCTAAAACTTTCAAGGTCAGAGAGCCTCACAACCTCCTGTTCTGCAAACCTCCAGGCACCTTGTATGACTTAAGTTTCACATGATTTCACATTTCTTGTTTCTTTTCCTTCAGTTACTCACCTGCCCATCTTTTTGTTTTGTTTAGCCTAGATCCTTCTCGGACTACATCCACAAGAATTCTGTTTTCGGGGCCAGCGCTGTGGCATAGTAGGCTAAGCCTCTTCTTGTGGTGCCGGCATCCCATATGAGTGCTGGTTTGTGACCCAGCTGCTCTTCTTCTGATCCAGCTCTCTACTTATGGCTTGGGAATGCAGTGGAAAATGGCCCAAGTGTTTGAGCCCCTGCTCCCACATGGGAGACCCAGAGGAAGATCCTGGCTCCTGGCTTCATACTGGCCCAGCTCTGGCCACTGTAGCCATTTGGGGAGTAAACCAGGGGATAAGTCTTTTCTCTCCACCTTCCTCTCTCTGTCTGTAACTCTACCTCTCAAATAAATAAATAATTTTTAAAAAAGGAATCCTATTTTCCTACTTCTATGCATTTGGTTCTTCTTTTCAGTCCAACTAGAGGACTTTCCCTCACTTCCTCCTTCTACTGCACACATCTAAATACCACATATCCTTCCAGATTTATGTCCAAGCCTTTAACCCATCAATCATACTTTCATGAATCTGATTAAAAAAAACAATGTATATACCATGCATTGCTGTATCATTTACATTTTAAAAGGCTGAAACTATTTTATTTTCTTAATTTTAGAAGGCATACTTCAAGAAATTTAACACTTCAAATGCATAGAACAATAAACATATACTAATATAATTTTCTTTCATTCTAAAAAGTGTTATTTTTAAACCCAGGTTTGAAAATCATTGCCAATTGGCCGGCACCACAGCTCACATGGCTGAACCTCCACCTGCGGCACTGGCACCCCGGGTTCTAGTTTCGGTTGGGGCACCGGATTCTGTCCCGGTTGCTCCTCTTCCAGTCCAGCTCTCTGCTGTGGCCTGGGAAGGCAGTGGAAGATGGTCCAGGTCCTTGGGCCCTGCACCCACATGGGAGACCAGGAGGAAGCACCTGGCTCCTGGCTTCGAATTGGCGCAGCACGCTGGCCGTGGTGGCCATTTGTGGGGTGAACCAACAGAAGGAAGACCTTTCTCTCTCTCTCTCTCTCTCTCTCTCTCTCTCTCTCTCTCTCAATATCTAACTCTGCCTGTCAAAAAAAAAAGGAAAAAGAAAAGAAAATCATTGCCAATTTAGAATAAAGGGAGTACTTTGACACAGTGTTGAGATGTCACTTGGGGACACTCACATTCCATACTGAATTGCCTGGATTTGAATCCCAGATCTGCTCCTGATTCCAGATTCCTAATAATGTGCACCCTTGGAGGCAGCAGATGATGGCTCAAGCAGTCTGGTCTCTGACACCCATGTGTGTGACCCAGATTGAATCACTGGCTCCCTGTTTCAGTGGGGTCCAGTCCTGGCTGTTTTGGGAATTTGGGGATTGAGTCAGCTGATGGAAGCACTCTTGCTCTTACTCTCTCTCTCTTGTTCTCTCTCTCTCTTCCTGTCTCTATCTCTTTGCTTTTCAAATACAATTAAAATAAATAAATTTATTTTAAAAGGATAAAGAGAAATATCATCTATGCCCCTGCAAAGTTAGGGGAAAAGTCCCACAAACCGCTTCTGATGCCAACTGCAGAGACTGGAGATTATCAACACCATCTTTGGGTTTGATAATTCACTAGATGGAGCTACAGTGTTAACTGAAAGCTGTCATTCTCATAGTTACAGTTTCTCATGGTGAAAGAATACAGATGAAAGGCAGTCAAGGTAAGTGGCACATAGGGCAGAATACAGGAAAGATCCACACATGGAACTTCCATTTGTCCTCCAGGAAAGTGAGGAGTCGTGGACTCTCCTGGCAAGGATGTGTGATGATACACACAGAGCACTGCCAACCACAGAGGGCCATTCAGTTCTTGGGTGTCCAGAGATTTTACTGGGGCTCAGATAGCTATAATTGATTATTCACATGGTTGACCTTTAATCTCTCGCCCCTCCAGAAATCAAGTTTCTAATTTTGGTCTCCAGTGCCTTTGGAAGGAGAGTGAATACCATGTGGCCCAAAGTTCCACCAGAGATCACATTGTCAGACTGCTCAGTGTGACCCATGACCTCCACATAAACAAACAAAAAATCTTACCTTGCAAGATATTCCAAGAAGCTTAAGATCACCTCCCAGTATCCAAGAATATTCTTATCTTTAGAATAAGAATAATCTTTCATTATACAGCTTCCAAATAAGGTATTGATAAATTAAATACAGTACAGCTCTATTATGGAATGTGCAGTATGTTAAAATTGTTTTGAAACTTACAGCATAGGGAAAATTGTACAGCACGATCTTATATAAATCATCCAATGTGTGTGTGTGCCTGTGTATGCATGAGAGAGAGAGATGTCCTTAAGCTAACCAGTGATATATATTTTTTCTGCTTTAATGATTTTATCTATTGCTCACACTGAGTTTCCACGTGATGTGTCCCTTACCCTTCCAGTCAGGTTCTGTATTTCCTTATAGAACACAGACACTTCTCTTTTCCTCTCATTAGCTTTAGCTTCAAGAAAGGCTTTGTGGCAATATTAGTCAAAGAATGAAATACTTTCTTGGAAAAGTCTTCCTTAAAAAGTCAGTTGTTCAGTTCTCAGTAAGGATTCTTTTTCAGGCTATTAAATGTGTTATTTCATTTCTTCACTCATTGAAGAAAACTGAAAAAACTTCATGCTTAGACTAGAGTTGTACAGATAAGTGAACCATGTAGTGTTCCACCCAAAGGACTTGGAATCTGCTGATAGAAAGGATAAGTTACTGTATTCTCTTACCCCATCAAAACTCAAAATGCTCCTGAATTCCAATCTGGAAACTTAGAAATCAGTGAGAGGTCACTTTGAAGCTGAAGGTGGTACACTTACAGAACCTTCCTTTCTTTGATGGTCTTATGCTTTCCAGGCTACAAACAGAACCTGAGATTCAGTACTGGGCTGAGAACTCAGGCAGCTGGCCTGAGTATAGACCCAGAATCCCAATAATCTTTCTTTTCTTCTATTTATTTCGAAATTTGACCACTTACTCCATTATAAACCTCAAACTCAAAGGCGCATCTCATTGCTGTTCAAGACAGTAGGATGGCACACCAGTCCTCTAGATGATGTGCCCCTAGTAACTCCAAGTTTTCAGCACTTAGTCTCTGGTGATCTCATAGTAATCTACTGTTTCCAGCTTTACCATGCATTGTAAAAGAAAACAAGCAAACAAAACAATAACACAATATAAATCACCAGTTTATTTTATATGAAAGTCAATGATTTATTGAATGAAAGAATGAATTACAAATTTTATTTATACATGCATGCATACAAAGTGGAAAGCACACAATAACAGCAGAACAAAGACTTAGAAACAGAAATGAAGTCATTATACACTGCTTCAGGAAATAAGAAGTCATAGATATCTGCTTCAATCCCCAATATTTTTAGTCCTAGGACTCCCCTCAAATTGTCTTTGCCTTCACTTATTTTTTTAAGGGAAAAGGTTTATTGGGGAAACAAGACAGACTGGAGGGAAGGGGTAAAGAAGGAAAAGAGGAAGAAGGAGAGTGTAAGAGAGAGAGTGCAAGAGAGAAAGATCAAGAGACAGAGAGAGAGAGAGAGAGAGAGAGAGAGAGAGAGATCAGGAGATGGAGAGAAAAAGCGCCTCCACTTCTGATGACAGCCAACTGCCTGTATAATGTCCAGGTCAACTGTTTTGATGCAGCATAAGGTGTTTTCTCAAGTACATAGTAAGTCATCATTGTTCTTACTAAGTTAAAGAATAAGCTCCTCCTTTTCTGATCCATTCAAAGCCCAGAGGTACAGGAGAACTCTATCTACCTGCAAGCCAGACACACAAGAACATATACTCGCGAGGGCACACACTAAACAACTACTTAGAAGGAAATGCGTCTCATTTTGGTTTCTCCAGAATGGCTTGGCAAACAGTAGAGATAACTGAGGTGGGAAAATATCAAAAAGCTCCTTCACAGCCCACTTTTTGGGATTAAAAGAAACAGCGAGGTACGAGTGGCTGTGGATCATGGTGCGATGAGGTGGCTATCTCCAGGCATACTAAATGAACAGGTATTACATCCTCATCTCCTCTAGCTGTATCTTCCCTCTCACATCCAGAGTGCTTATTTCCTATACCAGATTTATAAATGCACACTTTAAAAAGCAACATTGTTCTGTGTAGAATGACGCCCATGTCTCAAATTGCATGAAAAGGAAAAGTTTGTGAACAACTGATTACACAGGACTAGTTCACAAATTAATTGCTCAGACTTGAGAAAATACAGGTCAGTCTTTTGGTGATGTCTTCTCTACTTTGATAACACTTAAAATATCAACTGAATCTCTGTGGGTTTGTGACAAATTACCTCCCTTTTGTGTAATTTTAGCATAATCTAACAGTTCTCTAAAATGGGTTAAGGATGACTTTTCTTCTTATAAATGATATGTAAGAACACTACACATTGGGGCCGGCACTGTAGTGCAGCGGGTTAACACCCTGGCCTGAAGTACATGAGGGTGCCGGTTCAAGACCCGGCTGCTCCACTTTCCATCCAGCTCTCTGCTATGGCCTGGCAAAGCAGTAGAAGATGCTCCAAGTGCTTGGGCCCTGCATCCATGTGGGAGACTCAGAAGAAGCTCCTGGCTCCTGGCTTCAGATTGGCACAGCTCTGACCGTTAGGGAGTGAACTATCAGATGGAAGATCTCTCTCTCTCTCTCTCTTTCTCTCTCTTACTCTCCTCTCTCTATGTAACTCTGACTTTCAAATAAATAATTTTTTTTATTTTTTATTTAGTAAATATAAATTTTCAAAGTACAGTTAATGGATTACAATGGCTCCCCCCCCCATAATTTCCCTCCTACTCACATCCCTCCCATCTCCCGCTCCCTCTCCCATTCCATTCACATCAAGATTCATTTTCAATTATCTTTATATACAGAAGATCAATTCAGTATATATATATATTTTTTTTTAAAAGGAGGGGGGGCGGCCTTGTGTCACAGTGGGTTAACGCCCTGGCCTGAAGTGCTGGCATCCCATATGGGTGCCAGTTCAAGACTCAGCTGCTCCTCTTCCAGTCCAGCTCTCTGCTGTGGCCTGGGAAAGCAGTACAAGATGGCCCAATTCCTTGGGCCCCTGCCCCTAGATGGGAGACCCAGAAGAAGCTCCTGGCTCCTAGCTTCGGATCTGCGTGGCTCCAGCCATATCATCGATGGAAGACCCCTCTCTCTCTCTCTGCCTCTCCTCTCTCTGTGTAACTCTGACTTTCAAATAAATAAATAAATTTTTTAAAAAATAAAAGAACATCACATACCCTCTTGAATGCATGTACACAGACATACACAACAAGCAATTTCTGGTAACAGAAACTGAGAATTACAGCATAAGGGTTTTTTTTTATTTCAAAATTGTTGAGTCATTCCTTGGCTTTTCTTGGCTCATTTAGGAAAATGTGAGTCCCTCAAGTGTATTTATTGTGTTTCCAACTTCCCTTCTATTCCCCAGAATACCACATTATCTTAGACATAATAGGAATGCAGAATACATTAAATGGCTCAAAACATGGCTCAACTATTACAAGCTTTTAAATTAACAAATGAAAAGGAATATTTCAAATGTGTATAACTCATATTAGAGTTCTCATATTAGCGCGTTTGCTCCTTCAAAGAGAAAGCACAATCTTCACTGGCAAGGAGTGCATAATCTAGGTGGTGACACAAGATGAATGGAGGCAAAAAAAAAAAAAGCAAATGATAACCAAAAAGTATGTGAAATATAACCTCATTGTAGCATTCTAGCAGTTGCCTAAGTACTGCAAAGTTCAGAGGAGAGGGAAGTCGATGGAAGCAGAAGCAGGAGATTTGCAAACACAAAGACTTGATATGTTTTCTAGGTGAGTGAAACAACATGATGAGTGATAAGTTTCTCTTTTGGAACTAAAGCATAAAAATAGATGAGTAGAGGCAGGTGTTTGGCACAACAGCTAAGACACCACATGGGCTGCCCACATCCTATGTCAGGTTCATTTTATAACTCTGCTTCTTGCTCCAGCTTCCTGCTAATACACCCAATGGCCCAAGGACTTAGGTCCCTGCTACCCACATGGAAGACCCAGATTGAGTTCCCGGCTCCTGGCTCCAGCCTGGCCCAGCTCTAAGACATTTAGGGCATTTAGGGATTGAAGTAAAGGGTGAAAGATCTTTGTCTCCCTCTTTCTCTCCCTTTCAATTTTTTTTTAAAAGAGTGAATAGCTACTGCATTATTCTTGGCAGGGTACGTACTTCAAATCAATGCAAAAGAACAGCACCTTGGAAGATAGTAGAGGTTAGGAGAAAGCAAGAAGAGACCCACCAGGCAAGGTTCAAAGTTGTAGATTTTTGATGGGTTTGTAGCCATGTGGAAATATCTGCCAGGTGATAGACATAAAAGTTCCATAAGGATATGGACTTTGTCTCTTATTTTCTTGTTCAACAATGTGTCCCTAATCCCAGAACAGTGTGTGGCACATAGTAGGGACCCAAATGACTTCTGTCAAATAAATGAATGAATCTTCAAATGTGTTTAAAGCTTAATCTGAGACCCTGCTCATACTCACTGAAGAAGAGCATATCAAAGACCTGCAGTGTTAATGCAGCCTTCATTTTTCCTGAATGAGTTGGACTCTAGTGGTGTATGCTAAAAATAAAAGCCCATTTCCCCCTTAGATTAAAGATGAAAGAACTCAAAGAATGTTCTCTCCCTTCAGAACTGTGTGAAGGCAAATGTTCTTTCCTAAACCAATCTCCTTGTGGAAATCTAGAAGCATGAGATTTGATTTCTCATTCCAAAGTCTGCAAAGCTACTAATGTTCATAAAGATCATAAAAGCCCTTTACAAACAAGCCAGCTATTTATTTTGCCTGTTTCATCTGTGCAATCTGAGAATGAAAAATACATATCAGAGTTTATTGTGCATAATAATTTCAAATCTAGTCAAATCTAGTCCAACTGAGTTTCAACACTGAGAAAGGATCTGTCCCAAGATTAATAGATCATAGATAGGAAGAGAATATGCTCCAACTAAGAAACCACAGAGTGAGTTGAGATGTCATTTCATAAAATGAAAATTAAAAGATCAGTTTTGTTACTTGTCCTAGAACTAAGAGATGCCTACTGGTATCTATCACATTCTCTCTTGGTTAATGTCTTCCTATTAGCCTACTAATTTGTCATGGAGTTGACAGTTAACTCTGAACTGTGATGTTTGCGCTTTTTCTGAGAATGGAAATTTGCTGTCCTGCTTTCTACACCTCCCGACTTGCCCTTCTGCTACTGATGGAAAAAGGACTTAAAGAGATTCTCCTCAATGTGCATCCATTTTTTCTTGTGTGGCCTCATGAGCCCTAGGAAGAAGAATGCTAGTGTCCTCCACGTGGTCACCCTCAGTGCTTAGCTTTGTGTTCCTTCCAGGAATACAAACCCTTCAGTAATTTCAAGTCTTGCTCACAGTGGCAACAGGAATATAAATGGCATGTTTGTTTCTTATTTTTATTTCTCCTCATCCGCATGTTTTCCAGCAACCAATAAAAGGGCTTTTTCTCCCCTTGGTTTATTTGTTTCTTTTTGTTTGTTAGAGAGGTCTCCCCTAGAGTGGTGCTGAGAATGAAAGTGGAAGTTTCCCAAGGGTTTCTCAAGACACCTGCCCTTTGTGCTTTTCCACTGGGGTGGAAAGAACAACTGTTTCCTTCCCATTAACTCCTTAATCTGTAGATAATTGTATTTTAATTTTGTCCCATTATATCTTATTGACATGAGAAAGAAGCTTGGTGGGAGGGAGGGTTTGCTATCTCTTTAGTTAGCAGAATAGTGCACATTTGGTCCTCACACATCCTCCTTGGGGACACAGTAGCCTTGCGTCCTGGGAGGTCAGAACTCGGGACAGTGGTCCTGCCCTTTGCTGAATTCAAACTTGGATTCTCCTGAATGCTGCTTTGAGTGGACCAGAGAAACAGGCCCTTTGCAGCATGAGAAAAGCCCCTGATCTCTAGGGTTTACTTCCACCTGAATAATAACTTCATATTTTTTAACATTAAAATGTGTATCATTAGAATTTATCTTCAGTACACTTTGGCTTTGAAGAGGAAGCATTTCAAATAGATACAGGTTCTTTCTGAACTTTATAGCTAAAGCTTCTAAAATACATATTTTATATTGTTAAATTTCAAACAGAAAAGTTTTATGTAACCAGTGGTAGTTACTTTAATTTTTGTATGAATTGTATTTAGGCAACAATGTTCAGTTTTTGTTAACTCCTGATTTTTGCCATCCTAAGTTTGTTACTATGTTTAATAGTATACTTGCCAAGATATTTAGCATGTACAAAGCAAGATTTTAATTTTTTAAAAAGAGCTATTTATTTATTTGAAAGTCAGAGTTACAGAGAGGGAGAGACAGAGAGCGAGAGATCCTCCATCTGCTGGTTCACTCCCAAGGTGGCCGTAATGGCCAGGGCTGGGCCAGGTTGAAGCCAGAAACCAGGAGTTTCATCTCCCACATCTCCCACAGGGGTTTCAGAGCCCAAACAGCTGAGGCATCTACCACTGCCTTTCCCAGGCCATAGCAGGGAGCTGGATAGGAGGTAGAGTGGCTGGGACGTGAACCAGCACTCATATGGGATGCTGGCATTGCAGGTGGCAGCTTAACCTGCTCACTACGTCACAATGGCAGCCCCAGATTTTCAATTTATTTTTAATGTTTTTATACAAAGGTGACAAATTTCATATGTACAGTTTTAAGAACACAATGATACGTCTCAGCCTACTCTACTTCCCTCACTGTCTCCTACCCTTCCTCCTTCCTTTCTTGTTTGTTTTTTTTTTTAAGATTTTATTTATTTATTTGAGAAGTAGAGTTACAGACAGTGAGAGGGAGAGACAGAGAAAAAGGTCTTCAGTCCATTGGTTCACTCTCCAAATGGCCGCAGTGGCTGGAGCTGCGCCAATCCAAACCCAGGAGCCAGGTGCTTCCTTCCAGTCTCCCACGTGGGTACAGGGGCCCAAGCACTTGGGCCATCTTCTACTGCTTTCCCAGGCCATTGCAGAAGAGGAGCAGCCAGGACCAGAACTGGTGCCCATATGGGATGCTGGCGCTGCAGGCAGAGGATTAACCTACTGCGCCATGGTGCTGGCCTCTGCCAAACTCTCTTATGAGTTTCGATAATCTATTAGTGGAGTCTTTTGGTTCCCTATATATAGAATCATATCATCTGCAAACAAGAATAATTTGACTTCTTCCTTTCCTATTTGTATCGCTTTGATTTCTTTTTCTTGTCTAATGGCTCTGGGTAAAACTTCCAAAACTATATTGAACAGTAATGGTAAGAATAATTATTGTCTGGTTCCAAATCTTAGTGGAAATGCTTCTTGATCTTCCTTATTCAATATAATGCTGGCTGTGAAATTGTCATATTTTGCCTTGATTGTACTGAGTTATGTTCCTTCTATACCCAATTTGTTTAAGAATTTTTTTTTATTATGAATGGATGCTATATTTTATCAAATGCTTTCTCTGCATCTATTGAGATACTCGTATGGTTTTTATTCTTCAATTTTGTTAATTTGAAATATCACATTTATTGATTTGCATGTGTTGAACCATCCTTGTATACCAGAGATAAATCCCACTTTGTCTGGGGAGATCATCTTTTTTATGTGTTTTTGGATTCAATTAGCTAGTATTTTGTTGAGGATTTTTGCATCTAGGTTCATCGGGCATGTTGGTCTATAGTTCTCTTTCCTTGTTGTTTCTTTTTCTGGTTTGGAATTAAGGTGATGCTGGCCTCACAGGAGTTTGGGAGGATTCCCTCCATTGCAATTAATTTTGAGTGGTTCAAGAAGAATTGAGATAATTTCTTCAAAAATTTAGTAGAATTCAGCAGTGAAACCATCCATTCCTGGGCTTTTCTTTGTTGAAAGGGTATTTATTTATTTATGGATATTGCTCTGTTTAGGTTTTCTAGGTCTTCATGACTCAACTTTGGTAAACTGTACATGTCCAGAAATCTACCCATTTCTTCTTGATTTTTCAGTTTGTTGGCTATGGATGTTTGTAATAATTCCTGATTTTTTTATTTCTGTGGTATTTGTTATAATATCTCCTTTTTTATCTCTCATTTTATTAATTTGGGTCTTCTCCCCACCCCACTCCTGGCCTTTTTTTTTTGATTAGTTGGCCAGTGGTTTATCAATTTTGTTTATTTTTTCAAAATACCATTTCAAAGATAATTTCACTTATATTTTATATTTTTTAAATTCAGTTCTATTTTTCTCTAATTTTTAAGTATTTCTTTCCTCCTACTAAAAATATTCATATTGAAGCTGATATTTAACCACAAACAAGTTGAGTGGCAGTCTTAGTATACTATCATTTCATTACATAAAGCTATTGCCAGAACCTTAATAAATATGTTTTAAAGGCTTGTTGTTTTGTATATTAATGACAAATTATGACAAGTCAAGTTTTAGCAAGTATTACAAAAATAAGGTAAGAAACTTAGCCTGGGGATATGCATTTGACAAAGTATTTAAGCCACTGCCTGGGACATCTATATTTTATATCCAAGTGCCTTGGTTCAAGTCCTGGCTCCACTTGCTAATCCAGTTCCTGCTAATGTGCACCTCGAGAAATAGCAGAACAGCAGATAATGGCTCAAATACTTAGTTCCCTTTTACCCATGTGGGGAGGCCCAGATGGAGTCCCTGACTCCTGGCTTCAGTCTGATGCAGCCCTGGTTATTGTGGGCATTTGGGAAGATATTCTCTCTCTTTCTCTGTCTCTCTCTGTCTCTCTGTCTCTCTCTCTCTGCTTTCCAAATAAATTTAAATTAGTTTAAATTTCCCTAGAAGCCAAGGACATGTCCTTATGCTCTGGAGAGCTTGTTCATCTCTCTGGACATTCTTGTCAGTGCATGCATTGTGTGAGTTAAGCTCCAAATCTGGAGCTCCCAACACTTCAAACAGCTAAATAGCCTGTATAGAACTCCATGGCCATGGCCACCATTTAAGTGACCAGGAAATGACTTTTCTTCTTAGGAATAATTTTTTTTGACAGATAGAGAGAGAGAGAGAGAGAAAGGTCTTCCTTCTGTTGGTTCACCCCCCAAATGACCGCTACAGCCAGCGCTGCACCAATCCGAAGCCAGGAGCCAGGCGCTTCCTCCTGGTCTCCCATGTGGGTGCAGGGCCCAAGCACTTGGGCCATCCTCCACTGCCTTCCCGGGCCACAGCAGAGACCTGGACTGGAAGAGGAGCAACCGAGACTAGAACCTGGCGCCCATATGGGATGCCGGCGCCACAAACGGAGGATTAGCCAAGTGAGCCATGGCGCCAGCCCTTCTTCTTAGGAACAATTTAACAGGTTGATAGGAAAACAATAACCACGGCAGAATAATATGGATATCAGAAAGTTTATTAATAATCATTCCCTCATCAGTCTTTTAGCGGGTTATGGTTTTGAAGCAGCAAGAATATGGGTTTTAGAGTGAGAGAATCCTGGGTTTGAATCCCACTTTTGTCACTTTCTAAGTGAATCTGGACTCTGTTTCCTCATCTACACAATTGAGAGGGTAACTATGAGAACCAAGCGATGGATTCTAGTAGTGAGATGTTTAACTGACAAGGAAGATGGATATGTCCTTGAGGGACTGGTTTAAGTGACCCTTCTCTAGATGAGGTAGAAATGATAAACATGAGCATTCAGCCAGAATAGCTGCAGGAAAGTACAGCTGTACCCAGGCAAATATTTAACAAGGATCCAGAGCTGTGTGCAAAAAAGGCATACATGGATCCTCACTCCTGGATTCCTTGCTGTTGCTACTCCTGGAATTGTTGTAACATAGCCATACATGTCTAGAAATCATATATTGTAATATATTTTTGTTTCTTGAGAAAAATCCTTTGGAAAAACAAAAACCCTGGAATTTGGAAATGAAGTCTAATTCTTGGCTATAGATGTCATGGCCCCTGAAAGGTGCTGATCATGCCAGGTCTGTTTTTTTTTTTTAAAAAGGGATTTATTTATTTTTTTATTACTTATTCAAAAGGCAAAGTGACAAGGATGGAGAGAGACAGAAGGAGATAGGTCTTTCATGTGTTGTTTCACTCTCAAAATGCCCACAATAGCCAGAGATGAGCCAAGCTGATGCCAGGAGCTAGGAACTTCATCCAGGTCTTCAGTGAGGTGGCAGGGACCCAAGTTCTTGAGCCATCATTTTCTGCCTGCTCAGATGTGTTAGCAGGAAGCTGGGTAGGAAGAAGAGCAGCTGGGACTAGAGCAGCCCTCTAATATGGGATGCTAGCATCACAAGCCAGAGTTTAACCTGCTGCACCACAAAGCTGGTCACAATCATGTCGTGTATTAAGCCACGTTGCTCATAATCCCATGTGTGTCCATTGCATATTGTTGTACATTAAGCTAGAGTATTGACTGCTCTGGAGAGAGCACACCAGAATAACACTTTAATTTGAGGTTTGACTGTGATGTTGGATTGGCAGGATGTAGGACTGGGGGATGTAGGGAGAGAAGACAACTAAGCGTAAGTTCTACGCTGAAGATGTACAGCCCAGATTCTTTGCTTCTGGCCATTGTACTGGGCCTCCTTGAATGAATAAACAAATATAAGTGAAAACTCCTTTCTGAGAAACAAAGAGGCAACCTTAGTACCTCATAGCCACACCTCCTATACATCTTGCACTTACACTTTGAATGTAAACTTGGATTCTCTTAAACACTCACTCATGTGTATTACTTTCATGACCCCTCCATCACCTGCAATACCAGGATAAGGCAATGTAATGAATATAGAGGGGTTGGAAGGAGGGAAAAAGGAAGCGAGGCCAGAAAAGTTCTCAGAGACTGGCAGCTGGGCTTCCTTAAAGTAGAAAACAAAAGGCAGCAAAAGACATGGGCTAGAGATTGCATCTCAGGAGCCTGAGAGCCTGGCACATGTGGAAATGTCCTGACTAGAAGTTATGCTCATGGTTTGTTGATATTTTCTAAGCATATAATATATATATATATATATATATATATATATATATATATATATATATATTGCAAGGCAAGAGACAGAGAGATAGAGAGAAGTCCCATCCAGTGGTTCACTCTTCAAATGCCCACAACCCTGGGAGCTAGCAATTCAATCCAGGTCTCTTACATAAATGCCTATGTAAATGGCAGAAACCCAATCATTTGTGTCGGCACTGCTGTCTCCCAGGGTCCACATTAGCAGGAAGCTGGAGTTAGGAGCTGGAGCTGGGAACTGAACCCAGGTGTGTCAGTGTGAGATGTGAATATATTAACTACCAGGCTGTTTCCAAATTTCAGCATACAGCAGGGTCACTAAAACACAGTTCCTTGGGCCCCACTGCAGAGTTCTGGGGTGGGGTCCAACAACTGACATTTCTGACAAGTTCAATGTAGCACTGCTGCTGCTGCTGCTCCTTGAAGAACACTTATGAGAATCATTCTCTAGTCTGAGACAAAGCAGGTCATGTGCACTACATCCTCCTGCAAAATATTATATGTGAACAGGTGTCAATATGAATTCTGGAAGTAATTAACATGTCTTATATTTATTCCTTTTAAAGTTATTGGGGGTGGTTTAGTGGAGGTGAGGACACTACATAACATTTCCCACAGTCAGGTGAAGTGGAAGACAGATGGAGCTAGTTCTTGTGTCCAGCCTACTTCAGGAAAACAAAGCCACATTATCACCAGCACCAGGCAAAGCTTTAATGCTGCAAACAGTTATCCTTGGCTGTGCCCAGCTGCACATTGTCATGGAATTCACAGCTGCCTTGCCCATGCCCTGTTGAGGGATGTGGCTGAGATCTAGGAACCAGGAAATCTTATCCATCAAACCAGTGTGTGCCTTGGCAGCACATCATACTGAGGAGCTCCTCTGCTCTGGCTTAGCATCAGGTCGGGATTCCAAAGGGTGTTCCCTCCCTTTTGGTTGGCATAATGTAGCTGTTGGCGATGCTTTGTCTGCTATTCCTATCCAGCAAGATAAGGTCTTGCCAAACCCATTTGGGCTGGTATTCTACAGTGGTCTCCTCTCCCAGGGCGTTACCTAGGAAAAGACACAGAATTGTAGCAAGTCAGGGCTGGAAGGGACTGGAAAGCATCTCTAATGAGTTCAGATGCATGGTTTTGCAGAAGTGGAACTAAAATGTAGAGTCCACAGGAGTAAGCTGGAGCCCCAGGACTCCCTGTCTCAAGAGAAGTCTCCACATTACAGCCAATCAAGGAAATAGAACTAGACATAATTGGCTAGGATGGAGCCTGGTGAAAGGCAGACCCATCTGGGGAGAATCGGTGGCAATCAGTGAACTACAGGCATCTTCCCTATTCATTTCTTTATTCTTTGGTTCCTGCCCCTCCACGGCTGTGCCCAGGTTATCAGGAGAATTGAGGGTAAAGTGTTTGGAAAAATTTCCCCATAATTTGGTGTTAGAAATAGTATTCTTTGAAAGGATATCCTTAAGGCTTGATTTTTATAACAAAGCAATAAACCCCTGTGAATAAAATATGATCTATTGCTGTTTCCAATAGCAACAAGTAAGATTGGATGAGGAATGTTTTTGAACAAAGGACCTGAACTTGCTGAGGCAATCCTGGACCACGGCAGTGAGGCTTGAGGAATTGTCTGCCAAGCATCCCTGATTTTTCGCCACCAGCCCTTGAGGACCTGGGAAATCCCTGCTCTGCACGCAAATCACTGTTTTATGTTTGTTGTTTGGCTTTCCTTCCCTCTGCCCTGAAGGCCTTGGAAACACAATTGAATCTGTAAAAAATTTGGGTAATTCTTCCATGGAAGCGTGGCTTAATTCTGACAAAACCATAAAATTTTCCAAATTATTTCTTCGCAAATTAAGAGTTCAATCCAAAAGGCACAGGATATTCACCATCTATTTTGCACCATGAGCTTGAACTAACTGTATTTACCCAAGATGTCTAAGGTACATTCCACTGACATATCCCCAAGATAAATAAAGCACTGCTTTCCCGTAGGAGAAAATTGCGTGCCCAATCTGCCTAATTCTTGTTTTGCCTAGCAGCAGCCTTCTATGTTTACCAGCACTGTTGGGCATCAACCCAGGAAACAGAGATATTGTTTGCCATCTGGAAACTGAGCTATTAAGTTCATAGATCCCTAATCTCTTTTGCTATACAAAACATAGCAGCAATGATGTAAATCTTGCCTAATTAGAGTAGGGAGGATTGCAATGCTTTTTATACCACCACCCACCAATGCTAAGGTGGATCTAAGGTGTCTTTAAACTTGGAGCAATTTGTCCAGAATTTATTTCTTGGTCAGAGCCTGCCCCCTAAAGTTGAATAAGGGTAATCATAGTACAGTTCCACTGCCTTCTTAGCTAAGGCAAGTTGTCTTTGTACTGTAGAAGCACTTGAAAGGAACTACATTTGAGGCTTTTACCAAAAGTGTCGTAAGTCTGAGAAACATTCTAGAGGCTACAGAGTGAACCTCTCTCAAGCCCTTCATTTGTTATGGAAGCATTAGGACAATGGTGGAGGTTAGTTGTTCTAAAATAGCTACTCAGAGGTCTTGGAGAGCTTATGCAACAGAAGGCCATAGAAATCTAAATGTGGTTCCTTTCTATGCATTCCATGTGAAACTCCAGTGATGGAATGTCTTACTCAGAGTGCCTATTACATTAGTACATCAGCACCCTTTGTGTTTCAAACTAAAATAGTCAAGTCAGTGTCTTAATCTTCCTTATTGAACTCAAATGCCATCTTATACTCTATCTTATAATCCTCTTTCAAATGCTTCTCTTAAGGGTTAGTGTTGCGGCGCAGCATGTTAAGCTGCCACTTGTGATACTGGCATCCCATATCAGAGCATGGGTTCAAGATCCTGTTCAAGTCCCAGCTGCTCTATTTCTGACCCAGTTCTCTGCTAATGTGCCTGGGAAGACACTGGAAGGAGGTCCAAGTGCTTGGAATCCTGACACGTGGAGATGGAAGCTTGGCTCCTGGCTTTGGGCTGGCCCAGCCCTGGCTGTTGTGGCCATTTGGGAAGTGAATCAGGGGATGGAAGATCTCTCTTTATCTCTCCCTTTCTGCCACTATGCCTTTCAAATGAATAAATATTTTTAAAATGATTGTTTTAGTGTCTGAAACATGTTTTCCTCCTACCGCACAGGCTGTGCCTTTCCATTCTTTTGTTTGATCTTCCTCTTGTTCCCTGCATCTAAATGATGTGGTGCCTCAAGAACCTTCTCACATTTCCACTATTTTCTGCTCAATGATTTCACCTGCTCCCAAGGCTTTAAACACCACCATTTTGCCGGTGACCCTAAGAGTGTATCTCTAGTCCACATTTGCCCTTGAGTGATAGATTAAGAATACCCAATTGACATTTCAAATTGGATTTCTTACAGGCATCTCAAAGCTGAAAAAGCACAGTGGACTCTGCGTTCAAAAAATGAATCAAAGGAACTTCCAAAGTTAGGGAATCCATGATGTTCTCTCCTATCTATGCACATTTGTGGGTACTTAATCAAAGTTACACACATAGGACTGTAAGGGTCAAGTAATAATGCAATTCTCTGCTTTTCAGAGATAATCATGTTCAACTGATTTACCTCATTTTAAAAATAGTTATTCCATTGTTTCTAAATAATGTGATTATAATGCTGCTACTTGATTACACAGTTGTATTGATTTCCAAAAACAAAGCTTGAAGAGGTCAGTGCTATGGCGTAGCAGGTTAAGCCTCTGCCTGTGATGCCAGCATCCCATCTGGGTGGTGGCTCAAGTTCCCAGCAGCTCCACTTCCAATATAGCTCCCCTTCCAATATAGCTCCCTATTAATATTTCTAGGAAAAGGAGTGGAAGATGACCCAAGTCCTTGGGCCCTTACACCTATGTGGGAATAAGCTCCTGGAATAAGCTCCTGGCTTCTGGCTTCTGGCTTCTGTCTCACCCAGCCATGGTTGTTGGGGCCATTTGGGGAGTGAATCAGTGATGGAATATTTCTCTGTGTGTCTCTTCCTCTCTCTCGGTAACTACACCTTTTAAATAAATAAATAAATATTTTTTAAAACAGCAACAAAGAATGAAGATTTAAATCTCCTTTGTCAATATCCATCCCCTCATTTTCTTCCTATTCTCAATATGGTTACATTGTTATTATTGTGGTTATATCAAAACTGCTTCACATGATTTGGACACAGTATGTTCTATTCATAACTGAGCTAGGTGATTTGTTTGACTGGGGCTTCTTTTTCTTTTCTGCACAGCTTTTTGCTTCTGTTACGTGTAAAACTTTTTTTCAGTTGCTTAGATTTCCATGTTCTAATAAGAAATTCATTCCCATCCTCCCAGTAAGGAAATTTCTTTCAAATAATATGTGAACATGAGAGTATCTGTCTCTGTCTCTTCTTTCTCTCTTTCTGGATCTCTCTGGCTTTGTCTTTCAAATTAATTAAATATAGAAAAAAACTTTTTAAAGATAAGTTTATTGGTTAAAAATGAACCATAATGAAGGAGATGGGAGAGGGAGAGGAAGGTGGGATGGGAGTTGGTGTGGGAGGGTTGGGTATGGGGGAAAGAACCACTATATTCCCAAAGTTTTATCTATGAAAAAATGCACTCATTAAATAAAAAAACTTAAAAATAATGTTTATTGGTGTACAAAAAGTTGAATTCTGTGCATTGCGTTCATAATAGTAATTTTCCATGAACTTCTTGAAGTTCATGACTTTAATTATACTTTGTGGGTTGTTTCCTCAGTTCTATCTTCTAATCCTTCTGACAAGGCATTTTATTTATGCTATCTTTAATTTCAAAGATATACTTATTTTGGTTGAATATTCCATTTTCTAACATCTACTCATAAGACAATATGCTGTTCGAGAAAAACATTGATGGTCCCTTAAGTCTCCTGCCTTCTAGTATTCTAGTATGGTTTTCTTCCCCCAATTTATATTTCTCTGATTGTTCTCTCATTACCCTACTTCAGCCTTTAGAATAGAGGCTTTTTTCGATGGTTTTGGTTTTTGGTCTCTGCATTTAATACTGGAAGCTTTCCCAAAGTACCTAATAATCCTCAACTATTTGCTTATGTTCAAAACTGGGACATTAAAAAGCTGATTGCATGGTCTGTGAAAGTGAGATATGGTGACCCTTGGAAAAACAATTCATCAGCAAATACTGAAAGTTATCATCTTAAGTATTTTCTTTTGATAGAATCAGATTCTCCAGAGATGGCTGGTCAGACTGGCCTGGAAAATGTAAGACTTGCTGTCAGTGTTATACATCAACTTTCACTAAACCCCTTGCTTTCCAGGGTGGGGTAGAGATGGGTAGGTGTGAAACCTCTCTCAACTGATTCTCGTGCCTTGTAGCACAAATAGCCCATGTTTCCCCAGAGCTCCCTATAATGTATTGTTGGGATGAAGAGACAGTTGATGGGGATCTAAGGATCTAACTCCTTCCAACATTGACTGTGATCCAACTGTGCTATTCAGTCCCCAAAATAGCCCCACTTCTTAAGGTACCTGGTGCTGCCATTTCTTTAGTCTCTTGGGAGACTCAGCAGTATGAAGCAGATTGCTTCTTGCTTTCCTACAGCTACTTAATACTCAACTTTCTTAGGTAGTCTAAGTCAGCTGACATCTCACCTACTTTCCAAAGTTTTCTTGCTGAGGTTAACTCCTCTCTCACTCTCTGAACTTAGGAGTTCATGCCTGTGATCCCTACTTCTCTCATTGTTGCTGGGAACTGTGACTTTCTTCTAGAATAGGGGAAAAGTTATGGGATGTCCCTCTCTTTATCTCCCTGTATTACAACAAGGCACTTTTTTAAACATAGACAGAAATTAGCATATCTCCTTATGGGTTTAATGATGAAAGTGGCCAACCTGGAGAAATGCAAGTAGCAAGCAAATATGGCAAGCAAATTAGGGTCTAAGGCTAGCCTCCAGCCAATATTCTGCAAAAGCCTATCATCTTCATTCTCAGATCTGCAAGGAAATGAATTCTGCCAACAACCTAAATAGATTGGTCATGAATTTCTTCTCAGTTGGGCTTCTTGAGACAAACACAGTCCCAACCAGCATCTGGACTATAGCCTTTTGACATCCTGAGCAGAAGGCCAGCAAAGCTGTACATGAAATCCATATCTATAAATATTGTAAGATAAGAAACGGGTGTTGTTCAAATCTGCTAAGTTTGGGGCTGGTGCCGTGGTTCACTTGGTTAATCCTCTGCCTGTGGTGCCAGCATCCCTTATGGGCACCAGGTTCTAGTCCTGCTTGCTCCTCTTCCAGTCCAGCTCTCTGCTGTGGCCTGGGAGGGAAGTGGAGAATGGCCCAAGTGCTTGGGCCCCTGCACCCGAAAAGGAGACCAGGAAGAAACACCTGGCTCCCGGCTTCGGATCGGCACAGTGCCGGCCATAGCAGCCATTTGGGGAGTGAACCAACGGAAGGAAGACCTTCCTCTCTGTCTGTCTCTCTCTCACTGTCTATAACTCTACCTGTCAAATAAATAAAAAAAAAATCTTCTAAGTTTGTGGCATTTTCTGTACATTAGTAGAACATGATTATAAAAGGAAGTGTAGCAATAGAAAAGTGTTACAATGCCTTTCTCTTTTTGATTCTTTATTGCTGTTTTAATAGCATTTTTGGTGAGTTTTTATTGTACTCGGTGGATTAGACAAACATGACCATAGTAAGTTATCAAACACGTTTATTTTTGTCTCTTGTCTTTGCCTCTTGTCATCCTTTAAAATTTATTTAGTGAGAAAATGTTTTCATTCTCATGAGATATACACCAACATTTCTGGATACTCCAAACATTTCTGGATAATAACATTTTGATCATTTTAAGTAGTTCGGTGATTAGTATGCCCAGCATCATTCAATAATAAAAAAGTATAAACAAATCAGCATTAAGATTTTCTTCTTTCCCAACTGAGTCCTGTTTTGGGGTGGCTACTTACACTAGCACACCTTCCCTTACTGGTTGACATTTTTGCTAACTTTTTTTCACTCTCTGTCTACCCTACCTCATGTATTGAGATTTCTGACCTCCACTTCCCCCAGATCCCAGAGAAGAGGGAGTTGTTTTATAAGACAGGGTGACCTTTTATATGGTGTCAAGACTGTCTGCTTCCTAACTAGATAGAATAATGGAGGGAGTACTCAAGATGTCTTTAGAAATTTTCATGCCCCTGATCTCTCATCTGCAATTCCTTTAACCTGTGCAGACTCTTCTGTATTATGGGTAGTCATTTGTGAATCCTTCCTCGTTGTACAACCTGGCTTTGCCTCTAGTTTCTTGATGTTGGGATCTCGCTACTTCTTTGGATGATACAATGAGACAAGACCAAACACAGCACCATGCTGGTGCTCATTTCCCCACTTCCTCTCTCTCATACACACATTTCACTATGGTCCATGAGAAACACACACACACACACACACACAGTCTTTGCTATGGCACATTGGGCAGGCAGGCTAGTCTCAACAGAGTCACTTCAGGGTTTGGCCACTAGAACTATAGCCACAATTTTAGGAGAAAACCAAGTCCCAGTCAGCATGCACTTTAATTGTTGTGGTCCCAAAGAAAGCTATCTCAGAAGTCCTGTCTCACTCAATTTGAGGTTGGTGTCAGGCATTCCTTCTTCTGTCACATTGGGGGCTATGCAGAGTAACTTCTTCAAGGAAATCCTTTCTATAAAATTCTCTTTTGATTCTTGTATATCTTTAGGGTATGGAATTATCCAACTGCAAATTTCCTTTGAATATTCCTCTGATATTCCATGAGTACTGCATGTTGGGGCTTTGTCGACCTTTAAGTTTGAATTTTCTCTATTCCTGCCTATTTAGTTCTTAACTAGAAAGTTCTCATGATACCTTTATTTGAATACAACAGACTTTCTTTTTAAAAAAAAGATTTATTTTACTTATTTGAAAGACAGAGTTACAAAGAGACACAAAGATTGGGAGGGAGACCTTCTGTCTACTGGTCCACCCCCAAATAGCCTCAATCACTGTGGTTGGGCCGGGCCAAAACCAGGAGTCAGGCGCTTCTTCCTGGTCTCCCACGTAGGTGCAAGGACCCAAGGATTTGGGCCATATCACAATGCTTTTCTCAGATGCATTAGCAGGAAGATGGATCAGAAGTGGAGCAGCCAGGACTTGAACCAGTGCTTGTATTGGATGCTGGCCACAATGCCAACCCCACAAAGATTTTTCATGTTGGGAAGCTAACAGATGCTTCAAAGACTTTACAATTCTCAAAATAGCAAGTTTAAATCCAAGGGCTTGTGTATTCTGGGCACTGTGGTGAGGGATAAAACTTGGGTGAACCAGAAATGACATAAGTATGGAAGGGAAATATTGTTTCACATAGCATCTATTTACCTGCTGCCCTGAATCTCATCCAAAAATAGCACTAGCCACACAAATCAACAACTTTCAAAAGAAGATGGAATAAAATCAGGTATGCTTCAAGGCGTCTCTCTGAAAGATGACAACCAAATCCTCCTTCAACTTCCTTCTCACATTGCCTTGTAAACTAGAAAATACCCTACTACATATCAAATCATGTTTTATACTTTCTGCTAAATGGCTGAAAAAGTATTTGAAATGGAAGCTTTGATTTTACTTCTAACTTTCAAAGTTAAATGGCTGAACCTAAGAAGTGAAAACAAGCATAAAATGCTTTTTGTCTAGAAAATTTATTCCAATGACTTTTTAACAAGAAAGTAAACATGGCCCATTAATAATAAGGCTATTTCATGAAGTTTTCTTGTTCCAATCCATATGATTTGAAATGTTACATGAATGTTATTTTATGAAAAGGAAACCATAGTTTGCAGTCGTGAGAAGATGGCACAATTGACAAAATTTCCAACAAAATATACACTTCTGCATTTATAGAGCAATTTCTTTGAATCTACAATATGAGAATAAATCTTTCCATTTAATTGAAGATAAAGGAGGTGGTGATGAAGGTGCTGAGACCACCTTGTTTTATTCCAAGATTCCTAAACCAAAAAAAAATCTCAACTAATAAGATATTTTCTCACTGACATTTAGCTCAAAATGTCCAAGTGCTTCAAAAAGTTCTCCTTGATATTAGGCTTCTTTGCCTGATTCAGTTGATAAAAACTGAGTTAGCATGATGTGGTTGGAGGAACTCCTAAAGTGAGAAAGTGTATAATTGCCTGAGGGAGAAAAAAAGAAAATAAGAATTAACTGCTGCTACACTGGAGTCATGCACAAAGCCAAAATGAAAACAAGTCTGCAGAAGATGCTAGGAACAATCCTAAGAAGCTGTTAGGAACATGGTTGGTCATGATACACAGTATGTCACTGCCACCATAGAAGCTTGCATTTGTCAGGCATTTCTGAATTGAGAAGATAAGTACCATGTTTTCAGATATTGCTGGAAAATGAGATAAAGCAGGTATGAGATCACAGCATGTTATTGCTGAAAACAATTTCGGTGGTCTCTTAGTTTATTGCTTTGCTGATAAAAAATAAACATCTAGAGAGGTAAAGAGACTTGTAAAAAGCACTCAAGCTGTTTGGTGACAGGGATAACAAGACTCAAGGGTCCTGCATGAGCATATTCTCCAGATACTATCTGATATTTAAATAATTTAGATGGGAATCTAAAATGAATTGCCCATTGCCCTACCTTAATGACAACATTAACATCATTTAAGTGAAATGGGATTTGGACTGCTAAGTGTGACTTCAACTTAGCTTGTAACACAATATCTTATCCTCTCTTTACGTGCTCTACTGTTATCCTCCAAGAATACCAAGACTGTTTTCAATGCTTAAATATTTGTCTTCCAGTAGCTGAATAGTGTAGACTTTACTCACCACTAATATGTAATATAAGAGTAACAGATTCCATAGGTGGAAAGCACTGTGCTATAGGCATGGTCCCTCACTCCACAAGGACACCTCAGAGAGAATATGTCAGGTAGCAGCACACAAGCAAATGACTCAATGCCCATGTTCAGTGGGTAGCACAAACTGGTGATTCTCCAATAAGAACACAATTGGTGTTGTTCTAACTCCACCACATAACATCAGTGATCAAAGCTAGAGATTTGTGTAATGTCTAACTGAGAAATGGGGATAATGTAGGATGCAATTATTTAATGACACTTGCTAGTCTCCATGAGCACCAAATCCCCAATATTGTTCTGTCATCCCTGAGCACAATCCAGAACTACGGATAAAAAGTCAGCAGATACACTTCTCACATGCATT
This sequence comes from Oryctolagus cuniculus, assembly GCF_964237555.1. Classification (NCBI taxonomy): domain Eukaryota; kingdom Metazoa; phylum Chordata; class Mammalia; order Lagomorpha; family Leporidae; genus Oryctolagus; species Oryctolagus cuniculus. Next base: position 123,132,363 of record NC_091436.1, on the reverse strand, counting down.
TTAAAAGTCACCATTGGATTGGATGAAATATACTTATATTCTATCTTTCCACCTTGTACAACCTTTGGTTTTCTTGTAACTCACCTTTGTTTTGCAGTGGATTAAAAGTCTTCATAAATTTGGGTTTGGCCGACACATCTGATGAGTTTTGCTATACAAAAGAACAACAAACCATTTAGACACCAACAGTATTCTTTCCATCACACTCTATTTTTCCTGGCTTCTTGGTGCTATTAATGATCCAATATTCCATCTGTACATTCTCTTTCCGAGAATAGAATAGTCACTTTCTTACTTTCCAAGACTAGAGAGTAGTTGCTTCTTCTGCTTTCATCTATTTAAATGTATAAGAATTTATTTCCAAGAGAATTTTTATTATACTTTTGTATGAGTTCCACCAACAAACTAGAAAACAGTTTTAAAGGAGATATTATCACCTTTCATTTTCTCTTCATCCTTACCTTTTTTAGGATTCACACATTTATCACCACAAGAGAAACCCATGGGGGAAAAATAAAGAACACTCCCAGCAGAACATGGTCTCCAGTAAAACTATGCCTTTCAGATATCTTTGGGGATAATCCTTTAGTTAATTGGTATAGATACCATTTAGAATTCAATAATTTTAAAACTGAATTATCAAACCAACAATTATTTGAAAATTATAAAAATTATTAAAATCAACAATTATCAAATCAACAATTATTAAAACAATTACCAAACACAGTGTCTTTGTGTGTCAAATACTGTTTTAGGCACTGGAAATATTAGAAGGAATGACTCTCATCCCCTGCTACAGCCCATGAGGGAGTCAACATGGGAGATGAGAGAAACAGTTTTTTATTATACACAGTAGCTATAGTAGTGTTTCAAATTTTCACCAAAATAGCCAAGGGACTAATGGGGAGAAAGGTTATAAAGATGATGAATGAAAAAGTTCTGAAACTTTCAAAGAGAAAGAATTGATTTCCCAGAATTCAGGGTTCAGCAAATATACATAGAAATTTCAAAAAGTCTGTGGAAAATGGAATTAAAAGATAAGTTTACTTTGATGCAAAAGTTTTTAAATCCACACATAATTTTTTCATAATATGCATTTTCCATGAAACTTTTGAGGATCCTTCATAGACACAGATTTTAATATTTTGGTGACAAAATCAATTTATCTTTTGATTCCATTCTTTCACAAACTTTTTGAGGTATCCTCATAAAATGTTAGAACCCTAGAGGAAATCCTCAAATCAGGAACATTGCATTTAAAACTATATCCTGTCCCAAATCCAGAATCTAATGTTGCAACACTTTCAGGAACTCTGTGTAGTCTGGCAAGATTCAGTCTCTTCAGACATATAAAGTTACATCTAACGGTCTAAGTTGTGGTCAATAACAGGATCTGAGTCACAGAAATTAGCTGTAGCTCAAGAAATCCATTCTTCATGGAAGGGTGTACTGTGGGGGCCACCAGAGCCTGTCTCTTGATGAAGAGCTGCCGAGAACATGGCTAAGGACAAAGAAGGGTCGAGAAAAGGGCCGTGAGCTCCAAACACAGAATGATTTTCTGTGATGCCACTGACTGGGTCTACATACCAGACTGCTTTTCCATTCTCTTCAGCCGGTTATGTTGTCATAGCTTTTTTCGAGATCCCTACTTTACCAACTCCTGCCATCTCTCAATGGATAGTCTTATCCCCCACTTTAAGGAAAGGTATCAAGGACTGACTGAACTCTCAATGTCATTACTCCACTAAGTGTGTGTTGCTCTGTCTGTAGCAATCTGATACCTCCTGTGTCAAAGCAAGTGCCCTTATTTTCAATCCAACCACTCCATCTGTCCTCCCAGGAATGCTCTTGTATCCATCATCCTCCTTCTCTCATTTGTTTTCAAACTGTCTTTGCTGGCTCAGCACTCCCAGCATACAGACTTCCTCCCATAAAAGCAACTTGAACTATCCCATCACTCCTGATCTGTCTGTACCTGGTTACCACCCTTGCTCTCACAACAAGTCTTCAAAGAACGTTTCTACCCAGTGTTATCACTGCTTCATCTTCTCATCACTCATAATCTGGGTTCCTGATTTTTTATTCACACTCCTAAAAATGACAAATGCTCATCTTTTCCTGCAATATCCATTTTCATGTTAAAGCAAATGTGCTACCTAACCATACAACAAAATCTAATTTTTCTCACCTGACTTGATACCACAACTGCGAAGGAATTACAAATTCAAAGCAGTAAATCCTTCACCAACCACTGATGCCTTCTGAAAAGTCACCTCTGGGTTACAAACATGGAGAAACACTGTCAGGTGTTTTTATTTTGTTTTATTGTGCTTTTGGGTGTGTTTTGATTGTCAAATAAGGAAAATTCCGACTTACTTCTTTGTAGGGTGGCAAGTGTCCTGTCTCATTTTACTCACTAAATGTTTTTCTTTGATGTAGTCACATGTGCTGAAACTCCCTTCTTAAGAGTAGATAATGACATTAGTTTCACATTTTCTGGTTCAAGGGATTTTAGGTCTTCAAAGACATAAAACCCAAGTCACAGCATGTTAGAACTTCTGCTTTGAGTACCTAGTCCAAAACTTAATTTTTACAGTTGAGAAAATTTCAGCTCAAAGAGACCAAGTGAGTTTCCGACAATCACACAACCAATTGGTTATGGAGGCAGAAATACAGGGCAGGTCTGCTGGTTCACAGGCTGCTGCTCCCTAATTGGCAGCAGGGCCTTCTGCTATAACTTGCAAACCAAGGAAGATTTCTTAATGCCGGAAGATGAGCTCCTCATTGATTTTTATTTCAAAGGGTTACATTGTTGCTTGTCAAAATCCCTAAATACTCATGATGATTTGGATTCAGTCAAATCAGTTGACCTTTTAGCAAAGAAACCTCTGCCTTTAGAGCCCTTTCTGAAAGGCCTTGCTGAAAGGCAAAAGCTTATTTTAATATCAGAAATACAAAATATGTATAATAATACACTCCCATTTGTTTCTAACTATGGATTGCAAAAAATAACTTTCAGGACAAAAAATGAAACATGAATTCTCTGTTTCTATGCAAGCTTGTCAGTTTGTAGACTCAGAGCTCAGATTGTAAGAGACAGAGACAGTGATACCAGCCAAAGAAAGAAAGTACTCAGAAAGAGTACATCCCATATGAGACTAATCAAATTTTTACATATTAAAAGTTAATAAAGATCTCCCACTTTTCCTTTCTAGAGAAGAAACCATGATCTACAAAAGGCCAAGAAAGTCAGGTGGAGAAAAGACCCCTACTGATTCTAGTGTTGGGAGGCAAGTCAGACGACAACAAATGATGTTGTTCAAAGATATTTGCCCACAACAAGCACCTCCACTACCAAGCATCCTTAAAAATGTGTCCATGCTTTCACCCTTAGTCATTCAATAACTCTTTGTTGAGTATGACCATGGGTTGCTCATCATACCAGGAATATAATTGTGGCAAGAAATTCAAGGGGTTTACACAGAAGTGGGAATGCTGCAAGACCGTTTAAAGAGAAAAATGCAAAACTGGAACTTCAGACATTGGATGCATAGAATTATAAAGTAATTACCTTTGATGTCTGCTTCCAACTGACTAATGGAGAAAACTTATTGAACAGAAGTTGTCGAAGCTGTAAAGGAAAGAAACAAATATAGAGGAGGCACACTTATACAATCATATATAAATGTGTAAAGAAAAACTCACAGGTTGAAATTGTTATACAATAATATCATCTCCCAGAAGCACTTAGTAGACATAGATGTGAGCACCTAATGGAAAGATTATTTTTTTAGCCTCCTTACCTATTATCATAGCTAGAATAAAAGAACAATAGTACCATAAGCCATAATAATTCATATTCTAGACATTAGTATTTGGCAATAATTGGTAAATTGACATTTATTTGTGAAGGAAAGAGTTTGCCAACCATGTGAATGGTAAAAGCAAACAAATTAGGTAGTACAATCAAGTACAGTAAATTGTTTCCTTATAAATAAGAGTTTATGTGCATGTTTCACAATTGTGTTAACTATAAAATAGTCTTACCTCTTTATTAAGGCAGAGAATTCGCATCTATTAGCATATTGCCTTCACCACTCTCAACAGAATTAAATAAAGCTTGGACAAAATAATGAATCATGTTTATTTACATTTTTCTGTTATCTTTTACATGAACTATTCTTCATTAGGGACTTAATTTATTGTGAGAGGCTAGTTAACATTTACTATATAAAATTCTAGAAATATAGAATTAACTATATATTTCAATATATTGGGAGTAAATTGATAACTAAAGGAGAAAGAGGGAATCCACCCTTGGTAGAATAATTTTGCTCTTGAATTATTACCAGGCCATAATTTATGGAATCAACCCAGATGTCCATCAACTGCTGACTGAATAAGGAAATTGCGGTGTATATATATATATATATATATATATACACACACACACATACATACACAATGGAACACTACTCAACAGTAAAAAAAAAAAGAATGAAATCCTGTCTTTTGCAATAAAATGGATGCAACAGGAGACCAGCATGCTTAGTGAAATAAGCCAGTCCCCCAAAGACAAATATCGTATGTATTCCTTGATTTGTGATAACTGATCTACAGAGTCCAAAAGAAATGTATATGAGTCAAATTGACATTTTGAGATTTGATTATTGTTTGTAGCTTTTGTCTAGACTCTTGAAAACAGTGGTCTTTCTACTTACTACTTGTTAAATAGTTTATTTAGTGGAGGGTTAAGCTGGAGATTATACAGTAAATTGGAAGTATGTCATTGTAAAAATTAAAGAAAAATAAAAAAGGAAGGAAGAGGGAGGGAAGAAAGGCATGGTGGAAAATATCAGTATGCTCCTAAAACTATGAAATATATGAAATTTGTTTCTCTTATATAAATAAAAAATTTTTAAGAAAAATTAAAGGTAAAAAGACTTTCCCTTCTTTTCTCATATTGTTCATATCCATCTTGCAATCACTTCTATTTAAAATGCATTAGCAGCAGTGACAATTTAGCTCTTTTGTGTCTTCAGGCTGCTTTCTGTGAAATTACAGTATTTTATTGTAAAGGTGCTCATAGTCCATCCATTAATAAAGGCCTCATAACTGGAAGGGATAAGTAAAAACTTCATGGGTTAAGGGGTGAAGATAGAAAGTAATATACTTACCTTATTATCCAAGAATATTCCACAACATAGGATGAAAAACCCCTTAAACAAAAATAAAGAAATCACATGTGCTATCTTTTTCTCTTCCAGTAAAGAAAGCATTTATATGTAATACTATTCTGTTGTTACCCAACATTGAAATTGTTCTTTCTCTACTTGAAGGCAATAATACTGTGTAGTCTCCACAATGCCTAGAGCTAAACAGATTACTCAAAAAAATTGAGTGTATAAATAAATAGTTGTGTGCATGAAGTTTTAAATGCATGCAGAGATTCATTCTCCCTTTTTGAGTCATGCCAAACCCCAAAAAATACCTTCCATTTTGCTGCTGTATCTTGACCTTTCTTTAGACCAAGCATTTAATAAATATCCACCATGCATGATGGAAGAAGGCAGTGAGGTCCAACCAATGAACAAGTAAAGGGATTTGACCTGAAAGTGGGTATGATTTCCTGTTACTTTAAGAACAGCTCTCAGGGAAGTCTTGGCAAAGGCTCTCTTGGACCCTGAAATCCATCTCCAAGTCAGAATACCTTCAGCTGGTGCCTGTTCAGACAACAAGAACCTACCCTTACTTTCTCATCAGAGCTCTCAAACTCGTCATCATTAGATGCATGCCTTCCATGACTACCACCTACACTACTACAAGTGCTGAATAGCGGTGTGCTGAATAGCTGGTGTGCTAAATACTGGAGAATCAGCTGTTGTTAGAAGACAGGTATTGAGCATTTATTATGTGCCTGGCACTATCCCAAGTGCTAAATTATCATTTAGCCCTCATGTTTACTCTATGATATAAGCAACATATTATTGTCTATTTCACAGATGAGAGAATTGGGTGACAGAAAGATTAAGTAACTTGTTAGAGGTCACATAGTTGGTTAAGTGATGTATGAGTCCAGGCCTATTTAACTCCAAAGCTCAAAGATTCACTGAGTCATGGTCCAAGGAGTCCAGCAAAAATTTCACGGGACCAGAATTGAAGGCTCTCTTCCAGATTCATCAAAACCTAGGTGTTACTTTGTCTACCCACTGTCTGAACACTCAGACGATACCGTGTGAAACCTGTCCTCTATAGTAAGGATCAAAAAACTTTTCCTATAATGAGTCAAGTTGGAAGCATTTTAGGTTCCACAAGCTCTACAGTCTATCATGCAACTACCTGACTCTGGTGTGGTTGCAAGAGCATAGATCATATGTAAATTAGTGGGCATGGCTGTGCTCTAATAAAACTTATTTACAAAAACAGGCTACTGGTCACATTTGCTGGCTCCTGCTTTATTACACTCCGGGGATTTATTTTACACCACTCAGAGCCAACAAATAGTTTTGATTTCCTTTCTTTGTGTGCTTTATTAGATATCTGGGAAAGAGAAAGAGGACTGAATCAGCAGAAAGATAGATTAACATCAGCTGCGTGAACGTTAAGCTACTTTAAGGTTTGCAATGGATTACTAAAAAAGTCCAATATTTTGCTTCAATATTATGGTAAATGATGGGGAAAATGGAGTTTTTCTATTCACTGTTTCCATTTGGTTTTGATTCAATTTTGTTAGAGGCAAGGAGATGAGATAATTCCCAGAGCAGTATTAACCAGAGTTCTTTACACTTATTCCATTTAGTTCAAAATATAACCGGTTATTCTAATTTTTCTTACCTGAAGTGCATTGAGTAATGCAAAAATTATGTGCCAAGCCCAGTTGTGGTTGTCCACCATTGTTCCTATACCAAAGCCCCAAGTGAGCCCTAGTAGAGGGGTCAGAATGAGGAGGCTCTTCCCCATGCGGATGACAGTGGCCTTGTCATCATGACTCAGTCTTTCTCCAACAGCTGGCCTCCAGAGCTTCATGAGAACTAAGATCACCACAACAAAATTCACAGTCACAATAGTCAGTGCAGGCACAACAAAAGCCAAAAGTGGTTTGCTCTCGCTGGACCAGTTAAGCCAACACACCACTTCACTTTTGTAGCTGTCTCCAGGTTGTGTGACTGCAATGGTGATGACAGATATAACAAGAGGGCACCCATAGCCCATGCAGAAGCCGATAGCCTTCATCAAAGGCATGGCCATATGATGGAACACGAGGATGATCCGATAAGCCAACAGGACACCAAGTGTGAGCATCCAGAAGAACAAAGAGAGGTAGAAAAAATGTGTAAAGAACACTGCAGCAATACAGAGTCCAGAAGGGTTTTCCGTAGTGTCCACCGTGGCAGCAACAATAAACCAAATATCAGCAATCAGCAGGGACAGGGCTAGGTTCACCATGCAAATATGGTGTGTGTATGAAATCTGGCTTTTCTTGATTTGCTTCCATAGCAGAGCCTCAATGGCCAGGCATAAGGTGAGACTTAGGATGGAAATACTCAGTCCCACATAGGTGATCCATTTCACAACAGGGATGATCACAGCGGGGACAAAGGGTGACATCAACATGGAGAAGGAGGTCAGGTGAGTACATTTACACACCACTGTGTCTGGAGTTTCATTCACGAGGTAGCAGCCTGCATTGTTCCACTGCAAATTACGAAAATCCCAAAACACGCAATGGGGCTGGCTCAGGTTTGATTCTATCTTGGAAAAGGTCAGGAAAACTTCACTGACGGAATAGTTTTGGATAACTGTAGACATCACAGGTCCATTGACCTGAAAATGTTCATGTGTAGTAATGGGTAGAATTTTCCCCATGGTCAATGAGGCCATGCTGATTATAGTTTGAGGAAGTGGTCTCTGAAATTGGTCTGGCCCAATTAATATGTGGCCTCTGATAGGAATGGAGGTGTTTTTTTGCAACATTTCCATCTGATAGTTGTAACCCTCTTGGACTTGACTTTCAGTCACAGGAATCCCTTTCCAGTTAATGAATTTTCCAGAAAAATTCAGAGGCAGAGCTGTCAGAGGAACCAGAATGCTGATGTTTTCCAGTGTCTCTAGTAACTGTGAGCTGACATGCTTTTCTTCCTGCAGTAAGACTTCCCAGTAAGTTATTGATGATGAATTAAGGATATGGTCAGCTATGCTGATAACATCCTGAAATAGAAGGATGAAATTCAGTTAGTGTTTTGAATAAACAGGTAAGAGGACTAAGAATGGATTGTCGTTAGAATGAAGTATAGGAAAAATGCCTAGGAAATCAGCTCAGTCGAGAACCACATCCAAACTCATCAATTCAATTCAGCTCTGTTTCTCTGTTCCTGTGGGAACTGTGGGTTCAGAACTTGGGTCAACAGAATCATGTCATTTCCAGGGTGATCACCCGGGCATTTGTAAACACACTGAAGTTTCAGCATGGGATGAGAAAGCATCCTGCAATTTTGGCTGCATGAGTGTGAATTTGCTTCTTCCTGAGGGGGTAAAATGACTGCACTGCGACTAAGGTTTGACACTCAAAGATGGAGACACCACTTTAAAATGCTTTCCTATTTTCTGTTTGTTTTGCTAACATCAGAAGTACTAAATTCATGTCAAAGATGTGCAAATTTGAATTCATTCTTGTTCTTTTGTTTACTTCAGATAGCTTGAGAGATTCCTTTTCCAAGCAACTCCTTGAAAACTGTCGTTTTCTGCTGTAGGACCCAGTGTCTTACTTCTGGCCTGGTTCCCAGGCCTCAGGTGCAGGCATCTGTCACGCTGGTAGAGTCTTACCCTAATGCGATCTCTGTGGCTTCTAGCCCAGAATCTCAGTGTACTTCTTTACCCCTAAAAAATCTGCTTTTTTTTTTTTTTGCTTTGTTTGTCTGCTCTGTGTTCATCTTTCATTTTATTTTTAGCCTTTGCATTTAATTTTATTTGGTCTCTTGTAAATAGCATGTAGTCAAGTTTTCTAAAAAAAAATTTTTTTTGAGTATCTTTTCTTTAACTCCCTGAGTTAAACTCATTCATATTTACATCATGTATGATGCATAAATTTGTGATTTTATAATACACAATACAAGAATACTTCCAATAGTTTGTGGGAAAATGGAATTAAAATGTAAGTTTATTTTGGTATATATTTTTTTAAATCCATGCATAAGTTTTTCATCATATACATTTCCCAAAAATTTTTAGAAGACTCATTGTACTACATCGAAATAAACTTTAACATATAAAACACATACATCTAAAATGGAAGAATACTTGTTAAATAAATAGTTATTGATCAACTCCTATGTTTCTCTTCTTACCTAAAATGTTAACAGTGGCTGTTCTAGGGTGATCAGATGACAGATCATTTATTATTATTCACTTTTTTGACATTCTTATAATGACCATGTATCTTGTATTTAATGTTTAAAATTAATTATTAATGCTCAAACTAAACTATGAATTCTCCAGTCTAGAGAAGGGAGTTCTTAAAATACATACTGCTAAAGTCATAACTGTGGTCACAGGAAAGAAAAATTACAGACCATAAACATATATTGAAAAACTGGCACCATGTCACTTAGTCAGAAGCTTATTCCTTCCTCTAAACCAGGTGCTTCCCAGGAAGATTCCACAGGAAAGCTCTCTCCTAAGTTGAACTCCTACTATTGACTGCTTGGGTTCCTTGTATACTGCAGAGAAAGCAATAAAGCTCACAAGAGGATTGTGATGCAACTTTCCTGTCTTATCCAGTGGCTCTTCTTCATTCAGGCTTTTGTCATTTCTCCTACAGTACAGAGCATTGAACATGAGCCCTTCAAGCCCAGGCAGACCATACCTCCATTGTCGAATTGGACACCCTGAAATGGTTTGCCAAAGAAAGGGATGAAACGTTGCTCAGGATGGACACCACTGAGGCCAGATTCCCAGCTGTGGTCGGAGCATTTTGCTGAAGGATGATTGAAAGATTGTGCACCAAGGATGACATGTCTGCCTCAGTAGCATTGTCTGCAATTACACTGAAATTCTAAAAATAAAAGTGGTTAAGTTCTTAAAAACTATGAAGTGCTTATGTTCCATCAAATTTAAATCAGATGTCTTGGCCTCACAAAACTAACATTTGCACTGTGTATTTTGATGTAGGATAATTATATAGCACAGATAACAACAGCTGTTACTGGATGTTTTCTCTATTCTAGCCATTGCGCAAAATACTTTACCAGGGATTCACTGATTGAATTCTTATTTTTTAAGATTTATTTATTTGTTTGAAAGTCATAGATAAGAAATAGAGAGAGGAAGGTGTGTGGGGGGGGTAGGGGGGGTCTTTCATCTACTGGTTCAATCCCTAAATGGCCACAATGGCCCAATGCTGGACCAGGCAAAAGCCAGGAGCCTATTCCAGGTCTCCCACATGGGTGCAAGGGTCCAAGCACTTGGGTCATCCTCCACTGTTTTCCCAGGCACATTAGCAGGGAGAGAGATCAGAAGTGGAACAGCCAGGACTTGAACCGGCACCCCTATGGTCAGTGTCGTAGGCAGCAGCTTAATCCAGTATGCCCCAATACCGGCCTCTGACTGGATTCTTGCAACACCCTTTGAGGGAGGTCTCTTCAACATTCTTATTTAAAACCAAGGAAACTAAAACTTGAAAAATTTCATTAAAAACCAATTTTATATTCATTATTATCTAAACTATATAAAAACTGAGTTTCAGTTAGATTTGATGGCCTTCCAAAGAGTGCTAAACTAGAGGGTAGAATAAAGTTTACTGGTTACTAATCCTGTGTTATAAGGACTATGTTGAGAATTCTTTGAGGCACTGGAAGATGGAGAGACATACATAGTGCTCTGAGCACTGGGCTGTGCAAGCCTCCACTTAGTCACTGGATTTGGAGTTTTACTTACTGGAAGCTCCCATCCACTTCCACTATATTGCAATAACTTGGAAAGTCGTAAAGGAAAAATATCCATCCAATACAAGTTGGTCCAGGAGCTCAGATCCACCTGTGATCCCTCTTGTTCTTCTCAGCTGACAGTGCTGTTCCCTGGCCAGGGCACCTGGGATCTGCCTGCACTCATGCCCTGGGACACTCTAGTCACAACTATTTTCCACATCCAGAACTGAGACAAAGCAATCAAGAGCAACAACAGTCCCCACAAGCTTTCTGACCCAATCCGCTTTCCCTGAGGTCTGAAAAAGAAAAGTAAAGATTCCACAGCCTTCTCTTAAAAAATAGCGTTCTGAGGTTCTCTAGGGCAACAGCAGGGTCTCCGGCTGGGGCAATCATTCTGCTCAACATGAAGATCTACTTGCAGAACAGTGTCTGTGAACTTGGAGTCTTGAAGTTCTTCTTTTGTGACTTGAGTTCTAATTACTATTTACTTCCTTCTTTCTATTCACCTTGCTTAACACTTGAAACTTAGAGTATCATATGAAGGTCACAGAGTTGAACTGGAAATCAAATGTGAAAGAAACTAGAAAGTTTAACAGTATTGCAACCAGAGAGACTGTTGGTCCCTTGGTCTTTTGTTTCTTGATCTATAAAAGGAGTTGGTAAACCTGATGGCCCTTAAGGTCCACTGTAGTTCTGTCATTTTGTGTGGTTTGCCTCTGCCTGATCCGTTCCCTGCTCGGATTTTTCATATGTGTGTATCTTCACTTGTTTTAATCAACTGGCTCTGTTTCACACCTGCATTTTGAGCTTTGATTTCCAGGCCTTCTGGACTTCTGAGGCCAGCTTGCCACTCTATCATCTGTCACAGATCTCTGATTAACTCCTCTGCACTTTTCCCTAAAAAACATCAAGTCTGACATTTTCTGACCCTTTCAGCTGCCACCTAGACTCTGCCTCATATTTATGCTCTCTGGGTTTCCCAGGGTTTCATGTCACCCTTGCCTTATGCATTGTGAACAATGATCATACAGATATATTTCACTCTCAAGTAGCCAGGCTTACTGGGAAATCCCCATGTGAGTCTCAACACCAGGATTCATCCACAAAGTAGAAATGCTTCACCTTCTGCAGTTCTTGTAGCTGAGACAGCACGCAGTTCTCCCTGATGACCTGCCACCCAGAGGACTGGCACCTGGCTGTGATGTTTCCATTGTAGCCACTGCTACAGGGAAGAGTGTACTCATCGTTGATAGAACCAAATCCAAAGACAATGTTGTTACACTGGGCTGAAAAATAATGAAAACAGAAAGGAAAACTGACTCAGAATATCCTAGTGTGCTTTCTAAACCATGTAGAAATGTTTAAATGTTCTGGAAGTCATATGGCAGAGCCAAACCCAGGCAGACTCTCTAAGCAGAAGTTCATCTTCGATGTCCAGCTTCATCTTTATCAGTGTCCATCCTTTTCCTTAAAGAGTCCCCTTCCCTGAACTGGCTCCTCCCTCCAGGTGTCTAATCTGTGGCAATATCACTTTAACAATGTACCAACATGTAAATGAGTATTAGGTAAAAATCAAGCAAGATATGATCACTGTTAGGAAACATTTTTACTCTTTAAGGGAACACTAGAAAGCCAGAAAATCTTTAAGAGACTATGGCACAAAACAGTAATGATACGTTAGAAGATCAGCAGTTGCTATGTAAAGGTACCCCTTACCTCTTAACCCCTTTAAAAGCTTCTCCCATTGCAACAGTAGGGAAGTACCCTAGCAGCTGGCCCTTAACAATAAAGACATAGCATGAACGGAACTGGGGGATGAAGATATTGAGTGGAAGATCCACAAGGGCTGCTATCTTTCTTTGTTTTCTTAATTGTTGTCTTAATTGCCTAGACACTTTGATCTCTTAGTAAATGTTAAATAAACACTGAGAAAAAGTGGCACATATTTTAGCAGTAGAGGTTTAAGATTAAACGTACAGAAGTAAAAGGGATATACAATACAGTATCACTAACTAGAGTCCCCACACCATGAAACAAAACACGACCTTATTTTTCCTTTCTAATTGCAACCCATTGGTCCACCTCCCCTCCCCCACCCTCCCACTGTCCCCAGCTTCTGCTAACCACCATTCAACTGTCAACTTTCAGGAGATCAACTATTTTTTAGGTGCTACATGTGAGTGATATTATGTAGTATTAGTCCTTCTGTTCCTGGCTTATTTCACACAACATAATGTCCTTTATTTAATCATTTTAATGGTTGAATGATATTGCATATTTCAAAACAGATAGAAGAAAGGATTTTGAATGTTATCATTGGAAAAAAAGATAAATATTTAAAGTGATAGATACACTGATTACCCTGATTTGACCATAAAACAGTATATACATGTATTGAAACATTGCATTGTCTTCCATAAATACACACAATTACCATGTGTCCATCAAAAATAAATTTTTAGAAAGACATGAAAAGAAAAAAGTAATGAATTTGTGTGAGTGCGTGTGAAACCATAGATAATTGCGTTCTTTCCTTGGATTGTGATTTAGAAATATTGTTAGCCCCAGGGCTCTTTCAATGTGTTTACCAGTCTGCAGTGAAATCAGCCTTCCACAACGCTTACACTGGGAGATGGAGATCAGAGTATTCATTAGTAAGGAATTGAAATAGTCAGCTGCAGTTTAGTTTTATCACAGTGAGGGAAAACAGCCACCTATTTCTACTGAAAGTCAGTTTTAGACCATTTGTTTATCAGAAACACTGCCCACCTACTTCCTGAAGACACAAATGAGCTACTAACTAAAGGAATTTGCTAACCAAAGCAGACAATGGGAATCCAGTATTACCTTTTCTGAACACTTTGAAAGAGCTATCTTCCAATGGAAACAGCTTGTGAAGGGCTGCCTTAGCCTTATCTGCCACCTGCTCAATGGAGGACAGTAGCTCTGATGTGCTGCTGGAGCCAATAACTTCATAGCCAACAGCAATGCTTCCTTCTCTGCAGTATTGATGTAGAAAGAAAAGTGGGATTCACTATTTACTCAACCAATCACTCAGGGCCCATTCTGTGTATACATGGTACTGAGTCCATAGGAATCACTGAACAGATTTTGTCTCTGCTTTCATGGAACCTATATTCTAGTTGGGGAAGCAAAGCAAATAGGAAACGAGGAACTAGCAAATACTCAAACATACATTTAAAAATTGTATTAAGTACTATGAGGGACAGAGACAATGATAAGAGAAGCAGATGGAAGTGAGACCGCACATCACACAAAGCTGGTCAGGGAAGGCTCCCCGTGTAATGGTTCATTGAAGGTGACGTCTAAAGGAGGACAGGAGCTGGTCTAATTCAAAGCCAGGAGCCAGGAGTTTCTTCCAGGTCTCCTACATGGGTACTGCTTTTCCAGGCCATAGCAGAGAGCTGGATCAGAAGTGCAGCAGCCAGTACTCAACTCGGTGCCCATATGGGATGCCGGCATCACAGGCAGGGGCTTAACCTGCTACGCCACAGTGCCAGCTCCTGGGGGAAATTTTCTAAAGACATTGTGTTACTTACCGAAATTGGATGACCTGAACTGACTCAAAACCTTGAATTCCTTTGTACACTTCTTTAAGCTTAGAAAGAAAACAAAACACAATGTGTTAATCTTTGTCCCTTCCCTTCAGAAAGACATTTGAGGAAAAGGTAGATGCAGACAATAAATAAACCAACAGTAGCAAATGAGCAAGGCAAAGAAATACAATGGGAAGTAGTTGAATGTCATACAAATACAGTGAAAATAGCAGCTGAGTGCATATGTGTACACACACACAGGCAGGCACACACAAAACACAGAAAATGTATTTTTAAGATGGCAAATAATCAGTGGATAATAGCTACTTAGAATAGGGCATATGTTCGATGCCAGATAATATAAAAATTGACTCAAAATCTGGTTTCTTATTAAAAAACAAGCCATTGATCTCCATAAGTACCTAAAACAAATCTACCTGCAATGTATTTGCTCATGCCCTATGGTTAGAACCACAGCTGAGCCACTATCCCAGGCTAATCTAGCTTTTATGTGACTTCATAAGGAATTACAGAGCTTTGTCTGGTGACTCTCATCAGCCTCTAACGAGAGGGTCTTCTTCATGGAAGAATCTCAAGTGCTGATGGTCAAGCTCAGGTCATGAAAATTTTCTTTTGGCCAATCAAAAAACAGAAAATAACCAAAAACCCTTAGCACAGCATTACTCAAATAAGTGAGCAACACTGAAAACAAGAGAAGTGTAAACAAGTCAGCTGCTAAACTTTCCTAGAAAGAAAATGCTCAAGGAGTGTAATACCACATTGAAAATAAATGAATAATATGCATCAAATATACATGCTGAATTGAAAACATCTGAACTTGTATTTAGCAATCAATTCCTTATAATAAGTTGAAAGTGCTTACTTGAAGTTCAATTCCAGCTGTGTATTTGGAGTACATGGGAGAAGATGAATTCAAAAGGTCTTTTGTAAATCGTTCGTTAATTTTGAAAGTGCCCCAAACCTCTTTGGAGATTTAAAAAAAAAAAAAAAAGTTCATGAATACAGTAAATTACTAACTTGATTTTATCAGGAGTACAATTTAGATTTCATCTATTCAACAGTAGTATTTCAATTTCTTTTCATAATACATGTTTGCAAAAAATAATATAGGAAGAATAAAATCAGAGTTTTCAATGGTGATTTGGAACAGTAATGTGAAAGTGCTGGAAACCAGGACAAATGACAAGTAAGTAAATAGATGAGCATTCACATATCACTAGGCAGTCACTGAACACTGACATGTATCCCAACTAGGCATTCAGTTTAATTATTGTCCCCCAAAAAAATTGTAAAAGCAAACCACTACTTGCTAACCCCAACATGTCTGTTGTTTACTTGTCCATTACTCATCCATTATAATACTTGTCCTTCTCAGGAGGCTACAGTTCTCTGTATGGAAAAATCCTATCTAACCTTCATTTAGGACCTGATCAAATGTCACCACTCCTGGAAGTCCTCCCCTGGTCCCCAGATGCATCCCCACAGTACTTTGTTCATACTCCCTTATAGCTTCTGTGCCCAAACACCCATCTGTGTGCATGTCTCATCTACACACGATTCCATAACTCCGTGGGAAGCCCCTGTCTGATGCGTCTTTGTATATCTTGAAGTTGGATGAGACAAGACCATCTTTCAAAAAGTGGGCTTTCATCCATACTTGTTGAAGAAATTACATTGTTTTCTTTCTTACTGGACCACCTGGCCTCAACTAACCTGCTAATGTATAAATGCTTCTTTGTGTCTTCCTAGAATTTGTCCCATATCTGATTGTAAGGACAGTTCTTAATAAATATATGTTGCCACAACTTGCATTCCTGAGAAGGGGACGGGTACCATGGATACATGGTTAACCTAGTCTGTTTCAGGCTCCTCCCTCATTCTTGCTCAGCACCACCAAAATCTGGAGTTTTCAGATAACTAGAGTTGTCTTTGGGAAAACTTCTTAAAGTTGTTCCAGTACTGGAGTTCACATGTTTGGCTCACCTCATTGAACAAAAACCTAAGTCAAGAGTAGTTCACTCAGCTTCCACATGCTCCTAAGCTAGACATTTACTTGTGTTTTGCTTTGGTAATTCATTCAGTACACATACTTATTCATAATTTTGAGCATTTCTTTCCTCCCTACATTCACACCTCTAGACTTCCCTTTGCCCAGAATTGATCTTGGCAAAAGAAGTGAAAAAGGGCTAGGGAGAGAAATATTGCTTATTCAAGCAATTTCCCTACTTGGTATTTTACTGAATCTCCCTAAATCTCAACAGAATCATGTAACTACAGAGCTGACCTGGATGTACCTAGAGGTTGAAGTGATAGCCCAATCATCAACTTGTGTTTCTGTTTCTTCTGCCTTTATGAAGGGCCCACTGCATTTAGCTGCACCTAGTAGAGAATATCATCACTGTTCTTGAATTTCTCTGTGAACACTGACTCTCCTCAGTGAGGCCAACAGCTGGAGTCCCCACTCTGTTGCATGATGGGGTGGGACAGGCCGGCGCTGTGGCTCAATAAGCTAATCCTCCACCTTGCGGCACCAGCACCCCGGGTTCTAGTCCCGGTCGGGGTGCCAGATTCTGTCCCGGTTGCCCCTCTTCCAGGCCAGCTCTCTGCTGTGGACCGGGAGTGCAGTGGAGGATGGCCCAAGTGCTTGGGCCCTGCACCAGCATGGGAGACCAGGAGAAGCACCTGGCTCCCGGCTTCAGATCAATGTGGTGCACTGGCCGCAGCAGCCATTGGAGGGTGAACCAACAGTAAAGGAAGACCTTTCTCTCTGTCTCTCACTCTCTCACTATCCACTCTGCCTGTCAAAAAAAAAAAAAAAAATGATGGGGTGGGACAGACCCTGTGCTTACTTGCTCTTTCGCAGAAATTGACACTCTGGCTGAGGTTGTTGAGATGACATTCACAGCTTGGGAGTGATCCAGCCATGTGAAGACAGCAATACCGGGGGTCAAGGCATGAGGGAGGAAACCATGTGTAGCTATCTTCACAGCCACACCGCAATATTCCATTCAGGCTGCTACAGTCTGCAGAAAAGATAGAACTTGGTCTCATGGATCCTCATTTATGAACTGACTACTGCAAAGTTCAAATCATTGACTCTGACTTAGAATCTGAACCAAGAGTTTCTCACCAAAATCCTGAAGGGTGAGTCCAGGATGGCAACATAAGGAAATGTCTAACTCAATAAATTCTGAGGTTGATATCAGAAACATAGCAGTAAAATGGCTGGGCTTAGCTCTCAAAGAATAATGTGTGCCCTGTGGCTATCTGTTGCAATAAAAGAGAGAGGCAGAAAAGAATACCTGGAATGTAGGCAAATATCTAGAGGGTATTTTGGTCACTACCCTCTCAGTAAACCTGTAACCACCCCAATATAGGCCTTACAAGCAAGATGGCAAAGGTGGAGAGATTTAACTGGGGAAGTCAAGATGACAAAGCTTCATCAGCCAATTTTGTATGCTCATTTTCTTCTATTGCACCTGAAATTCTCACCAAAAGTCACCCTTTTTAATAATCAAAAAAAAATGGAGCAAACCTTGGTGAAAATACGCAAAACAATGTGTAATCAGTGGTGCTCAAACTTCATTATTCATTGGGATGACCTGGAAGATCTCACTCCAGAGATTCTTAGCAAATCTGAGATAAGGAAAAGAATTTACATTTTCATTCAATTTCCTGATGCCGATGATGCTGGCCTGGGCACAGTACTTTGAGAATACCTGCTTTAGAATAATCATTTAACCTCTCATAATATCACCTTTATGGTTATTAGTGCTGTCAATCAAATATTTATTGATTTCTTCCAAGCACACATTAAAATTGCATGTCCTGGCCCTCTGAGATTGAATAGGGCCATGGGACCAGTTCTGGCCAATAAATCACAAGTAGAATTTTTTGTCATTTCTGAGTTAGACAATTCAATTACTTCAGTGAAGTTCTCCAGGGTTTTATTTCTTCATTGCTCACTATCGGAACATTTCAGATAGGGACTGATGCATCAGCCTGGGTTCCCAACTGACGACCACAGACACAGTTCCTCTGCCAACTTCCCATGGAAGTGGAGCATGAAGAAGAAATGAAACCTTTATTGCTTCAAGTCAAAGAGATTTAAGGATGACCATTTCTACAGCATAATCCAACCTAAACTGATTGATCTGTTTACACCCTCCAGCAAGAGCTTGCTGGCTTACACGTGGTGGCCTTTGCTCTGATGATCTTCACTGGCCCGTAGAACCATAATGGTGGAGGATTCAAGAGCTCCAGAAAATTCTCCAAGAATTTTTTCTCCTCTGCGTCTCTATAGGTCACCTGAAGCAGCAGTTCATATTCCTGGATGGGTCCTAAAGAGAGACAGGGAGTCAGAAATGTCTCTGGCTGTTGGGGGGTGGGGTGGGATATGGCTGAGGAAAAGACAGCAAAGCCCTCATTAGATTCACGCTAAAGGTCATGGACGAGCACACGCTGCTTGGTGCTGAGTTCTGCTCATCAGGCATTTACCCAAAATGAACATCCTAAGTAAACATAATCAGGCAGTTGCCACATAAACCTAATATACATGCAACCTGTACTTCTGCCAGGCAAGAAACACTGTGTTCTCTGAGTCTCCCCAGCATCACTTTCCTGACATTACATACTTCCTCAATCTCCATGCAGACTCAAGTCCTAGATGTCAAGACTGAAAGGACCGGAGGTGAGAAAATCCTTATCACTCCTTCTCTGGGCTCCATGAAGTATCTTCAATATAAAGCCCCCAATCTCACACTTTCCAAAGAGCACTTTCTTCTTTTCTATTAATTAGGCGAGTTTGAGTGCTTATGTAAAATACAAAAGCCACACAGAGTTACACCTTAACTTGAGGCTTAGTGCACCCTCATTTCCAGCTAATCATTTCCGAGGAGCACTTGTCCTTTTTCCCAAGGAGAAGCCATTCATTGTTTTTGATTTGGGGGAGAAGATGAACCTTATGAGTCCTCTCCCATCCAAAATTCCTTTAGATTCATTCATCTGAAACTTGTTATGATATTCTTAGGGCTTTCAGATCCTTTGGGGCTCATCTATGTACAATCCAATCTTTCAGTCCATCTCTTACTCTCAGCACCTTCTTTCCTGCTAGAAACTATGCCCTAGGTCTTGAAAGTCAGGTGGGAGCTAAGAGCATTACCATTTAAACTTCCCAAGAAGGTGAGAAATGAAGAATAGAAAAAAAGAGTTACTCCAGCTACATTGTCAAGAGTTAATAGCACTGGGTCTTGAGCAAGATTGACTGGGTTTGAATCCTGGCTCCTGCCCCTAGCTCTGTGCCTTAGTTTTACTATCTGTAAATAAAAATGACATTTTCTTTAATTCAGAGGGTCGGTGTGAGGTTTGAATTCATCTCATGCACTTTAAATACTATTTGGTACATATTAACAGCCAAATAAATAATTTTTGTATTTTATTGTCATTTGTACTGTTGGGGAAAATGTATTCTTGGCACTCCAACTTGAAATTTTGATTTGAGGGGCCAGCACTGTGGAGTAGAAGGTTAAGCCTCAGCCTGCGGTGCTGGCCAGTTCAAGTCCCAGATGCTCCACTTCCTATTCAGCTCCCTGCTGATGTACCTGGGAAAGCAGCAGAAGATGGCCCAAGTACTTGGGCCCCTGAACCCTTGTGGAAGACCCAAAAGAAGCTCCTGGATCCTGGCTTAGGCCTGGCCCAGCCCTGGCATTATGGCCATTTGGAGAGTGAACCAGCAAATGGAATCTCAATCTCAATCTCTCTCTCTCTCTCTCTCTCTCTCTCTCTCTCTCTGACTTTCAAATAAATAAATAAATCTTAAAAAAAGAGAACTTTTGATTTGACTTTTTCCAAGGAATCATAGCCTCGTATGGTGATGGATTCCATAGTACTATCAGCACATCATTGTATAGCAGATTCATTGCATGAAAGAAAGGCTTCTGTGGACTGACCAGGCACCTAATATCACCAGTGTGCGTCATTGTTTCTGTGAGGAAATGCAGTCAGCACTTGAAACATCAGGTCTAAATTTCAAAACACAACTCATTCCAAGATTAAGAGTTGTGCCCATTAATTAATTACATGATTAGAATCAGGGCAAAGAAGAAAAGGAAATATACGGAGCAGCCATTTGCCAGGTAAGGTGCAAAATGTTATGCCTATATTGTATGATTTATTCTTCATAAATGTCTTGCTTTTAGAAACTGCTATTATTCTAATTTTGCAGATTTTGGGTGTTTTCTAATGTAACAAATATCTATCAGGCACTGCTGGGATTGGAACTCTCCTGGCACAGAAATTCACTGCACCGCACTATCTAGTGATGTCTCACCTGAATTCTTTTTCTTATCCACACTGAATTCTCTTTTTGTTTTCATGTTATCATTTCTCTGTTAAAAAGAAAAAGTTAGTTATGATGAGGCTTTGGAGAGTTGTACTTCAAAGGCCTTCCATCTTGGTTTTCCCAGGGAAAATGAAATCCTGAATCTGAAAGCAAAGCCAGGTATAGCAGGGAGGAAGCCAGGAAAGTCCTCATTGAGGCAACTTTTAAGCAAAGACCTGAAGGTGGGAGAATTAAGGATCCCTGGAGGAAAAGCTTTCAAGGCAGAGGGAACAGTATGTGCAAAGGCCCATGAATAAGAAAATATGTGGTATGTGAAGGCAGAGGGAGGACACTGGAGTAGCTGAGGAGCAGGGAGAAGGAAGGAGTGAGAGCAGAGAATCTTGGGGGAGACAGGTCATGTGGATCTCTATGGGCCCTTGAAAGGGTTTTACCTTTGACTTGAAACCACTGAAAGATTCTAAAACACATGTTCTAGTTGACTTTCTGGAAGCTCGATCATGAAGGCATGTAGAGAACAAACGGAAGTAATGACAGCATGTCAGGGATTATTGAAATAAAGCAGATGAGAGATGTCCAAGGACTAGGTCTAGGTGACAGCCATGGACACAGTAAGAAGTGTTGGAATTCTGTATGTATTTTAAAGTAAAGTCGAAAAGTGATGCCAATGGCTTAGACTTCAAATGTGAGAAGAGTTAAGCATGATACCAAGTTTTTCTGCCAAGCAGCTAGACAAATGGTAAGACCACTTTCTAAGATAGGAAATGATGGGTAAACCTGATGAGAAAAATCAAGAGTTTGACTTTGGACATATGAAGTTGAGGGGACTATTGAGTGTCCAACTGGAAGTAACAATATGAAGTAAAAAGGCCAGCGTAAAAGTTCAGGGTTGAGGTTTGAGATGGATACTGTGGAGTCATCAGCACAAAGAGAACTTTAAAACAAGGCCCTGGAGCAAAATATCAAGAAAGTGAGTGTTAACAGGAAATGGTGTCCAAGGATTGGTAATAATCCATGTGCTTTTCCTGCACCAAAGAGGCCATAGTAGAGAATGTGTTGAGCTAGAAAAGATAACCAAGATGGTGTAATTGAATATCTTCATTTTGTGGTTCAGTCACATAGGCTCCAAGAAATTAAATTACTCATCCAAGGCCACTGCTGTGGCTTAAATATTTGTTCCCCTAACTTGTGAATTTAGTTCCCAAAGTCTAAACCTAATCTAAGTTAATGGTACCAAGAGAATGGAAGCAATAAAATTAAGGTGTATGGAGGTGAGGCCTTTGGAAAGTGATTAGATCGGATAAGGGCAATAGGAAGGGGCCCCCCAACTGAATCCTGGAGGCTTTGTGAGAGACCACATGGACAGACAAACACACACTTCCTGCATCTTGCTGTGGGATGCTCTGAGCCACCTCTAGATTCCGCCAGTGATAACCCCAGCAGCAGAGGCCAAACCAATGGGGTCCACTCTATCTTGCAATATGCACCTCCATTACTGTAAGCCAAAATATACTTCCTTTTTTTAAATAAATTTAGTTGCTCAGCCACTTTGTTCTAGCAATCAAAAGCTGATGAAAACAACTTCATGGTGAATACTGGTAATGTTGAGACAAGAACCCAGGAACTCTGACCCCCAGTCCATGATAGTCTGTAGTTTCAGTTGTCTAAAAAGCGATGGTTTCCAAATCATCAGAAGGAGACAGGAGAGATGGTTGAAAAGAAAAAGGGACATAGGCCAACTCACCACTGGGAAGCCCTCGTGGCCCTCAGTGACAGTGAAGAAAAAGACGAGCCACAGCACTCCAAGTCTCATTGTCAGCAGGCCCTCTGCTCTCCACTGGCCGGTGCATGGACAGCCAGGTGCTCGGTCTGTGACTAGACAAGCAATGTACCATGTAAGGCTGAGGCCCAAATGGGAGTGATTCCAGCCACAATGTGAAAGTGCATGCTGTGGTAGGGCCCCACTGAGCTCATTAGCATCCCTGAGTGCTTGATTACTTTTCCACTTCACAGAGGCTGTGGCACCATTACTTCTGTTCCCACTGCAGAAGTAGTAAATTTCCATCCTGACAAACTTACAAGAAAATTGTGCTGGAACAGAGCTCTTTGAAAACCATGGTTTTATATTCCACTGAAGTTTCCTTTTCATCTCCAGAAAGGTAAGTACTAAAATAACCAAGTACCCTTAGAACCATTATCACAAGGATAGAATTAAAGTGTTTAAACAAAAATGCTAAGGATAGTAAGGAAACTATCCAACAGATTCCTTCTTTATAGTTGACCCAATTTGCAATAAACTGTCCTCAAGTCTATTGGTTATCTTAAATAATTTGGACGAAACTCAACACATTGTCATGGTCATAAAATTGATCATTTATAACAAGGTTATTTGGTATCAAAGCAAAATCATAATAGATTAGAACTTTTCTGTCCATAGGTTGGCATTTGTTTCTGTGGATAAAATGCCACTTGGAATGCCTAAATCCTGTATCATAATGCCTGGGTTCAAGTCCCAGCTCCACCTGAGATTCCAGCTTCCTTTTAACACATATCTTTGAAGGCAGCAGGTGATGGCTCAAGTACTTGAGTTCTGTTACGCATGTATGATACCTGCACTGAGTTCTGGGCTCCAGGCGTTAGCTTGGCCCAGCCTCTGCTCTTGCCAGCATTTGCAGAGTAAACCAGTGGATAAAATCAATTTCTCTCTCTCTCTCTCTCTCTCTCTCTCTCTCTCTCTCTTTCTCTCTCCCTCTCTCACACACACACACCCCACCACCACCTTGTAAATAAATAAAAAATAACTAAATAAATAATTTAAAAGAGATACCTGTTTTGTCTTACATGAGGGATTTAGGAAGTTCATGGAAAATGAAAGTAAATGATGTTTATTTTAGTGCAGAAAAAAAAGTTGAAATCCATACTTGATTCTTTCATGACACACATTATCCATGAACTTTTTGAAGACCTCCTCATACAATACCCATGTGTGGCTCTCCAGATCTTAATTGTGGTTAAAATAAACTAAATTTTCCAAGTCAGTTCCTCAGTCATGCTAGTCACATTTCAGCTGCTCAGTAGTCACATGTTACTGGTGGCCACGATGTTGGGTAGTTTGATACAGAACACTTTAGAGCATTGCTAAAAGCTTAGTTGGACAGCATCAAGGGAGCTTGAAGGAACACTTTCCTGTGGCCTCTCAATGTTTCTTCCACATCTTCACAGTAAAAGATAAAAAGTTATGATTCCCAAACTCAATAATCTACTCTTGGACCAAGTGTCCTTGACAAGAGTAGTACAGAGAACACAGCTTTTGTTTTGTTCTTGTTTTTGTTTTTTTCCAGTTTTTACCTTGCTGCCTGGGTGTGCTCCAAGCTTCAGGCAAACCGCATCATCTCCACCAGCACTGCCCCCTGATCTAAAGAGAAAAGAGAAAGCATTAGCGTGGGTGATCCTGTGCCTGACTGGCAGACGGCCTGCCTAGCCCATGCAGGAGGTTAACAGGGCATTGCACACCATGCCTCCCAGGACCCTGGTCGGGGACTCAAGCACACTGAGAGCCACACATGACCTGACTACTGGCAGGTGGCAGGAGCCCCAAGCACTTTTCCCCAAACTCCACTTTCATTGAAGGGCCTTGTAATTGTCAACCAGGTAAACAGCTCCCGGGTATGGCCCAGACACATAAGGACCACCTGGAAGGCTACGTAGGCTACCTGACCCTCAAGCTGATTGGAGCATAGAAGTGCCAGTATCAGCTTTATCCTATAGAATTAGTGTTGCCCTGAACCAGTTACTCCCTCTTTGCCTGCCCTTTAAAAGTCTGTACCTGATTGTCAATAAATGGACATGTTCACTGAAACGTGTCTCTGGTGCTTCTTGTCGAAGAATGCTGTAGCCCCATGATGCCGACAATGTGGGCTTCACCGGACAAGCCCACACATCAGATGCAGGGTAAGAACTATCATACATAAAGCCTATTTTTTCAGCTGTGATCTTTCCTAGGGGGTTCTAAAAATGCATGGAAAATAGGCTATATGAAATATGTTACTTTGTATCTGCTTTTTCTTTAAAGGTTCTTGGTGACCCCAGAAACCTTTTCTTCAATGCATTTTTTCTTTTTTTTTTTTTAAGATTTATTTTATTTATTTGAAAGAGTTACAGAGAGAGGTAGAGACAGAGAGAGGTCTTCCATCTTCTGTTTCACTCCCCAGATGGCTGCAATGGCTGGAGCTGCGCCGCTCCAAAGCCAGGAGCCAGGAGCTTCTTCCAGGTCTGCCACGGGGATGCAGGGATCCAAGGACGTAGGCCATCTTCTACTGCTTTCTCAGGCCATAGCAGAGAGCTGGATCCAAAGAGAAGCAGCCTGGACTAGAACCGGCGCCCATTTGGGATGCCGGCGCTTCAGGCCAGGGCCACATCGCCCACCCCAATGCATCTTTTCTTATCACCATGCAGAAACCAGGCACTGAGGTCTTTTACCTGGCTTCCTTGACTCTTATGAGGGTGACACGATATTTGAATGGGTGTTGAAGTTGGTGTCTCTGTGGAAGATTGCTTGAGGGTCTTAGCCATTATCTTGCTTTATCTCTTTCTAGAGTTGTGTTAGAATTTGACTTAAGGGGCTGGTGCTGTGATGAAGTAGTTTAAGTCTCCACCTGCAGTGCCAGCATCCCATATGGGTACCAGCTCATATCCAGGCTGCTCCTCTTCTGATCTAGCTCCCTGCTAACAGCCTGGAAAAGCAGTGGAAGACAGCCCAAGTCCTTGGGTCCCTGCACCTTCATGGGAGACCTGGAAGAAGCTCCTGGCTCCTGGCTTTGGATTGGCCCAGCTCTGGCTGTTGCGGCCATTTGGGGAGTGAACCAGCCTTTCTCTTTGTCTCTGTCTCTGTCTCTGTCTCTGTCTCTCTCTCTGTCTGTAACTCTACCTCTCAACTCAATAAATAAAATCTTTAAAAAATGAATTTGACTTCTGATTCATATTAGCTTATCACAAAAATATGTTCCTGGGTTAATGACCACTGATGTGCAAATGGATGAATCCCAGCCTCAAGGTGATAAAAGTACATTTTTACAGAAATTGAATTATCTGCCTCCAAGGCATTTCCCTGGCCAGAGGATGTCAGGAAATACTTTGTGTGTGCGTGTAGTGTGTGCGTGCACAGAGCAATCATAAATTCCACGTCACTTTGCATTTAGTAGATATAAAGCCCATAGCATTTTCGTCACTTCTCTTCTATGACGGAAGGGTCCTGATAATTCAAACATTCTCAGAATCCTTGTGTCCTTCCCACAGATGAGCAACTGCTGCTGTCATTAGAGTTTGGCCTGTTTATATCACACCTCCTTCTGTGACAGCTGGAGACCAGTGATGCCTGACCTACAGCTGTGTCGGCGTGAGCTTCTGTGGGAAGGCTTGGCTATGGTGGGAGTCCCCCCACACACTTCCTTGAATTCATTTAAGTGAATTCATTCCTGATAATCCCTGTCCTTCAGTTTACAGTGAACAATCATAGAATTTGCTGTATGCCTCTGGAGACAGCTCTCCGTTATCTCCCTATTCTTTAAGTTATGTATTTATGGAATTCAAGTATCATTTATTATGTCAACAGCTGTCTCCTTATCAACAGTGGTGCTTAGTTGGAACTGCTCACACCTATACTTCCCAGCATTTTTAGCTACAACCTAATCTTAGGCACAGTTGAACTCTGGGTTGCTTTTCTGGGTTCAGTATTTATGGGCTTATGTTTCTTCCTCTATAAATAGAATTCCCAAGAGAGCCGTCTCTCTTCTCTCTGTCTTGGGTTCACATGCCCACATGTGCACAGATATACCACACACACACATGCACACATGCATCAATGGAAAGAGCAGGTCTCCACAAAGGAGCTGTAACATATCATGACAAATAGAATTAGGTAAAGGAATATAAAACTTTGGTTCTATTTAATTCTCATTTTTTTTTTGAAACATTTTTCATGGAGATCTTCCTTTTGAGCCACTTGCCTTGGAAAAAAGATGTGTGATTTGTATGTATGTGTTACTTTAGACACACAGATACAGAAGACAGTGGGACAAATATGTGGAAATACAGAAAAGATAACCTATTACACAACTAGAAAAATGTTACAAGGTTTTGTTGATTTTAGGAGCCAGGAAAACTTCTTCTGGAAGAACACGGATTATTCAGAATCTCAGTGGACATCTATACATGTGAGCACAATAGTGTTAAATGTGTATCTTATAATTTAGCATGTTTCCCCATATTTATCATAATAGTGAGAAGGGATATGGATGAATTAGGTTTGTTCTCAGGTTTATCCCCTATCTTTGAGGACTTGTGCAAGATTAAAAACCTTGAACTTGGTTTCCTCATTTATAAAGTAAGAGATAAAATAAGGGGAGCTCAGTTCCATTCACATTCAGAGTCTACTATATGTCTATTTCCCACTTTGTAGACTGATAATTTAATTGTTCTTTCGTTAATGTCACCCAGTTACCAAATTTAAGCCTGGAAATAATGAAAACTTTTACTGATTTTTATTTTGTTTTCTCCTCAAACTGATCATTACATTGCTAAATATCTCTTGAGAAGGCCCAAGAACTATAGAAAATTCAGCCCTGAAATTCAGAATACAGGAAAGACTTTATTTATTTATTTATTTTTATTTAATTAAGTTATACAAATTCCATGTATGTCATGTGTTCAGATTTAGGAACAGAGAGATGACTTTTAAGAATCCTAGTTTATGTCTGGAAGATACAAAAATGATTATTCAATTAGTTACCCTCCCTGGGACACTTGAGCAGTCACTAAACTTTTACTTGTTCCACCACTATTTTTATTGAGGGCTTCCAGATCTGCAGACCTTCTCACACTGTTCACTGACCTGTGAAAGTACTTCAGAAAGTTCATGGAAAATGGAATTCAGACAAGTTCATTTTGATACATAAAAAATTTGAAATCCATGCAAAATTTTTCATAATGCATATTTTCCAGAAAATTTTTGAAGACCCTTTGTATACATATATTTCAGTTTTTTTGCATCAAAATAAATATTTTTTAATTCCACTTCACAAACTTTCTGGAGCACCCTCCTAGTCCTGCAGGGACATCATGATTGTAGCTCCACAGATTATGAGAAACTCACAAAGCTATGAGCTCCAGACCCAATTTGCAAACACTGCTGGGTTATTGAGTCAATTTGTTCAAGAATCCCAACTTAATCTTTCCCGTGTTTCATTGAATGGATGCCTTTTCAGAGTATAATTTGTGACCCAGCTTTTATTCTGAACCTTTTTTATCACAAATTAAGACACACTTTGAATGAGTCTTGGTTCCTTAGCATTCATTATAACCTCAGCTTAACAGCATTTCTCTTGTTTTGGTTTTTCAGCATTGCTCAACCTTCCACTCCGTTAACAAGGATTCTGTTTTTCTGTCTACGTAGTCTGTGCTTTGTATCACAGAAAAGTTCATTCATCATGATTTGGTGTTCTTAGCTCATCACTCAATACATCTTCTGGCATCCTGGTAGAGTTTGTTTCTTGCAGAAGATGAACCCAGCCCGATTTGATTGTCAAAGGCCTAACTGCAAGCCTCACTGTTTGGCTCTCTGCAGTGCCCGTGTGACTGAGGTTTTCTCTGGTCACCAGGAGTTCCGTGCAACAGGACTTACCAGGAAGCCCTTGAAGGATGATTAAGAACATTCCAGAAAGAGTGCCGAATTCTCCCTTCCAGCCAAGCCTTCAGCTTAGCAATGAGGACCGAGCCCTTCCGGAATCCCTGGCTCAAGCCTACTTCTCATCTCCACACCTGACATTGATTAATTACAGTAGGTAAAAAGCAGAGTTGAGCTTCCTCTTGAATTGTTTGCTTTAGAAAAATATCTGAACAGCCTTCCAAAGAGGTGACAGTTATCTAACAAGAAGAAATGACAAGAGTTCTTTTACAACTTTTCTAAATGCTTTCATATGTATTGATTTGGTTATTTGGGCAAACTTATAAATTGATAATTACTTCGGTTTCACACTTGCAGAAAAAGAAAAGGGTAGACCTAAATTCTAAGGAAAAAGAATATATCAACTATTTCCCTAAATTTCTCTTCAAACAGAATCTAATATGTGCTGCGGACTGTGAGCCAGTTAGAATTCATAGCCTTTGACTTGATTTAAGTGAAGTCACAATTGCTGATTTGATCCCCATCAGAATTCCTTACCAATTGGCTTGCTCTTTTCAGAAGGAAGAATATATGTTTCTAATCAATCTTCCTAACAAATGTGAGCATTAGTATCTAATGAGACTGACAGCCAAAGGATGAAACACACATCACCAGGCCTGCTGTAAAGAATCTACAAAACGGACTCTGTGGGGTCTTTATTTGTGAATAGGAAAATTAAAGATGTTACAAACTCTTAATGGGTGATCTATTTTTAAATAAGGATAAAATAAATATATTATTTCTCATGCAATCCTGAGACAGAAACTTTCAGATCTACTGGAAAACATTGTTTATATGGCCATAGCACGTTAATAGCACATTTTTTATAATTTCCAAAGAGCAAAAAGCAAATTTTTCAATCATATTTCCCAAATGATTCTTCTAGAACCTGGGATTCCACCTATTCTAAAACACCATGCCAATGCATTCTCAAAAAATTCAAGGCTGCACACTGAGGACAGAATGAAGAACAAACTCATTCTCAAAGCTTTTTGGACTTCCCACACTTTACTCTCAAATATTTTTTTCTGCTAAGTTTCCAGACAAACCAGGATTTTCTAGGTTAAAAGTAAAATGTTGCTTCAAAAGATTGATATATTTTTTGAGTTTTAGTAGACATGACCAAAGTGCCCTGCCTCTTTGTAGCCATTTACTCTCCCTGATAAAGGGTAGAATTGTCTGTTTGATCAGACTCCGACACCCTCTTCATGTTGCCCAACTTATAGGCAAAAGTTTTATCTTATAGTAATATTCATGTCCTTGATTATTAGTAAGGCTAGTTCACATTCTTCAAATCTTTATTGACTATATGTTTTTGAGTTTGACTTGTTTAAATCATTGTTCTAAGTATTTCTATTGGAATATTCATCTGCTTCTTAAGAATTAATCCTTAGGAGACCTTTATATGCAATGGTTATTAGCTCCTTGTCATTTGTGCCATAAATATTTGCTCATGTCTTTCATCTTTTAACCTTTTTTTTAACTTTTATTTAATAAATATAAATTTCCAAAGTACAGCATTTGGATTACAGTTGCTCCCCCCCCCATAACTTCCCTCCCACCCACAACCTTCCCATCTCCCGCTCCCTCTCCCATTCCATTCACATCAAGATTCATTTTCAAACCTTGTTTGTTGTTTTCCTCTGCACAAAAGATTTGAATGTTCAGGAAATATCATCTGTCAATCTTTTCCATAACATTTTAAATGAGATTTTGCTAAGGATTTTTTTTTCTACATAAACATTGTAAAATTTTTTTTCTATGTTTTTTCCTAATACATTTTTAGTTTTAAAAATAATTTTAGGCCAGCGCTGTGGCTCAATAGGCTAATCCTCCACCTGCAGCACTGGTACCCAGGGTTCTAGTCCCGGTCAGGGCACCAGATTCTGTCTTGTTTCCCCTCTTCCAGGCCAGCTCTCTGCTGTGGCCCCAGAGCGCAGTGGAGGATGGCCTGGGTCCTTGGGTCCTGCACCCGCATGGGAGACCAGGAGAAGCACCTGGCTCCTGGCTTTGGATTGGCTTGGTGCACCGGCCGCTGCGCACTGGCTGCAGTGGCCATTGGAGGGTGAACCAACGGTAAAAGGAAGACTTTTCCCTCTGTCTCTCTCTCTCACTGTCCACTCTGCCTGTCAACAAAAAAATCTTTAATATATTTAAATCTTCAGTCCTTCAGGAGTTAGCTTTTGGTGAAAAAAGATTTACTTTCATTTCCTCAAAGTGAATAGACAGTTGGGCCAACCGTATTTGTTGACTAAACCGTTCCTTATCAAGACCACCTTGGCAATTGTTCATCAGTTTTAAAGACCACCCTTTCATATACTAAAATTCTGATAATTTATTTAAAAACTCTGTTGCTATTTGTGCCTTTCTTTTACTAATTATTTACTTTATTCATGTCTTATTCAACAACATAGAAGGGGGTTATATGCCTAAGAAACTTATGGCATTAAGTGTCATATTAGAAATATTTAGCCTGATTCTCTAAGGGACTGAGTATAGGTACACCCTCAGGTAGGCTAAAGTACAAACACAAGGGTGAAAGAGTTTCATGGGAATTATAATTTATTTAACACACACTCGCCTTGCCCCAAAAAGAGCTGTCCTAACATTACAAATGTATAATAAATGTCTGCTTATGCCTAAATGATAAAGCAACTCCTCTGGTCAGCCTTCTAGACTTTTATTTTATGGTAAATAAGTCAATGATAAATTTTCTTAAAGTCTTTATTGAACGTCTTCATCTTTTATTTTTATCTAAAACAAACAAAACTCTAGAGTTTCCAAGATTGAGAGTCTTCAGAGACTAAAAGCTGACATTTGCACTGAAGAGCCAGAGACACCATGAAGAATTCATAATTCTCAACCACAAGACTTAACTTACCCTGCAAATGTTCACCTCTTTGCTTTCTATGTATTTAACGAGCTGCACAAAAAGAATTAGTGGTATCTGTAACTCTATGAAATGTTGATATGTTTTCTATCTCTAATTTTTTAAAGATTTATTTATTTATTCAAAAGTCAGAGTTACACAGAGAGAAAAGAGGCAGAGAGAGAGAGAGAGGTCCTCCATCCGCTGGTTCACTCCCCAACTGGCTGCAATGGCCTGAACTGTGCCTATCCGAAGCCAGGAGCCAGGCGCCTCCTCCAGGTCGCCCACGTGGATGCAGGGAGCCAAGGACATGGGCCATCCTCTACTGCTTTCCCAGGGCATAGCAGAGAGCTGGATCAGAAGTGGAGCAGCTGGGTCTCGAACCAGCACCCATATGAGATGCCAGCGCTTCAGGCCAGGGTGTTAACTCACTGCTCCACAGCGCCGGGCCCCCTACCTCTAATATTAATTCCTATGGATTTTCATTCTCAACATGCCAGAGCCTTGATTTCCATCATCCATTGAATAGGAAATTCTATGAGGTTATAGGTAGCTTACTGGAGAGGGAGTATGGTAAGAGATCTTATCTCCCTACTGGATTTTTTTTTTCTTTTGACAGGCAGAGTTAGACAAGGAGAGAGAGAAAGAGACAGAGAGAAAGGTCTTCCTTCCTTTCACCCCCTAAATGGCCACCACGGCCAACACGCTGCGCAGATCCGAAGCCAGGAGCCAAGTCCTTTCTCCTGATCTCCCAGGCAGGTGCAGGGCCCAAGCACTTGGGCCTTCTCCACTGTCTTACTGGGCCACAGCAGAGAGCTGGACTGGAAGAGGAGCAACCGGGACAGAATCCAATGCCCGAACCGGGACTAGAACCTGGGGTGCCGGTGCCACAGGCAGAGGATTAGCCTAGTGAGCTGCAGCACTGGCCCCCTACTGGTTTTGTGCTGTATAGCTGAGGAATTGAACAAGGCTAGGACAGAGTATATTTCAGATTATAATGCTACAGACCTTTTACACTATCTCTACAGGTTCCTAACTTATTTTACAACTCTTAAAACCATATATCTATCCATCCAGTACTGTAGAAACCTTGACATCATGTGAGCACTTGATATGCTAAGACAAAGACTGCATAGGCAAAATTCTAAGTGTCTCCACTCCTATGTAACTATGACTATTCCTTATCAAACAGCGTTAAAAGGAGAACCAGTGGCAGGCATTTGGCCTAGAGGTTTTATATCAGAATACTTGGGTTCAATGCCCAGTCTGGCTCCTGACTCTAGCTTCCTGCTAATGGAGACCCTGGGTGGCAGCAGTGATGACTAATGTAATTGGGTTCTTGCCATCCATGTGGGAGACTAGATTGAGTTTCCAGCTCTCAGTTTCAGCCCCTAAACACCAGGGACTGTTGTGAGCATTTAGAGAGTAATCCAGGGTGTCACTCCACCCCCACCCCCGTCCTGCTTCTCTGTTAAATAAATAAATAAATAAATGCTTTAAAAAGAACAAGAACTGGACAGAATCGTTTGAAAGTTTCAAATACATAGGTTTATACTGGGTGGTCTACGTGGCACATGGTTTCCTAAGGCTGACCTTAAGCAAAACAGTGTTTACAGTGACATTTGTCATGGGGTGCCCCTTCTCTTTTCACTTCTGTGATTCTCCCATCACCGCTATCCCTTAGATCCCCACTACCCTCCTGTCTCTTCAAGTTTTCACTTGCTCCCAACCAAAGCACTAAAATAATTCACTTATACCCTAGTTTGAATGAACGTGCTTGTTTATTTTTTCCTGAGAGGAAATTAGAATTTTGTTCATTTAGGATGAAAGACACCAGAGGGCATATTTAAGTGAAAATACAGTGCTCAGGGTAGGCATTCTCGGTAGCAGTTAAGATGCTGCTTGGGTCACCTACATTCATATCAGAGTGCCTGCCCAGTTCCACTCGAAATCCCAGTCTCCTGCACCCTAGAATGCAGCAGGTGATGGCTCAAGTAGTTAGCTACCTGCAACCCATGTAGGAGACCTAGACTGAGTTCCTGGCTACTAGCTTTGGAATGCTCAGTCCCAGCTGTTATGGAAATTTAGAAAGTGAAACCAGTAAATGGCAGATCTCTGACTCTTTGTCTTTCAAATAAATGAACCAGAATGTTAAAATAAGCAAATAAAGAGTCCCAAGGGTTAAGCCTTTAAAAAGAAATGAAAGTATGATGTTACCCTTGTGGTCAACCCTTTAAGACATAGGTCCTCTAATGAGCACTCTGTTTTTAAGAAATTTACTGCCTTTGTGGAGACACAAGACATAGGAGACATTCAGCAACAATTCACATTAGTTTGTGACTATATTTGAAATGAGAATGGTTTGCAAGTCAAACTTGTAAGACTCAACATACACACATTGCGATTTTCAGTGCTCATGTTTATTGCTACCATTTTACAAATGAAGTAATCAGAACAAGAAAAGTCAAATAATTTGCTCAGGATTTAATACTTATCAGTGATATTGGTAAGTGGTTTATGTGGTCATCATTACAACATTGTTTTTTATGTGGAAAAGAGCATAATAAAAAGCTTGTGCTAATAGTCTGACAAAACACAGAATATATTCCTTTTTGTTGCTTTGTCCTCTGTCATCTGCAGCCTCTATGTGTAACTATCAAGTTAGCTTAATGGGTATCACTATGAAAAAGACAAGGTCACCACTTCTCCACACCTCTCCCAAACAACCTTCTTTCCTTGCCTCTTTCAGTATTTTTTATCATTTAATCTCCAGCGTTGGTGGATTACACAGGGTATCAAGTTTATATGAAAGAATTTTTCATAAAAAAGAAGAAATTCATGACTTTCCGAGGCCTGTTGGTCATAAAATACAGGGTATCATTTCAATTTTAATTGTGGAAAGAGTAAGGGAATGGTTATGAGACTTAATCTGGTGACTGTTTGGAGTTCAAGGAGAGGGGTAAGCTGAGCATACTGGTTCAGATAAAGATTAAACCAATTTATCTTAAAATGAAAACAAGGTTAATCCTCTTAAACACCATTTTATTTTAAGAGATTGATTTGGTTAACATGTTACTAATTAATGGAAATCATGTGATTGACATTTTTAACAAGCATCCTTGTTGGAGCCAGTCAATATTTCTCTCAGGCACAGTGGAAGAATAAGGGTTGCTGTGTTACCATCAGGAGACAGAGGAGTGTGATTCAACTCAGAGAACCTGGAGTTCAGGACTCAGCACACCACTTCAAGTTAATCAGATAGCTAGGAACTGAACTCTATTATTTTCCCTCATTCTTTTTTCCATATCTGTCCTTTTTTTTTTAAAGCCTTCTTCAGGAAATAAGATATTAAGGCCCAAATTTTTTCCTGCCTGGAGAAAAAGCCATCTCAAATTAACAGCTGTTCCAAAGAATCAGACTGCAGCCATCAGGGCTTACCTGGTGATGGCTCTGTGACACCACAGCCCGAGGGAGCCTTTCTTCCAAGAAACTTGTGGCTCAACCACTTCTGCTGTTCAGAGAGACAACACTGGTTCTAGACCGGGACCTCCGCAACTCCCAGGCACCAACACAGGTCCGCTGATTCATCAGCAACTTCTGGCCCACATTAACTGCCCTTGCAGGCACACAAGCACAGGACACACCCCCTTCAAGAAGGAAGAGAGAAATACTTTTCTGCTAACTCTCCCTCCCACTTTAGAGGCCATACCAGGTCTGGTAAGAGGAAGGAGTTCACAGACCAAAAGGTGTGGATTCTCCCAGCAGACAGGTGCCTCAATTCACAGAAAAAAAGTAGGAAGAAAATGCTTTAGGTAAACAGGGAACACCTCTGCCCTAGATTAGTTTGCCACAATGTGCCGTTCTATGGAGCTCTCCTTTCCAG
This sequence comes from Oryctolagus cuniculus, assembly GCF_964237555.1. Classification (NCBI taxonomy): domain Eukaryota; kingdom Metazoa; phylum Chordata; class Mammalia; order Lagomorpha; family Leporidae; genus Oryctolagus; species Oryctolagus cuniculus. The sequence goes on along the minus strand of NC_091436.1, from coordinate 123,097,054 downwards.
CCTCTGGACATTCTGGGTCACACACCGTAAAGCTTAAGGAATGTAACCTTTCATGTGAAATTCCTTTGAGGGGAGGTGGGTAATTGCACTGGGGTGGGGTGCAGATAAATTTTATTTTTTTCTTTTTTAACTTTACCACTCAGGCTGATGAGTCAACTTTCTACTTCTGTGTGTGATGGTATGGAATGGATGTTGGCCAGAGAGGGCCGCAGGGTATAGGCTGAGGGCGAATGTTTTCAGCTGTTCTTTGTCTCTAAAAAAATCTCAAGTGAAACCTGATGAACGTCTTTAATAAAGATTGATTTCCTTCCTCAGAGGCCATCCAATTTGAAAACTAAGAAGGGTCAAATCTCTTATGTGTTACATCTGTAAGTGTTGGTCAAAGAAACTACAGATGCTGACAGCCATGTGTATTCTGCAACGCAAAAATGAGGGGGCGATGATTTGCTCACTCTAGAAAATGCCCCCAAAAGGAAAGGAAAAGCTGTCTCTGAATTCAATTAATTTCTTAATTTTCCTTGGCTTCCTTGGAGTACTCCATATTCTGCAAATGACTACAGTAGCTTAGAATGCAAACACATGAAACAAAATGGTATTAGACTAGAAATAAGTAAACATGAACTATGAAAGCTCTATATAAACTCTATGAACTACAGAAAGGGAAATTATAAAACTAGAGAATCAATTTTAAAAACTAACACAAATAACAACCTGTGACATTATCATGTTTTATAAATTTGAAACTTGAGGCCGGCACTGTGGCACAGCAGGTTAAAGCCCTGGCCTAAAGCACTGACATTCCATATGGGCGCTGGTTCTGGTCCCGGCTGCTCCTCTTGGGATCCAGCTCTCTGCTATGGCCTGGGATAGCACTAAAAGATTGCCCAAGTCCTTGGGCCCCTGCACCCACATGGGAGATCCGGAGTAATCTCCTGGCTCCTGGCTTCAGATCAGTGCAGCTTAGCTGTTGCGGCCAACTGGGGAATGAACCAGCAGATGGAAGACCTCTCTCTCTGTCTCTACCTCTCTCTGTAATTCTTTCAAATAAATAAAATAAATCTTAAAAAACAAATAAATAAATTTGGAACTTAACACAATGGAAAAAGACTTCCTGGAAGTTAAAAAAAGGGAGGAGGGGGGTAGTTGGTCAGGCACGTTATTCTCATTAGCAGATAAGAGGAAGCATCATCTTCCCAGGGTATTGGAAATGGTCTTTGGGGCAGTACGTTCTAACAGAAATGCCTTTTTTAGAATTAACAATATTTCCGATGACATTTGGGCCACTAATTTCATTTTGAAGACTTTAACCACCATGCAAGCATAAACCCACTCATGACTCTTGTTTCCCATACCAGGTGAATCACTTGATCCATACCATAGCTATTCATCATCAAGTCCACATCTAGCCCCAGAAAAAACATTGTCAAGAGAAAGGGGCCGACCTGAGAACCTTTCATTGTTCCTTTGTCCCCTACCATTCAGTGTGAAATATAGCTGATCTCATAATTTAGTCAAGTTAATTCCACTTTCCTCATGTGCTTCTTCTGCAGGGCCTTGCCTTTTTCAGAATACTGTAGGTGGAGACCAAATTTCCATTCAACACAGAGGTGAAGGACTTCTAGAAGTACATACTCTCATCCAGCTCCTCCAATCCAGTGAGACCAGTGACCCCATCTTTTCAGTTCAGCATTGCCCTTTTCCTATTGTTTGTGTTAAGATGCAGCTGCTTGTAGGAGTAAAAAAAAATCACAGACATCTTAGTAGGAAAGGGTTTATATGTGGGTCTAGTAATCTAGAGATTATTTGGGCAGGAAAGTGACTATAAAATTGGGTAGGTGCAGTAAAGGAAGCCATGGAAGGACAAATAGAATGACCAGGTGGTGTGGAGCAGAAGGTGACAAAGGCTGAGGCTCAGATGCAAGTTCTTTTTCTTACCTTCAGCCCATGGTGTCACTAAGCCCAGTAATTCCCTAGGGACCAGCACATGGCCCTCAGAACCAAAGAAAATCCTACAGTTTCTTGTTAGACCAAAGATGTTTTAGCAAATACAATAAAATTGGACAAGTAGTAAACATCAGTGATTTCATGTGTCCATTGGTTTTGAAGAAAATCAGAATCCAAAAAATGAATACATTTATAGTTTTTTTAATTCCATATTTGATAGGAGATTATATTATGTCCAACATTGAGGTTATTTCAAAAATTGGGTGTGTTTCTGAAACCTGTGACTCACCAATAAGCCATTCACTCACAGCTTTTAGTTTCCTTCTCTGAATCTGCTATCACATCTGTGGTGAACACTTCTGGTTGGGTTGTGGGGCTCCTGGTCCCTGCGAAGGACAAAACAAAAGGAAGCATATGGGTTTGGGCGTTTGCAACTGCATTGGGATATCATTATATTATGAACCTAGCACAAAGCTAACTGTCCTTGAGGGCAGAAATGAATTAAGATTTGCCCCTCTAGATTGATTGTTATTCACCATCTACTGCAAAATATCACAGGGTAGCCTATAAAGCACAAAGAAGCTATTTACCTGATCACACAAATCCAGCTAAACAAATGCATTTGGGTCCATCTGGCTACTTTACATTTCTTTTTCTAGAAGGCTCCACTCTAGAGACAGCATTCCACAAATGCAGAAATCAAGAAGAAAAGCCTGGAGCTAAGGAAAACTTCCAATCCTTTTAACTTCATCTGTTTGTTTATATTAATTTTTAAACAGATTGATGGCTTGGTTTCCCTGCAAAGGAACAGAGTCGCAGGAATACGCAGCAGCAAACCTGAGTTCTGGGAGGAAGGAGATGGCAGAAAGAATCATGCTATTAGAACTAGTTATCTAAAATCATAATGTCGTGAAACAAACCAGGCACAGAGAGACAGGTATGGCATGATGTTACTCGTAAGTGGGATCTAAAACAGCTGACCTCAGAGAAGTTGAGGGCAGAATCATGGTGAACAGAGACTCGAGAGGATAGTAGAGGTGAAGACATAAAGGAAGTAGCTAAAGGAAACTCAGTAGTAATCAACTGGGAATGAGAAGTCCTAGTGTTCTATTACACAGTAGGGTAACTAAAGACATCATGTTTAAAAAAAAAGCCAGAAGAAATAATTTTTTATGCTTTCATCATAAATAAATTATAAGTGTTTAAGAGATAGATATATTTACTCTGATTGGACTCTATATAATGTATACATGTATCAAAATATCCATGCAACCCTATAAATACATACAATTGTAGGCATTAATTAAAAGGGAAAAGAAAATCATGTATGCCAACAAATTTCTCATGAGTCACTACAGATATGGGGCAGCATCTAAATCAGACAGGTTGGCATGTAGATCACTCCAGACAAAGATCCTGATGGCAGGTTCATTCATCAGATACGCTGGACATTACTTGAGCTGATCTGGAAGAAGCTCTACTACAGCACCTGCAAACACAAAAGGCAGGCTTGAATGATGTGGGGATTCAAGGGAATGAAAGCCCTGAACTACTTCATAATCTGTACTTCATAAAGGCCCTGACTTTATTTCATAATCCCCAAATGTTTAAGTGTGATAAAAATACTTGAAACATAATTTTTAAAAACTGAAAAGAATAATAAAGAAGAGTTGACTATAAAATATAGATGATACTGAAAAGATTTTCCAGGCTAATATGGTAAGAATTAAAGCTGAAATGGAATCTTGACACTCTGAACCCATGCTCAAAATAAAGTGAAGAGGATAGGGAATGACTAGACTATTGGAGGCTAAGCTTTGGTCGATCAATGGGACTTTGAGACTCTCTTTTGTTGAGGGATGGGGTGGGCATTGCATAAAATTTGTATTGCTACTTGGCAGTAAAATAAAGGACACTCAAATAAACAGGAGAGTTCTTAAAACTGGGAAACATTTACCATACTAAATCAGAAACAAGAACAGCAAACCTCAAACAAGGGAGCTGGCATAACAGCAAATTAGATGATGACATGAACTACCAAGCACTTAGCATCAGCTAAGATTTACTGAGTACTTACTATGTGGCAAGTGTTGTTCTGAGCAGTTTCCATGTGCACTATGTGGGTCATTATGAGTCTTATCCCTACAGAGCAGTTAAGTAAAGATGAGCCAGGAAACTGACATAGCCTGACATCAAAGTCTCTTTTGTTAACCTGTTCTCAACTGCTTTCCCAGGGCAGATGAGAACCATATATAGAAGACACCAATCCCTGATAAGCAATCAAAGAAAATGCAGAGGCAAACACAGATGCTAAGGAGACAGAGCTTTCTTTTCATCTGAACGTTCCACAACCAATTGGAGAGCCATCAGATTCCTTTAGGGGGTTGTTGCTGTGGTGTAGCAAGTAGAGCCACTGCCTGCAGTGCCGGCATCCCATGTGGGCACCAGTTCGAGTCCCAGCTGATCCACTTCCAATCCAGCTCTCTGCTATGGCCTGGGAAAGGAGTAGAAGATGGCCCAAGTCCTTGGGTCCCTACACCCACATGGGAGACCCAGAGGAATCTCCTGGCTGCTGGCTTCAGATCAGTGCAGCTCTGGCCAGTAAGACCAGTTGGGGAGTGAACCAGCAGATGGAAGACCTCTCTCTCTCACTCTTTACCTCTCCTTTTCTCTCTGTGTAACTCTGACTTCCAAATAAATAAATAAATCTTTAAAAAAAACCTTTAGAACACATATTCCCATTTTACTTAACACCTACATTTTAAGCACCACCAAATTCAATGGCCTGGGAAAGTTTGGTAAGGCCACAAAAAGACAACTTCCACCACCTTTAATCAATGCAGAATATACTGTGTTTCAATATGAGAGGGCTACATTGAGAAGAAAAAGCTGTGGACTATAAAATAGATGTGCTTTCTTCTCTCTGTCATTCAGCTGTCTTTAAGATGATAATTATACAGCCTCCTGTAGTTCACCTCTCCAAGCTCAAAAGACCCTCCTGATTGGCCGGTGCCATGGCTCAATAGGCTAATCCTCCGCCTGCGGCACCAGCACCCAGGGTTCTAGTCCCAGTCGGGCCGCCGGATTCTGTCCCGGTTGCTCCTCTTCCAGGCCAGCTCTCTGCTGTGGCCCAGGAATGCAGTGGAGGATGGCCCAAGTGCTTGGGCCCTGCACCCGCATTGGAGACCAGGAGAAGCTCCTGGCTCCTGGCTTTAGATCGGCGTGGTGCGCCAGCTGCGGCGGCCATTGGAGGGTGAACCAATGGAAAAGGAAGACATTTCTCTCTGTCTCTCTCACTGTCTGCTCTGCCTGTTAAAAAAAAAACCAAACAAACAAACAAAAAAAAAAAAAAAAAAAAAAAACCACCCTCCTGAGATCACAGAGAAGCATAGCCACAGGTGTAATTCACACTGGGGTCAGGACAGCCTCAAAGGAGAAGCTCAACCTGCTCTGATTTCAGAGTCCTGCTCTTTACCATGCAGATTCTAGAGGCCTATACTGTTAACAGGAAAATACATCTCTCCACCAGCTCAAGGTAGCAGAGAAAAGTACCACAAACAAGATTCCACAAATCTGCTGGATTAGCAGCTAAAACCGGCAGCCTGTCACTCAGTCTGTAGAGGCTGCATTCCTGTGGATGAGACACTCTCCTAGAACAAAACAAATCTGATTCCATCCCTGGGCACTTCTGCCCTGATCTTGTGGCTGTGCTCAACTTCCTCATGAGGACAAGCATCTGAAAGATGTGGCCTGGGATGAAGACACTATTTTTCACTTAAGTGTTGCTTCTTTTTAGCAAACCGCAGGTTGACCCCTGCATTTCACAGTGGCATTTGAGCAAAGGGAGACATCTAGTGGCCAAGAGTCACAGCATGGAAGAGGCCACCTGTTCCTTAAACACTGTGGGTTTCAATTGTTTTGATTCCCTGAGGAACTTGATGGGGAAGTAAGCCTGAGCTGCCGGTCCAGATCTTCAGAGCAAGGATTCCAGGTGAAGCAATGGTTATTCATTCAACAAGCATGGATATAAAACGTCTACTAGTTACAGATCATGTGTGAGGCCCTGAGATCTCAAAATCTCTACCCACTGCCTTCATGGGTCTTATGGGTCGATGGAAAGGCTAGGCCAGCAGCAATCAGCTGAAGGACACTGTGTGAAGGATGACCACATTACACTACCGAAGGCCATAGAAGAGGCACTTGAATGAATCTTTGATGTAAGAGGAAGAAATGGCTAAACCACAGGTCCCAAACTGGCACCCTGTGGGCCCCATCTGGCCAGCAGATGTGTTTTGTTTGGACCATGCTGTGTTTTTAGAACTCTGAATTAGTTGCCAACATTTAAACATCAGGGGATTTCACAAGAAAATCCAGATTACAGCTTCTTTTACAAAACAGGAAGATCTGACAACACTGGTTCAGTATTCTTGCAGGGTGATGTTCAACTGGAGCACAGCAAAAATTCCCTTCCTAGTGCTTTTCTTCAGATGTCCAGAAATTTCCTTGTTTTGATGACAGTTTGGTATATTTCACATTGAACAAGACACAAAACTAAAGATTACAAAGAAATATTTGTATATCCTTGGTCCAAAGCCTACCAGCCCTCATCTGCAAAGGTACTCATTTAGAGATTAGAGATTATACAAATATGAATCCCTCCCACACATAGTATACACCAAAATTAGTTTCATATAGATTAAAAATTAAATATAAAATATGAAACCCTAAAGAAACTAGACGAGAAAAGAAGGTTCTTGTTGATACATTTTTAATGATTTGTTGATTTAATGACAAAGTCATTTCTAAATTAAGGTCAAAATCCAGACAATCAATAAACAAACAATGTAATCAAAGAGGTAATTGGGGCCGGCACCGCAGCTCACTAGGCTAATCCTCCACCTTGCAGCGCCTGCACACCGGGTTCTAGTCCCGGTCAGGGCGCCGGATTCTGTCCCGGTTGCCCCTCTTCCAGGCCAGCTCTCTGCTGTGGCCAGGGAGTGCAGTGGAGGATGGCCCAAGTCCTTGGGCCCTGCACCCCATGGGAGACCAGGAGAAGCACCTGGCTCCTGCCATCGGATCGGCGCAATGTGCCGGCCACAGCGCGCCAGCCACAGCAGCCATTGGAGGGTGAACCAACGGCAAAAGGAAGACCTTTCTCTCTGTCTGTCTCTCTCTCTCACTGTCCACTCTGCCTGTCAAAAAATAAAAATAAATAAATAAATAAAAAAGAGGTAATTGGAAGAAGTGATATGAATAAACAAAAAATATACAAATTATTTAAAATAAATGAAAAGGAAATATCTGTTAGAACTCTAAAATTAAAGAATAAAGGATAGATGAAATATCATGTTTCACCTGTCTGGTAAGCAAAAGTCAAAAGATCATTAACAGGAAATTAGCAGTCTCATATACAGCTGGTATGAGTATGTCAGTAAGTTTGTATCAAGTTTTTAAATTTATGTATCCCTTCGAGAGAACAATCCAACATGGGAAGTGAGATTCACAGCAGACCCATAAAATGGCAGATGTCCTAAACAGCACTCTGGCCTCAGATTCAGCCCTTAAGGCATTTGGATCTGGCTGAGGAGCCCATGAGAGTATTTCAGGCATGGAAAGCCAAAACACTCTGGAAAAAAAAAATGACCTAAATGAAAGATCTCTGTGAGTGAGATCCCAGTGGAAAGAACAGGTCATCAGAGAAGGAGGTACCTTTCTCTGAAGGGAGGAGAGAACTTCCACTCTGACTACGACCTTGCTGAAATATGATCAGAGTTGGTGAACTCAAAAGGCTTCCATAGCCTTGGAAACTCATGACAAGAGTCTAGGGTGATTACTGATGCCATAAACAAGAGTGTCAATTTGTTAAGTCAACAACAGGAGTCACTGTGCACTTACTCCTCATGTAGGATCTCTGTCCTTAAAGTACTGTACATTGTGATTTAATGCTATAACTAGTACTCAAACAGTATTTTTCACTTTGTGTTTCTATGTGGGTGCAAACTGTTGAAATCTTTACTTAATATATGCTAAACTGATCTTCTGTATATAAAGAGAATCGAAAATGAATCTTGATGTGAATGGAAGGGGAGAGGGAGTGGGAAAGTGGAGGGTTGCGGGTGGGAGGGAAGTTATGGGGGGGGAAGCCATTGTAATCCATAAGCTGTACTTTGGAAATTTATATTCATTAAATAAAAGTTAAAAAAAGAAAATTCAAAAAAAATTTATGCATCCCTTCACCTAGCAATTCTGTTTCTAGAAATATAGCCTGCAGATATACTGCATATCTGCAAAATGATATGTAGACAAGTGTATCAAATGTAGAATTATTTGTACTATGTTATTATGTAAAGATTAGAAGCCAAAATTCTATCAATGATGTGGTGAATTACATTGGTTAAAATACATTATATGTGCCAGACATAAGTCTTTTTGGTTTTATGTAATTGAAGTTTTGACATTGCTGCTACAAAGTAACCTAGCTTAAGCAGACTAATACAGAAACTAGTCTTGGGAGAGAAATATGTTCATGCATATGTCATTTATCTCTGATTTAGTCAATGGATAGTAATGAAATTGTTAGTTTTTTATAAAGATTTATTTATTTGAAAGGCAGAATTACATGGGGCCTGTGCCGTGGCTCATTTGGTTAATCCTCCATCTGTGGCACCAGCATCCCATATGGGCAACCCGGTTCTAGTCCCGATTGCTCCTCTTCCAGTCCAGCTCTCTGCTGTGACCCGGGAGGGCAGTAGAGGATGGCCCAAGTGCTTGGGCCCTTGCATCCACATGGGAGACCAGGCTTCAGATCAGCACAGCGCTGACCATAGTGGCCATTTCGGGAGTGAACCAACGGAAGGAAGACCTTTCTCTCTGTCTCTCTCTCTCACTGTCTATAACTCTACCTGTCAAATAAATTTAAAAATAAATAAATAAGAAAGGCAGAATTACAGAGAGAGAGGAAGAGACAAAGAGAAATCTTCCATATGCTGGTTCACTCCCCAAATGGCCACAATGACCAGGGCTGGGCCAGGCTGAAGCTAGGAGCCAGAATCTTCTTCCAGGTCTCCCACATGGGTGGCTGGCACCCAAGGACTTGGGCCATTCTCCTCTGCTCTCCCAGACACATTAGCAGGGAACTGAATCAGAAGTGGAGTAACCAGGATGCAAACCAGTGCCCATCTAGGATGCTGTCATCACAGGCAACAGCTTTACCCACAGCACCACAACGCCAGCCCCAAGAAACTATTATTGAAAACCAGAATGGAGGGGCTGGTATTGTGGCACAGTGGGTTAAGCTGCTGCTTGCAATGCTGGCATTCAATATTGGAGCACCAGTTCAAGTCCTGGCCACTCCAATTCCAATCCAGTTTCCTACTAATGCACGTGGGAAGGCAGCAGAAGGTGACCCAAGCACTTGGGCCCCTGAAAAACGTGTGGGAGATCACGATGGAGTTCTTGGCTCCTGGCCTCAGCCTGGTCCACACTTTGCTGTTATGGCCATTTGGGAGAGTGAGCCAGTAGCTGGAAGATGTCTCTCTTGCTTGCTCTTTCACTTTCTTGCTCTGCTTTTCAAATAAATAAATCTTAAATAGAAAACCAGAATGGAAGCGACTTATATAATACAGTTAGACATTTGTGTATTATTCTGTTTCGTGCTGCCATAAGAGAAACCAGACACTGGATGATTTATAGAAAAAGGAAATGTATCACAGCTCTAGGGGCTGAGGAATGTAAGATCTGGTGAGAGCCTTCTTGTTGTATCATAACACGTGTAATCATCACATGGGTGAGAGAGCAAAAGAGCAAAATACTGAACTCGCAGCCTGAAGCCCTTTAATAACTGGAGTTAATCCATCCATGAGGGTAGAGCCTTGTGATGAGTATGGCTTGCAAGCATACAACCATACAACAATTCAGTTTTTCATATTCAGTACAGTATTCAATCAACCACTATATAGATATATAGCACTGTATTACAAAATGGGCTTTATATTAGATAACTTTTTTCAGTTGAGGACTAATATAACTGTTGTGAGCAATTTTAAGGAAGGTTGGGCTAAGCTATGATGTTCACTAGGTTAGATGTCTTAAATGTATTTTCAAATTACTATGCTTCTAGCTTCCAATGAGTTTATGGAGACACAGCATCATCATAAATCAAGAAGCATCTGTGTGAGTTTGTGTGTACACTCAATTTAATAGATTATTGCTTATGTGGCATAATCTTCAGCTTATGGAGCCCAGACCTTCCATACTGACAATATGAAGTATTGATAAGGGTTCTAGGTAATGAGAACACCCATGTATTGTTGGTAGAAATATAAAATGCTGCAACTACATCAGAAAACAGTTTGGCAATTTCTTATAAAGTTAAAAATATACTTACTACATGACAACAATCCCACTTGTAGATATTTACCCAAGGGAAATTAAAATAATACACCAATGCAAAGATCTGTGTGCAATTTTCATAGCTTTATTCATAACAACCAATATCTGGAAATAATCCAAATGTCTATCAACAAGTGAAAGAACACTTTCGAGCAACCACATGCGGGACTACTACACAGGTAGCAATGTAACATTGTTAGCAATATATTTGGAATCAAAGGAGATAATAAGGGCTTGGTATGCCACAGGAAAACAATGTTGTACAAATACAAGGTATTATTTTTCTTGGTTTTAACCTATACTCTTTCTACAGGATCTCCATCATTCATTGCCTATTTCAGATTGTACTTCCTAAAGATTCCAGCTAATGCTCAAAGTGCATTGTGCTCATTTTAGAAGATGGTGATCTCAAGGCTGGTGCTGTGGTGCAGTCAATTAAGCCACCCTCTGTAGTGCTGGCATCCATATGGGTAATGGTTCAAGTCCTGGCTGTTCCACGTCTGATCCAGCTTTTTGCTAATGCATTTAGGAAAGCAGTGGAAGATGGTCCTAGTCTCTGGGTCCCTGAACCTACATGGGAGACTTGGATGAAGCTCCTGGCATCTGGCTTTGGTATGGCCCAACTCTGGTCATTGCAGCTATTTGGGGAGTGAACCAGCAGATGGAAGATCTATCTGATCTTTCTCAAGATCTCTCTGTGTCTCTCTTCTCTCTCTCTCTCTCTCTCTCTCTCATTCACTCTGACTTACAAATACAAAAATAAATCTTAAACAAAAATAAGATGGGCCGGCACCATGGCTCAATAGGCTAATCCTCTGCCTGTGGCGCTGGCACCCTGGGTTCTAGTCCCGGTTGGGGCGCCGGGTTCTGTCCCAGTTGCCCCTCTTCCAGTCCAGCTATCTGCTGTGGCCCGGGAGTGCGGTGGAGGATGGCCCAAGTGCTTGGGCCCTGCACCTGCATGGGAGACCAGGAGGAAGCACCTGGCTCCTGGCTTTGGATCAGCACGGTGCGCCAGCTGCAGCGCACCGGCCGCAGCGGCCATTGGAGGGTAAAGGAAGACCTTTCTCTCTGTCTCTCTCTCTTTCACTGTCCACTCTGCCTGACAAAATAAATAAATAAATAAATAAGATGGTGATCTCAATTCTTTTCAACAAGTATATACTTAGAACCTCCATATATCCCAGAATTTGGGTAGTTACTGTGAGAGACATAAGAATCACACCACATCTCAAGATAAAAGCAGCATGGTTGAACAGTACAAACATATAAAAAACTTGAGAGTAATATTAGACATTACAATAAACATTTTCCAGTGCCTGATGCCTGGCTACAGTCAAGAAAAGAATAAGAACAAAGAACTTAAATAAAAACTTACAATAGATCATATTTACCGGCCCTCGCTTGCTCTCTTCATTGGCACAAAAGCACATACGGTCAGACAGTCAATTTTCCCCACAATATCACCTTCCAGAGACTGGGATTCTATTTTTGATTCTCATGCTTCTCTTAATAATCCATCAGAGTGGTATTGCAAATTAAATTGTTAACACTTTGCTAAACTTATTTTGTCTTCAGCTGTACCATGCAAGTCATTCTCACCTCTCAGAAGTTTTCCTCTAATCTAAATTAGCTTCAATGTTTACACGTTAAGTAGACTCTTATGTGGATTACTGTTGGTGCTTCTTTGAAGTATTCTGTATGCCCTTATTCATAAACTTCATCAAACATATTCTACTTACGCTTTATAAGCTGGAGATTTAATTTGAAATCTGTACAAAAATTTTTAACAAAACCTTTAAATAAAATTTCATATAAATTTAAAAGATATGGAGGGAGATTTAAATTCATCTTTCTAAATCTACATTCTCTTTCCCAGCTCCCTCACATATCAGGTGAAGGCAGTTATATGGTCCATCAAATGCCTGAACATCCTAACATACCTATGAAAAACATGTTTAAATTACCACATGTGTTGTTCAGGGTTCTCCAAGGAAAGAGAACCAATAGAGAAGATAGATGATAGATAGATAGATAGATAGATAGATAATGGATAGATAGATAGATAATGGATAGATAGATGTATAGATAGATGATAGATAGATGGATAGATAGATAGATAGATGATAGAGGAATTGACTCGTGTGATTTTGGAGACTAAGAATTCCCCAGATCTACAGTTGGCAAGCCATGAGCAGTACTAAAGTTAGTAGGCTTGAGACCAAAGAAAACCCAATGTTTCATTTTGGAAAAGATCAGTTTTTCAGTTCAAGTGAGCAGGCAGAATTCTCTCTGATTTGAGGGAACATTGGGCTTTTTGTTCTATTCAGGTCTTCAACTGATCAGATAGGGGCCACCCATATAGAGAAGATAATCTGCTTTACTTAGCCTACAAATTCAAAGGTTAATCTCATCTAAAATTACCCTCACACATGCATCCTGAATAATGGTTAGCCAAATAGCTGGGTACCCCATGACCCAGTAAAACTGACACATAAAATTAACTGTCACATCAACCTAACTAGCCACAGACTCTTCCACCCAGGGTTCTTCAATCTATGATTCTAGATTTTTCATGCTGCTCTTACTGAATAAATTTTTGTAGAATTATAATATTTTATTAAAAGACATCTATTTAACCAACCAGAAATACAGACAAATGAAGTAATAATCATTATACAGAAGCCACTGTGGGTCAAGAGCCTGACATTCTTTGTCAATAGTATGGAAAATTTCTGGTACTTTACCAGTATTACCTTGACCATCTGTATCCCACAGATGTCTTCCATAACCTTGGTAGATGACAAATGATTTGAAATAAAACACATGAATACCCAGTTCTAAGTCTAACCAACCTCCAGAAACCTACTAGTTAGAGCAGTCACAGTACCCTTTAAGTTCAGCTAACATGCATCAATATTGTATTTACCGTGACCCAACATCCCAATAGGTCTCCAGGACCAACGTCTTCTGAGTGACCACTTAGAACTGGAAACATGCTCATAGTTAGTAATATGCATATTTCTGGCCTTCAGAACATCTTAAAGGATTTGGCTATTGTAAGAGGCAAAATAAAAAAAAAAAAAAAGAAGTGTTTTGTTGAGAGTAGGCTATTGTCAGTGGTCTTTGGGAAAAAGCACAGGATTCACAAGACAGGCCTTTACAAGAATTGCTTTATAGAGAAAATATGAGGATCCAGCTTCTCTATGTGGGGAGGAGGGTGGTGAATTTCCTTCAGGCACAATACCTGTGCGGTTCTCCCACTGACTCATAGAATCTGTTGAAGCAGCTTTCCTGTGCTGTGGTCCCACAATAAACACCACCACACTTCCTCCACCCATCCCCCTTAGCCACCCACATCTTCCTCAGGGACACAAATAGCCTTTGGATTGGAAATAACTTAGACAGTTCCACTAATTTGTTTTACCCCCTAACTTCACGTTTATGGAACACTTTTTAGTTCCGGCAACGTTGCGTGTATATTATTAATTGAATTTCACAACAGTGGTGGGTTCTATTTTTTTCTTCCACTTTATGGAGATTTAAGGCTTTGAAAGGTTAGTCAGTTCCCCAAGGTCACACAATTACTGGGAAAGCTGATGCTGGAAATAAAGCCTGTCTACTTAAGATTTCTGAACTTTTCATCATTAATCTTTAAACCATGCTTTAGTGCTTTAGTGTCTCTCTCTGTTCAAGCATAGAAATCACAAGACCCTGAATACATGGTTTAAAGCAAACCTTACAAGAAGTCTTAGGACATTTCAAAGGAGGAAGGTTCTCCCATATGTGCAATGCATAAGAACAGTGTTTCTGGGCCTAATTGTTAAAAGAAGTATCTCTATGGAGTTTTGTGGGGTTTCTTGGGGTTAGGGTTGACAGAATATATATTTGAATTATTGTTTTGGATTATTAAAAAGAGTTCAACCATTTGAGAAGGAGGCAGCAACAGCCTTCAGTCTAGCTTCTTTATTATCCAATCAAAATCATAAGGCCCAAAACAACTTTGATTCAATTAACTCACATTGAGAGCCAGTGGAGAGGCTGATGGAATTGAAGGGAGTTCAGCTTCACTGAGCGAAACACTAGCAATTCTCACTCTCAAGGAGCATATAGAGTAATAAAGATGTGGACAAGTAAACAATCATAGTGAAACTTATTCTCCTATAATTACAGAAATTTGGTTCCAATAGAACTGGTGGTGAGCAGACCTACCCAGGTCATTGCATTAGCCACCGATTATCCCATCCTGCAGCCTGTGAAATTCAACTGTCAGGACCCCATCAGTGGTTTTAGAGTTGGATTTTCTCTAATATCAACTTAACAGCTGTGTGTTAGATCAGCAGATGACCAAAGGAATACTAAGCAGCCAAAGTCCTGTGTCACTACAGAAAATTCATATAAAATTGCATTCATTCTGCCAATCCAACTCCAGTCTTCATTTCTTCTCAGAACACCCTTGTGTCTGTCTTGCCTACCACGAGAAGCAATATATGGTAGGATTAAGAACATGGCTTAAGGGAACAACTACCGGATAGGAATTCAATACCACTTAATCAGCTCGTGATGCTGAACAAGGTATTCCTCCATCAGAAGTTCATGTATAAGTCTAGAACAATTAATACCAATCTTACAGAATTGGCTATGAAGATTAAATGGCATAATGTATGAAAAGCCTTCAGAAAACTTGCATAAAATGCATACTATTAAAATGTTCATGGATTTCAAACATTTTTGCAACAAAAGAAGCTTAACTTCTAATTTTAAAGTTTTCTAAAGTACCCTCATATGTAGAGTACTTCATCAAAGACTAGCACATAATAAATGTCTTTTACAAAGTAGCTTCCTAAGGAAGAAGGGACAGAGAATGCTTGGTTAAGAGGAACCAAAATATAGTTAAATAGAAGGTGTTCGTATTGTTCTATAGCACAGTAGGATAACTAGAGTCTACAACAGTTTATTACCTGCTTCAAAATAACTAAAGTGTCTGTGGGTTTTAATGCATAGAAATGACAAATGTCTGAGAGGATGGAAATGCTAGTTAGCCTGATTTGATCATTATACATCGTATATATCTACTGAATTGCCATACTGTACTCAATAAGTCCGTACAAATATTACACGTTATTAAATTTCTAAAATCGTATCACCTAGTGAAGTTGCAGCCGTGGCTCATATGTTTGTGATGATGTTGGTCACCACCAACTGCCTGTTCTCCCAGTCACATAAAAGTAAAGCACAAACAATATCTAGTATTGAATAATGATAATAAATAACTACACTACTTGCTCAGAAATAATACAGCTTCCTGAAATGTCTGACTCTTTCCTCTCTATTTCTTCAACTCCTAAGATTTTAAATGACAGATATTTGAAATCTGAATCAAATTCTCCTCTTCTGTGAAGCCTCTCTGACTATAGCAGCTTTTAGGGGAAATGGCATCCTCTAAATAAGCAGCCTTACACACTTATGCCTTGGATAATAAGATTATTAAACTCTGGCCACACCTTAAAAAGACATGGTGATATCCAAATAGGTTCAAGGGGCCGGCGCTGCGGCACAATGGATTAAAGCCCTGGCCTGAAGTGCCAGCATCCCATATGGGCGCCGGATCTAGTCCAGGCTGCAACCTCTCTGTTATGGCCTGAGACAGCAGTAGAAGATGACCCAACTCCCCGCATGAGAGACCTGGAAGAAGCTCCTGGCTCCTGGCTTTGGATTGGTGCAGCTCCAGCCGTCGTGGCCATCTGGAGAGTGAACCAGCCGATGGAAGACTCTCTCTCTGTCTCCACCTCTCTCTGTAACTCTTTCAAATAAATAAAATTTTAAAAAATCTAAAATAAATAAATGTAGGTTCAGGGGTGAGGAAAGACCAAATAGGCAAATCCAGGGCTGCTTATGCTGGTTTACCCTGGCCAGGTTGCTAGAGTGTTCCCAAAATGGGACATAATACCACGTTTCTACCTTACCCTTTTCCCTCCACACCTCCGAAGTTCTGGCCACAGAACCTAAGATAAGACCAGGCCTTGGCTATTTCATCTGTAAAATGGGATGATCCCTAGCCAGTATCAGAGTTGAACCAGATCCTAAGGTAAGATCTCTTCCAGCTCCAGATCTAGGAGAATACATCATCTGAAGCTAGGTGACCTCCACACCTGGCCGTGCTAGAGGCCCATTCTCTGAATTAGCAGAACATGCTGTTCTTGTGTCCCTCTATCCCCTCCAAAATCTGGAATTTCTGTAATCGGGCCATGAGCCAGAAGCTGCCAGCACACAGGCTGCCAGTAGGGCAGTGCCAGGGCTCTCTGATGTAAACAATGATGAGCAATGATTGAAGTTGGGCTCTGCCTACTCCTTTCTATGCTGTCTTCAGCCAAACGCCTGGAGGTTTTCATCTGCTGAGCCAAGCAGTGCTCAACAACAACATTATTCCTCCTTCCTGCCTGGACTCCTACCCCTCCCTCTGGCCATTGTATCAAAGGGTATCCTAAGTAAGGACTGGACAGCCATTCAGACTTCCTGTAAATAGGGAGGGCACTGGGAGAGACAGCCAGACTTCTGCTTCCTTTAACACTGGCTTGGTGACTAATTCCCAAGAGGATTGAGAAACAGACCAAAGAAGGGACTGGAGACTTATTTTGGCTGGAGAAGAAGGGGAGATTTCTGATCAGAGGGTGCTAATCTAGTCTAAAGCAAGCAAATCCTGCCTGCCACCAGGTGTTCTGACACGGTGGGAGATGGTCTATGGGAGAGTGACCAGCATCCTAAGGTGAACTCTGTCCCTGACATGAGTGGGAAGGCAGCTGTCCACTGGAGCCACTGCCTACACCTATGCAGAGTCTATGCAGACTGTGGCCTCCTAAGAATACCTGGCCCACACACAGTCTAGTCTCTACTCGCCAAACTGTATTCTACGTCTGCCCAGAGAGTTGCATTTTCTTGTTCTCACAAACACTGCATAAGAGCAAGCATGGGTTCTGTGTGCACCCATGTGTCTTACCTCCCAGTGCTGTGGCATTCCTCCTACTTTTCTTCCTCCTTCCCTAGTACATTCTCTCTCCCTTTTTTGATTATATAACTTAGTTGTCATTCCTTACCCATTCATTCATTCATTTGTTTCTTTGTTCATTGATGGAATTATGAAACTAAGACTCAGAAGGTTAAGAACTTGACTTAGGTCAAACACATCATAACCAACTACACCTGCATAAAGAGAAACCTTCTGACTCCAAGTCCAGTGCTCTTTCCCCTTTACACATTCACACCAGACAGCTTTTTTCCTTATTGCTGATAATGTCTGGAATAGAATTTCCCTAGATTCCTTCATAACTTGCTCTTATTCATCATTCAGATGTTAAGTCCAAAATCACCTCTTTAATAACCTTTTTGCCTAAAGGAGTTTCTCACTCTATCACCCAAGAACACTGACCCATTGCCTGTTTTTATTTTCGTTATGATATGCATTCCTCTTGCAGATCTGACTCTTTTCTATGTACTTCGTTTATTTGTTGAGGTAGATTAGATTATTTGCACCAAGTAGTCTCACTTTTTCACAGCACTGTGGCAAGTATGCATTTTCCCAGTCCATTGACCTGAGACTTGATCATGCAACTCACCTTGGCCCTGAAATGTGGTTGGAAGAGACACTGAAGTTTAAGGGATATAAGAAACCTCAATAGCTCCTGTGCTTCTGAGACCTTCACCTGACTGTGAGAAGAGCTTGTCTAAGTTCATCACTGACCTTTCAACCAAAGCCTTGAAATGAAAAATACATGACACAAACCAGAACCCACTCACAGCATGGAACAGACTCTCCATAGCCACCCCCAGATCCGAGAGCAACACTGAGTAGGGATCAAAGAACTGAGCTGGAACAATGTGAACCACAGACTGATAAAAGTGAAAGAACAAACTAGAAGACCCCAATTATAGTTGGAGATTTCACTTTCACTCAAAAATTTATAGAGTGACTAGAAAGAAAACCAACCAGGACATGGAAGAACTGATCAATGCTGTCAACCAACAAAATCTAATCAATATTTACAGAGCATTCTATTCCACTGCAGTAGGCTATGCATGTTTTCAAGTGCCCATATAACCTACACCAAGGTAGTCTATATTACACAAGATAAGTGAATCTCAAGAAATTTCAAAGGTGAACATCTGACCTAGCATTTGGAATACTTGTGTCCGTCCCATTTAGGAGTAGCTGGATTCAATTCCTAACTTAATTCCTGATTCCAGTTTGTGCTACCACACACCGTTTGCTCAAGTACTTGGGTCCCTGCCACCTGTGCAGAAGACCTGGATTGAGTTTCCACCTCCCAGCATTCTCTTTGCCCACCCTTGGCTGCTGCAGGCATTTGAGGAGTGAACTAGGGGATGGGAAATCTTTCTTTGCCTCCCTGCTTCTCAAATAAACAAAATAAAAAAAATTTTTAAGTTCAACTTAATCATTCAGAGCGTGTTCACCAACCATGATGCAATTGAACCAGAAGTCAATAACAGAAAAATAATAAGAAAATTTTCAAACATTTTGCAACCTAACAATACACCTTCAAACAGCCCAGGTTCAAAGAGGAAGTATAAATAAAATTGGAAACACATGAAACAGAATGAAAACTAAAACATAACATACTAAAATTTGTGGGATACAGTTGAAGCCATTTAGAGAGGAAAATTTACAGCATTAAATGCATATTTCAGAAAAGCCAGAACACATCAAGGAGGCAATATTCTCATCTTAAAAATTCTCTGAAGTTTTCAAGAATCCAGCAAAATAAGATCAAAATAAGACAAAGCAGCTAGAAGGAAGGAAATAATAAGCAGGAGAAATCAATGACACTTAAAACAGAAAAATAACAGAGGAGGCCAATGTAGCAAACAACTGGTTCTTTGAGAAGATCAGTAAGATTGACAAACCTCTAGCAACACTGGTTTAAAAACAGGATAGAAGACATAAATTACCACTTCAAGAATGAAACAAAAGATACCACTACAGACCCTAGAGACAGCAAGAGATGATAAGGTAATACCACAAGCAACACTATGCATATGATTTCAACAAATTAGATGAAATAAATGAATTAAAAAAAAACTATCACAACTCACCCATTATGAAATAGGTCATAGCTCTGCAACTAATATGGAAACTAAAATTATAATGTTAAAACAACCTGAAAAAGGAATCTTCAGGACCAGACAGCTTCACTGGAGAATTATACCAAACATTTAAAGAAGAATTAACTGGCTTTTGCATTTTTGTTTTTATGATTTGAATATGTAAAATTATTATGATTTTAGACTTTTAAAATAATCTTGTATAATGAAGCTTTTTATATGTATGCATATGCCTACACATTTCAAAAAATAATTTTCCCTTTTTTAAAAACAGTATCATTATTGCTGTGAGGACTTAAGAGAAAATTCTATTATTTTTACAATCATAAAAATTATTTATCCAAAACAAGATAAAACAACAAAAAACACAGGCTGGCATTGTGGCATAGCAGGTTAAACCTCCATCTACAACAACGGCATTCCACTTGTGTACCAGTTCAAGTCCCAGCTACTCCACTTCTGACCCGGCTCCCTGCTAACAGCCTGGGAAAGCAGCAGAAGATGACCCAAGTACTTGGGCTCCTGCACCCATGTAGGAGGCCTGGAAGAAGCTCTGGGCTCCTGGCTTAGGCCTGGCCCAGCCTCGGCTATTGTGGCCATTTGTGGAGTGAACCTACAGATAAAAGACCTCTCTCTCTTTCTTTCTCCCTCTCTCTCTCCGCACCATCATCTCTCCTCCTCTCTCTGTAAGTCTGCCTTTCAAAAAAAATTTTTAAATAAATCTTTTTTTAAAAGAAAAAGGGACAAAAAACAGTTCAGTATTAAAAATGATTATAGCTTCATTTGACAACCAACATCTTTATTGTGAAATACGTATCTTCTCCTCTGGTATTCTTTTCAATGAAACAATTTGCACGTCCAAAATGACTGAGTTCTTTCAAGCTTTATTAACAGCAGATAAAAATCAATGTGGTCATCTTTCAGCTAGTCATACTTAGTAGGTTTCAGACAAGTAATTAATATTAAAATAGCACATATAGTTTGACTATTCATTTAAGGCTAAGGAAGCCTATTTGAAGCATTCTATGGTTGAATGACCTTCAATGATTTGTATGTGTAGATTATCAAATGTCATGGTTGAGCTAATAAGCCATGAACAGCTTCCAATTCTTTTTTAGCTAAGTAGTGCCAATAATGTTAATTACTTAAAGAAGAATTTGCTTTAATACCACACAATCCCTTCCAGGAAGTAGAAGAGGAATGAAGACTCCTCAATTTGTTTTTTGAAGCTAGTATTAAATTAACACCAAATATGGACAAATACAGTACAAAAAAGAAAGCTACATACCAATATCCTTCATGTATATAGACACAAAAATCCTTTACAAAATACTAGCAAATAGAATTTGGTAATACAAGGCTGGGTGTTTGGTGCAGTAATTAAGATGCCTCGTGAGATACCTACATCCTTTATCAAAGTACCTGGGTTTGAATTGTGGCTCCCAATATCAGCTTCCTGCTAGTGTTCACCTCAGGAGGGAACAAGTAATATCTCATCTACTTAGGTTTCTTCCATCCACATGGGAGACCTGTATTAACTTCCTGGATCCTGACTTCAGCCTAGGCCAGCCTTGGCTGTTACGGGCATTTGGGGAGTGAACCAGTCATGGGATATCTCTGTTTGTCAGTCTCCCTACCTTTCAAATGAATAAAGTAAAATAAGGGAAAAAGAATTTAGCAATATATAAAACATATAAAAAGAATGACATATCAGTAGAATTTATTCCAGGCATTCAAGACTAATATAATATTTAAAATAAATAATGTAATATATTATATTAACAGATTAAAGAGGAAAAAAACTCATGATCATATCAATTGATGCAGAAAATATTTATCAAAATTCATGATAAATACTATTCATGATTTTTAAAAAGTATAGTTGAATCATATGGCAAGTCTACTTCTGTTTTTTTAAGAAAGTGGTTTCTACAGTGTCAGAACTAATTACACTCCCACCAACAGTGTGTAAGACTTCCCCTTTTTCTACATCTTTGCCAACATTTGTTATTCTCTGTCTTTTGGATAAAAACTATTTTGACAAGGGTGAGAAGATATTTCATTGTTGTTTTGGCTTTCACTCATTTGTTCATCATTTCATTCATTCCCCAATGACTAGTCATACTGAGCACTTTTTCATATATTTTTTTGCCAATTGTATTCAGCAATCTGTATACTGGGTATATACCCAAAAGATGTAAATATATTATACCAGGGATAAAAGCTTTGTAATGTTTATGGCAACACTGTCCACAATTGCCAAAACTGGAGTCATCCAAGTTGTCCATCATTAGAAGAATGGATAAAGAAAATGTGGTGTGTGTCTGTGTATATATTTATATATATTATATATATATATATAATGAAATTCTATCATTTTCATCAAAATGGCTACAACTAGAGCACATCATGCTGACTGAAATAACCTAAACACAAAAACACAAACAACACATATTCTTCCTTTTATGTGTTGGTTAAATTATTTAGAAAGAAAAATCAGAAAACAAAAATGAAAAAGAAAGAAATGTCTATGTATATCAATTTTTCTGAAAATATAATGTTTATCAAACTTTGTTCAAACAAATCTTAAGAATGATATAGCACTACAGTTGTAATGATCTGTAACTGTTTTAAAACTTACTGTGTATGATTTCATTTGATTATTGTTTATAGTGCTTGTTGATATTGCTGATGAAATATGATCTTTTTACTTTTATTTATTGAACTCTCTATTGACTATACTATAAATTAAAATTAAAAATATGTTATCTCAAAAGTTAAAAAAAATTTAAATTATAGCTGAAATTCTACTAGTTATTTTATGGATTCAAAAGGAGTCCTGCCTCCTTAATAATCATAGTTAAAGGTAGGGTTGAATTCACACTAACTGAATTCACATTCTTCTCAAAGAGGATTTGCTGGATGTGCTGTATGTGGGGGAGGACTTCAGGAGAGATTAAATGATGCCTTCTATTAAGGTCTGAAGTACCCTAGAAGAGGAAAGTTACAACATGGAACTTCCCTACAGCTGGGGAAGCTGTGGACCTGCACAGAAACAGCACAGTGCCCCCCCTTTTTATTGGTTCTAGGTCCTGAAATCTGTGAGTAAGAACACAGCGACTCATTATTTTGCTTGACTATTTGTTTCTTTGAAGTTTTTCACTTCTACAATCTATAGAGTCTTCAGATGCATTCTGTACTTGCTGTCGTCAATCATTTGCGCTGGAAAGCACTCAAAAGAAAATCATGTTCAGCCTCTTCTAGACTCTGGAAATTCTCTCCCTGATACAGAGGGCAGTTGAAATTATTAGGATAAACTCTGGGGTCACAATGTCTTTCTGAAGGTATGTGAAAGGTTCTCCCCTGAAAGAGTTATCATGCTTGCTTTCTCTGGACTCAGAGGTCACAGTCTAAACACTTGCCTAAGCTCAGAGCATCCCAGCATTGAAACATGATAAACTTGCTATCAGCATTCTTCAAAAAGCTCATGAAAGTGGGATTAAAAGATACGTTTATTTCATTGCAAAAAACATTTGAAATTCATGCACATGAGAGAGAGCTCCTTAAAGAGTTCATAGAAAATGCATATTATGAAAAAACTATACATGATTTAAAAAAATTTTTGCACTCAAACTTATCTTTTAATGCCATTTTCATGAACTTTTTGAAGTACCCTTGTGTTACTAGATGTGATCACCCATGGGCAAAACACTCAGCTTGGATGTTCTGTGGTGATTTTGGGCTCTCAGTAAGTTGCAGGATTTAAGGACTTTTGAGACTTATCACAAGGGTTGTGTGGGGATCTTCTGTAAGAGCTCACAATTTTGTTTCATCTCAAGAGAAATGCTCACAGGATAATAACTACTCCTGTTTAGCTCACCAAAGGGAACTCTTAACTGTGGTGTATTCAGATAACTAGCAAAAGCCAAATTCATTCCAAATTAAATTGATGAAAATATATGGCATATTGACATTAGAGCTTGTGACTTCATTGTTATATATTTTCAACCTGGTACAATATCATCAGTTAGTAGCTAATTAATGAATGCTTACATATTTGAACAGGTCACTACCCTGAGATTCTAGAGCTGCACTATCCAATATGGTAACCACTAGCCGCATACTAATCCAGTATATAAGAACTATACTATACAAATATTTCAAGAACTTGGCTCTAAAAATGAAATTATCTCAAATATTTCTATTTTGATTGCATGATAAAAATGGTAATATTTTGGATTTATTAAGCTAAATGAAGTATTTTCTCCCCCAACCTCCCTCCCTCCCTCGGCCCTCCCCTCTCCCACTCCCTCTCCCATCCCGCCCTTCATCAAGTTTCATTTTCAATTACCTTCATATACAGAAGATCAACTTAGTATACACTAAGCAAGGATTTCAACAGGCTGCACTCACACAACCGTACAAGGTATAGGGCATTGTTCGACTAGTAGTGTTGTTTTTAAGTTTCATAGTTAAACACATTAAGGGCAGAGAGCCTACGTGGGGAGCATGTACCCAGTGACTCCCGTTGTTGATTTAACAATTGGCACTCTTATTTATGATGTCAGCAATCACCCAAGACTCTTGCTATGAGCTGTCTAGGCTATGGAAGCCCCTTGAGTTCACCGACTCTGAACTTGTTTAGTCTAGGCCATATCACAGTGGGGGTTCCTTCCTCCCTTCAGAGAAAGGCGCCTCCCTCCTTGATGGCCTGTTCCTTCTGCTGGGGTCTTGTTCACCAGGATCTTTCATTTAGATTGTTTTTTGCCACCATGTTATGGCTTCCCATGCCTGTGAGACTCTCATGGACCTTTTAGCCAGATCCGAATGTCCCAAGGGTTGATTCTGAGGCAGGAGTGCTGTTATGGGCATTTGTCATTCTATGAGTCTGCTGTGTGTCCTGCTTCCCCTGCAGGATCGTTCTCTCCCTTTTAATTCTATCCTTCATTGTTTGCTTACACTGGTCTTATTTGTGAAATCTCTTCGACAGTTACCCTATCTTTTTGATCTGTTGTGTATTTATACTTATCACTTTACCAAGTGCACTGGCATTGGTACCTGCCTCCTTGGTAAGATTGAGCTGAAATCCCCTGGTACATTTCTAGTTCCACCATTGGAGGTAAGTCCGAGTGAGCATGTGCTGACCTATATATCTCCTCCCTCTCTTATTCCCACTCCTATGTTTAACAGAGATCACTTTTCTGTTAATTTTAAACACCTAAAAATGATTGTGCATTGATTACAGAGTTCAACCAGTGGTCTTATGTAGAACAAACAGAGAGTATTTTTTAAAGATTTATTTATTCATTTGATAGAGTTACACAGAGAGAAGGAGAGGCAGAGAGAGAGAGAGGTCTTCCATCCACTGGTTCACTCCACAATTAGCCTCAATGGCCGGAGCTGCGCTGAACTGAAAGCAGGAGCCAGGAGCTTCTTTAGGGTCTCCCATGCGGGTGCAGGAGCCCAGGGGCTTGGGCCATCTTCTACTTCTTTCCCAGGCCATAGCAGAGAGCTGGATCAAAAGTGGAGCAGCCGGGACCCTAACCAGTGCCCATATGAGGTGCTGGCACTGCAGGTGGCAGTTTTACCTCCTACACCACAGCACCAGCCCCAATGAAGTATATTATTATAATTAAATTCATTAAAATTTCGTATTGTGGTTTCTAGAAAAAAGTTTAATTACATATGTTACTAACAGTATATTTCTTT
Source organism: Oryctolagus cuniculus (assembly GCF_964237555.1). NCBI lineage: Eukaryota > Metazoa > Chordata > Mammalia > Lagomorpha > Leporidae > Oryctolagus > Oryctolagus cuniculus. The sequence continues at coordinate 123,071,896 of NC_091436.1, read as the reverse complement.
TGACAACATTGTTCTAGCTAATTTCTGACTTTGCCAATAAAGGCCTCACACTTTTCTTCAAATAGCATATCTTCCAATCAACCATGACATAGTCTTTCCTACTTCACGCCTTGAAACTTACCCCAAGATTCATCCTTTGGGTATACAACAGTGACACTATATGACATTTTCCAAAAAAGCATTTATCATGAATTTTTGATATATATGTGGGAGATAGAAATTCTCAAACCTTCCCTCAAAATCCATTAACATAGGTTAGTTTAGAATATTAGAACATTCATTTATTTGATCTTGGAGATAACAATTAGTTCAAGTTGAATTTCAGAGCACGAAAGGAACTAGCACCCAAGTAATCAGGGAGCATGGAAACCAGTGATGTCAAGATTCAGAATAGCAATAGAATGAGGTCCTGCACTAGCTGGCTACCCAAGGATCAGGGTCTCAGGGCAGGGTGAATAGCAGGTACTGAAAGCCAGTGATTGACAAGGGTGTGCATACAGCTTTGCCTCCTTTCTGCCCTCTGTCCAAAGCCATCACCAGAAGCAAGAAAAGGCTCCTGCTTACCACCCACTGCCGGGCAAGAATCTTGCCACTGAATGCCAGGCACAGAGGCCCTTTCCTTTTTTTATAAGTGAATTCTTGCATCCTGGCTTTATTCAAAGGATTAAATGGGATAATTTGGAGAAATGCCTGGTTCAGAATAAATGGCTAATAAGCAGTAGCAACTATGACTTGTATTTCCTCTATCACCTTAGGAAAAATCTACACAGAAGGACCTGAGGATGTTCTCACAGCCACTTAAGGAGGAAAGTCTGTGTTGTCAAAAAAGCAAAATGGCAAAACACAAATTCAAATCAGTAGCTAATATTTAAAGTGATATGCAAAGTTGTTTGTGCAGCTTCTAAATTCAAATGGCTAAAGTGTCTTCTAACCAGAAACTATAAATTTATTTTCCAAATATTAAAGAGCATTAAAAGCACTTATCTTGTCAAAGCCATTTTAATGTCTGACTAACAGCAGGGAATGTTCTCATACTACCTAACACTCAGCAAGTTCTCCACAACTGCTGAAAGAAAATCCATAGACTTGATTATTAAATGTCTGAAGCAATCCAGGTGGCTTCTTCTCCTTTCTCATGGCAGACTTATCCCCTAGGACAAAAGTGTTCAGTTGTTAGTGCTTGGTCTCTATAAATTACACTTGTAAAACTGGAAAGAGTTGAGCATCCATTCACAATCCAGAGAAATACTCAGTGCTGGTGCTGTGAGAGATGCTGAAATAACAAGGAACAATGCTGGTAGTGTAGGCTCTAGGACTCACAAAGAAACTATGGAGAGCCATGAGGTACAAGGAGGAAATGGCTGTTCCCAGAGGTAGGGGGCAGGGTATTATTCAGAAAAGCCTCATAACAGAGATGAAAGAAACCTCAAGTTGGGTCTTCAAGATTTGTAGGTAATGTGGCATTAAAGGGGGATGAGGGGAGAGGAAAATGGAGTGAAGGGACAAGTAAGAAAAGGCAGAAAGAAAAGCAGGGATTCTGAGCAAAGTGAAAGCAGAGGGTGTGTTGAGCATGTGCCTGTACATTGGGTGGAGTGCCAGAGGTTCAGGTGAGAAAATAACCTGGAGAGCTGAGGGATGAGCTGGAGCCAGAGGATGCTGACCTTTATTGGTCTCACTGAGGAGTATGGACCTCCGTCTAAACTCAGTAGGGAGAGTTGTTGGAGAAAGTTCACACCAGCTATTCTGTAGGAGATGGATTACAGACAAAATACTGCAGGCAACAAGAGCCTCTTAATATTCTAGGAAAACGACAGGAACAGGGGAGAAAGGGAAGAGCAAACATCAATACACATCAGAGATACTAAGGAGGTCAAGACCATGACTTGGTGACAGACTAACTATAGAAGGAGAAAAGGGGGAAGAAACTAGGATGACCTCAGGTTTCTGACTTGGGTGAGTAGATGGATGGTGTCATCCCCTGGATTGGGGTATAGATTTTATATAAAAAAAAAAAGGTTTTAAGATGCAAGTTGAGTTTGAACTTCCTGTGTGTCATCTAAGAAGGGAGAGAACTTGAAGCAAGCAATTAGAACTTAGGGAAAAATCTGTGGTGGAGATACAAATATAGAGATCATCATTATGTCGGTAGAACATGGAACCACAGACACAGAAGAGATTATCCAAAGACCATGTGAAGGTACAAGACTCAAGGAACCCCAACAGCAGGAGCATTTAGGAATGGGAATGGCAGAGGGGGTGGAAGTCAACAAAGGGGAGACAGAACATCAGGGGCTAGAGGTGTCATGGAAATCAAAGGTAGGATTGCAAGAAGAATGATGTGATCATGGGGACAGGGGCTGTGTAACAGTCAAAAAAGACAAGGCTAAAATAGTTCTTTGTGTCTAATTAAAAGGTCTTTTTTTAAAATAGTGATTCTATGAGATGATAGATATATTAATCTGCTTCACTACTGTAATCATTTTATGATCCACATATATCCCACAATATCATATTGTGAAACTCAAATGTACACCGTCAAATGTATCAAAGGAGGGGCATAGGTGCCTTATTCCAGAACTATTCCATTGGAATTGTGGGCTGTGAGTAGGAGATTTTTGTAGAGGAAGTGGAAGGCTTAAAAAGGAGTCCACAGTCATGAAAATGCAGTTTGCAGACTGTCCACAGAAGCAGAGATGGCCCCTGTAGACTATTTTTTGAAGCACTTTGACTGTGAAGGAAAGGGAAGAAGAAAAGTCATGGTGCAGAAGAAGGGAAGAAATATGCAGATTAAGGGAAGGTATTCTGCATAGGAGCTGAGCCTTTTTGTAGTTCGTGGGGAGAGAACCAATTGTCAGAGGAAAGCAAAATACAATATGGAGCAGAAATAACCTGGAACCAGTTCCTGGAGGAGCATTGTGATGAGGACTGTTGGTTAACTGGAGAAAGGCTGCCTTTGTCTGAAACCAGAGGAAAGAAGAGGTGGGTGAGGTGCTTCCTCAAGTTTCTCAATGAAGTCGGAGGTCAGTGTATCTGTTGGCATAAGAAGGCCCAAAGTGGAGATGAAGGATTAGGAGGGGAGAGGTGGAGGAGAGTACATGACCATTTTCATGATAGCTCAGATTTGACCCTCCCAATGAATAGGAAACATCATGTTAGAGAGAAAAAAGGACTTTGTTTAGGCTGCAGTTCCCAAGGTGGTTTTACTCAGAAGAAATAAGAAAGTTTCTTGGAATATATTTCACCCATTATTTTTTCACAATGTTGTGTTGTGCTTATGTTGATTAAACTGGCCTTTGTTCTTGTGAGTAATCAAGGAATACCCTGGGAAGAAGCATGTCACAGCATGGAAGACAGCTACACTCATTTCTGCCTGTGGGTTGAATTAGCTGCCACCTCGGACTCATCATCACTCTGCCTATTAAGATGACACAACCATCCTGACGATGGAGAATTACAGTAAGTCTGATTTGGCAATCACAGAGCTTATTAAGGATCCTTGTGAAAGGGATGAGGTTTGTGCACTGAGGGGAAGCAGAGCTGCTCTGTACAACAGAGCATTGTACAGCAGAAAAGCTCTGACGAGAAAGGGTACAGCGTCCCTTTGGCGAACAGATCATGGGACCAGCAAGATGCTATCTTGGCTTGTCAGGCTCAGAAAAAAAAAAAAAAGAAAAAAAAAGGTCTTGAAACAATTTGGGCAGAAAGACAATGGGATTCTTCATTTCTTGGCACAGGGATGAATGAATCTTTATCCCAAATGCAAAGCAGGCATTAAATCCAAGGACAATAAATGGTGAGGCCAGCATTCCAGCAACAGTCACAGGCTTTCTCTGTGTGCTCCCAGTGAAAACAGTCCCACAGAGCTTCAAAGAGACATGTGGATTTCTTTTTCTCTTCTTAAGTAAACAAAATTAAAAAAGAACAAGCACTTCCTACAGCTGTGGATGTCCAGATTTCTCCCTCTCCTGATCTAACCCTGACCCCAATCCAAGGAGCCCGCACTATTCTTGCTTAAGGCAATGTGTACATCTGGTAGACCTGAGGTTGAACTTGAAGCTCAACAAGACTAGAATACCTTCCAAATCATCCAAAGCAGAACACGTTTTCTTGAGCCCATTGCGCTTCATTGCCTTTTGCTATTCTTTGAGGATACACATAAGACCTTCAAACAAACCCCAATACTAAACAGGTATAAGTATGTTTACAAAATAGATAAAGTGGAGAGAATCAGATACTTCGTGTCCCAAAAGTGTCCATTTTGATACTCTAAGTAGCAAGCTTCTTGATATATTTAAAAAATCAGTTTTTATTTATGGAAATAAATGACTTTGGTCTTCAAGTACAAAGGGACATATCAGAATTCCCTTAGCTCAGCCTTCAGCTCCTGATAGAGAAGCTTCATGCTAAACACTTGCCTGGAAAAAAGCTGATGCTGGTCAGGCTGGGACCTGGAGTCAGCTGCCTGGTTTCTTCCCACTTCCTCTCATGCTGGCAGAGTGCCAGCCCCATAAAAAGTCTTGTCTTTGTAGGGGCCGGCAAGGATCTTTGTGGAGTCACCTCTTGCCACTTCCCAGAAATCACTCTTGAGTCAGGGAATTGCAAATAGCATTTGCTCCACATCACGTGATTCCCTCCTCCCACAAACACCCCTCCTTGAGTCCCATGGTTTACATATTCCCACAAGGTCAAGTCAAGGACATTTGGTCACATGTAGAGTGATGGAAACAACACACACTGAGTAAGTTCAGGGATTAAACATTTTGCTAATTCCATGTAGGGTTTCACGTGGGACTGCTTGCCTTTGACTGAGAGCTGTCCTTTTCTTGGAGCAAGACCAAAGTGTGAGCCATCCTACCGGGCAGACAATTCTGTTTCAGTCCCATGAATACTTGTATTTCTGCCTTACATTTGTTAAACATAACAAGGACCAAAAGCAATTGAGAACCTAGGCCTCAAAAGAAACTGACAATCCAGACAAAAGACAAGAAACACACAGATCCAAGGAATAATTTGTTGATTCATTCATGCAAGCTACATATTTTTGTTAAGGCTACTTTCTACCAGGCATATACAAGATACTGGAAAATAACAATAAATATGTCTTGGCCTTATCCTCATAAAGTTTGCAGTCCAGCTGATAGAAACAGATTCACTGGTAAACACTTGCACTGTCGACAGGAAAGCTTTCAAGGCCAAGGATGGCAGGAAATTGGATAGGGACAGAAATAACTTGTGTTTCCAATAAATGCTGTAAGAATTCACAGCAGAAGAAATGAGAAAGCTATGTGGAGAGACAGCATTTAATTATTTGCCTTTAATTTTCTTGTTTTGAAAGAGTCATTTATTTATTTATTTATTTGAAAATCTGAGTAAGAGAGACAGACAGAGATCTTCCATCTACTGGATCACTCCCCAAACACCCACAACAGCCAAAGCTGAGCCTACCTGAAACCAGGAGCCAGGAACTCCATCTAGGTCTCCCACATGGGTGGCGGGTACTCAAGTCCTTGAGCCCTCATCTGTGGCTTCTGAGGTGCAGTAATCTTCAATCAGCACTCTGATAGGAGATGCAGGTATCCCAAGTGGTGGCTTAACTTACTTTGCCACTTACCCATCCCTTTAATTTTATTTTGGTAAGAACATTTAAACCAAAATCTATACTCCTAACATATTTTGTAATACACAAAACAATACTGTTATTTATGGGCACTATGGTACCATGTTGTACAGGGTATCACTAGAATTCACTCATCTTATATGACTGAAACTGCAACCACACAACAGCAAACCTCATTTGCCTCTCCACCAGCCCCTGGCAGCCACAATCCTACCCATTGCTTCCATGAGTTTGACTCATTTTTCAGATGTATCATATAAATGGAAACATGCACTCTCTGTCCTTGTGTAATTAGGTTGTTTCACTTAGCCTAATATCCTCCAGGTTCATCCATATTGTCACATATTGCAGGATTTCCTCCTTCCTTAAGGTTCAACAATATTCCATTGTGTGTATATGGCACATTTTGTAAATCCATTTACCCACTGTTGAACATTTAGGTTGTTTACACATCTTGGCTTTGCAAACAATGCTGCATCCTTGCACCAGTTGTTAAATCTCTGGGACTCAGTTGCCTTATTTGAAGCAATAGTATCCACTTGGTGCAATTACTGTGGGGAACAAGTGAGTTAAACATGGAATATGTTTAGAATCATGCCTGTCATACAATATGTACTCAATAAATATTTTGTGTTATTGTAAATTAACTATGATTAATTATAATATCTTATATTAATTACATTTTTATAATTAATAATAATATGTGTTATTATTAAATCTTGGAAAAGAACTGAAAGATACGCTAATAATGGCTAGTACTTAGTGAGTGCTTACTGTGGGCCTACAAATGTACTGAAGGCTCTATAAGTGTATTAGATAATCTCATGCATAGTAAAATATTAGCAAAGTATATATATATATGGCAGTGGAGGCACAAAGAGAGGGCTGGAAAAGTCTTCCTTCTACCCCTGCTTGATAACTTCCAGTAGCATCTGTTCTACGTCAGGTATATAGATTCTGAGCTTGTGACATGGACACCAGCAGGTGTGACGTATTGAAGAAACTTTCAGAAGACAGGGAGAGCAAGAAGGACATGGATCAGGAGAAAAGCAAAACAATGACATGACCATACCTGAGCTCTACTCTGTCTAACCCCATTGGGGAATGCTGGAGTGTAAAGCATTCTGCTGAGTTGGTTCTGCTTGAAGCAAGGGGACCACCGATTGTACCAATCAGTTGTTGACTGCAGGCTGCCCCTAGGGTGGGGGTGGAGACATAACCTCCCTGGTGGCTCCAGTTGGCATAGGGCAAGTCTCTAAAGGGAGAAGGGAGCAGCTGGAAACTGTTAGCAGCTGGTGAAGGAAAGATATGCTGGCTTGGGAAAAGGGACCTGGGTGTTGCTTAACAAACCACCCAAAACTTAGTGGTTGAAAACAAACACAATCATTTATTTTCCTTACAAATCTACAATTTGAGCAAGGCTTGGCCAGCACAATTTATCTCTGTGTTATATAGAATCAACTGGGGTAGCTTGAAACTGGGGGTGACTTGGCTACTGACAACTGGATCCATCTGAAGACTGCCACAGGCAGTGGATACTGGCTGGAACACCTGCACATGTCACTTCTGTATGAGGTTGCTTGGCTTTCCCATGACTTTGGACTCCAAGAGAGACCTTCCCAAGAGAACAAGGAGAAAATGCTTAGCATTTTGATGGCACAGCCTTAGAAGTCACCTGGTGTCACTTCTAACTTACCCTCTTGGTTGTGGCACTTACAAGAGTCCACTCAGGTTCAAAAGGAGGTGCTATGCCTTGAGTATTCACATTCCCCCTAATTCGCATGTTGAAACCCTAATTTCCTATGTGATGGCATATGGAGGTAGGAATTGGGGGAGATGACTAAATGTAGATGAAGTTGTAAGTGAAATGCCCTTGATAGGATTAGTGTCCTTACAAGAAGAGGAAGGGAACAGATCGCCCGCTCTCTCTCTCTCTCTCTCTCTCTCTCTCTCTCTCCACCTTGAGGACACAGCCAGAGGACAACGTTCTCTAGAATAAGGGGCTTCTCCAGAACCAAATAACCTCTTGAACTCTCTTGCTTCAAAAATTGTGAAGAATGAATGCTTGTTTGTTAGACACTCAATGATAGTGTTTTTATTATTATTATTATTATTATTATTATTGACAGGCAGAGTGGACAGTGAGAGAGAGACAGAGAGAAAGGTCTTCCTTTGCCGTTGGTTCACCCTCCAATGGCCACCGCAGCCGGTGCGCTGTGGCTGGCGCACCGCGCTTATCTGATGGCAGGAGCCAGGTACTTCTCCTGGTCTCCCATGGGGTGCAGGGCCCAAGGACTTGGGCCATCCTCCACTGCACTCCCTGGCCACAGCTGAGAGATATGGCCTGGAAGAGGGGCAACCGGGACAGAATCCGGCGCCCTGACCAGGACTGGAACCCGGTGTGCCGGCGCCGCAAGGCGGAAGATTAGCCTAGTGAGCCGCAGTGCCGGCAATGATAGTGTTTTGTTAGATGAGCCTTAACTAAGACAGGAGGTGTAATAGCCGTCTAGGCTACTATAACAACACACCACACACTGAGTGGTTTAAATGACAGAAATTTTATTTTCAAACAATTCTGGAACTGCAAGTCCAAGCTCAAGGTGCAGTTGGGCTGGTTTCTCCTAAGATTACTCCTTGGCTTGCAGGTGGCCACCTTCTTATTGTGTCCTCCCATGGTCATCTCTCTCTGTGTGACACACCAGAGATCTTCTCCTGCTGAATATAAATTTTCTTTATTCACAAGCACACCATTCCCTGTGGATGAGAATCTACCCCAAATACTCATTTTCATATGATCACTTAAAGACACTACCTCCAAATAAGGCTACATTCTGAGGTATTAGGGGTTAGGGCATCAGCATACAAATTTTGAGAAAACACGCTTTAGCCTAGGCCCAGTAGCAGGCAAACAGACTCTACCACTTGGTGGGAGAAGGGACAGCATCATGTTGTAGGAAGAACATCTGGGATGGAATAGATTCTGGGGACCACTTCTGGAAAATACAATCCATGTCAGGCTCTGCATCAATCTACATCAGTTTCCTACACCTTCTTCTTTGATGAGCACAAGTAGAATGTTAAGTGAATAAACTGACACAAGTCTCTCTGGCTGTCATCTTCCAATGAGTTCTCCTGTCCTTAAACTTTTTTGGCACAGAAATTCTAGAGCCATCACCCTTTCTGGGTGATGGAATCATGGATGCTCTGCTATTTTTAATAATAATATATACATTCTTACAAATAGGTTGTATATTGTATAAATTGCATAGATTAAGACAAAATGCTATAAAAACATTCTATTGTTGGAATGTGACACTGGTAAAGTACTACTTAAACTCCCAAGCATGGGGACCAGCATTGTGGCAGAGTGGCTAAAGCTACCACCTGTAATGCTGGCATCCCATATGGGTACCAGTTCCTGTCCCAGTTACTCCACTTCTGATCCAGCTCCCTATTAACATCCTGGGAAAGAATCAGAAGATTGCCCAAGTGTTTAGGGCCCTGCCACCCATGTGTGAGACCTGGATGAAACTCCCAGCTCCTGGATTCAGCCTAGGCAGTACTGGTATTGCAGCTGGCCATCTGGGAAGTGAACCAGCAGATGAAAAATCTCTGTGTGTGTCTCTCCCTCTCTCTCTGTACCTCTGACTTTCAAATAAATAAATAAATCTTAAAATAAAAAACAAAAACAAAAACTTCCAAGCAGAATCTGAGTTGTAGTTGACTCAAAAGAAGACTGCTGTTTCCACTGTGTTTCAGGAATAGTTCCCTATGTTGGGACATAAAAGAAAAAAAAAATTAAGATTTATTTGAAAGGCAGGAGAGAGAGAGAGGAAGAGAGAGAGAGGGAGAGAGAGAGAGGGAGGGAGAGAGAGAATCTTCCATCTGCTAGCTCACTCCCCAAAAAGCCACAAAGGCTAGGGCTGGGTGAAGCCAAAGCCAGGAGACTGGAACTCCATCATGGTCTCCCAGATGATGACACTTGAGCCATCATCTGCTGCCATCTTCCCTGATTTCCCAGGTACATTAGTCAGAGGCTGCATTGGTAGTGGAACATCCAGGACTAGAAGCAGCACTCACATGGGATCCTGGCATTCAGCTAGAGGCCTAACCCAGTGTACCACAACGCTGGCTCTCCCCACCAAAAGTCATGTAAATTTGTTTCTAATTAGAAATTAATATATGCTGTGAAGGTCTCTTCTGATTGCCACTGTGACATTCTTCCTTTCTTTGTTTAACATGCTTTTTCTCTTTTACTAAAAATACCTTAATTGGGAATACATTTAAAAATAAACAAAGTATAATATTACACAATGAAAATCTTTCCACTCCTGTCATCTGCATAGTTCCCACTCCTATTTTTAACATATCTTTCCAGAATTTTGTTGCAAATGAAACAAATACAAATACAGATTTTTCTTTTTGTCCTTGTTTGCACAGAAGGCAGTTTATTTTCCACATGCTACACTAACCTTGTCTTTGTTATTTTATAACTTGGAGATCTGTCCCAGGCAGTTCATAGATATGGACACATCCATGACACCTGTAGACAGAATTACTCTCTACAGAACCCTGCCAAGAAGATGCAGTATTTTTGCAAATCTAATAGGTGAAAAATGTCATCTGTATATAATTTGAATTTACATTTATCTTATTCTGATTGATCATGGTCATTATTTTATATATTTAAAAGCAATTTGAAATTCCTCTCTTATGAATTCTGTATTGTTTCACTTTAACTGTTTATCCTATTGGGTTGTCAATATTTTTCAAAATGTATTTCTGTGATTCCTTTATATGCTAAGGAAGTTAGTCTTTTCTCAGAGATATGAGTCCTATTCTGCTTCTGAATCTTTATTTTGTTCAAGTGAGAAACTACTTGAAACCTAATGATCCAACTGCTTACAGTAGAAACTATGAAAAATAGAGAGAGACAAATAATTAGCATCATCTCATACAACAGATCTCAAAGTTAACTGGGGCAGAAAACTTTTCTTGACCTGTTTTCTTCAAGGAGAGGAGAGCTGCAGGGGAAATGAAAAGAAAGGGAACATTTCCTGAGCATCTACTATGTGCATTTATTCACATAATTCCATTGTAGTCCTAATAGCTAAGGCAAGTAAAAAAAAAAAATTGGACCAAGTTCACACAGCCAATGAGAGCTGTAATGGGAGTTCCAAGCCAGGTCTGCCAGGTCCTGTAGTTCCACCTTGTCCCAGAGCTCCTGGTGCTCCCCCATCAACTGTGTGCTACTAGTGGGCTGTAACAGCCTTGAAGAACCCTAACAGCTGAATAATGCCACCATATCAGCATACCAACCCTAGTGAAGATTATGAGGGCCTCTGAGTTGTTTTTAATACCACTGGAATTCATTCACCCCCAGTCCTGGGATACTTCACAGGTCTGGAACTGTCACATTCACCAGGAGCCAGAGCCTGGCAAGCTGCCACTGGCTCCTAGCCATGCAGGCAACCCCTGGTCATTTGTCAATGTTCCCCAGGGATGCCTGCTTCTTGTTAAGATGCTGGCAATGTGCCTCTCTCCACTGTAATTGCACGGGCCACAGCAAGGCTCACTCAATCCTACTGATGCTTTTGCTAACTCTATGGCCCTGCAGGCTGGAAGGATCCAGAAACAGAACAGGGCACACCCAAAAGCGCAATCCAAAGGCTTCTTGGAGGCTCCTCTGGCTTTTTGACATGAGTAAACATTTCATTGTCAAGTTGTCAACTTGCAGTACAGGCAGCACTTTCTTCCGGCCTAGAATAGAATATTGAAACCGGAGTGAACATCAATCATTCCCTAATGTGATGTTGTCAAACTGTGCTCTGAGCAGCCCTGGGATGGTGGAGGTTTCCTTGAGGGCCCCTGTTGAGGGGACCTGGGAAAGCTGGACAGGTGGAAGTCTTGGTTTCACACCCTTGGTCCATTTGCAGGCCTTTAACAAAATAACAGGATGGGTAGCTTATGAGCAGAAATGTTTCTTACAGCTCTGGAAGCTGCACAGTCCAAGATCAAGGCAGATGCAGTGCATGGAGAAAGCCTTTTGTTGCTGTTTGCTCACATAGTGGAAGGGGTTAGGGACCTCTTTTGGACCACTTTGATAGACACTAATCCCATTCATGAGCATTCAACCCATAACCTCATCAATTCACAGTTACCACTCAGATCCACTTTTTTTTTTTTTAAGACTTACTTATTTATTTGAAAGTCAGAGTTACACAGAAAGAAGGAGAGGCAGAGAGAGAGAGAGGTCTTCTATCCGCTGGTTAACTCCCCAGATGGCCGCAAAGGCTGGAGCTACACAGATTAGAAGCCAGGAGCCGGGAGCTTCTTCCATGTCTCCCTGAGGGTGCAGGGGCCCAAGTACTTGAGCCATCTTCTACTGCTTTCCCAGGCCATAGAAGAGAGCTGGATCGGAAGTGGAGCAGCAGGGACTCGAACTGGCCCATATGGGATGCCAGTAATACAGGTAGCAGCTCTACCCTCTACACTACAGTTCTGGCCCCTCAGATCCACTCTTGATATCATTTCCTTAGGGGTTAGGACTTCATCACATGACTGGTGGGGAAACACACATTCACACAAAAGCACACCCCAAGTTCAACTAACTTAGCCCTGCTTCTATCTATGGCTTCCACATAAGGTTGATTTGGAAGAGGTCCCCAGCTAAAAGAAGCCTGAGAATGACTTCAATTTACTGGTTATAGAAAGTGAGACTCAGAAGGAGTGTGATGTGGCCAAGGCCACAGGGAGTAGGGACAGGACTTAAGTGAGCAGGTGACTCCTCAGCCACAGCTCTCTCCTCCACTGTCTGGGTCTATTACCACACTGAGTCTGCCTGTTTTCTTTGTGCCTACTCCTTATCCTTGGGAATTTGCAGCCAGCTGTTTCCCAAGCCCTTAACTGCAGATCAACTCATTCTGAATTCTTGAAAGCCTCATTAGGAAGCCAAGCTGTCAGGAAAGTTGTGCTCATCTCTTCCCTGGTCTGCCCCAATCTCAACCCAATACTAGGCTGAGCCCATTGCAGCCTGAGCACAGGAAAATCATGCAACCCAAAACACACTTATCAAAATATCCTCTTCTGTTGTTTATAATTTTTAATTTATATAATGGGAAAAATTTTATATATTTCATATACTTTGATTTTAAGGACATAATGATATATCCCACCCTATCCTCCCTCCCTCACTTCCAGTCTCCCAGCTCCTTCCTTTCTTATTTTTCTTTTAATTTTTGTAGACATATTTTCAATTTACTTTATATTCACATGATTAACCCTCCACTAAATAAAAAATTCAACAAATAGTAAATAGAAAAACCACCAATCCTTGGGAGTATACACAGGGGTTACAAACAACAATCAAATCTCAAATTGTTAATTTCACTCATACACATTTTTACCCTGTGTATTAGTTCTTCCTCTATTTTAAACCAAGCAGAAACATTAGTGAAAGCTCTAAAATTAAAATACCAAAAAAAAAGTGTATCTATAGACAAAGCCTTGTGATTCTCAATTTCTTAACTCACGAACTCCCCCTCTCATGCACCACCCATACGTCAATGATACAGGCACCAAGTGCTGAATTTGAAATTTCAGGGTCATAAAACAAACATCAGTAGCCTGTGATTGTGTACAGTTTTGATACATTGTTCACCTTGGATTCTTTTACATGGATATTGAATTTTTTAACAATTGCATTAAAATACTTGCTTTCTGAGGTTTCTCTTTGGTAGAGTGATTCTTCAAATTGTGTGCCTCCCTCACCTGATCCTAATTCCTCTGCTACTGCTCACTTTTGCTGTCTGACAGCTCCTCCCTACCTAGGAGTCCCAGAAGTCTGTCTAGTCATTTATAGACCACAGAGAGAGATGTAATAGCCCCCTACAGCCAGTCTATGTTTCACCTCTTAGATCCCCTTAAAAGTCTTGAATTCACCTTATTATTTTATTATTCATCTCTTCCCTCTCTCCCAACCCAACTCTAAATAAGGAATTCTTTCTTAAACCATAATCCCTTTTGGGCACCTTTAGGACTGAGTCAGACATGTAGATTCCAGAAAACCACATGCAGGAGTTTCCAAAACGCTTTGGAATTCCCAGTTGAATTTGTATCCCTAAAAGTTCATCAAACGTTTAATTCCTTGTCTAAACAAAAATGATGTGGAATTTGAGGTTGGCTTAACGTGGACTCCTCAGGCACCTTCATGCCCCCACAGTCATGGATGTTGAAATAACCAGGGCTGAGTTGGAAACTGTATCCCAAGGCACTATGTGAATCAACTGAGGGATTGATTGATGGCATCTAGGTTATGCAACTTCCCCTGCTTTGTGACATGCCAGTACAGGTGCAAAAACACCACACTGGAAGAGCAACAATAATGTTGTTTTGCTCTTTTCCTTCCTTCTGCAATATCGTGGAAGTGTAGTTAGCAACATTCTTAGCCACTTGTTTACCCAAATTAGTCCGGTGCTGGTAATGACTGACTGTGGCTGGCACTCACATCCCTCACCCCAGGGTAGCCTTCTCTAAGTCCTGGGGCAACCAGCTGCAGGAAGCCTGCTTAAATCATGAGTTTTTTTATGCATTTCCTATCTTTCCACTCCAGTAAGTATGCCCTTTTTTGTTTACATGTCCTTGAAGCTGGGATGTCCCTCCTGAATTCTATTTCTTTCCATCTTGTCCTCATTAAGGCCAGAGGGGTCATGGCGCTAAGGGAGGACACTCCCTAGTCACATCTGGACTTTGCTATTCTTTCGCTTTGAGACAGCTATTAACTGGGCCTGAGAATCTACAGCGGATACACATCTGAGAGGCACTAATCAAATGAAGTTAAGCTGAAATTCCACTTTAATTGGTTTATTGACTTTTTAGCCATATCTGTTTGCATATTATTTTTAGTGTTGTTGTCTGTATTACAATACATATTCTTAACTTTCCACAGTCAGGTTAGGGTTTATATTATACTACATCATTTTAAATCTAATAATCTATGTTACTTACTTCATAGCTCTACACATACATAGCTACACACATTATGAACCCTATATTATAATTTTTGCTTTTCCTTATTTACAATCATGTCTTTTTGTCTCTTCATATATCAATTAATTCTGGATTATATCCCAGCTGTTGTGAAAAATATGTTATAGAAATGTACGATGCTGCTATGTGGCTTAAAGATCAGAGTCTCAGGCAGAGATGATAAGCAGAACTTAGGGCTTCCTCTCTCTGTCATGCTCTCTCAGGATTTTTTGCTTCCCTGACCAGCAGCTTTATTTACCCTGAGTTCTGTCTTTGAGTTCTTCAAACCAGTAAGGCATCATTTTCCACTGGTTTTATTCACTTTACAAGATACAGATCAAGGCTGTGATGCTGAAAGTTATTATTTTTTTAATAAGGAAAAGAGAAATATATCCAGAGTCATTCACTTTTGTCCATGAATTGCCCAGGGAGCTTCCTCCAGTCAGTGTGCCTTTTTCTTCACTCTCTAGTGCCTTCAGGTAATTGGTTATATATTTTTAAAAATATCCATAATTTATAGGTGTTATCTTTATGAAGTGTGGCTTAATAGGAACTACTAGACCTGACCAGAAGCAGAACTCTCTCAAATGATACTGGTTTGGTACTTCTCCTAATGCAAAAATGGGGTGGGATGAGTGGGAAGACAGTTTGAAGTTTTGTTAACAAGCTGGTGATATATTTTTGGTTTAAGAAATATTTTAGAGCATTTTATCTAAATTCTAGGTACTAGAATACTTACATAATAATGCAAGCAAGAATTAAGGGCACCAGCCCTGCCTTGGAAACAGGTCACAATAAAATCTTCCCTCCCACCAGGCCTGCAAAATATGAGCTCTCTACTAACATCACCACAACAACCAATGTTGTTCTGTGTTGTTTCTTTACCTTTGCTATTTTACTCTATCCCCAGAACAGCCTGAGTGATGGCATCAGTGTTTTGTTCTCATCCTCCCCTTAAAGATGAGAAAAATGAGGCTCAAAAAGGTTCAATATAATCTTCGTAAAGTCACATAAAGGAAGAAAAGGGAGGAAATTAATATCAACCTCAGTGAGCCTGGCTCTAAACCCTGGTTTCTTTCCACTTCCACTGATCAAACGTGGAAGAACTATCTGTCGTCTACCTGACCATTCCTATATGATTCTGAACATACAAGTGGCCTCTAATCTGCCTGTCTACACAGAGAAAACAAACATGTGCTCTTGGTACCAGTCCTATCCTGCCTTCCCAAGGTAGAACAGATGATACAAGGACCCTGGTGTCTCTAGGGAATCAGCAGGTCTGCCCTTTGAATACTTTAATCATCTTCAAGCTCTCTTGTGTTAACCTAGGGATCTCTGAGCTTCATAAAGCCTGCAGCAACATCCTTGCAGCTCTCTTCACAGAACTCCTGCGTCTCCATTCTAACCCTTATTCTAAACTTTGATGTATTGCCTCTACGATGAGTGATAGTTCAGTCTTCTCTCTGAAACACTTGTAGTACTTTAGATGCAGCAATAGCATCTAATAATAATAAATGTAACAAGAGCAAAACAAACAAAGCAAAAACCATCACCTTACTTCTTAAGTGCAGCTTTTCTTTTCTTGTCTTAAAAAATTTATTTTTAAATTTTATTCATTTGAAAGAGCAAGAGATAGAGATCTTCCATCTGCTGGTTCACTCCACAAATGCCTGCAACAGCTGGAGAGGGGCTAGGCCCAAGTAGGGCACCAGGAACTCCATCGAGTCTCCCACATGGGTGGCAGTGACCCAAGTACTTGAACCATCTTCTCCTGCCTCCCTGGGTGTCTTTTAGTAAGAAGCTGGATGGTCTCTCTCTCTCTCTCTCTTTCTCTCTCTAACTCTGCCTGTCAAAAGAAGAAGAAGAAGAAGAAGAAGAAGAAGAAGAAGAAGAAGAAGAAGAAGAAGAGAAAGAAGAAGAAGAGGAAGAGGAAGAGGAAGAAGAAGAAAAAGAAGAAGAAGAAGAGGAGGAGGAGGAGGAGGAGGAAGAGGAAGAGGAAGAAGAAGAAGAGGAAGAAGAAGAAGAGGAAGAAGAAGAAGAGGAAGAAGAAGAAGAAGAAGAAGAGAAAGAAGAAGAAGAGGAAGAGGAAGAAGAAGAAGAAGAAGAAGAAGAAGAAGAAGAAGAAGAAGAAGAAGAGGAAGAGGAAGAGGAAGAGGAAGAGGAAGAGGAAGAGGAAGAGGAAGAGGAAGAGGAAGAGGAAGAAGAAGAAGAAGAAGAAGAAGAAGAAGAAGAAGAAGAAGAAGAAGAAGAAGAAGAAGAAGAAACTGGGTGGGAAGTGGAGGCACAATTGGAATCTGGGCACTCTGATATAGAATGTGGGCACCCGAAGCAGTGGCATAACTCACTGCCCCACGAGACCTGCCCCTGGCTTTTATTATTTGGACTTCTTTTATTGTCATTATTTCATTTGACCCAGCCAGCACTTTAGAATCTCCCTCTATTTTCCTCTCCCTCCCCAAAGAAAATACTAATTATTTCTATGACTTTTTATTTTAACCAGAACATTACTTCTAGTTTAAGAAAACAGTTCTGATGTACAAAAGAACACTGAAGACTGGCACTGTGGCACAGTGGGCTAAACCACTGCCTGCTACACAAGCATTTCATATAGGCACTGGTTCAAGTCCCAGCTTCTCCATTTCCAATTCAGCTCCCTGCTAACGCACCTGGGAAAGCAGCAGAAGATGGCCCAAGTGCTTGGTCCCCTGCCACCCATGTAGGAGAGCCAGATGGACTTCCAGGATCCTGGCTTTGGCTTGGCCAAATCCCAGCCATTATGGTCATTTGGAAAGTGAATCAGCAGATAGGAGATCTCTCTTTCTGGGTGTGTGTGTGTGTGTGTGTGTGTGTCTTTGTAACTCTGCCTTTCAAATAAATAAGTAAAGCATTTTTTAAAAAGTTTGTGAAAAATAAGATTAAAAAGTAAATTCATTTTGGTATAAAAAGTTTTGAAATCCACGCATATGAGAGGTCTTCAAATAGTGAAAATATGTACTATGGGAAAATTATGCATGAATTTCAAAGGTTTTTGCAGCAAAATAGACTTATATTTTAATTCCATTTTCCATAAAATCCTTGAAGTACCCTCCTAGGTGTTTTTTCTCATAGAACTAGCTCCTTCAGCAAGCTGTTTCAGGGATATAAGCTGCACCAACCTGTTTGCCTGTGATTTCGACTTCCCGCTGATGGATTTCGGTTGTTCTTGGCTCTACCAGCAAATGGCCTTAAGGAATAACCTCTGTAGCTCCCACAATATGGCAACCAAAGCTCTTGGGTGTGCTTGGTGCTGATAGGTACTTTCAGCCCTCAGAAGAGACAAAGGTAGAGATGCAGAGATGAAAGCCAGGTGATAGGGGTTCAGCTTTACTTACTAGGGTGGAAAATGAATTGTCAAATAACCTTGAAAATGCTTAAGCAAGATAAATGAGATGTGTTCTGAACTTCCACAGGACTTAAGCTCTTCTCATGTAGAAACGTGGAAACATGCATCCCAGCAGTCATGTTACTCATGTGTAACTGTGTTCAAGGTGTTTCCTGTTAGGTCATGTTGATAGTAGATAGGTGGACTAGACATGGGGCCAAAGCAGGTTGCACAGTGCTGAGATAAGCATGCTGTGCCTTTACACACCCATAACACAAGAGGCCAACCAGCCACCGTGGAAAAAGCAAGATGATGAAAGAGCAGTTTCTAACCTCAGCATTAAGTTCACTTGATAGAACAAAATCCTCAGCTTGCCCACAACTGCAAAAACAAGGCTGGGTGACTAAGTATCAGAAGACCTGGGTTCTAGTCTGAGCTCTCCCGTTGTCCCACTTTGTAACTCTGTAGCCTTGGTTTGCTAAAATCTGTGCTTTGGGCTCTTGATACAGAAAATAGAGAGGAATAAAAATTGCATCGAATTTAGACTTAAAAGGCCTGGGGGAAATTATTTAACCTCTCATAGCTGCCTCCACAGAAAAAGTTCACTTTCCACAATTACTGGTGAAGTAATTACTAGTCTCTGGGAATGTGATAAACTGCAAAATAAAAAATCCCATTCTGAGAGAGTCTACCTTTGAGACAAGCAACTAAACAGTAATAAAATAAACAATAGGAGACATGGGGTATAAACGTAGCCAGATAGTAATGAGCTTCATGAAAGCAAATCAAGTAGGATAAGGATAAAAGGAAAGTTTGCCATTTCAGTTAGAGTGGGTGGAGGTAGATAATATCAGAAAGTTATGTTGAAAAACTGAAAAGCAATGTGTTTTAACATACCATAGCATCATTGTTTATGTATTCACTTTAAAATATATAATATTTATTACTTTTTGAGATAACATTTCTATTTACATTATAGTTAAAGGCTTATTGGTTCCACCAAATAAAGAGCTTGACAAATACCAAGTAAAAAAGACCATAAAGGCTAAAAGGACTACAGGCACTTCCCACAAGGTAAGAGTGGGGTCTTTGGGCCAGTTTATGGCTTCTTGGTAAGGCATGGCATGCCAATTGCTGGCATTTCACATTATCTGGTTTCTTCCAATATTGCCTCCTTGGATGATTTTTTTTTCCATTTCTGTGGTTGGAGCTTGACCTTCTGCAGCAGAAACTTAACGAATGTAAGACTCTCCTTAGGAGCAGTGGTATTTGATAGCATAGATAAAGAGTTCACTGGTCATCTCTGTTCCCCAGGATTTGGGGCTCAGCACAGGGCACTGGACTTGGTGGCCCGAAAGGACTATTTGTTTTGGAGAGACCCATCCACCAGGGGGTATAACCTTCCCATTTGGAAAACAAGCCCTGAAGCAATCAGCCCAGTGGAATCCCTCTGCCCAGAGCACACAAAGAGCTCCACTGTACAGCCACATCCTGGCTGAGAAAATGCCTGCAGGTAGCGATTCTTGGGCTGTGCACTCGCCTGATTCTGAGGTTGGGGTTCTGATTTACACATCTGAGAACTAATGGATTGGATTAGGGTTTTTGAAAACCAGCCATCTGAGAGCTGCCTTTCCCTCATGAGAAGCAAACTGTTTAGCTCCAGTGCCACTCGATATGTGTTTCCAAGGAGTTTCTGCCTCAATATCAGGGCAAAGCTTCACTGTGGGATGTAGAATGTCTGACAAAAAGGATACAGTCCGGCCAGCACAGCGGCTCACTTGGCTAATCCTCCGCCTGCAGCGCTGGCACACTGGGTTCTAGTCCCAGTCGGGGCACCGGATTCTGTCCCGGTTGCCCCTCTTCCAGGCCAGCTCTCTGCTGTGGCCCAGGAGTGCAGTGGAGGATGGCCCAAGTCCTTGGGCCCTGCACCCACATGGGAGACCAGGAGAAGCACCTGGCTCCTGGCTTCGGATCAGCGCGGTGCGCCTGCCGCAGCACACCGCCAGAGCGGCCATTGGAGGGTGAACCAACGGAAAAGGAAGATCTTTCTCTCTGTCTCTCTCTCTCTCACTGTCCACTCTGCCTGTCAAAAAAAAAAAAAAAAAAAAAAGGATACAGTCATTACCCATGGTGAAAGGCGGCATTATAGGAAATTACAGAATAAGGAAACATTTTAAATGTTTCTGGCTCTCCAATCAACAGCGGCTTTTTAGTGAGATTTGAATCCATGGTGACTCTGTATGTGTCTCACCTAAAATTTATGGAATTCCCTTCTTCCTAGAAATGTGTGATAACCAGCCTGCAAGATGCACCCTAATGGTCCTCATGCCCTGTGTGGATCAGCCTCTTCTCCCCAGCACCCTCTGACCCCTCCACACACACACACACACACACACACACTCACACACACAAACTGCATCAGGACTGATTTGTGTGACCAAATACAGCAGACAGGACCGTATGTGATTTGGTTGGGGGGCTAGATCAGAAAGTCAGAAAAGGCTTTTCAGTGTCTACCTAGATCTCTTAGGTTGCTTATTCTGGAGACAGTAAGATGTTTGGCCATGAAGACATCCAACCAGCTCTGCAGAGAGGCCTAGAAGGCTTGATTGGAGCTGAGGCTCTGTTTCAAAGGTTGCCTTCTTATGTGCCTGGGCTTCATGATCTCAACAGTCTGTGCTTGGGGAATCATTTGCAAGGATAGGATTTCCAGTCTCACAGCCTCCTCCTTTTTCTTTCCAGCAAGAGTGGTTTAGGAAGCACAGATGTACCATCAAATCTGAAGGCATTTGCTACTAGTCTGACCCTGGCTCAAACATCTATTTGCATAACTGGACTTTGATTTTATTCCTGAGTCTCAGTTACCATCCAGTTACCATCATCAGTTACGGTTCTACTGACCAGATCTTGACCTTCATGGGCTGAGGTTTTGACTTGACACCTGAAGCAGACAATTGGTGCAAAATATCCATATCCCCACAACTCATAATAGTTTAACTTGTAACTGCTGATGCCTGTATCAACAATTTGCCTGCTGCCTTCCTCTAGAGGCAAGAGCACACACTGGCCATGTTTGCAGCAAGCCAGAAATGCCAGGGAATTACTGCATACCTCTCTAGCCCCTTGAAACCAGTGACTGCTGGTCAACCCAATACATCTACTGAAACTAAGGCCAAGTAAGTACATCTGTAGTGTCAGACTCAGAAGCAGTATTTAGCAGGCTTGTTCTTATGGATGATCACAAATTTTTATTATTTATTTAAAAGACTAAGTTACAGAGATAAAGAGGGAGAGTCAGAGAAAAAAAGAGATCTTGCATCTGCTGGTTCACTCCCCAAATGACTACAGCTACCAGAATTGATCCAGATGGAAGCCAGGAGCTTGCAACAACATCTAGGTCTCTCTTATGTGGGTGCCAGAAACCCAGGTTATTGGTCCTTCTTCTGCTTTTTCTGGTGCATTAGCAGGGAACTGGATTGGAAGTTGAACAGCCATGATTTGAAATGGTTCTCATAAGGGATACCAGCAACACCACAGCTTAACCCACCATACCATAACACCAGCCCCAACCACACGTTTCTTAAAAACAGAAACTGGACTTTGATAAGAAATCCCCCACACCCAATGTCGATTACAGGAAATGACTCTAAAATTTATTGGTGTGGTGGTAAGCAAGATGACATCACAAAATTCACTGGAATCATTACTCAGGCTGAAGAGATTCAAGTTTATTGGATCAAAGAGACCACAGTCTCTTCCATTCAATCTTGGAAACTCTAGATAGGTTTTGTGTTACTATTCCTTGCTGTGCAACAAATCATCTCAAAATTTATTGGCTTAAAACAATAATCTCACAATTACTGTGGGTCAGAAATTCTGTTTTAATATAGTATGTTATCATAACATATGTCAAGTATGAAGGCACTTCAGCAAGTTCCCAGGAATATGTGTGTTGGTGCTGCCTTTTCATTGGAAACTCTATCTCTGGTCAAAGTGTATTTCTGATGCCCCATTAGCTTGAAACAGTTAAACAGGATAGACATACTGGACCATCAATATGGGGAACACTTCAGCATCTTGGGAATGAACTTGAAGAATCAGGTGATGGCTTTACCATTGGCCCATTGACCCATAATATTTCATACCCAGGGTCACTCTAGAAAAAATCATTTCTCCCAAAGCTCCCCAGACCTTATCCAGAATGTACATTAAGGAGAGGACTGCAATAAAAAGGAGCAGACAACTGTCCTTTTCTCATGCATTTGCTTCTCTGACTTCAACCTCCAGAGGGCACTGGTATTCAAAAAAACCAAACCTCAAGCCTGGCACCACAGAACACCAGCTGTTTGCCCTGCAGGGTAGGGAAATCCTCAGCAGTTCTCTGTGAATAATTTACACTGGTGAAATTTAATCATAGACTTCATAGCACTTAAAGTGGGATGCCTCCCCCAAGTAATATGAGAGAGCCCCAAACCACGGTTTGTACTGATCTTCATGTCTGCCTTAAGGGGTGTGTCCACAGCTCCCCACCATTAGCTGCATGCCTCTCAGATATTCTCGAAATTCTACAGTATTTCTTCATCATGTTTAGTATCAGAAAACAGAGAAACCTGGAGACCCTGGAGCCTATCCAGAGATGTTCAGGGTGTGGTGCTTTAGGACCATGTGTTAGCCAAAAAGGATGAGAGCTTGAGAGTTCACAGCCCAGGCTTCCCATCCAAACTCTGCCTCTTACCAGCCATATGACCTTGAACAAGTAACAACCACATCTCAGCCTTTTCTGTAAATGGAAATTATCAATCTTTAATATTCTGGCATGGAAAAAATTCACTTGAACATGTGAAAAAAAAAGTGTATCTTTGTAAAGTCAGTTTCTTCTCCAACTTTCTTATCTCTACCTTAAAAATACTCTATAGAATGATATGGATTCCTGGAAGTTTTTCTATAGAATCTTCATCACTTATTTGAATTGAATGCTAGCCCCCTTAAGAAATAAGCTTTCAGAGTTGGCATTGTGGCTTAAAAGATGCTGGCCTGCAGTGTCAGCATCCTAATATGGGCACTAGTTTGAGTCCTGGCTGCTCCACTTCTGATCTGGCCCTCTGTTATTGTGCCTGGGTAGCAGAGGAAGATGGCCCAAGTACTGGGGCCCCTGTAGCCATGTGGGAGACCCTGAAGGAGCTTCTGTCTCCTAGCTTTGGGGAGTGAATCAGCTGATGGAAGATCTCTCTCTTTGTCTCTCTCTCTCTCTCTGCTTTTCAAATAAATAAATAAATCTTTAAATAAATACATTATTTATTTAATAAATAAATATCAACTTTTGGGGCCAGCATTGTGGCATAGTGGGCTAAGCCAACTCCAGTATCACTTTTAGGCAGCAGTTTGAGTCCCAGCTGTTCCACTTTGGATCAAGCTCCCAGTTAATGCACCTAGGGAAGCAGCCTAGGATGGCCCAGGTGCTTGGGCCTCTGCACCCACATAGGAGACCAGGATAAAGCTCCCCTGCCCTAGCTGTTGCAGCCATCTGGGGAGTGAACCAGAACATGGAAGATCTTTATCTCTCTTTCCAGTTAACTCTGCCTTTCATATAAATAAATAAATCTGAGAGAGAGAGAGAAGGAGAACAGGAGAAGAGGGAAGGGGAGGGGAGAAGAGGGAAGGGAAGGGAAATAAACTTTTGGAGGTGAGCATTGTGGTGTAATAGGTTAAGCAGCTACATGCAATGCCCATGTCTCATATCGGAGTGGCAGTTCAAGTCCTGCCTCTCCTTCCTATCCAGCATCCTGCTAATGAGTCAGGAAAAGCAGCTGAAGATGACCCAAGTACGTGTGTTCCTGCCACCAGTGTGGGAAACTTAGATGGAGCTCGTGGCCCCTGGCTCTGGCCTGGCCCAGCACCAGCTGTTGAGTCCATTTGGGGAGTGGACTAGTGGATGAAACAGATATATTTCTCTCTATCAGCTCGCTCTCTCTCTCTCTCTCTCTCTCTCTCTCTCTTTCTATATTCTGCCTTTCAAATAAATAAATAAAGCTTTTAAGAAAAAAATTTTAATTATTACTTGTTTTATGTATTTGATAAGCACATATAGGGTTGGAGAGTGAGAGGGAGAGAGAGATTTCCCCTTTGCCAATTCACTCCCCCAAATGCCTACAACAGGTAGGACCTGACCAGGCCAAATCCAGGAGCCCAGAATTCAGTCTGGGTCCCTGTTATGGCTCCCTGTTGAGCCATCATGACTGCCTCCCCAGGTGCACATTATCAGGAAATTGGAACAGGAGCAGAGCTGGGATGTGAACCCCAGCACTCCACTATGAAATGCAGGCTTCCCAAACAGCATCTTCACTGCTAGGCCACATGTTTACCCTAAACTATGTTCATTTGTCTGGCACCTCTCGAGCAATAAGAAAGAATAAAGGCCATGTGAAAGGCAGAAAGCAATTTAGCCATGAAACAGTAGGCTCTCTTTACTGTCAAGCCTGATGCCTACAGTGTTGAGGGAGTTGGCTGGGTCCCTGGGGCAGAGCAATCTTTGGGGGATAAGGTTGGAAACATACTTAGTAGGAAACTCTCCTATAATGTAAGGCATTCACTCCCCCAGTGCCCACCTCAGGGGTGTAAGATGTTTCAAGGACACCACTAAAAGCCAAGTTTCATGAGTTGAGAAAGTTCAGAAACAAATCTTGAGTCAATGTACCTACTGTGTTGTATCTCAGATACTCCCCCAAAGAGTCATGAGCTAACATGGAACAGGCCCAGTTCAAAATCCTGAGACTGCTGGTTCCTTGTCCCCAATGAGCTTTCTGTCTAGCAAAGGAGACAAGCAATGAACAAGCAGTCACAATATAGTAAAATACGCACTCTGTGCTTGGATCCAAGTGTCACATGTCTAGGACTCAAATTTTAAGAGACAGGATCCGGGCTATGCTAAAAAAGAAACATGTGCTTCATCACTTGCAGAATTTGGACAGCAAGATATCTGGACTAAACCTTTTGATTCCCTGGCTTAGAATACCACAGGATAGATCTAATCAGAGCCTGGACAGCAGGAAAATGTGAAGATCACTAGATTTTAATAATAATAATATGTAGTTTTTGAATAGTTGAGGTTCTTATTCAAAAATTGACAAGCTTTAAAAATCTGACGTTTACCAGCCACCCCAGTTTTCCTGGAGCCATCCCAGTTTTAGCATTTGTAATAACCACTTTTTCAGGCTGTTGTTGTGGTGCAGCAGCTTAAGCCACTGCCTATAAAGCCAGCATCCCATATGAGCTCCAGTTCAAGTCCCGGCTGCTCCACTTCTGATCCCGTTCCCCATTCCCTGCTAGTGCACCTAAAAAAAGCAGCAGAAGATGGCTCCAATGCTTGAGTCACTGCTACCCACATGAAAGACCTGGATGATTTTCCAGGCTCCTGGCTTCAGCCTGGACCAGCTCTGGTTTTTGTGGTCACCAGGAAGTGAACCAGAGGATGGAAGATCTCCCTCTATGTCTCTCCCTCTCTCTGTGTACATTTACCTTCCAAATAAATAAAAATAAACCTTTAAATCTTAAAAAAATAGAAATAAAATGGAGAAATCCTTCATTCTCTACACACTGGAACTTTTGATCTTAGCTCTGCTCTGAATGTAGAAGTATTGGTAAAAACAGAGAAAATGCAACAATCTGGTGCTTTAAGACCAGGAAGCATGAGAAGACAAAATCAAACTGTCATCCACGTGGCCCACACTGCTTCCTGGGTAGGAAAGGGGAGTTACGTACTATTTAACAAATGTAAACACCAATATATTGAGAATGAATATAAAACTATATGCTAGAATACAAAGAATGATAGCTTTTCATTCTTGACAAAATTTGCCTGGGATACAGCATCTTAAGTTTCTGAGAAGGACTGGGGTTTACATCTTAGGGAGAGGTTGGACAAAACAGCATAAAGATTTATGGATTGGATATTGAGAGAAAAATTAAAATCATGGCATTATCGCTTACAGACAATGTGATCCGAGGTACATTTCTCAATCTCTCTATGCATTAATATCCTTTTCTGCAAAAGAATAATACCTACATTGAAGTGCTGTTTTACAAATTAAAATAAAATTACCCCAGTGTGAGAAATATCATATGTACTCAATAAATGTGCATTACTATTAAAAAAGAAAGTGAAGGTAAAACCTGCATTGTGTTGTTCTCAGGAATACCAAGTAAAGATAGCAAGAGACTGAGAGTGCATGACAGTAATTCTAGCCACACATTAAGAATACCAAGTTTAGGCCCACTTAGGGTGTCACTATATTCTCGTATATTCCCATAGCTGGAATGGGCCTTGGCTTCACTGCTCCTCCAGATCCACCATCTGTCTTTCTTCTCCTTCTCTGTGCCTGGGGGCTGACTTAGGTGATCTCCAATACTCGTAATAGACTGTTGGGCTCTGGAGCTCTGGATTCCAGCTGGCTGTGTCTCTCAGCTGAAACCACAGGTCCCATCAAGAGGCCCTCTCCACCCAGCCCTGTCTCATGATTCTGGGAGCACCCAGAATCCTCTTCTCACTTCTTCAATCTAGGGAATACTAACGGTTTCTGCGTTTTACGGTTCTCAGGATTCCGCACCACGCTTAGGGGTTTCCCAACAGACCTATCACCCATTTGTAAACCATCCCTTCATGAACTCCCCTCAAGTTCACAAAAGTGCCTTTTGTGTGATGCTAGAACTCCAGTATAAACCACATGAGGAGAACATGGAGCTCTGTGATTTCCAAACATAGATATGAAAACCAGTTGTAGACTAGGCATATCAGAAACACTTGGAGAGCTTCATGAATATGCAGATCCCCAGGCCTCACATCTTCAGTACTAATTTAATGGGTCTTAGGAAAGGCTCAGTTTGCAACTGGCTCAGTTTGCCTCCTTCCACATCAGTAGTGTGTGTGTGTGTGTGTGTGTGTGTGTAATTTATTGGAGAGGCAGAGAGAAAGACAAACAGAGGCAGAGTGGAAAACAGTCCCCCTCTGTTTGTTCACTCTCCAAACACCCTCAACAGCCAGGGCTTCTCCAGGATAAAGCCTAGGGCTGGGAACTCAATCCAGGACTCCCAAGAGGGTATCAGGAACTCAGTTATTTGAGCCATTATTGCTGCCTTCCAAGGTGTACATTAGCAGGAAGCTGGAGTCCAGAGTGGAGCAGGTTATCAACCTAGTCTCTCCAATATGGGACATAGGTCTTAAGCTCTTAGCTAAACACCTGCTCCAATATCAATATTTTTTGTTCTTGGTTCAGATTTCACTGACTCTTGATTTCACTTTGGTTATAAACAAGAAATACATCAAAAAATAAATATTATGTATGGCTTCTGTAAAGGTGATCTCCACAAGAGAAGTTGGAGTTTTTCTCGATCTAGATATGGCTGGTACATAAGTAGTAGTCAATAAACATTTATTAAATGAATATTGAGGGCCAGAGCCGTGGCTCAATAGGCTAATCCTCCACCGGCGGCACTGGCACCCTGGGTTCTAGTCCCAGTCGGAGCACCGGATTCTGTCCCAGTTGCTCCTCTTCCAGTCCAGCTCTCTGCTGTGGCCCGGGAGTACAGTGGAGGATGGCTCAAGTCCTTGGGCCCTACACCCGCATGGGAGACCAGGAAAAGCACCTGGCTCCTGGCTTCGGATCAGGCATTTAGGGGGGTGAACCAATGGAATAAAGGAAGACCTTTCTCTGTCTGTCTCTCTCACTGTACACTCTGCCTGTCAAAAAAAATGAATATTGAAAAAATAATTTATTAAGAACATTTACAGAGCTTAACAGGTCTTAGATCACTCCAAATTTGGTATTTTAACTCCATCAAATAAGGTATAACCTAAGTTGAATTATTTGTAATGTTCTTTATTTGTTTGAGAGGCAGAGAGGATGAAAAGAAAAAGAGAAAGAGACAGCTCTCATCTGCTGGTTCACTTCCCAAATGTCTACAATGGTGGGGGCTGAACCTAACAGCTGAGAACCCCATCTAGATCTCCCACATAGTGGGTAGCAACTCAATGACTTGTGCCATCACTACTGCCTCCCAGAAAGAGGAATCTGTTGTGACAACTAAGTAAGTTGCTGAATATAGGCATAATTATAAATTAGGGGCTTCCCTTGCATTTCCCTCCATCTGTCCTTCAAAGCCTATTGTCCAGGGTACTAGAAATGGTGATCTATGCTCAAAGTCAAAAAGCAATTTATTTATGGCAATAAAGGTCACTGTGGGGGAATTTTTGAGTCAGAATCCTGATTTTAATTTTCCCCTGATCCATACTATTAGACAAATTCTTGATAACCATGATGCACACTTTCAAAGTGAGTATTCAAAATAAATTTCAATGGAAAATACAAACCCATGGTCAGGAAGGTGTCTCCTGTCCCTCCTTAGACCTCAGCTGTGCCTCGCTGCCCAAGGAGATTTGCCCCTTCCTTTTGTTCCTCACTCTCCTTATCTTTTAAATGAGTTGTCAACAAAAAACATCTCTTGGCTTCCATTTTTCTGACAGTAGGCATCAGTAAAATTTCTAGCTTATTGACCTCCTTTTGTGCCAAGATAATTTACTTGGATAAATTTGGTTGGGAAGCATTCAAGAATAAAAAACACACTTCTGCAACTATTTAAGCAGAATCTACAGAGCATATGCTTTGTCAACATTGTCTTTTCTAGATGACTTATGGTTATTATTATAAAAATCAATTACTGATTTTTGTTTGTATTTTAAACCCATTGACTGTCCAAGGGCCAAGAAGAGGTATTGGGCAGCTTCCTCCTCTCATAACTGGCCATCAGTATGATTATTATGTCTGCTCTTGTAGCTTTTCTGCTCTCTGCATTGCTGATTATGACTTACCTTGATCAGCATGTTTTCTCCCAAAGGTGAAGTTGCCAAATACAAGTTTCCTAGTCACCTAGGGCTTTCAGACAGACGGATCTGCTCTGAGTTATGCAGAAAGTGAGCTGAGAGAAATCCTCCCAATTTGAGAAGTGTTGTGAAAAAAAAAAGTTATAGGAATTACCAATAAGCTGACATTCATTAGATGTCTAAAAGTATACTTTTTTTGGAATGGATTTTTTTATTAAAGCTTTTATTTAATGAATACAATTTTCACAGGTACAACTTTAGGAATATAGTGGTTTTTTCCTCCCATACTCACCTACCCTCCCCGACTCCTGTCCCACCTCTTACTCCCTCTCCCACCCCATTCTTCTTTAAGATTCATTCTCTTTATTTTATTTATTTATTTATTTGACAGGCAGAGTGGACAGTGAGAGAGAGAGACAGAGAGAAAGGTCTTCCTTTTGCCGTTGGTTCACCCTCCAATGGCTGCTGCGGCCGGCGTGCTGCAGCCAGCGCAACGCGCTGATCCGATGGCAGGAGCCAGGTACTTATCTTGGTCTCCCGTGGGGTGCAGGGCCCAAGGACTTGGGCCATCCTCCACGGCACTCCCTGGCCACCTCCACGGCACTCCCTGGCCACAGCAGAGAGCTGGACTGGAAGAGGGGCAACCGGGACAGAATCCGGCGCCCCGACCAGGACTAGAACCTGGTGTGCTGGTGCTGCAAGGCGGAGGATTAGCCTAGTGAGCCACGGCACCGGCCAAGATTCATTTTTAATTATCTTTATATACAGAAGACCAACTCTATACTAAATAAATATTTCAACAGTTTGTACACACACACACACAATGTAAAAAGTACTGTTTGAAAACAAGTTTTGCAGTTAATTCTCATAGTACAATTCATTAAGGACAGAGGTCCTACATGGGGAGTAAATGCACAGTGACTTTTGTTGTTAATTTAACAATTGACACTCTTATTTATGACCGCAGTGATCACCCGAGGCTCTTGCCATGAACTGCTAATGCTGTGGAAGACTTTTGTGACCACAAACTCTGTCAGTATTTAGACAAGGCCAAAAGCAAAGTGGAAGTTCTCCATTCAGAGAAAAGCACATCCCTCTTTGATGGCCACTTCTTCCCACTGGGATCTCACTCACAGAGATCCTTCATGTAGGATTAACAAGATGCTTTTAAAAGATTTAAAGGTTAAGAAGTTTGTGTTGGGGTTGGTTCTGTGGCACAGTAGGTTAAACTTCTACCTATAATGTCAGTTTCCCATGTGGGCACTGGTTGAGACCCAACTGCTTCACTTCCAATCTGGCTCCCTGCTAATGCACCCAGGAAAGCATCATAAGACGGGCTAAGTGCTTGGGCCTCTGCACCCGTGTGGGAGACCAGGAGAGGAGGCTCTGGGCTCCTGGCTTTGGCCTGGTGCAACCCCAGCCATTGTGGCCATTTGGGTAGTGAACCAACAGATGTAGGATCTGTCTCCCTCTCTCTCCTCCTCCTCCTCTTTCTCCACTTCCTTCTCCTCCTCTACTTCCTCCTTCTCCACTTCCTTCTCCTCCTCCTCTTCCTCTCTGTGACTCTGAATTTCAAATAAATTTTAAAAACTTTTTAAAAAATAAGTTTGGACTAGAGGCAAGCATTGCTGCACAGAGAATTAAGCTGCCACTTGGGATACTGGCATCCCATATGGGCAAGACCCATCTACTCTGCTTGCAGTCCCATTCCCTGCTAATGCATCTGAGGTAGCAGTGGATATGGTTCAAGTGTGTGGGCCCCTGCCCCATAAGTAGGAGACCAGGATGGAGTCCCTGCCTCCTGGCTTTGGTCTGGCCCTGCCCTGGCTGTTGTGGGCATTTGAAGAGTGAACCAGCAGATGAAAGATCTCCATCTGCTGCTCAGACTTTCACATAGATGAAAATAAACAAACTTTAAAAAAAAAAAAACTGCTATTTACTTAGGAAATAAGACTAAGAAGTGATTAGATCTTATTTCCCAAATAGTTGAGAATTTTCGGAAAAAAATGTAGCCAGATTAGAGAAAAGGAGAGATCAGATTGATAAAGAAAACAACTTCTGAGGAAGCTGCAGACTCACCAGGCCACACATCTTTCAGGTGAGCATGACTTACTAAATTTAGATGCACTCTTGCCTAAGGACAGGGGCTAGACACTCTGTTCTCAAATTTCCTTCTCACTCAGGATTCAGAAATAGTGCTCCCTCTTGCTTCTCTTCCCACTTCACACATGCTTGAGGTATGCTGTCCAGAGGTTGACAATGAGGCCTGATCTCTTTCAAAGCCATATTCTTTTTGAAGTGTTGTAGAGAAGGAGAATTGCCTACCGTTCACACAAGCAATGGGGAAATAGGAGAAACGGAATGCAGAGTTTTAAAATATAGTGTGAGTCCTCATGTTGGTAGTACTTTCACTCTAAGACACCCTGACTTGCTTATCACAGTACCAGCCTCTTAGCAGCATCTGAGATACTCCTGTGCACTCTACAGTGAGGAAATGTGAAATGTCAGGAAGAAAACCAGAGCTTAAGAGAATGACCAGTTGCCATCATTAAGATACCAAATGCATTTATTTACATATGAAGAAGTGTTTTGGATTAAGATTAGACCCAACAAGGGCAAAAAACCATTTCTCTGCCAGTGGTCACTGGATATTTATACCATCATTCCTGGGCCATACAAAATGATCAACTTAAAAATTAGTCTCCTGGGGCTGGCGCTGTGGCACAGCGGGTTAATGCCCTGACCTGAAGCGCTGGCATCCTATATGGGTGCCGGTTCGAGTCCTGGCTGCTCCACTTCCGATCCAGCTCTCTGGTATGGCCTGGGAATGCAGAAGATAGCACAACACCAGATTCTGTCCCGGTTACTCCTCTTCCAGTCCAGCTCTCTGCTGTGGCCTGGGAGTGCAGTGGAGGATGGCCCAAGTGCTTGGGCCCTGCACCCCAAGGGAGACCAGGAGAAGCACCTGGTTCCTGGTTTCGGATCAGCATGGTGCGCCAGCCACAGCGCACCAGCCGCAGCGGCCATTGAGGGGTGAACCAACGGAAAAGGAAGATCTTCCTCTCTGTCTCTCTCACTGTCCACTCTGCCTGTCAAAAAAAAAAAAAAAGAAGAAGAAGAAGAAGATGGCCCAAGTCCTTGGGCTCCTGCGCCCATGTGGGAGACCCTGCAGAAGCTCCTGGCTCCTGGCTTTGCATCATTGCAGCTCTGGCCATTGCGGCCTACTGGGGAGTGAACCAGCAGATGAAAGACATCTCTCTCTTTCTGTTTCTCTCTCTCTCTCTCTCTGCCTCTCCTCTCTCTGTGTAACTCTTACTTTCAAATAAATAAATAAATCTTTGAAAAAAAATTAGTCTCCTATATACTTACTGAATTTGAGTCCCACCTGCGGTTGCCTTGGCAGGGCCAGATCAAATGATCGTGCCAGACATTCCCCACCTCTGATGTAAAACCTATCTTATTTACAAGAATTCTTAGATGTTCTTGGTCATTTACGTTCACTTGTCAATAATGCAATTCCCTTTACAAAACTATTATTCTCTGATTTTATATTTATATCTCAAGAATTAAAATGCAAGCAGTGAAACCTGGAACGACTGACCTTGGCTGCCCTAGACTTAGTCAAGCATATAATTGCTATTGAGCAAAAAAACGCCCTCTCAAAGCTAACAGGAGCCCTCACTTTACAAGGCCCTCTCTTCCCTGAGTCATCACTCCACCCATTTCTAGAGAAGGAGTCATCAAACAAATGATTCAAACCATTTTCATTCAAAGATAACAATAAAACCAACAATGCCTTCCTTTAATGCCACAACAGAAAAATCTCCATTGCCAGGAAAAAAGTTTGCTACCTGCACCAATTGGCAATCAGGTCCTATTGCACACAAGAAGTTTGTGGTGCCACAATGGTGGAAAAAGGGCAAATATATCCATAAACTGCTTCAATTGCTGAGAAGTCAATCTAGTCAAAACTGGTTGCAGTTAGCAATTTTTGTTGATTATAATTCTTTGAGTAAATATTAGGTGACAGGAGACTGCAGGGAAGAAAACCGGCTTCATGGCAAGAAGGAGAAGAAGATGAGGAAGAAGAAGAGGAAGAGGAGGAAGAAGAAATAAAAAGCATGAAAACAACCAACTCACTTTCTATCTTACTAAATTTTACTAAATATACTAGTTCTCTCATTCCGACTCAGAAAACCTCGGTAGCAGCCTGCACTCTTCTCCTTCTCTCCTTCCCCTAGGTCCCCTGTTTTCACATGATGGAAAATAAAGGACTTGACATGCCCCTAAAAATTTTTAAAAATAAAAAAGAATGATCTTCCGGGGCCAGCGCTGTGGTGTAGCACTGGCTGCTGTGCTGGCATCCCATATGGGCACCAGTTCGAGTTCCGGCTGCTCCAATTCTGATTCAGCTCTTTGATATGGCTGGGAAAGCAGTGGAAGATGGCCCAAGTCCTTGGGCCCCCTGCGCCCACGTGGGAGACCCAGAGGAAGCTCCGGGCTCCTGGCTTCGGATCGGCACAGCTCCGGCTGTTGCAGCCAACTGGGGAGTGAACAGCAGATGGAAGACCTTTCTCTCTCTCTGCCTCTCCTTCTCTCTGTGTAACTGACTTTCAAATAAATAAATAAATCTTAAAAAGAATGATCTTCCTATTTCAGATATAGCTGGCCTTGAATATCCTTAGTCTGTGCTCCAATTGGAACATAAGAAATAAGGAATTTTGAGCTTCAAGGAGCGTTAGAGATTACATGACCAAAGAAAGAAAGAAACTACTTCTTTCAATCTGTAGATGAAGAAGCAGAAATGAGGTTTGTTTATTCTCAGCATCTAAAAGGACTTGGTGCATGTTCCGAAACAAGTAGGATTAGGATTTGAGTCTCTTACCTCTGAATCCAGAACTCGTTCCACACACCATTCAGGGGACTTCCTAGCTGAATGGCCTTAAATTGTAAAACAAATGCTTTAGATGATACCCACTGTGGGGAAAAAAAAAAAAAAAAAAAAAAAAAAAAAAAAAAAAAAAAAGGAGCAATGGAACACCAACTTTTATTGTAACCTCCCAGAGAATCCTCAGGGTCGTCCTGTCCCTATGAGGATCCCCACTGCCTCCAGAGGCCCAGCAGGATCCTGAATTCTATTTCAGGAAAAGCTAAATGGTTGTTGTTTTCCATGGCAGCCAGACTTCCATCGCCCAAAGACAACACACCTGCTAGCCCTGGCATACTGGCATCTACCAATCTGACACAGGAGTCTTTGAGAAAGCCTGTGCCTCAGGTGGTCATAGCCCCCACGCTGGCCCAGGAGAAGGAGCCAGCATACTGTGTATCTTTGGCCTCCAAAATTAGTCCCTGGCCCTGACAGGACACAGAAGGATTAACCAGGAAGAGTCATGCTTTTAAACAAATGGAGAAGCCCCTCATTCAAGGGAGAGAGTGAGTTCAGTTTCACCTTAGGCAAGTGCAAGATGACGAAGGACATCCCAATGGAAATATCAACAGATCATTCAAATTGCAGACCTGAACCTGAGAGGGGAGTGCAGGCTGGAGACCCAGAGAGGAAGTCACCTGCAGAAGGGAAGAAATGAAACTTAGAAGTGTTCATGGCACAGAGTTAACAATAACGACAACACAGGGGTGCAGGCTTTGGAGCTAGATTCTGCTTGTAGGTAAATTCTGGTCTCATCGTTGGCTTAAAATATGATTTTGGACAAACCACTTAACCTCTGTTGGCCCCAATTTTCTAATCTGTAAGTTGGAGATCAAAATAGTATTTTTCTTATGAGTGTTAAAGGGTTTAATGCTCATAAAATTCAGCTATAAAGATACCTGGCATACATAACTGTTAACTGTTACATTTCTCTTGTTACTCTTCCTGGTTCTCAGGACAGATTTCAAATTATTTTCCAGAGTCTGTAGGTTCTGGATGGTATCCAAGCTTCATTCCTGGCCATTCGGCCTGCTAGGAATTGAATTGTGTTCCTCCTAAATATGTATGTTGAAGTCCTAACCCCTGTGCTGAGAGCATGACCCTATTTGGAAATGAGGCTATTGCAGATGTAATTTTGGAGTTGTATGGCCTTTAGCATAATTATGATGGTCCTCATAAAAAGGGGAGATTTGGAGCAGATGTGTATACACAGGGACAAGACCATGAGAATATGAAGGCAGAGATGAGGGGGAAGGGTCTACAAATAAAGGAAGATCACGGATTGCCAGAGACCCAGCAGAAGTGCAGAACAGATTCTCCCTCATAACTCACAACCTTGCTGATCCCTTGCTCGGGACTTCCAGCCTCCAGAACTGTGAGCCAATACCTTTCTGCCATGTCTGCCCCCTGCTGGTGGTGTGTTTCCGCAGCCCGAGCTGCAGACTAAAACACTGCCTGTCCCTCCCTGTGCAGCTCCAGCATACACTCGGATTTCTCACACTTCCATGTCTTGGCTCTGACTGAGTTCTTCGCCTGGAATGAACCCTACCTCATCCCTCTTTGTTTGACTTGGTCAACTCCCACTTGCCCTTTGCGATTTAGTTCAAGCGTTCCTTCCTCTTTGACTTGTTCACAGAACATCCCATTTCAAGACAAAACTGACCTTTTCCTCCCTGGCCGTGATCCACAGGGACTCACACATCCTCTCATAGCACACAGCGTGTGGTGGAACTGCAATGACCCACCTCCCTACCTGGACCTTTATTTAGACTGTGCTCTATCTTGGCTGTATGTTAGCATCACCTAGTCTGATGCTTTGGAATCTGGACTCTCAGCCTCTCTTTGAGATTCTGAGCTGGTAATCTGGTCTGGGCTCTGGCATCCTGAATTTTGAGTAGGTCCCCAGGCGATTCTCTCGTGCAGCTGTGGATGTGAGCCTCTGCTCCCAAACCATAGGGACTCTGTCTTGCTGCTGGGCTGCTGCTATTCACTTCCCCTGAATAATGCTGGCCTCAAGTAAGTGCTTATTAAATGTTGGTTGAACTGCACAAAGCAGCCCAGGGCCTCTAGCCATCCTCTGGGTCTCTCTTCATTTTTCCTCATTTAAAATCTTCACCAGTCCTTAAAAAAAAATCTGAAACAAACCTAGAAACTGCTAATTTGAAGTTTAGAGCATTAGACTAAAATCATCATAGGCCAGGGAAGGTAAACCTTTGTTTTTGGTATTTTAAGAGTGCTCACCAGGCTAATCCTCCGCCTTGCGGTGCCAGCACACCAAGTTCTAGTCCCGGTCGGGGCGTCGGATTCTGTCCCGGTTGCCCCTCTTCCAGGCCAGCTCTCTGCTGTGGCCAGGGAGTGCAGTGGAGGATGGCCCAAGTCCTTGGGCCCTGCACCCCATGGGAGACCAGGAGAAGTACCTGGCTCCTGCCATCAGATCAGTGCGGTGCGCAGGCCGCAGCACGCCAGCCGCGGCGGCCGTTGGAGGGTGAATCAACGGCAAAGGAAGACCTTTCTCTCTGTCTGTCTCTCTCACTGTCCACTCTGCCTGTCAAAAAAATTTAAAAAAAAATTAAAAAAAAGAGTGCTTGTTTTGAAAATACATTTGTCCTCTCTATTCTCTCTGAACATATAATGTGAAAAAGTAGCTCATCACCCCAGCACTTCTCCTACTCCCATTAGATGTCTTTTCTCTTGAGAATTTCAGAAAGGAAATGCAATGTTATCTTCATGTTTTCCCAGTGTCTGTAAGAATCTGTCCCTTAGGAAAAATGGAGTATGGGAAGATTGTGGACCACAGCTCTCTAGAATGTAATTGTACCATGAAGAATTACCTGTTAAGACATTTTTAAGCAAAATCCTTTTCAAAAATTAATTAATTAATTTGAAATGCTGAGTAGGGGGGAGGGAGAGAAAGATAATGGAAAGGAGGAAGGGAGAGAGGAAGGGAGGGAGGGAGGGAGGGGGAGAGGGAGGGAGGGAGGAAAGAAAGGAAGGAAGGGAAGACAGAAAGTCTTCCATCTACTGTTTCATTCCAGCCAGGGCTGTGTCAGTCTGAAGCAAGGAGCCCAGAACTCCATCCAGGTCTCCCATGTGGTTGATAGTGATCCAAGTACTTAAGCAATCATCCTCTGCTTTCCCAGACATATTAGCATGGAGCTGGATGGGGAAAGGAACAGCTGGGATTTCAACAAGCGTTCTGAAATGGGATGCCAGCATCTCAACCTGCAGCTTAACCCAGTTTCCCACAATGCTGGTAACTGTTAAGATTTTTGATATGTTTTATCATAAGTTATATATCTATATAAGAAAAATTTTCCATAAATATATATAGTTCAAGAGAGAGAGAGAGAGAGAGAGAGAATAAAACAAGAAGGGGCTCTCTCCTGGTGCGGAGAGCTATCTTTGTAGGATGTAAACTTTCTTCTTTATATATCCACAAAATAAAACACAAACCCAGTGCAATCCTACAATACAGTAGCTGAAGATATTCCTGAAAATTACAAAGAAGAACTGGATGAGGGTTTTTACCTTAGCTGTCTCTCACACTGTGAGAGTGCTGTTGAACAGTAGTGACAGAAACCATTTGGTTCAAAAAGCCTAAAATATTTACTAACTGGACTTCTGTAGAGAAAGTTTCTGATACCTGATGTAGAAAAATTCACTTTGTTCAAGAGACTCCCAAAGGTGGGATTCCTGTTTGTATGTTTTACTGTTGCTTGTTTGTTCACAGTAGAATGAGGAAACTTCAATCTTGGCACAAGAGAGGAATGAGGAGAATCCTCACTATTCCGGTGGGGCAGGAGGGTTTATCTCACGGTCTCAGAATCTCAGACTTTGGTCCTGTGAGATCAGAGTCTATAAGAGGAGGAGGGAACGGGTTCTTTAGAATCAGATTAGGAATAAACTTCCTGTAACATCACCACACTCCCCACAGCAGAGCTGCAGAAACCCCCCTTATCAACCTGCTCTGGTGGCCACAGGAGGTTCAATTAGTCTAGATCTAAACTAGGAACATGTCATAATAATTGGACAGCAATGGAAGCTTTACAAATCACAGAG
Organism: Oryctolagus cuniculus; assembly: GCF_964237555.1. Taxonomy (NCBI): domain Eukaryota; kingdom Metazoa; phylum Chordata; class Mammalia; order Lagomorpha; family Leporidae; genus Oryctolagus; species Oryctolagus cuniculus. The sequence goes on along the minus strand of NC_091436.1, from coordinate 123,034,032 downwards.
TTTTCCATGAGGAATGCATTCTTGAAAAATATTGGAGGAGAATTGTGAAATGCTTTTTCTCTGGAGTCAGACAGACATGGGGTTGAGTTTTACTAGCTGAGTCACCTCTGGAAACCTCAGGGTTATCTTTCAGAAAAAGGAATAATAATGGTCTCCTCATAAGAATGTAGATTAGATTATGCATGCAATGCCCACATATTAACTGTGTTCAGTAAATGTTATCTATCTTTGTTATAAGTCTAGCTATTTCAGGCATTAGAAGTTGTAACTATAATTTTTTTATTAATGGGTGGCTAATTTTTAGGCAGTTAATAAATAATAGTATTAAAGATTTAGGTTGTGGCTTACTTTTGCTAATGGAGCATTTTTTAAAGTTCTTTGACTCTATGAAAAGAAATATATTTTACAGTGAAATTGATCACATACTCTTTTGTGCATTTGTCTGTAGTTGAAAGAAAAGTCCGTGAAATAATACATAACCTTTCAATATACAATGCACTTCACTAATTTCTACTACATTTTTCTAAATGGCAGTCATAATCCACTAAGGGATCGACACTCATGATTTGAGAAACATGCACTGTGGGGCCACCAGCTGAAGGTCCTGTCCTTCAGCTCTCTCCTATCTCCAGCACTGCCATGCTTTGCCATGTTTAGACATATAAACTCCCCTTTATGAGTTGTTTTGTGATTTCTTGTCTTTTATCTCTAATTATATGCGATCTTCCAAAAATTCATCAAAAATGTATACTATTAAAAAACTATACATGTGTTCCAAATTTCACACCAAAATAAACTCATGTTTTTATTTTTATTTTTCCATGAACTTGTTGAAGGCCCCTTATGTTTTTGAAGTCAAAATAAGTTTCAGTCTTATTTAGACTCTTTTCTAATTCTCTAACACAAAGAAGGAAACAAAAGAGCTAAAATTGTTTTCAGGTGGAACTGAGTTTACATTTTCCAAAAACCTAAGATTGTTTTTTTACAAGGAATTTTGAAAAATGAACTTGCAGAAGATAATCAGCTGTCAAAATTATCTACAAATTGAAGTCCAAACCATGAGCAAAATATATAATGGAAAAAGAAAACCAGTCAGTCTTACTAGTTCCTATCTCTATCTACCCACACCAGGGTTGTTAATGACAATTGCTAGTGGGCTGGATGCTTATGACTTACCATCAAGTAGTTTAATAGTTTCTGTTTTTTTTTTAAAGAAAGAGTTGCTGTTATATCTTGACTCAAGAAGAATCCATTTTCTAATTACACACTTCCAAATTTTGTAAACGATGATTGCCTCTTTCACTGACAGAAACACAACCCAAATACACTTTCTTGCCAAAGTGACCTGATCAGAAGTCTGATGTTGTAAAGAACCTAAGAAATACTCTAAAGCAAATGCCAGCTGCAGGATGCCACCGGCATGCCCAGCCACACTTGTGCTTGTGATCCATTCAACTGCAGACAGACGAGAGCCACAGGAGGCCAGCCTGCTGAATTCCAAATCCTGAGACCTCCTTTCCTTTCTAGTTCACATACATTTTCTAATTTTGGTACCTTTGCCCGCTCTGGAATTTCTAAACATCCTATGCAGTCTCAAAAGGGTCAGGAAAGCTATTCTGAGTTTCAAGCAAAGCATTTTTAATTTTTTACTTGAATCTTTACCTTTCAATCATTATGCCTTAGATGCTATAGTAAAAAAATCCTCAAAATATTAGTGATACAGTGGTATCACTGATGATAAAGTGGTGACTCCTTTTCTGTTTTTCTTTCTTCTAATTTGCTGGATTTCGCACACTTTTTTTTCCAATGAGTTAGGGAGTAAGGGAAATTCTTTTAAATCGCTTAAGAAAAATGTAAATCCTTTTCCTTCTTAAAGTTTCAAGGAGCATATGCTCCTTGAACCCTTTGTTGTCCTTGTCTTCAATACTGCGCCTCAAAGATAAGGTTAAAATGAAATAATGTGTTTCTATATAGCAGTCATTAAAGGAAATATATCCTCGGTTCACACATTTTACCTTTGCCATTCTCTAACTCTATGACCCTAGGAGGGATTGTTACCTTACCTAAGCTTCAATTTTTGTATCAGGAAAATGAAGTTAATGATTGTGTATTACTCACAATATCCTTGTGGTGAATTACATAAGACAAGCATAACAAGCACTTAGCATACTCACTGGCCTTAGGAAATCACACAAAAAACATTTTCATTTTCAACATCAGTGTCATAGGCATCTTCCTCCAAAGCCCCAGCCCTGGATAGAAAGAGGACCTCATGAGTCTAACAGAGGCAACACATCACTTCCAGGTCCACCACGAATGTCAGCCTGTGACTGGAGGCTATGAGGACAGCAGGATGAAGACGGAACCAAACAAGTGTCCCATCAAAGATCATCAAAACCTCCAGACACAACTGATCTGCTGTCCCAAACAGAGTCCCTGGGGCCAACAGTTCCTGGAAGTTGACCCTGCTGTTCTGGGCAGTCCTGAGAAACACTGTCAGTGACAGAGGGAAGGCTGCATGAAGCTCCCCTGATGATCTCTTACGTTAGGTGGGGAGAAGTTCCCACAACAAAGTTAGCAGCAGCAGAGACCCTGAGGCAGGGGAAGGAGACTGCAGCTCGTGTTTCACAGCATTGCTCACGTCTTCCCAGAGTCACTAACTTTGACTCTATGTCCTAGAAGCATAAAATGTGAATGTGTGTGTGTGTGTGTGCCTGTGTTGAGGGGTGAGGAGGTCAGTCACACATGTCCCCAGCTCCCAGAGAAAGCCTGGCAAGGTACTCTTTGCAAACCCTAAGGGAGGAGCCAAGGCCAGCTTCTATTAAAAAGATAACCTCCCGGCTGGGATGTTCAAGGCAGATGACCTGAAACAGAGAGGAAGACATAGTCAAAATGTCCCTGAGGCCAGCCCTCTGCTCTTTGGAGTGCCCTGTCCTACACCTAACTCCTCAGAAGGGGCACTGAAGTCGACAGTGAACTCTGGCTAGTTTCTCAACCCCCAAGAATAGTCCAGGGAAAGTTTTTCACAATGTAGATGTCAGAAACTGATTATCTAACCCTCAGTCTGAAGAAATGGAGCTTCAGACACATGTCACAGCATCCCTCTGCATTTCCCAGTTCCTAAATTTTGGCCCTGGGCCCTGGAGACCCAGGAGGCTGAGAATAGCAACGAAACACATTTCGCCTCATGCTTAAATCCCATCTTCTTCCATTTCCTGTCAGATCTGCAGCTGTGCTCTAGGCCAGAGCTTCACAAGCATATCATCACATCTCTCAGACTGAGAAAGACTCCAGGGGTCAAACAGGGCATCCTCCTGCCTCTTAGGAGCTACACTCCGCTCATGAGAAACACTCCCAGCTTTGTGAATCTGACTTCCATTAAACATCTTCCAGACCCTTTCCAGCATGAAGTTATCATGCACAACAAGGTTACACATTATGATGCCAATTCAGAAAGGAGACGTTGCTCCTTAAATCTCCCCAGCCTCTCTCCATGTGCAGAATGTCTAATTTGCACATAGCATGAGCCTTTGACAACACACACATACACCACCGCCATGTGTTACAGAAACCACAAGTTTCCAATCAATGTCCCTGGCTTGGCCCAGGCCATTGTGCAACATACAAAACCTGGTTACATCTTAGGACTTGGAACTTCATGAAATAGAGAGGATTGGGAGAAGATGAGTTAAAGGTGACTCAGAGCCTCAATAACTAAGGTATAATCTGTAGATTGTAGAATAAGCAAGTGCAGAAGTGGAAGAATATTAAGAATGTGGGGATGACAAGAAAGTGCATATGTGCAAGTCACTTTAGAGGACATTTATATCTTCATTCTGGATCCAGAAAGGATACAATTCATTAGATAAGTGAAATGACTTATGAACAGTTGGCAGAGATTGCACTGGTATGGTAGCTGTTAATTGTCATAGAGGGTAACTAGAATCTAGGAAGGAGATTCTGCAAAATATCATCAAAAGTTATTTGATGTTTATAGAAGTATAGCAACATAACCATCTTTCATTTCCAGCATACTCTCTGAGGAAAAGGAAGATTTTTAGGGAAATTATAGAATAAGTAACAAGCGACCTTCTCCCCATGTCAACCCTGAATTCTCAGCTGACCTCAGTATTTGAGAACAGTTCTTGAGCTTCCCAAAAGCCTTCATTTTTTCAGTAGCTCCTTACCACTCACTTTCCTCTAAATATATTTTAGTCCATCAATGTCCCTATGAAAATACAGCATCTAGAATATTTAAAACGTTTCAAACTAACTGCAGTAAAAAAGAAAAAAAGAAAAAAAAAAAAAAGGCCGGCACCACGGCTCACTAGGCTAATATTCCACCTGCAGTGCCAGTACCCCGGGTTCTAGTCCCGGTTGGGGCACCAGGTTCTGTCCTGGTTGCTCCTCTTCCAGTCCAGCTCTCTGCTGTGGCCTGGTAATGCAGTGGAGGGTGGCCCCCCTGCACCCCATGGGAGACCAGGAGGAAGCACCTGGCTCCTGGCTTCAGATCGACGCAGCGCGCCGGCCATAGCAGCCATTTGAGTGGTGAACCAACGGAAGGAAGACCTTTCTCTCTGTCTCTCTCTCTCACTGTCTAACTCTGCCTTAAAAAAAAAAAAAAAAAAAAAAAAAAAAAAAAAAAGATCAACAGACTCACCCATCTTTTGTGGGTCAGCTGATTTTTCCTTAATGTAACCTAGTGCCACATTGGATTTTTAGCAGCAATGTGACAGTCACAGTTGGTTTGTATTGCCTTTGCAGTCAGTTGATTTCAATTTTTCTGCTTCAAATAAATTTCTTTTTCCTACTTACACAACAGTTTGTGCTGCTTTAAAAATTTCTGACTGTAGGTAAAAATAAATTATAGCATGTAGATTTTGGCTGCCTGCCAATCTAACTTATCGAGACTACTTGGGATCTGGCTTCTGACTTGTTATTAATCATCCCTTATAATTTTGGGTTATTCCTATACTAACAATCAGGCCACTTAAGATTTCTTTCAAGTGTTCAATAATTGAGGTGGGAGGGAGAGGATAAACAAAAGCCACTGTGACATATGATACCATTTTTCTCCTTCTCAACCACGTTTTCCTTCAGGGTCACATTGTGACTGACTTGGAAAATAAGCCACTACATTTTATAAGTCATTGAGCAAGTTATGAAGTATTTTTACAATGTCTGTTTAGTGAACTTCCATGGATTGCATAAATATATAAGTAGCTATTTCATTATTAAGAAAAAAGGTCTATGTCATTAAATTGGAACACAAAAATAATGAAGCATTTTTACTTACGGTTCCAATTTGGGTTTATGACATACCTTTCTAGCCTCAGATCAAAGATTATAGCAGAAGGGAGAGTTTAGAATTCATGAAATTGACGTTGAGAACAGACAATTGGGAGTTACTGCTCAAACCTCCACAGTGTGATGATATCACAATTACTTAATAACATTCTTGGATTCTTTACAGTTGTATAGGCACTTGAATCACTCTGGGGCTTGACATAGAGTAATAAAAAAGGTCATTTAAAATAGCATTTTCTCTTAAAATAATGTTTTTCCTTTGAGCATAAACTAAGGAATTAAAGTAATTGAGTGACTCGTTTTAACATGTTATAATGCAGGCAAACAGAAAAGCTTTGCCAATAATTTTCACCTAGTATTTTTCAAATGAATTAGATTGAGTTTATTTCTGGCTACAGATTTCTGAAGAAAAGTCACAGTTCCTCAGTAAAATAATCCGCAGCCAGGGGCAAGCGTTTGGGCTAGGGTTGGGATGTCGGAGTCCCATAGTAGAGTGCCTGTGTTTGACTCCCAGCTCCAATTCCTGACTCCAGCTTGCTACTAAGGTAGATCCTGAGAGAAAGTGGTTATGGATCAGGTAATTGAGTCCCCGCCACCCATGTGGGAGATCTGGATTGAGTTTCCAGCTCTGAGCTTTGGGTCCTTGCTTGGGAGCAACTATGGGCGTTTGAGGAATAAACCAGCAGATGCAGGTGTGAGCTCTCTGTGTTTGTGTGTGTGTGTCTTTGCTTCTCTTCCCCTCCCCCCAAAAATTAAAAATCAAGAAAACCAACAATCTCCAGCCTAACCCATACCCTTAACATTCCCTAATATCCACAGAAAATAGTGGGTTTACCTGCAATCCCAAGAATTGACTTGCTGGGAGTGATGTGTATTTCAGCCCTGTAACAACATGGCCTCCTCAGGCTAGTGGCCTTATGGGAAAATCCCTCCCTGCCAGCGCATCAGAGGTCACCTGAGAAAATTAAGAACAGGCACAGGGAGGCTGGCGGAGGGCTGGGTGCAGAGCTCATTGCAGGGCAATGACTCTTCTCATTCCTTCTGAAGTCCACCTGGCAGGGGTGTGGCGAGGGTGATTCAGGCTTACTCACAGGACCTCATGCTACAGTGACTAACCTTCCCAGTTTTTTCCCAGGACTGAGAGGTTGTCCGGGACTTTGAGCTCTCTGCATTAAAACTGAGAAGGTTCTGGTCAAACTGGGATGCGTTCATCCCTCTATTTCATATACACAACTGGACAATAGGAGCGACTGGGGCTCATTTAATTCTCCAAATGCTTTCCATTTATTCTCCCTGAAGTCTGACTACTGTAGGGGAAATGGGGAAAAGCACCTATTCTTACTCTTACTTGTCAAAACTCAAAGTGCTGAATCTGATCCCTTCTGTGAAATCCTCTGGTGTGCATGGTTGGCAGTTTATTATGGATCACAACCCAAGGAGTCTTATAATGTAATGTGTTGGGTGGCCACATAGACATTAGTCCCAACTGCCTGAGTCCAAATGCTATGTGAGGTGTAGAATTCTCTTGATCTCTCTGTGCTTTATCTCCTCATTTGTAAAATGGGAATGGGAGCAAGGCCTACTTGATAAGGTTGCTGTAAGAGTCAAATGAGTTAGAATATAAAGAACTTAGTACAGGACTGGTCACATAATATATGAGCATCTGTTGTCATTTCTACCTTCAGTTGAGAAGCAGATCTTTGATTTTTTATCTTTACCTGTGACACTCTTTTTATGATCATTCTGTCAACTCCAAGCACTGTCCTAAGTGCTAAGAATACATATGCATTGATAAGTAAAACTAAGTTCGAGCTCCAAAGAAACCCAAAGAGTAGTTGGCAAGCCAGACAAATCAGCAACTGTACTGCAATAAAGAGAGAGGGATACTAGAATTTAAGAAGTTGTGAGTGCTGTGGAGTGCCTGAGAAGGTGACATACAAGGTACTTGACAGAGTTCACAGAACAATGAAATTAGAAGATAAGTCTGTATTGATGAAAAAGTTTTTAAATCCATGCATAGTTTTTTTCCATAATACACACTTTCCTTGAATTTGTTGAAGACTGTTCTAAAAATGGACTTCAAAAGTTTGGCCCTAAAATAAACTTATGTTTTAATTCTACTTTCCATGACTTTTTGAAGAAAAAAGTGCCATCCAGATTGAGATGTGAAGGAGAAGCAGCAGCTGGTCAGACAGAGAGGAGGAGACAGGTGGGGGTGTTTCTGACAGAGGTAATAAATAGAATTTTTAATGGCTATAAAGTTTGAGAAACAAGATATGAAATATTAAATGCCACGTGCATTCCTCAGACAGACTTAAGGTATGGCAGAAGTAGAACTGTCTCCCAATCTCTCCTTCTTCCTTTTAGGAATAGGATTCTGATTTCCTCTGGCTTTCAGCCAAGAACTTATTTCCCCCTTCCCCAGATTCCCTTGAACTTAAGAACGATCTTGTGAAGAACTTTTGGCCAATGTACTAACTTCCAGAATACATTTTTTAGATTTAATTATTTATTTGAAAGTCATAGTTACATAGAGAGAGAAGGAGAGGCAGAAAGAGAGAGAGAGAGAGAGGTCTTCCATCCTCTGGTTCACTCCCCAGCTGGCGGCAACAGCCAGAGCTGTGCCAATCCGAAGCCAGGAGCCAGGAGCTTCCTCTGAGTATCCCAGGTGGGTGCATGGGCCCAAAGACTTGAACCATCCTCTACTGCTTTCTCAGGCCATAGCAGAGAGCTGGATCAGAAGTGGAGCAGCCAGGGCTTGAACCAGTGCCCATATGTGATGCCAGCACTATAGGTGGCAGCTTTACCCACTATGCCACGGTGATGGCCCCCCAGAATACATTTTTTAAGATATTTTTTGTCCTCTACTTCCTCTCTCCCATTTTTTGTAAACTGTAATACAGGGATATGGAGTGAGCCAGTCTTAACAATGACGATGAGTACAACATTCTAGGAGATAGCAGAACCAGGGAAGAAGGGAACCTCCATCTGCAAATGTCTGGTAGAAAACAGACCAACAGGGGATGGCACTGTGGCATAGCGGGTAAAGCTGCCACCTGCAGTGATGGCATCCCATATGGGTGCCTGTTTGAGACCCAGCTGCTCCACTTCTGATCCAGCTCTCTGCTATGGCCTGGGAAAGCAGTAGAAGATGTCCCAAGTCCTTGGGCCCCTGCACCCATGTGGGAAACTCAGAGAAAGCTCCTGACTCCTGGCTTCGGATTGGTGCAGCTCTGGCTGTTAAGGCCAGCTGGGGAGTGAACCAGTGGATGGAAGACCTCTCTCTCTCTCTGTTCTGTCTTTCCTTCTCTCTGTGTGTAAGTCTGACTTTCAAATAAATAAATAACTCTGACTTTCAAATAAATAAATAAATCTTTAAAAAAAAAAAGAAAACATACCACCAACATTAGGCCTCTGCTTCTGGACTAGTTCAATAAACTAAAGCAAGCAATCACTTTTCTCTTCACTAATCCACAATATTTTGGGAATCTCTTTATTATGGCAACTTGTAGGCCCTAACTAAGGAAAAGATGAAGGAAGAAGTGGGATAAAGTTACAAGAAGAAAAAGAATTAAATAATAGACAACAGGAAGAAGGAAGTATGAGAGCTGGATGCCCAGTTTGGAAATTGGATCCCCCAAAGGCATTGTACCAAGGCTTGATCTCCAGGGTAGCACTACTGGGATAGAATCTTTAGGAAGTGGGGCCTTGGGAAATGTTTAGGTAATTGAGGGCATACCCTCTAAAGGTGGTTCTCGTGTGACCTCAAGTTCTCACAGGAGGGTGGTTACAACAGCCTGAGTGTAAGTCCACCTAGTTCCTCTGCTTCCTGACTCGCCATGAGATCCTTCTCTGCGTGTGCTCCACCATTCACCATCTGACACCTGCCATGGGCTCCTTGCCTTAGTCAAAGCCCACACCATGCCAATTGGACTTTGAGCCTCTAAAACTTCATAAATATCCTAACACATGAACACCACAAAAGGGCAACACTGAGAACAAAAAAATCTAAGCATATGTGACTGAGGATAGAACTAGTTGCAAATAAGCAACTCTGGCAATTGAGAGAAAGGTAGCATGATCCAGCGTAGGCCACAGGTAAGAGTAAAAGAGGCACATTCTATGTTTAACTAGATGGTAGAAGGTTGTGTCTTCATCTAAACTTATTTGTGAGTCTGAAATAACTTTACTGACTTGTAAACACACATCTACTTTATGTCCTCCACCCCGTCCTCATATTGCTGTCTCAGGGAAAAAGTGTTAATCTTAACATAGCATTAAATCCAGATGTAAGAATATTTCCAGGTGTGCTTTAATAAAGTCTTTAACTCAATTTCAAAAAAAAAAAAAAAAAAGAGGCACATTAGTGAGCTAGCCCAGGGACTGGTCTCCATCCTCTGACATAACTTCCTCTCTTTCTGCAATGCTGAAGGAATTAATGAGGAGCACTAACTCTATGTGGATACTCACTGTGTGGTGAGTGCCTTACAAGGGCTTACCTCACTTAATCTCATAATGACCCTGGGGATAAGTATTCCCATCTTCATTTTCCATACTGGGACTGAGAAGTTAAATAATTTATTTAAGACCACATAGACAGCACATGACCAAAGAGAATTCAAATCCCATCAGGTGTCTCCATAGGCCATTTGTTTGACTGCTACACTACACTTCATCCTAGGTTGTATTCTTAGGGGAGGCCCCTTTGGAATATGCAGAGTACTTGGAAGTTTCAACAGAAAGTTTAACTTCAATCACAATAGACATAAATCTCCAGCCTCCTGAGAAAGAACACGAAAAAAATGCACTTTGTACCAGATGACCCATTCTACTGTCCATAGTTGATGGGCTCAGAGGGGGAACTTGGTCCATCAAAGCAGTAAAATGCCAGTAAATATACTAGCTTTGATTGCTGCAAAAATACAAGCTGACAAATTAGAGTTTTTCCCTTATAAATTTGAACTTGAAAACATCAAAAGAATGTGCAGTTATCTGGAGGAGCCTAAGCTAAAATGTCTTCATGTTGAAGACAGCAGAGAAGCCACATGTAAGTCTTTGGGGAAACACCAAAGAATGTGATTGCTGGATTGTATCTGAGGGTACGTTTAGCTTTGTAAGAAACTACTGAACTATCTTCCAAAGAGGCTCTTCTGTTTTGCATTCCCACCAGCAATGAATGAGAGTTCCTGTTGCTACACATCCTTGTCAGCCTTTACTGTCGTGTTTGTCATCTGTCTTCATTCATGAGGCATGTGTTAAGACCTTTGGCCCATATTTTAACTGTGTTGTTCATTTGCTTATTGTTGAATGTTAAAAAGTTTTTGTATATTTTGGATAACAGCCTTTTATCAGATACACTTTTTGTAAGTGTCTTCTCCTAGTCTATATCTTGTCTCCTCATGCTTTTAATATTATCTTTTGCAGAATAAAAGAGAAATCGGAGCCCTTTTATACTATTGTTATGGTTGTATTTGCTGGAGAATTCATCTTTTTATCATTTAATAATGGCATTCTTTATCCCTGATAACTTTTCTTGCTTCAAAGTTTACTGTTTAAAATTAACACAGCTACTCTGACTTCCTTTAGGTTAGTGTTAGCATGGTATATCTTTCTCTACCCATTTACTTTTAATCTCATTGTCTTTGTATTTAAAGTGGATTTCTTGCAAATAACATAAGTTGGCCTTTATTTTCTTATCCACCCTAGGATCCCTGTCTTTTAATTGGAATACTCAGATTATTGATATTTATGGTAATTAATTATTAGTATAGGTTAATTAACATCTAGTATAGATGATACACTTTCTTTCTTTTTTTTTTTTTTTTTTTTTTTTTGACAGGCAGAGTTAGACAGTGAGAGAGAGACAGAGAGAAAGGTCTTCCTTCTGTTGGTTCACCCCACAAATGGCCAATACGGCTGGTGAGCTGTGGCCATTGCCCTGCGCCGATCCAAAGCCAGAAGCCGGGTACTCCCTCCTGGTCTCCCATGCGGGTGCAGGGCCCAAGCACTTGGGCCATCCTCCACTGCCTTCCCAGGCCACAGCAGAGAGCTGGAATGGAAGAGGCGCAACCAGGACAGAATCCAGTTCCCCAACCGGGACTAGAACCCAGGGTGCTGGTGCCACATGTGGAGGATTAGCCAAGTGAGCCGCAGCGCCAGCAGATGATATACTTTCTATTTGTTGCTCTTACTTCATGTTCCTATTTTTGTCTTCCACTTTTTCTGCTTCTTTACCTTTAATTGAGCTTTTTACCCAATTCAGTTTTCACTTCTTTCATAGCATATCATTCATATTTCTCTTTTTTTAGTGGTTATCAAAGAGTTTGCAATGCACACTAACAATTAATGCAAATCCACTTAAAATAACACTGCATAGGTAATATGAATATCTGATAACAAAAGCATTCTAATTCCTCCCTTCCATCTATTATATCGCTGCAGTCATTCATTTCAGTTATAGATAAGCATATGTTTATGTGTAAGCACACATAATCAAATGTATTGTTCCTATTGTTACTTTGAAAAACTTCAGTTAGATTAATAAATAGGAAATTAAAATTATTATTTTATCTTCAATGATTTCTCCTCCAGTGCTCTTCCTTTCTTTATATAGATAAGAGTTTCTTACCTATATAATTTTCTGTTTCTAAAGAACTTATTTTAATATTTCTCCCAAAGTAGATTTTGCATTAAATGCATCCTCAACATTTTTTTGTCTGAGATCTTCATTTCCCCTTCACCACTGAAGGACAGTTTTTCAGAGTACAAATTCTAGGTTGATGGAAATCTTTTCTCAATCACAAGTATTTTAGTCTGTACTTTTCTCATACAATTCCTGATGAGAAGCTTATTACAATTTTCTTTGTCACTATTTCTTTGCTACTTCTATTATAATTTTCTGCAAGCTATTTTCTTCTTTTGCCTTTGACTCCTTTCAGAATTTTTTCTAGATCCTGATTTTGCACAATTTGAAAATGATATGCCTAAGTGTTACTGTTGCATTGTTGTTATATTTATTCTGCTTGGTGTTCTCTGTACTTTCTGGATCTGTGGTTTGTTGCCTGACATTAAGTTGAGGGAAATTTTCAGGCATTACTGCCTCAGGTATTTCTTCTGTCCTCTCTCCTTCTCTTCCTAGTATTCTCATTATACATGTTACACCCTTTTAGTTGCCCAACAGTTCTTGGAAATTCTGTTCTAGTTTAGTTTTCAACCTGTTTTATCTTTGCTTTTCAGTTTTAGAAGTTTCTATGAGACATCCTCAAGCTTAGAGATTTTTCCTTAGCTTTGTCCATTCTACTAATAAGTACATCAAGAGGCCGGCGCTGTGGTGCAGTGGGTTAACGCCCTGGACTGAAGCGCCAGCAACCCATATGGGTGCCGGTTCGAGACCCGGCTGCTCCACTTCCAATTCAGCTCTCTGCTGGGGCCTGGGAAAGCAGTAGACGATGGCCTAAGTCCTTGGGCCCCTGCACTCGTGTGGGAGACCCAGAAGAAGCTCCTGGCTCCTGGCTTTGGATCGGCACAGTTCCAGCCATTGTGGCCAATTGGGGAGTGAACCAGCGGATGGAAGACCAATCTCTCTCTGCCTCTCCTCTCTCTGTGTAACTCTGACTTTAAAATAAATAAATAAATCTTAAAAAAGTACATCAAGAGCATTCTTCATTTCTGTTACAGTGTTTTTAATCTCTAATATTCCCTTTTAAAATTGTCTTAGTATTCCTATTTTATTAATTGGGGTCATAAGTGGATTAAATACAAAACTGAGGACAAAAACACTGGGAAGATAAATTGTGGGAACCAGCGGCTATGCAGTCCAAGAGTTGTGTCAATAACAAATAGATTATTTGGTGAGTAAACATTGGAGATAAAATTGATTATGCCTTGGAGTTATAGTTCAAAATTTGTCAGTGAATAAACCAAGGCAATATGAAAGGGTACTCAAGTTTTCAGACCCAGAAAACTCTTTGAGAACATAATTTAATTTCATTTTAGTACCAGAGAAATATGGCCCCAGTTAGAACGAATGGATGGAGAAACCAGCTCTTTGGTTTCAGTGTTTACAATCCATGAGAAAAATGGGCAGAAAAGTAAGTTAAATCACAAAGAGAGTTGAGAGATGTTATTAGGACACATGTCACAAATAAGAAAATCTAAGGAAGTTACTTTAAGGATTTGGCAACAGGTGAATTTACATATTTTGAAAGGAAAAAAAGACAAGAAAGAAAAGTACGTTGAGACAAGCCTAATGGACAGCTGGGGGTGAACAAAGTCATCCTTCTCTGTGAGGACTAGTTGAAGGCATACTGCTCTAAGTGCTTATACAATGTTTATCCCAGGCCCAACAACTGAAATATCTTTTGAGAAAGCACACAAATATAGAGCTCATTTCCAATCACTAGAAGAGCAATTGTTACATTTTGGTTTTGACTGATGCATATCACTCACACATATTTGCAAGGTACACCTGATGTTTCAGTATATACTTCACTGAGTGAAGATCAACTCCAGGTAAATAACATATCTGTCACCTTGAGCACTTCTCAGTGGCAAGAATATTCAAACTGAAGGGAACTTTTGAAGTCAGCAGAAACCACTAGAACAGAAAAGGTTTACAACAGGAAAGGGTAGCAAGAAGGCTGCCAGATAAGAACTCAGTGGAGAATGGGAGCGTGGAATGGGAATTCCTCTGGACAACTGGCATTAACAGAGGTACCCAGCAAGTGTTGGCAAAGACAATGGAGAACAGGTCACATCTGGCAGGGGGTTTATCCTGCCTCCTGGGTATGATGCATTCCTCATGCCAAGTGAATCTGGGGTTCCTGGGGAGTGACACTGTGTGCCTTATTTACATTTGCATTTAAGCAGAGTAAACAGGACACAGAACAAAATCTGATGCAAAGATGCAAAAAAATTTTTTTAATAAATTTTGAAAACTTAGATCTTGGCCTAAGAATGAGAAACCTTCCCTCTAGGATGGCTTCTGGGTAAGACAGGTGGGAGGAAGTCCTTCTCACCATTTATTTGTGTCCTCCTTTCCAAGGCTCTGTGGTGAGGATTGACAGGTTTCTCAGTGTGGGTGACAAATATTTGTACACATTTGGGGTCTATTTTTATGCAGAATGTGGATAGCACATTGCCCCTCCCTAAGATGCCCCTACCACTCCCTCCCAACCTCCCGCCCCAGTGCCGTTCACCATGGAATGGGTAAACAGTTGCTACATAATTCTTTGCATTTTGGAAAGCATTCCTTCCTCTCACAGTGATAATTCTTTGAGCAGAGCTGAAGAACCGTGGAGGACCTCAGGCACATGACAGAGCAGGCACCATCTCAGTGATCCTTGTCTCTGCTTCATTAGATCTGCAATTGCTAGGAAGAAAGCAAACAGTTGTCAGGAAAGTAGGAGCAAAATTGCAAGGGGGAGGAAATGTTTACAGGTCCATCTCTGAGCTTCCCTCTCATGGCTCAGAGAGTCTTTTTTTCTGTTGGTGACACTACATATTAAGAAGCAAGTGAGTAGCCACAACCATAAAACTGCCCAAATTGCTCAAGGCATTCCTCTATAACCAGGAGGCTGCCAGACAGCAAAAGTGTTCCAAAATGAGGTTTTCTTCTCTAGTTGTGTTTAATACATATAAGGCCAAAAGTACACATGATTCTGTATGGCACCAAGCACTTGACAGATCACAAAGAGAAAACAACATAGACAGCCAAAGATCTGCTTCGGAGATTGGGGAACAGGCGAGGGACAAATTGCTCAATAAGTCCCACCAGTATTTAAACTCTGGAGAGGAGAGTAAGTCAAGTGAGCATCAGGGATAATCTTTTCACAGATATGTTACTGGGTTTGGTTTTCCAGCCACAAAAACAACAATGGTGTTTGCAACACCATGGAAATGGACATCTACCTTTAAAGTCCAGACTCTCCTCCTCTCCCGTCTTTCCTTGCCCTCCAGGAAAACATTACTGCTATACCTTGAATATGAATTAGCTCCCAAAGTCATTTAGGACTTCACACTCCAGGGTCACAAGTTGGTGGTTCTGGGAGGCTGGAGACTTCATCTAATTATGATGTTTGGGAGGTGGCCCTAGTTAGGTCAGCAGAGGCTTCCCTCAGAAGCTAGTTCTTGCAATTGTGTTGATTACATAAGCCTGAGTTGGCCCTAGTCACTTTCTCTCTGCTTTACAGATCACCGTGTAATCACTCCTCCACACATATTCCCCCATTGCCTTATGCTGGCCTCCCCTAGACAGCTGAACCAATCAGGCTTGCCCAATTTTAAGCTATAGACATCCAAAACTATGAACTGAATAAACCCCCTTCCTTCATAACTAGCTTGTCTTTGGTATTTTGGTGAAGAAAGAAAGAGTAATGAGAAGTTGACAAACACAATTACTTTTTTTTGCCTATGTATTTCCTTTTTTAAAAAAACTTTTATTTAATAAATATAAATTTCCAAAGTACAGCTTTTGCATTACAATGGCTTCCCCCCCATAACTTCCCTCCCACCTGCAACCCTCCCCTCTCCCATCCCATTCACATTAAGATACATTTTCAACTATCTTTATATATAGAAGATCACTGCCTCATCTTAGCCTCGACATGCTCTCTTTCCTGAACACCACGTGGTCCAACCTAAGCTTCTGCTCATTCTCTGCAATGTGCCAGGCACTATTCCTCCAACCTAAGACCTTGGCCACAGCTTGTCCTATCTATCTAGAGTACCCCTCCTTAAACACCCAAAAGATCCAGATCTGTACTCCTTCAACCCTTTGGTCAAATGTCACCTCAGTGTGACCCATCAGCAAACCCTATTTTAACTTAAATTTTGGATACCACACACCCTCCCACTTATCTTCACTTTTTTTCACAGTAATAATCACTTTCTCACTTGGAATCTATTTAATTTACTGTTTTGAGTATTTATTGTCTGTACCCTACTAGAATGTAAACAGAGGTTTTTCATCTGTTCAGTATTCTAAACACCTATGTCAGTGCCTAAAACTCAATAAATGTTGAATGACATTAGGAAAGAAGAAAGAGAGAGAGAGAGAAAGAGAGAAAGAGAGAAAGAAAGAAAGAAAGAAAGAGAAAAGAAAAAGAAAGAAAAGATATAATTTCTTATATAATCTTTGAGAATTGTTTCATGAATCTGCATAGACATATATCCTATAATCTATTCGCTCTTTATAGGGAACTAAACAGCATCAATAACAAAAGACCCCAACAAGGAAATAAAGTATGCCAAGAGGAAGAAAGTTAGGAAATTGTCAAAAAAAATAAATAAAATAAAAAGACCAGATGTCTCAATGATAGCAAGGAGTAAGACTGGACCTTCTTAGAAGACAATGAATGTTACTTACTCTGGGAGTGTTGCCTCATATCACTGGAATATTGGAATACTGAAAATAGATAATAATGACAGACAAAAATATGAAATGTCTCAAAAATAATTTGAGTCAAACTTCATGACTTAGGAAAAGTCACTTTTAATTCTTTTTCTTTCTTCAAGCTAGCCTTCCAAAAATTGGCAGTCATCATTGCTGACTCTATCCACCCAGTACAGATGTAAGAACTAACACAATCAAGGGTGTTAGGAGAGAGCAAGCTGAGAAATACTAAAAATGTCAATGTGAGATCAAACCCCTCCACCCTCCACTGTGTTGTTTCTGCCAGCCACATACCTTTGTTAAAATTCATTTTGTTTATTGTTGCTCCTTTCATAGCTTCTCTGTCCTGCTCTTCTTGCTGTGCAGTTGCTAAGGAAACAATAAAAAGTGGTGGATACAGCAACAGTGAGGGAGGGATTAGAATACCACACGGCTGGGTGAAGTTTATTTAGGTTATGGGAGAGAAGGAGATACACTCTAGAATTAATGTGATCGCTCTCCTGTCTCTAACAGACTATAAATACACATGCCAGGCATTCAAGCCTCTCTCCTTACTGGAACTCAAGAGCTTTTAAAGACAATTGAATCTACACTGAGGGGCAGGGGTGATAATCCTACCAGGTACGCAACTGGAACATGGGATTCAACTCATTTGTTAAACTCTAGCTTGTTTTTTCAATGTCTTGCCATCCACGCATGTTTCTCTTCTTCTGGTTGTGCCTTTCCCTCTGGAAACCAAGATCCTTTGAATACATCCAAGATTATCATACAATTATCACAGTATTAGCCTCACCAACTCAGTCAGATTGGCAGCTAGAATCCCTCAATCACCCTTTGATTAAATACCAGCTCAATGTCTCAAATTCTTCCAGACCCAAGGTTTCACCTCTTTCTATGTGTTGAGGGCCAAAGATGAGAATGGAAATCAAGCATAATGGAATGATTTTGTTTGTATGTCTATTTAATGTTGTTATGGAACCAAAGATCCATAGACATTCCCCTTGACCTTAGTGATCATTGACTCTCATAAAAGGGGTGGAGTGTTTACATGTGCTCTATGCCTATATCTACAAAAATTATAACTGCATGAGAGTACGTGGAGAAATGTCATCTGATGAAGTGATGTCAGAGAATCGGGAAACTTTCTGGCTGGACTTGGGTTGAAACAAGTGATGTCATGAGGGGAAGATCAAGCTTTAAAACGTAGATTAGCATTTGAAAAACAGAAGAGGAAGATGGGATAGGGGCAGGGAGGAAGAGGAAAGACAAGAGAAAGAGGAGGGATGTTGATGTTTGTTTTGTAATCTATGGAAAAGGTCTCAGAATCAAGACTGATTCAGTGTGTGAAGAAGTGGGAACCTACCAGCATGCCCATTCTCCACTGGGGTGGCTATTGCACACTCAGGCTCCACCCTACCCCACCCTAAGTTCATGTCCTCACATTTCTGAAGGTGGGAATCTGTGAAACCATACTCCTTCAGCCCATCTCTTCTTCAGTGTACTTTCATTCCCAGCTCTCTTCCCTTCAAGGTCAGATAATCTGCTCTCAGGAAATGACTCATACCAGGGTATAAATTACCAATATTGACACAGCATGTTACCTGAGATAAGCAGCCTTTACCCAAATAAGTGACGTAGAAGCTGTGATTGTAAGGGACTTGGAGGGGTAGGGCGGGCATATTCCTGGGAATTGTAACTCACCACTTCCCCCGAAATTCCTATCCCATCTGAGTGTGGGATCTACTGTCCTTCTTTAGTTGTTTGTTTAGGGTCTTTCCTCCACTAAAGTTGTTAGGCAATTTTGTTCACCTTGTTTACCTCTCCATCCAGTGCCTGGAAAGAGCCTAGGCCACCACCAAAAACACTTGTTAATTGACTTCAGTGAATGTTGTCTGTCTCAAGGGGCCTAATCAACTGAGGAAGACAAGGGGAGGTAAGAAAGCTTGAAGCTTAAAAATAAATATAAGTCTATTTTACATGAAGTACATGTCTACTGGAAAATGTAAATATAAATTAGCAAAAAGAAAATAAAAATCATTCATAATTCTCTCTTCTGGGGTTGATCATTGCTAACATAATAATATAAACCCATCCTGATTTTTATCTATATTTCTATGTATGTATACAAAAACACACTGTACTGTACTTAACAATTTATAGCTTGCTTTTTAAAATACAATAAGTCATGAACATCTTATCATGTAATAACATATTTTATGTCTTTTTTAATGACTCTCTAATATTTGAGAAATATCACATATATTCTACTAATTCCCTGTTGCTGGACAATAGCTTGTTTCCAACGTTTCAGTGCTGTTTATAAAAATAGCAACCAACCTTTGTCGCTAAATCTTTGTGGTTGCTATTTCCTCTTACAAGTCAAAATATTACCATTAAACGTAAAATGCTGGTGATATTTTTTGAGTGTAACTTCAGTGCCAGGCACTTTACAGAACATTATTTAACCCTCCCCAAACTCCATTATTCACAAACAAGGAAGACATTATTCACAAATGAGGAGATGCTGAGTAATTTGCTAAATTATATCTTTGGTGTTTCTGATAATATTGCCAAATAGTCTTCTGGAAATGTGTCTTGGAATGCTTTAGGGAGCAGCTAGGAACCTGTTGCTTCAGGTAAGCCCTCCATTAAGGTGCGATTACACAATCTCCTTTAGTGAACAGTTCCCAGGTTTTATTGGCCTGTCATCATCTGTTTTTCCCCTGTGTTTACCCAAACCTTGGGTATAGGGTGATAGTTTAATTACCTTATTACCTGCTAATGTGGGATATCTTTTGACTCAACCCCTGATCAGACTGCATTCCAGAGGAGCAGCCCAGTCCAGGTCTCAGAGTCCTAAAATATTGGTCTAGACCCTGATTTCATCTCCTTTCCTGGAGTGGAGTCTTGGGGCACATGAGTTCATTTACCCAAGCCTTGGCTTCTATATAAAATGCCAATAATAACATCAACCTAACTCATCTCTCAGGTTTGTGATGATGGGATGAGATAGTGAACTAGAAAGGGTTTTGCTTCTAGAAAAAAGCATAGGAATGTCAGGGAGGGTTATCATCATTGACATAATCATCATTGTCATCCCTGTCTTAATAATAATCTTGCTTTATTCTTGCCTTTGCTTTCTTCATCTGGACCAACTTGCTTTTGATATCATTTCACGTGTAAATAAACACTTTTATCGAAATCTGTATAAAACAAAGGGAACCATCTTTTGCTTGTATTTGTTAGTAGCAAGATTTGTGTGCCTTGTTCTCTTGGGCTAGCAACCAAAGAGGATGAAGAGGGTGACGAGGTTTAGACAGGGATGTCGGGTGGGTCCTGGGAAGGACAGGAAAGACCCGAGTTGGAGGTCACAATCCAGAGAAATGTCCATCTCCTAAGCTGCAAAAATATCAGTGCTTTTAGTAAGAAAGCCACCAGAGAGAAAGAAAAGAAGACAGGAGGGAAAGAAAGAGAGGAAAGCAGAAGTCAGAAAGGAAGGAATTTTGGTATTGAA
Source organism: Oryctolagus cuniculus (assembly GCF_964237555.1). Classification (NCBI taxonomy): domain Eukaryota; kingdom Metazoa; phylum Chordata; class Mammalia; order Lagomorpha; family Leporidae; genus Oryctolagus; species Oryctolagus cuniculus. The sequence continues at coordinate 123,013,819 of NC_091436.1, read as the reverse complement.
GGACACCAGGACTGGGGTGGAGGGTGCAGTTTTAAGAGGAAGCAATTAATTGAAATTCAGACCAAGCTGAATGAAACTGGATCACACATTCCAGAGCTCCTATTTAGAGAACAGTGCCTTAGAGAAAAGTACTAACAGGGAAACCGAACCAGACCTGTACAAACCCACAGCTTGACCCATAGTTAAGTTTGCATAACATTTTCCTAATCTTTAAAATGAAGGAGATAAATCATGTACTTACACCATTCTAATCCTGAATTCCACAATTGTCAGAGGTATTTCCTATCAAATTCCTTTGTCCTCTAGGCTATGAAAATAGCCATGACTCTGGACTTCAAGAACGATGAAATCTCCCACCGAAGGGTCATAAGAAGAGATCTAAATCCCCCAGTATGTTGTTCAAGTTGATATGGCCCAAAATGTATTTTGTCTTTCTGGAAACCACAACACAGTATGGAATGAAGTTTTTTTCAGAGGTCCCATAAATGTTGCCTACAGGTCTGGGGGTCTTGAGAAAATTGAATATGAAAAGAAGTTTAATTTCTAAACTTCATTTTTGCTTGCTAATTAATTTATCATTCTGGAATTTGAAAAAAAAACGGGTTACTTTAATATAGGCTTGGAAACAACGCAGAAAGAAGATTAAAGTTACTTCTCAGGAAGAATTCTGAGGATAATACAAAGAGAAAAGAATATGCGTAATTGGTGTTAAGTATGACATGTAAGAAATTAATTTGAATGCTTTCCAAATGGAGCTATTCTCTGCCATAATTTCTTAAAGATGCATTTTCTGCCCAAGGATGGGTATGAGACGAATGGCTTTCCTTCTCCCTTATTTAAATCAGAGAGCTAGAAATCATTTCCACTGCCAAATTATTCCAACATTTTTACTTGACTTTAAAAATGTAGTATGGCAATACAAATCGGTTAATACTGCAAAAATGCAAATGACTCAGAGTAACTTACCAAGCTGTTGGTGGGGGAGAGGATCAGAGGAGGGTTCCTGGGATTCAATCACTTACTTTCCCATCTGTTGGAGTCAAGAAAATTGATTGCACAGGTATCTCCAGCAATTGTTTACATGGAGAACAGGGACTTGGTTTTCTAGCCCATCATGTCAGATTGAAAAGCTCAATCTTAAATCATTTAGACATGAAGTTGGACAATTATGTCTGTGAAGAAATCCAATTCCTGGAATTAAATAGATGAAAAAGTGCTTAAACTCGATAGGAAGCTATGAGTCTTATAAGTGATATTTTGGAAAGAAATTTATTGAAAATTATGAGAACCTAAATTAAGTTAATGAAGTGAATTGTGTTGATTACAGAGATGAACCTGGGTTTTACAGAGCTACCCTGAGAATTTCTATTGTGGGGAAATACCCAGACAAAGACTGAACCCAGCCAGCCATCATCAAAGGAAATGCAAGACTGGTTGTGGGTCTTCCCTTATGGGAGCACTCTGGAAAGCGGTAACAACAATGCAAAAATCAGGCCAGCCTCTCATCTTGAAATGATAGAGAGAAGCAAAGTGTGAAGGTATGAAGAATAGAATAGCTTAGAGAAAAGAGAAAAGGGAAGAAATAGCATAGACAATATGGTGGCATTCCCAGAGTAATAAATGCTGGCAAGGATGTGGAGAAAAGGGAACACTTACACTCTTTTGGTGGGAATGCAAATTAGTGAAGCCACTGTGGAAAATGGTGTGGAGATTTCTTTAAAAACTAGAGATAGACTTGCCATATAATCCAGCAATCCCCCAACTGCACATAGACCCAAAAGACTTGAACACAATGTATCAACATGATACCTGCATCACCATGTTCATAGTGGCACTGTCCACATGGCCAAAATTTAGAATCAACCAAGTTGTCTGTCGTCAAAGGAATGGATAAAGAAAATGTGGTTTATATATACAATGGAATATTATTCAGCTATAAAAAAAATAAAATTCTACCATATATAGCAAAATGAATGCAACTAGAGGACATTAAGTTGAGTGCAATAAGCCAGACCCGAAAGACAAGTACCACATGTCCTCCATTGTATATGGGAACTAAAATTTTAAAAGGAAACAAACAAACAAAAAAACCCCAAGAAAGATAGAATAAAGAAATGTCTGTGTGTATCAGTAATGCTGCACATATAATTTTGTATAACTTTGTTTATACCTTTTTCAAACCAATGGTTAAGAATGTTTTACTACTATATTTTTAATAATCTGTGATTATACTTTTTTTAAAGAATTTTTATTATTTATTTGAAAGAGTTACAGAGAGAGGTAGAGCCAGAAAGAGAGAGAGAGGTCTTCCATTCCACTAGTTCACTCCCCCAAATGACTACAGTGGCTAGAGCTGAGCTGATCCGAAGCCAGGAGCCAGGAGCTTCTTCTGGGTCTCCCACATGAGTGTAGGGGCCCAAGGATTTGGGCCATCCTCCGCTGCTTTCCCAGGCCATAGCAGAGAGCCGGATCGGAAGAGGAGCAGCCAGGACTCGAACTGGCACCCATATGGGATGCACGCTAAGGCTTTAACCCTGTGTACCACAGCACCAGCCCCTCTGTGATTATACTTTAAAATTTACTGTATATGGTTGAAATGGTCATTTTTCCATTCAATTATTATTTATAGCCATTGTCTATATTCCCACTAAACTAGAGTCTTTTTGCTTTTTGTTAAACTTCTTATTTGGTGAAGTATTAAGCCTTTTTATTGTTGGGGGCCTGGTACTGTGGCTTAGAGGGTAAAGTCACTACCTGCAGTACCGGCATCCCATATGGGCGCCAATTCAAGTCCTGGCTACTACACTTCCAATCCAGCTCTCTGCTATGGCCTGGGAAAGCAGCAGAACATGGCCCAAGTCCTTGGGTCCCTGCACCCAGGTGGGAGACCTGGAAGAAGCTCCTGGCTTCTGGCTTCAGATTGGCACAGTTCTTGTTGTTACAATCATCTGGGGAGTGAACCAGCAGATGGAAGACCTGTCTCTCTCTCTCTCTCTCTCTCTCTCTCTGTCTTTGCCGCTACCTCTGCCTCTGCTTCTCTGTAACTTTGACTGTCAAATAAATAAATCAATCTTTAAACGTTTTTACTGTAATGTGAATTTAAAAAAAAAGAAAGAAAGGGACAAGGAAGGGGGTTGGGGGGGGGCAAGGGACTATCATTATGTTCCCAGAATTCTATCCACAAAGTACACTGAATCTGTTAAAAAGTAAAAATTAAAATAAAAACAAAAAAAGTTTTTTTAAGAAAAGGAAGTACGGTGGCATTCACTGTGGCAGCCCTACTGTGTGAAAGAATGAACATGGTGAAACTTTCAGCCTCCCATAAGAGAAGTGTTCCCCCTTTAACCTGGACTGAAATCCCCACATATTTCTATAACACAGAAAATCAGAACCCTATGGAAAAGCAGACAAGCAGTTATTGGGACTGTTGGAATAAATTAAGCCTTGATTACTCATTCATATCTTGGAAAATTTTTATTTACCAGAAGTTAACCTTTTTGCAGGAATTTGGAAAAAATGAGATACTGTTATTTCCATTTAAATGGTGGATGGGGACAATTGGGAAATACTTGTGAAGCGTTCTCTTCACACATGTGTTTCACAAGAGTTCATTGAGCAACTAATCTGTGCAAAGTCCTAAACATGAAATAGAGACCTTCAAAGAGGCTTAAGCCAACATCCCTTCCTTCAGGGTCTTGCCATCATCAATTTAGGGATCTAAGTAAGATCTAAATTATATGAAAAGGAACACTCATCAGAGGCAGAACATAAATGCAAAGTGAAAAATAGTCATTTTTTTTTTTAAAATCCATGTATTTATTTATTAAGAAGCAGAATGGCAGAGAGAGAGGGAGAGACAGAAAGAAAGGGAAAGACAGAGAGGAGAGTTCCAAAATGGGCATTCACGGATGAGAGCCAGACTTGGACAGACCAACCACCATATGGATATAGCAAGGCAGTCTGGTGTGACAAAGAGAGTGAGTTTACAATCAGAACAGTCCAGCGGTTTTGTGTTGGACTCAGTGCTCTGCCTTAGTGCCCTCATTAAAATCCCTATCTCACAGGGTAAGATACACAGCAATGAGACTGTCACACAAGTCCAATCTCTTCCCCAAATACCCAGGTCCTTTATACAGCCCTCAGTCCTCAATAAGACAGAAAGAGAAGTAAAAATCAATTCTGTAGTATCTTTGCGAGAGGAGAATAATAGAAGTAGAAAAGGACTCTTTGAAGGTTGAAAGGCAAAGCATCCTTTATGTTCTATTCTTTAAGACAAACCACTATTGGGGAGTAATATAACAAATATCTTACATGTGTCATGAATACACTTCACGATTGGGGATATTGTTAGCAAATTAAGTTTTGCATAGATGGGATCACCTCTCCATCCTTGCCCCAATATTCTATTTGGTTAACAACTTACAAGTTTTAGTAGTTTCTTTGAGGTGAATCATAGTAATTCTCCAAGTCTCACAATTTTCTCTCATTCTTGATCACTATCATTCAAAAGTAGTGATGCTTTTTTACAAAATATTTACTTATTTGAAAAGGCAGAGTGGCAGAGAGAGAAAGAGAGGGAGAGACAGAGAAAGAGAGCTCTTCCATCAGCTGGTTCACTCCCCAGATGCCAGCAACAGCTGGGGCTGAGCCAGGATGAGCCAGGAGTCCAGAACTGCATCCGAGTCTCCCATGTGGGTGGCAGCAACCCAAGGACTTGGACCATCATCTGCTGCCCTCCCAGACACATTAGCTGGTAGCTGGATCAGAAGCAGAGTAGCTCAGACTCTGATATGAGATGCGGTCATTCAAAGCGGGGGCTTAACACCTTGCACTGCAACGTCCTCCCCTCATAATCAGTGATCATTTAAGAGGTATTCTCCACATAATTAGGTAGTCTCTACCAACTAGGCATGCTTGTCTTCATGGAAATATCCTAAGGGCCAGATGAAAGGGAGAAGGTGACAGAAGAAGAAAATTCCACAGTAAAAGACAAATACGTAGCTGTATACCATCATCAATGAGGGAAGCAGTGTGCTTACCTTTGTGTCTTACACTCCAGATGTATGCAGTAAGAATGAGTCTCTGTCCCTGAGCTTTGTGGTACTCATCCTCCCCCGCCCCCTTTGATTACCATTGCTATTCATATTCATTCGCTCTGGAAAAGATGAGTGCTGATACTGGCGAAAAGGGGTACACATTTGATGTGGTGGCCAAGACACAGATTTTTTTTTTTTTTTTTGACAGGCAGCGTTAGACAATGAGAGAGAGAAAGAGATAGAGAGAAAGGTCTTCCTTCCATTGGTTCACCCCCCAAATGGCTGTTACGGCTGGCACTGCGCCAATCCGAAGCCAGGAGCCAGGTGCTTCCTCCTGGTCTTCCATGTGAGTTCAGGGCCCAAGCACTTGGGCCATCCTCCACTGCCTTCCCGGGCCACAGCAGAGACCTGGACTAGAAGAGGAGCAACCGGGACAGAATCCAGCGCCCCAAATGGGACTAGAACCCGGGGTGCCAGCGCCGCAGGCGGAGGATTAGCAAAGTGAGCCACGGCGCCAGCCAAGACACAGAATTTTAAAAATATTTGTTTATTTGAAAGATAGAGTTACACAGAGAAAAGAAGATGCAGAGGGGCCGGCACTGTGGTATAGCGGGTAAAGTCGCCGCCTGCAGGGACATCATCCCATATGGGCACCAGTTCTAGTCCCGGCTGCTCCTCTTCTGATCCAGCTCTCTGCTATGGCCTGGGAAAGCAGTAGAAGATTGCCCAAGTCCTTGGGCTCCTGTACCCAGGTGGGAGACCCTGAAGAGGCTCCTGGCTCCTGGCTTCAGATTGGCACAGCTCTGGCCATTGTGGCCAACTGGGGAGTGAACCAATGGATGGAAGACCTCTCTCATTGTCTCTCTCTTTCTCTCTCTCTCTCTCTCTCCCTCTCTCTCTCTCCTCTCTGTGTGTAGCTCTGACTTTCAAATAAATAAATAGATTTTCAAAAAAAAAAAAAAAAAAAAGAAGAAGAAGAAGACACAAAGAGAGAAAGAAACTTCCATCCACTGATTCACTCTCCAAATGGCCACAAGGGTTAGGACTGGGCAAGGCCAAAGCCAGGAGCCAGGAGCTTCATCCAGGTTTCCCTCAGGGGTGCAGGGGCCCTAGCACTTGGGCCATCTTTTGCTGCTTTTCTAGGCATATTAGCAGGGAGCTAGACTGGAATTGGCATAGCCAAGACTCACACCAGCACCTATGTGGGATGCCAGTGTTGCAGGCAGCAGCTTTACCTACTATTCCAAAATGCTGGTCCTGAGACACAGCTTTAGTTACCCACATTCCATGCTGGAGCTCCTGGTTGGAGTCCTAGCATTGCTTCCAATCCAATCTCCTGTTAATATGTGACCAGAAGTTAGAAATTCAATCTGAGTCTCCCATATAGGTGGCAGGGACCCAGGTAAGTACTTGAGCCATCACCTGCCCCCTCTCAGGGTATGCATTAGCAAGAAGCTGGAATGCGGAATGCTGCTGGGACTCGCGTCCAAACACTTTGTCATGGGGTGTGGGCATCCCAAGCTGCATCTCAACTTCACAGCCAACTGCCCATCCCTAACTGGCCAGTTTTTAAGTTCAGGGATGCCATTCTAGTTTTTCTGGTCATTTGGGAGTCTAGTGCAAGAGCTCACTCCAAAGCAATGGCTGCTCATAAATTTTACTTAATAATACAAACTAAAGTATTTGGCTTTACAGTTCAAGCTCATACATTTAGAATACATAATAAGGATCAATTGCAACGAGGTTGCCCACCATTGTAAAGGTTTAGAAATCTTAAAGTCCATCTTAAATATGTGTCCTCCTTAGAGCCCCGCTTGCAGTTTGCAGAAAGTTCGCTAAAATTTACTAGTTCAACTCTGGCCAATTTTCAAACAGCTATGTAACACTTTAATGAGGTTAATAGTAATTTTTTTTCTCAATTACAATTCAAAATAAAAACTGAATTTAAGGGCTGGCACTGTGGTGTAGTGGGTAAAGCTGCCACCTGAGGTGCCAGCATCCCATATGGGTGCCGGTTCAAGCCCCGGCTGCACCTCTTCTGACCCAGCTCTCTGCTTTGGCCTGGGAAAGCAGTGGAAGATGGCCCAAGTGCTTGACCTCCTGCTCTCATATGAAAGACCCAGAAAAAGCTCCTGGCTCCTGGCTTCGGATCAGTCCAGCTGTGGTCATTGCGGCCATTTGGTGAGTGAACCAGCAAATGGAAGACCTTTCTCTCTCTCTGTTTCTCTCTCTCTCTCTCTCTCTCTCTCTCTCTCTCTCTGTAACTCTACCTCTCAAATAAATAAATAAATAAATCTTTTTTTAAAAACTGAATTTAGGGAGCCGGCGCCGTGGCTCAATAGGCTAATCCTCCACCTTGCAGCGCCGGCACACCGGGTTCTAGTCCCGGTTGGGGCGCCGGATTCTGTCCCGGTTGCCCCTCTTCCAGGCCAGCTCTCTGCTGTGGCTTGGGAGTGCAGTGGAGGATGGCCCAGGTGCTTGGGCCCTGCACCCCATGGGAGACCAGGAAAAGCACCTGGCTCCTGGCTCCTGCCATCGGATCAGTGCGGTGCGCCGGCTGCAGCGGCGGCCATTGGAGGGTGAACCAACGGCAAAGGAAGACCTTTCCCTCTCTGTCTCTCTCTCTCACTGTCCTGTCAAAAATAAAAAAAATAAAAAAAAAAAAACTGAATTTAGGGGCTGGTCCTGTGGTATAGCAGGTAAAGCTGCCACCAACAGTGCTGGCATCCCATATGGGCACTGGTTTGAAATCCAGTTGCTCCATTTCTGATCCAGTTCTCTGCTGTGCTCTGGGAAAGCAGTAGACAATGGGCCAACTCCTTGGGCTCCTGTACCCACATGGGAGACCCAGAAGAAGCTCCTGGATCCTGGCTTTGAATTGGCCCAGCTCCAGCCATTGCAGTCATTTATGGAGTGAACCAGCAGATGGAGGCGCTCTCTCTCTCTGCCTCTGCCTCTCTGTAACTCTGTCTTTCAAACAAATAAGTAAATCTTAAAAAAAAAAAAAAAAAAAAAAACACCTGAATTTAAAATTTAAACTGTATGTCAGAGAAAATTGCAAAAACTCTGAAATGGGCCAGAGTATTACTGGATATTATTTCAATGGACTATTATATATTATACAGTGTACCTTTCAGATTTCCATTGTTCTGTAGGATCTGCAATTAGAACTGTCATTGACTGAGGAATTTTATAATTTTTTAAGTTAAACAAAACTGATAGTAATGCAGAGGAGTATTTTCAATAAAAATGTAAAAGAATTGTGTCCAGTGGACATTGATTTTATTTCTCCCTGGCTGAGCATTTCTTAGGCAATTCAGTTCACATTACATGTTGTCTACATAACAGTCTGTCTTATGGATTGTCCTTTGATCATGCTGGCTTCCTCATTAAGTGTTGGTCATGACATTTTACTTTTTTTATTAATTGATTGCTTACTTTGCTCATTTTACATCATATGGCACTTAACTTTCCCATTTTGAAAAGTTTTCTTTAGCATTATAAAAGTGTAATAATTAATAGCAATAGTTCTATACTTAAGAAAAAAATTCTATAAAAACTTATCTAGTACATTTAAATGGATCAATCTATTAATAATTCCTATACAGCCCTCCAAAAAATTGTGAAGTCCCTCTGAGCTGTATTTCTAAGTGATAATTCCCCTCAGAAAATACATAGCTCATTTTTGTTACCTAGGAAATTCCATCTGGACCTTTTTTTCTTCCTCTGGTACTCAGAATGATTTGTGCCACTGTTGTCTTGGGACTTCCCCTTCTGTATCTATATTTCTGGTTCCATGTTTCCTCCCTTTTTTCAGATGCACATCCTACAGTATCCTTTGAAGAAGAGTTCACAAGGAATAATTATTTTGAGACATTACCATTCTTAAAAGTTATTCATATCCAGGGCCAGCACTGTGGCGCAGTAGGTTAATTCTCCACCTGCAGCACCGGCATCCCATATGGTGCCAGTTCTAGTCCTGGCTGCTCCTCTTTTGATACAGCTCTCTGCTACGACCTGGGAAAACAGTGAAACATGGCCCAAGCTTGAACCCCTTCATCTGCGTGGGAGACCCAGAAGAAGCTCCTGGCTCCTAGCTTTGAATCAGCCCAGCTTCAGCTGTTGTGGCCATCTGGGGAGTGAACATTCAGATGGAAGACCTCTCTCTCTTTCTCTCCCTCTCTCTCTCTCTCTCTCTCCCTCTCACTATCTGTAACTCTACCTGTCAAATAAATAAATTAAATTAAAAAAAATTATCCATACCCCACTTTTACTCCTGATTTGTTAGTTTGGCTAGGTATAGAATTCAGTAAATTTTGTCCCCTACCCCATCCTTCCTCCAAATTACTTCTTTAGAATTATAAATATGCTAAATATATTACTTCATTGTCTTTATTGTTCTTGTTTCAAGTTCTCATGTAGAGAAGATAAACACCATCTTCTTCTAAAAGCTTCTAGCATTTTTCTATTTATTCTAAGTTTACAGAAATCTGACACAAAGCACATTTGTATAAGCCTTTTCCTTCCTTTGTTCCATGTCCGTGGTGAATACTTCCTAACAGGAAATTCAAATTCTTCTGTTCTGATATGTTTGCTGTATTATTTTAATACTTTTCTCTCCTCAGCATTTTTGGTTTCTATTTCAGGAACTGTTATCTACTAGATGTATCCTTCTCCAAGTGTCTTATCTTTTCTTTCTACATTTTAGGGTATTTTTTCCTTTTTGTTCTATATCCAAAATGTTTCTTTGACTTTATCTTACAACCCTCCCTTATTTTCCATCTATCATATTTTACATGGCCAAGAAGTCTTTCTTGTCTTTGCTCTTTTCACTAGATGCTGATCTTATTTTGTGAATGCTCCAAGTTTACTTGACTCTTTGAAGATTTTAATTATAGATTTAAAAATTTTTCTTCTATTCCCTGCATGATCTTTGCTTTCAAAAGCAATATCCTTAATTCAGGAGCTCCTCTGACCTTTTCCTGGTTTCTGCTTCTTGCACCACAGCCTGGGAATTTTGAAGGCAGTAAGCTTGGGTTGCTGTGGTAGTTATCTCATTAGTTTTCCACCTCTCAGAATTCACTGTCATTCACTGACTACTGACCATTGTCCCAAAAATTGTTGTTTCATGTATTTCATCAATTTGTTTGTTTGTTGGCTTGTAGTTTTGCTTTTGTTTTTGTAGAACTTCAGGATAAATTCAGTAACTCTTATTCATTTTAAGAAGAGAAAAAAGTTGTGTGTTCTTATCCTTATTACTTTTGTGACAACAGATGTTTCTGAGATTTCTTATTGTTGTAATAGTTTTTAATTTATTTCCTTCAGTTTTTAATATAATACTTAGATTGCATATTCATATGTTTCTCTAATTGCAATAGACTGTGCTTAGCCAAAAATGTTTCAAAATAGTGTTGACAGTGAAAACCTTGTTTCTTAGTTTTTCCTGTTTTCATCCTAAGCCTAATGCTGACTTAGGATTTGAAATATCTTTTTTTAATAGTTTTTGGCGAAGAGAGTATCCATTTGTTAGAGTTTTACTCTTTGGGATTTTTGTTTGTTTTCTTTCAACTTTTATGTATTTGAGATGTAGAGAAAGAGAAATCAACTTCCATGTGCTGATTCATTGCCCCCGAAATTTCTTCAATGCACAGGAGTGGGTCAAATCAAAGCCAGGAGCCAACCACTCAATCCAGGCCACAAGTGAGTCAGGGAACTAACACTAATTACTTGAGCCAGCACCTGCTGCCTCACACAGTACACATTAAGAGGAAGCTGGAATGAGGAGTAGAGCTTGAACTCAAACCCAGGCACTCTGATATGAGATAAGGGTGTCCCAAGTAGTATCTTAATTGCAATGCCAAACACCTGCTCTGTATTTGTTTTTAAAGTCAAAACTAGTTGCGGCCGGCACCGCAGCTCAATAGGCTAATCCTTCGCCTGGGGCGCCAGCACTCCGGCTTCTAGTCCCGGTTGGGGCACCAGATTCTGTCCCGGTTGCTCCTCTTCCAGTCCAGCTCTCTGCTGTGGCCTGGGAGTGCAGTGGAGGATGGCCCAGGTCCTTGGGCCCTGCACCAGCATGGGAGACCAGAAGCACCTGGCTCCTGGCTTCGGATCAGTGCGGTGCGCTGGCCACAGCAGCCATTGGGGGATGAACCAACGGCAAAGGAAGACCTTTCTCTCTGTCTCTCTCTTTCTCTCTCTCCCTCACTGTCCACTCTGCCTGTCAAAAAAAAAAAAAAAAAAAAAAAAAAGTCAGAACTAGTTGTTGAACTTCATTAAATGTCTTTTGGCTAATAAATTTCCCCTTGTTTTATTTTAATGTGGTACGTTATCATAAATGTGTCAAGTGCTAAGTTATACTTTTCAAACACCTTATTTCATTTGGTATATTTTAATGTTTTGCTGAATTATATTCTTAAGTGAGATTGGATTATAGTTTTCTTTTAAGTGTTTTTCTTAATAAGGTTTGGTAAAATGTTGCTTCGGCTTTCCAAAAATATTTTGAAAGTTGTATATATTTCTCAGTGCTCTGGAACAGTTTAAATTGCCCTGGAATTATCTGTTGCCCCAAACCTAAAGATCTGACATAATTTACCTATGATGCAATCTAGACCTGACATTTTTAGCAATAGCCAGCAGGTATAGGAGTCAGAAAACCAGGTGGATAAGTATTTAAAAGTATTTTCAGTTTATTCTGTGGTTGTTGATCTGTTTCACATATTTATATCTGTTGAGGCTAAGTTTGATCATTTATATTTTCTTAGAAAATATCCCGTCATCAAAGATTCCCAATTTATATGTATATAAACTTGCAAGCTGTGTTTAATAAGTTTTAAATGGCATTAAAATCTGGGGTTATTTCTAATTTATTACTTATAATTATACATTTGATCGGTAATTTTTGCTCTGGTTTTCTTGAGTAAGCTGAATGAGGATTACCATGTGGTTACAGGTGCAGAACTCCAGCATAAAAATACTTGAGTTCAAATCCTGACTCCAGGACTGTGTGTCTTTAGTGTCTTCATCTGTAAATGGCTGTATCTGTCAAGCCTTGTCAGATGGTCAAAGCTTCCCTGCAGAAGTGGTAATTGATTGAGATCTGAAGAAAGGATAAAATAGAAGTTGATCAGGGGAGCCAGAACTGTGGCGTAGCTGGTAAAGCCGCCACCTGCAGTGCTGGCATCCCATATGGGCGCCGGTTTGTGTCCCGGCTGCTCCTCTTCTGATCCAGCTCTCTGCTGTGGCCTGGGAAAGCAGTAGAGGACGGCTCAAGTCCTTGGGCCCCTGCACCCGTGTGGGAGACCCTGAAGAGGTTCCTGGCTCCTGACTTTGGATCAGCGCAGCTCCTGCCATGGCAGCTAACTGGAGAGTGAACCAGCAGATGGAAGACCTTTCTCTCTTTTTCTCTGCCTCTCCTTCTCTCTCTGTGTAACTTTTTGACTTTCAAGTAAATAAATGATAAATCTTAAAAAAAAAAGAAGTTGATCAGGTAGAGGATAACGCTGAATCACAGAGGGAGTGACTTATGCAAAGCCCCTGTCAGGAAGGAAATAGGGAAACTCTTTGGGGCTAGAGAGAAGCCACCACATCAGGTGAATCGAGATCCCGCTGCAGAACAGTCTTGGAGAAGAGGTAGATAGGGACTCCTCCACTCAACTCTCAGAACCTGCACCCACTTAATTGCATCCCCCTAGGCTCTGAGTCAGCTAGTCCAGAGTGCAGAGATGTCCTTAGAATTTTAAAACTTTCTGGTGCCGGCACCGCGGCTCACTAGGCTAATCCTCTGCCTAGCGGTGCCGGCACCCCAGGTTCTAGTCCCGGTCGGGGCGCCGGATTCTGTCCCGGTTGCCCCTCTTCCAGGCCAGCTCTCTGCTGTGGCCAGGGAGTGCAGTGGAGGATGGCTCAAGTGCTTGGGCCCTGCATCCCACGGGAGACCAGGATATGCATCTGGCTCCTGCCTTCGGATCAGCGCGGTGTACCAGCCGCAGCATGCACTGGCCACGGTGGCCATTGGAGGGTGAACCAATGGCAAAGGAAGACCTTTCTCTCTGTCTCTGTCTCTCACTGTCCACTCTGCCTGTCAAAAAAAAAAAAAAAAGAATTTTAAAACTTTCTGCAAGATTCTAATACATACTCAGAGGATGGATTGAATTAGTCTAGCCTAAAGTGACATCTTAAATGGTAACAAGATAGCAAGAGAAAAAGAGTGATTGAGACAGAGATCAATCATTTTTAAAACACCTATCATTGGGCAAGCACTGTTCTTAGGGGTTTCATATAAATGACCTTAAAGGTTGGTGTATGAACACAAACATGGGAACTGAGCCCCGGTTGCATCAATATTTGCTCACAGTCTTATAGAAAATAAGGGATAGAAACAAGCTTTCGCCGGCGCCATGGCTCAATAGGCTAATCCTCCGCCTTGCGGTGCCAGCACACTGGGTTCTAGTCTCGGTCAGGGCACCGGATTCTGTCCCGGTTGCCCCTCTTCCAGGCCAGCTCTCTGCTGTGGCCAGGGAGTGCAGTGGAGGGTGGCCCAAGTGCTTGGGCCCTGCACCTGCATGGGAGACCAGGAGAAGCACCTGGCTACTGGCTTCAGATCAGCGCAGTGCGCCGGCCGCGGCGGCCATTGGAGGGTGAACCAACGGCAAAAGGAAGACCTTTCTCTCTGTCTCTCTTGCACTGTCCACTCTGCCTGTCAAAAATAAAAAAAAAAAAAAAATTAAAAAAAAAAAAGAAACGAGCTTTGAACTCCTGTCTTTCTGATTTCAAATCCGTGGCCTTTCTATTATACCCTGGAGCCAACATGAGGTTGGAGTTCACAACATACCAGGGCCAGGGTCCTCTAAGCATGATCTTAGCAACATCAGCATCACCTGAGACTCTGTTACAAATGCAAATCCTCAGATCCTACCCCAGATCTACTGAGTCAAAAACTGATAGGAGGCCCAGAAATCTGCACCTCAAGAAGTGCTACTGGTTGGTCTGATGCATACCAAAGTTTGAGAACAATGGCACAAGGCCAGTTGTTCTCAATGGTATTTGATGAAGGGCATGAAAACCTCCATTTAAGATTTTCCTAGCATCCCTTCTCCTTGAAACATAAAAAGCAGTCTTAGAAGTGCTTCCTAGGAAGGACCTCATGTTGCTTCTGAGAATCTGCTGTCAGCAGCAGCACAGCAGCTACTGTTTTGCTCAAAAATGTTATTGCACTGATATAAAAAGAGTCCAGCAGAACCCTGCCCCAAGGGCCTGTGAGTAACAGCATGTGCATTCCCTACTCCCCCTGGAGAATATAGACAGCCCAGGAGGAATAAAAAGGGACTTCCTGTCCTTTGTATTTGTAAAAGAAAAAATGTACAAGAACTAAGCAGTGGCTTTGGGGGCTTGAAAGAGGATTCTCACCATCCTTAATAAAGGAAATCCAGCAAGAGGGGCCCCTGACAGGGCAGAGTTGTCCCCTAGGGAAGCATAAATCAATCACTTGCTCATGCAATTTTGAACCTTACTTAAAAGAGCATGGGAGTAGTGTGATGGGTCTAGAAAATCAAAGAAAAAAGAGTCCATGGGATGCCTGGAGGAAGGTGGTGATGCCAGTTAGTCTATCTGGGTTTGCTTGCTGGAGGGGCTTGGGGCCTGTTGTGTAACCATAAAATGTTCCCTTTCCCACAGGAGCCAGTAGAGCTTCGTCCTCTCCATCCTTTGCCTCCATTTCCACCATTACCTGCATCTGCTAAAGCCCAGCTAAGTTCAGGGTTTCCCCAAAGCTTCCAACTTGGGATAAATGATATAGCTTATGCATTTGGGAATCACGGTGTGGGCTGCACCACCACACCGTCATTCACCCTACACATGTGCCAAATGTCAACTTACTGCCAAGATCTGAGGATACACCCACAACACCAACTTCACACTGGACCAAGATGCAGACCTATGAATTTTCAAAAGGGCAGTGGGATGTTCAGAGAGTTGATAGAGATAAAAATGAAGTTAAACAGGAACCAAAGCCATTAATCACTTCAGTCAGCACTGATGAGAAAAGGAAAACACACTCACTCATATGCATGGGAATCATGCTTGTTTCTCTGTGCTAAGCTCAGCTAGGCCAGCTTATGAATGCTCAATATTCCCTTTATATACACAAATGTGCTAACGAAAAAAAAGAATGAAAAGGAAAATGTATTTATTTTTCACTAAGCAAGGTCCACAGTTTATTTGTTTCTTTTGCTGGTGAACGGGTTTTTTGGTCCTAGTTTTGTTTGTTGGGTGATTTTTTAAAAGATCCTGGTTAAAAAGGAATGGCCTTGATTCTAAGTTATTATTTTTCTATAGAAAGGCTTGGGTAACTATGCACCATTTGTGAATTATGTTTGCATAACGAATGGAAGTGGGGACTTAGGCTGATGTTGAAAAGCACGCTGATTTAGTGGTTTTAATCACAGGGCTGCCTCTACTTGCCCTTAGAAACTAGCTCACTGGCTTCTTACAGGAGAAGATAATTAACATTGAGGTTAAACAAATCCCATCAACATGAATCAAAGTCCACATTCTTCAGTCAGTGGGGACCAAAGGCACTGCTCCATGCAGAGCAATTTCCTTAGCTCCCAGCAAAGCAGGCCCCTTCCCACGGGCCCTATGCCCTCCTCACTGCCCAGTGGAAGAGATTGCTATAAACAGCTATAAACTGAAGACTGACATGTATATAGTAAACAGTAGCCATTTTTTCTCAGTCTCTTAGCACTTTTCCACACCCTTTTTACGATGGGGAAATCCCTCTCTGTAGACGCAAGGCATACTTTCCCAGACTCCCTTGCAGCTAGAGCCTGCTATGTAACAGATTCCACTATCAGAACCATCTGCTTTGAAAACCAATGGAATAAAGGAGAAGTACCGCAGAGACTCAGTTTCAGCAAGGATGTTGGCAGCCAGGTCCGGTTTCCAAAGCAGCAGTGATAGGAGCTTTTAGCAACTGCTTCCAGGGCCTCAGCACTGAGAGAAGTTCTATGCCACTCCCATACCCCCCGACTTAGATCTATTTAATTATATGCCTTTCTGAATAGATAGCCTCTAATTCCAATGCTCTGGTGCTGTGGGAATTCTGTACGTTATCCGTTCTCCAATAAATTGGCTCAAACTGGTCCCTGAAGTGTAACCAAGAATCCTGATTTGTAGAATCTGTACCATATCTTGTTCAACCCCCAAAGCAACCCTATATAGCAGGATTAACCTCATTTCACAGACGAGACATTTAATCACCACTTACCCCAAATGGGAAAGCTGAGATACCAACTTTTCTGTTTCCAATTCCATGGACTTTCAGTCACAGCACACTATCTATCTTCATAATGAACTTGAAATTGTAGTTTCTTTGATTTCTCTGCTTAAAGCATTTGACCTTTAATGGACACATTTTAATTTTTTCTATTTATTTATTTGACAGGTAGAGTTATAAATAGTGAGAGAGAGAGACAGAGAGAAAGGTCTTTCTTCCGTTGGTTCACCACTCAAATGGCCTCTATGGCTGGTGCTGCGCCAATCTGAAGCCAGAAGTCAGGTGCTTCTTCCTGGTCTCCCATGCGGGTGCAGGAGCCCAAGCACTTGGGCCATCCTCCACTGCCCTCCTAGGCCACAGCAGAGAGCTGGACTGGAAGAGGGGCAGCCAGGACTAGAACCCGATGCCCATATGGGATGCCAGCACCACAGGTGTAGGATTAAGCAAGTGAGCCACGGCGCTGGCTCACATTTTTCTTTTTCATTGCTTTAGGTATGTTAGGTTTTATCTCTCAGTGTGAATGTTCAGTTGCTTGGCCCCAGCATTGTATCACAGCTATCTTTTTTCTTCATTTTACTCTCTTCCTTATTTTGTTTTTATATAACTAAAATCTATTTGAAATGAAAACATTATACACAACATTTTGGTATATACATCTCAAAATCAGTATAGAACTTGCAAAAATGCTTGGAAGGCAGAAGAAAAACATTGTCTCCTGGTACCCAGCCTCCTCCTCCCTACTGGTGGGGCGCTAAAGATCATCTAGCACCTGTAGCCTCCTGCCACCTATACCTGCCCCTCTATACATACTTGAAAGCAGCCTCCTGGACTCACTCAAGTCTTCTTGTCCCCAGAGAAACTCTTAAAAAAAAAAGCTGCTTTTAAAAAGGGGATGTAATGGCTGGCGCCAGGGCTCAATAGGCTAATCTTCCACCTGCGGTGCCGGCACCCCGGGGTTCTAGTCCCGGTTGGGGTGCCAGATTCTGTCCCGGTTGCCCCTCTTCCAGGACAGCTCTCTGCTGTGGCCCAGGAATGCAGTGGAGGATGGCCCAAGTGCTTGGGCCCTGCACCCCATGGGAGACCAGGAGAAGCACCTGGCTCCTGCCTTCGGATCAGCACAGTGCGCCAGCTGCAGCGTGCCGGCTGTGGCGGCCATTGGAGGGTGAACCAACGGCAAAGGAGGACCTTTCTCTCTGTCTCTCTCACTGTCCACTCTGCCTGTCAAAATAAATAAATAAATAAATAAATAAATAAATAAAAATAAATTTATTTATTTATTCACTTTGGAAGCAGAATTACAGAGAGAGAGGGAGAGACAGAGAGAGATCTTACATCCACTGAGTCATTCCTCAATTGGCCACATTGGCCAGGGTTGGGCCAGGCTGAAGCCAGGAGCTCTATTTGGGTATCCCATGTTGGTGGAAAGGACCCAAATACTTGGCCCATCTGCTGCTTTCCCAGGCACATTAGCATGGAGCTGCACAGCATGTATAGCAGCTGAGACTCGAACCAGAGCTCATAGGGATTGCCAGCATCTCAGGCAGTGGCTTTACTCATTGTGGTGATACTGGCCCTCAGATAAAAATCTTACTATACCTAAATTATTCCTGAGTCAATCTCCTTTAATCTTCTCTTCCTATTAGGCCTGGACAATCAATCGCATAATGAGGGAGGAGCAAAGCTACCCTACCATCCATAGTAGGGCTGCAGAAAGAAAGATCTGCCAATCCTGGCACTATGAATAGAGCCGGCAGCAGTTCCTAATTACCTAAGTTGAGGTCTGGGTGCTAACTCTAGTGTCCCCAGCCACAAGCCACTCAGTCCTCCTTTGCGAGAATGAGGTTATTTGTCATGTGATAATTGCACTGGATTTTGTCTCTCTTACCTTCATCTACTTTTCTTCTTCCCTCTCAACTCTAGGGAAATTCGGGGGATCTGTGCATCCCAAAGTTCAACAAACTTTCAGGTCCTTTGGAGCTGAGAATTCTCTCTGATGAATACAGTACAGGGAATAGGAATGAGACCAGATGGGAATGGGAGCAGAGAGAAAGGTGGTATTTTAAATCACTGTCACTCATGACATCATCAACATTATTGATTCACCCCTTATAGCAGCCATAAAATAAGGAGTGCAAAATAAGTAACATTCCCCAAGGGCCTGCTACAGGCAACCTCTGTGCCGGATGATGTAAATTTTTCACTTAATCCTTGCAACAACCCTATAATATCATCTCTTTTGTTTCAGTTTTATAATAAGAAATTTAAGCCAGTGACAGAGCACATAATTGAAGTCATATAGATAGTATCTAGTAGAACTATGATTTAAACCCAGGATTTTTCAGCCTAAAATTCCTGTTATAGTGAAAGTTATGAACACTGTCCGAGTGTACACAGCATAACAAAATGTGGATAAGCTAAGATTTTACCTTTTAAAATCCAGATGTGGTCAAGTGCCGTGGTTGCTGCTTAGGACATCCGCATCCCATGTCAGAGCACCTGGGATGGAATCCTGCCTCTGCTTCCCATCCAGCTTCCTGTCAGTGCTCATCCTTAGAGGTAGCACATGATGGCTCAACCTCTTGGATCCCTGCCACCAAAGTGAGAGACCCAAATGAACTTTCTGACTCCTGGATTCCATCTGGCTGGTCCCCGCTGTTGCAGGCATTTGGGGAATGAATTAGCAAATGGAAGCTCTCTATCTCTGTCTCTGTCTCTATCTATGTCTCTGTCATCTCTGTCGTAGTATTTTTTAAATAATGTCATGAATTTTTTAAAGGGCATGAACATTTCTGGCTAATTAATTAAGTTTAATCCAGGATGTTATTTTTGTTTTGGTGTATTTAAAGAAACAGAGATGATAGTTTCTTTTTTTTCGTAATTTTATTTAATCACTCATGAAAAATTATTTGTTTAGCTGACAAGCCTAGAAATTCAGGTACTGTCACACCTCATTCATTTTAGAATTTCTTATAGTGACATTGCAAGTAAAATGCATCATGAAAATAACACCCAACCCAGGATAGCTTTAAAACGTAGAGTAAATGAAGAAAGGATCATTCTCACACTGTCAGACTATATTTGTTGGGGCATGTTTTTAATGGACTGTAAATGAAAAGCCTGCAGCAGAAAACACAGGGAATTCCGAGTTCTTCCCCAAAAGTTCCCTTAGTGTCACACCAATTTGCATAAGCTAGAAATTGAAAAACAACAACAAAAACCAAATGTTAAGCCTTGAATCAATTTCCAAATTCTGGGAAACAAATGAAGGAGGAAGTCGTCTTTTTTTCCTCCTTCTTATGTATTTTTTTTCCAGTTAAATGTGTTCTGCCCAAGATCTCATGATTCTAGGAATGTGGACCCCACTCAGCTAAACAAATAAACAAACAAACAGTGAAGCTGACTCACACCAGATCCAGAAAGGGAACAAAGAAAGCTTTAAGCCCTTATGATGAAATCCAAATAGGAAGATTAAGAGAGACTGTGAGAAGGGAGAAGGGAGAGATTTCTCTCCCAAGGGTGCCAGCTGGGGATCACAGTGTTGTTTTCCCCTTCATCTATAACAACTTGCTTCTTCAGTGTTTTGTATGACAGGTACCTGGCCAATTAAAGTGAATACTGCATTACAACCACTTCTGGGAATGTATGGGGCATAAACTGAACCCATTTGCTGGGGTGAAGTTCAGCTGGCAACAATTCATCTTCTAAGACCAAAGCACCCTGACATATGGCATAGAAAGTAGAGATAGGAGCTAGTGTTGTGACATAGCAGGTAGAGCCACTGCCTGCGGTGACGGCATCCCATATGGACACCTGTTTGTGTCCCAGCTGCTCTACTTCCAATCCAACTCCCGGCAAATGGGAAAGCAGCGGAAGATGACCCAAATGCTTGGGCCCCTGCACCCATATGGGAGACCCAATGAGGCTCCTGGCTTCAGTATGGCCCAGCTCCAGCTGTTGTGGCCATTTGGGAAGTAAATCAGTGGATGGAAGATATCTCTCTCTCTCTCTCTCTCTCTCTGGGTGTGTGTGTGTGTGTGTGTGTGTGTGTAACTCTATCTTTCAAATAAATAAAATAAAACTGAAAGAAAAAATAGAAAGTAGAGATGGTCAGAATCAGTTCCTTACTCTGAAAGAGCTTATATACTTTGGTGGGAAAAGAGGTTCACAAATGAAAACCAAGTGAGTGTAACAAAATGACGTTGAAGTATTACATTCTGTGGCATATACTTATACTGCAAGAGGTGTAAGGTTTCAGGTGAGGAGGGAATGAATAACAATGCTCTTTTGTAGGCAGAATCCTGCTCATTAAATTTCTTAGCTTCAATCTACTCAATTCTGGAGGCCAACTCCTACCCTGGAGACTTCCTTGCGAAGCCATTTGGCCCCTCACTTGGTATTAACCTTTAAGTCTTCATTCACTCCTTACTGGCCACCAGCTCAAACAGAATTGTATTAATAAACTACCATGAACCAAGCACTTCTTGTGTTTAGAGGACACAGCACTCACTAAGAGCCAGAATGCTTCAACAACATTTCCCTCCAGTCTTTAAGTCGCACTGCCACAGGAAGGAGGCATGTGACCTTGGGCAAGACAACTGTCTTCCGCCAAGGCCAGTGTTACAAAGGGAGGCCAGCAGAGGGCGTCTGCACATAGCACTGCCAGCAGGGAGAAGAAGTTCTGTACTGAGTGGGATCTAGGAAGCACACCACATCTGCTGCGGTCTCTCCTTTATACTGCTTGGGCCCACGACTTTGATTTCTAGAAGCATCTCCTCTAGGATTCCAGGGGAATGAGTGGAGGATGGAGATTTCCCTGAGACAAACAGGAGAAGGAGGTTAGTAGGACAAGCTGCACCTTTGCCCACTGCAGCTGGAGCCCAGCTGATCATAACATCATTCCTCTTCAAACACTGTAGTCTACCCCCCATCCCCCTCCTCTGTCTCAGCTAGCACTACGGCTGGTTTTAGTGGTGACTTTACCCAGATCCTCATCACTGAGGAATCCCAGTCCTTAGTCATCAGACTCTGGCTCTGCATTTGCCTATTTGATCATCAAGAGCAAAGTATCAAGAGGATGACTAGGGTAATCAACATTGTTCTTCTTGCCACAAATGTCTAACCAAAGCTGGACTTCCTTCAGATATTCAGGGTTAATTACCCCTGCTGGGAGTATGACTTGAGCCCACGTATCAAGCCAACACAATTTCAAATCAATCTCAGGCTTTTGCTCATCCTTCAGCTGATTGTTAGGTGTCCCATGTGTGGTTGTAGGGATGACATGGGGAACTGGGCTACTTGCTCATACACTGTGCTGTGCCTTCTGGCCCTGCTCATACTCAGTACCCCAGGTGCTGGGCTGTTTCCATCTTGTTGTGAATAATTGCTTCCTAACCTTATCATATGGCATGTTTGGTGATGGGCAGTTTTGACTCCATGTCATTTGGTGTCTCAAAAGTCACCCTGTCTCTACTGTGGCTCCACAGCATGCCAGACACTGTTTTGCTAGAGTTAGAATGGTCTTGTTTCAGAATAATAGGGAATAATAGGGGGGTTTTGTTGAGATTCTTATTTGAGGTTTTTCATAATCTTCACACAGAGTCTTTTCTCACCTCTGGGTATGCTTCTAATATCAGTTGTCTAGAGGAAAAGGCCCAAAGTCAGAGACAATAGTGCAGCATCCCGGACCTTTTGTGAGGCCCTTTCCTGCTCTAAGTCCCAATCAGAACTGGCAACCTTCTTTTTTTTTTTTTTTTTTTTATTTTTGACAGGCAGAGTGGACAGTGAGAGAGAGACAGAGAGAAAGATCTTCCTTTTGCCGTTGGTTCACCCTCCAATGGCCGCCGCTGCAGCCGGCGCACCGCGCTGATCCGATGGCAGGAGCCAGGAGCCAGGTGCTTTTTCCTGGTCTCCCATGGGGTGCAGGGCCCAAGCACCTGGGCCATCCTCCACTGCACTCCCTGGCCATAGCAGAGAGCTGGCCTGGAAGAGGGGCAACTGGGACAGAATCCGGCGCCCTGACTGGGACTAGAACCGGGTGTGCCGGCGCCGCAAGGTGGAGGATTAGCCTATTGAGCCACGGCGCCGGCCTAGAACTGGCAACCTTCTATGTAAGAGGGTACTTTGAAAAGTTCATGAAAAAATAAAATTAAAAGATTTTTTCTGGAGTAAAAGATTTTGAAATTTATGTGTCTTTTTCATAATATAAGTTTTTCATAATACAAGTTTGCATGAACTTTTTTGAAGATCTCTTGAATGCAATGTATGTCAAAAACTTTTTACACCAAAATAAATTTAAATTCCATTTTCCACAAACGTTTAGAAGTAACTTTGACTGTGGTATACAAGCTGCAGAAATCTCCACGATGCTAAATGTGCAATTTTCAGAACCTTAACAATTCTACCAAGTATCTGAGCTTCCTTTGCTTTACTGGGAGGGGCAGGATGAAATAATTTGCTGTATCCCTACACAGCAGATATTTTGAAATACCATTGAATACTTAAAATGCATACTAATATAGGACACTTTAAATTTTCAGGGTTTTTTTTTTTTTTCCTGTCCTTTGAAGTGCAGGGGGCTTCCAGTAAGCTAGTAATTCTATTTTTTCCAATCCAATTAGCATAACTCCTATCAGTCTAGAAGACCAGTGGCTGTTCTGTGTGATGTACAGCCAGTCCAGGTTTCTGAGCTAATATAGTTAGAAAAATAAGACTTTAAATATAGAGGGTGATCTGTCCCAAGTGGATCTGAACTGTTCTGGATATACCATTCTGATAGATATGCAAAAGACTAGATTAGCTAGATCAGTGCCCATATATCATGAATGTGAGGCGACACTAATCTGCTATAAAGGCGTTCCCTCTGGGGCAGCCTTGGGCAGCAACTGAAATTGGCACTAGCACTTCTTTGAGCTTGTAGCATGTACAGTCATCCTGTAGGGCCAATCTGATTTCTACAGATCTCATCTTAGTGAATGAAATGGAGATAGGATGGGAACCATCACCCCTACCTCCCTAAAGATTTCAAGGACAGCACCAATTTCTATCATTCAATGCAAGATGTAATATTGTTTTTACTTACAGAGGAGTAGCGGTATAATTTCAGGGACATCCATAATGCAATACATGGTACACTACATAGTATTCCATGGTACAATAGCTCTGATCCACAGGCTAAGGTGCCCATGTGAATAATACTCCTCCCACCAGATATGTCTTCTCCAATTGTACTTGTAGGGATTGGAAACAGGAAGCCTGACTGAATCTGTGGGCCCAGATATGGACCCAGGCTCCATTTATCACCAGATATATTGTGTGTCCTATGTTGATGCTTTGAATGACCCTGTGTCCAACAGTCTCGAAGTGTTTGAGAATTTCATTTCCTGCAGCGTATGGTCACCTGCTCAGTTCTGGGGGAATCATCTGTTAACCCAGCATGGTGTTGCAGATGCTTTCCTCCTGAGGAATTGCTTTGGTGAATTGTATATCATTTGGGCCCTCCATAGAGCATATGGTCTGGTAGCTTTTCTGGTCTTGCATAATGTATCTGCTTAGTGTGGGCTTTTTCATGCTTGTGAGAGCCTTCAAGTAACATATTCATGACATTTGCAAGTTTTCTGGCCAGAATGTTAAATTTTATAATCCTAGAGAAATCTTCCCAATCACTAAACCCTCCTTAACTCAATTTTATGTTCTGCGGGCCTTGATGCAGAACCTACAAAATTCAGTTCCATGTAGGCTCTTGCTCTTACAGACCTGTGCTGGTTAAATCCTGCAGCTCCTTAGGACCTACCTGTTCTCCCTTAGAGAGTTCAGCTCAGTCCTCAGCCAACTTGGATTGTGACCTAACTCTAGTTGCTGACCTGGTGACCAGGAGAGATGTGGATGGGAGTTCTTACAAGAATACATGTTTTTATTCAGAGGAGAGAATGCTACGTGATCTTCAAATGTGGGCAGAGCACTGTGCCTAATAGGAAGAAATCAACCTCTTCCAGAAGCTCTGGTCATACAGAGAAATCCTGGAACTCAAGTTCATTCACTGCAGCAATCCATCCCCACCTCGTGCATCAGGGTCTTAGGCTTTCCCAACCAAGTTGAGAATCTGGACACTGCAGACCTGCCTAAGTTGATGCCTTAGATTTTTTTTTTTTTTTTTTTTTTTTTTTTTTTGAGTTTTGGTGATCTTGTGATTAAATTACAGGCCTGGGCTTCTCAGCCCTCAGGCTACAGGAGATAGAGCCTCTTTATAAACCACCAGGAAAGCCCTCTGTGTTTCACCCTTAGCCTTTCATTGCCAATAAATCCCTCAAAACCTTTCATTATCTAGTTCATAACTGTCAGTTGTGTTTAGCAACAGAAACCCAATCGCACTATCCTTGGAGTTACTTTTCCCCATATTTCTCACATACTTGGTACACAGCACCTGTTGGAGCATTCTCTTCTACAAGAACCCCTTTCTAGGACACCTCTGGAATAAGTGTTAATAAGCGTTCTCTGTTGGTTGGTAGCATTCCTTGTTGTCCACTGAGCAGTGAGTGATCAAGTTCCCAAATCTCATCTCAACACTAAGCTTCTCAAATCATTACTGGCACCATGTGTCACAGGTGGGATCCCAGAGAGCAGACTCTGAGATAGCAAGAAGTGTGCTGGAAATGTCTCATAGATTAGTATTGTAATTCATACCTGTAGAAGAAAAGAGAAGAAAGAAGAGAAAGACTTGGAAAAGGAAGAAGCTGGGCTGTTGTGTTCTCAAGAAAGTACTTGTGACTCCTTGGGAAACTCTGCATCTAACGTGGCTGCAGGGAGTTGTGCAGAATTGGGCAGGCTTGAGCCGGCGCCGTGGCTCAATAGGCTAATCCTCCACCTTGCGGCGCCGGCACACCGGGTTCTAGTCCCGGTTGGGGCGCCGGATTCTGTCCCGGTTGCCCCTCTTCCAGGCCAGCTCTCTGCTATGGCCAGGGAGTGCAGTGGAGGATGGCCCAGGTGCTTGGGCCCTGCACCCCATGGGAGACCAGGAAAAGCACCTGGCTCCTGGCTCCTGCCATCGGATCAGCGCGGTGCGCCGGCTGCAGCGGCGGCCATTGGAGGGTGATCCAACGGCAAAGGAAGACCTTTCTCTCTCTGTCTCTCTCTCTCACTGTCCACTCTGCCTGTCAAAAAAAAAAAAAAAAAAAAAAAAAGAATTGGGCAGGCTTTTTATTATGGAAAACTGTATGGAGGCTCTCAAAAAGCTAAAGATAGAGCTATCTTGCAGCAACCCCACTACTGGATGTTTATCCAAAGGAGAGGAAATCAGTATATCAAAGAGACATTTGCATTCCTGTGCTTATTATGGCACCATTCACAATACTCAAGGTGTTGTAAACATACACTTTTGAATGAATCAATAAAAGAATATGGTTAATATACATAGTGAAGTACTATTAACATACATAATGGGGTGCCGGATTCTGTCCCGGTTGCCCCTCTTCCAGGCCAGCTCTCTGCTGTGGCCAGGGAGTGCAATGGAGGATGGCCCAAGTGCTTGGGCCCTGCACCCCATGGGAGACCAGGATAAGTACCTGGCTCCTGCCATCGGATCAGCGTGGTGCGCCAGCCGCAGCGCGCCGGCTGCGGCGGCCATTGGAGGGTGAACCAACGGCAAAGGAAGACCTTTCTGTCTCTCTCTCACTGTCCACTCTGCCTGTCAAAAAAATAAATAAATAAAACATATATAATGAAATACTATTCTGCCACGAAAAGGAATGAAATCCTGTCATCTGCAGCCATATGAATGAGCCTGGAGAACTTAATGTTAAAACAGGAAGAAAAATGCCAAGTGTTCTTGCTTATAAGAGGAAGACAAAAAGAGTTGATCTCATAGAAGGTGACTGGTAGAATGATAGTTACCAGAGACTGGGAACAGGAAGGGAGAAAGGGATAGAGAAATGTTGGTGATTAAGCAAAAAAAGCAGGTAGTAAGAATAAGTTATAGTGATTTATAGCACAATAGGGCAATTATATCTAATGATAACTTATTACATATTTCAAAATAGCTAGGATAAAGAATTTTGAATGTTTCCAAAGGATGATAAATGTGTGAGATGTTAGAAATGTTAAGTACCCCAAATTGATCATCACATATGTGTACATATATATATGTATCAAAATTCAAAATATCACACTGTATCTGTTAAACACTTATATAAACAATTACACGTCAATTGAAATTTTTAAAAAGAATTAGGCAGGCCTTTGTACCTCCACATTAACCAGTCATCAGATACAGACTAATCCAGGAAAGAGGTCTTGAATTTGGACATGAAGACACTTAAACATAATCCTTCAGGACTGAGAACTAAAGGCTCTGTGGACAATATTCCCTGTTGTGGGGTGGGGGGCAGAATAGAAATCTTCAGTGCTAATGGAGACCTCGGGCGAGACATCCCAGCATCCACTGCATCTCTTCTTTATTGATAAGGAGATGGTGTGACTCACATGGACAAGAAACTTCAAAGGACCAGCTTTCGACATCTAACCCTGGAAGGCTGTGTGTTCAGAAATGTCGTGTTTGGCTCCGAGAAACTGTGTGGGCTAAGTTGAGGGTAGGTTGCTGAGTCAGGAAGTCACCAAGGTGAGCCATGGGAAAAGTACTGCAGGGGGACTCAGAGGACAAAGCGTTGGCTGTTCCTGTCTCAGCAACTAAAAGGCTGGAAAGTCACTTTACCATTCTGACCCACAGTATCCTCATGTGAAAATGAAGGAAATGGGCCAAAAGTTGCTGGTGTCTAGTATATATAAGAACTCTCAAATCTCAACAGTTTAAAGAAAAAATATTAATAATTAGAAAAAAGGCATGAGACAGTCAGATATTTCACTGAAGAGGATACACAAATGGTAAATAAATACATGAAAACTTGTTCACCATTATAAATCATTACAGAAATGCAAAATAAAACTATGATGAGATATTACTATACAACTATCAGAATATCTAAAACTACTAAAATTTTTTAAAAAGTGACACCACCAAATGCTAGTGAGGATGTTCAAGTACTGAATCATTTATACAAGGATAAGTGTCAAATGGTACAGTAAGTTTAAAAACAGTTTGGCAATTTCTTAAAAATTAGACATATGCCTGCAATAAAACCTAGAATATGTACTCTGATACTTTTATCCCAAAGAACTGAAAAGTTAGATTCACACAAAAGCTGTACATAGATGTGCATAGCAGGTTTATTTGTAATGACCAAATCCAGAAACAACCCAAATATCAGACAGTAAGTGAACAACTAAACAAACTATGATGTTTCCATACCATAGATTATTACTCAGCAATTAAAGGGAAAAATGATTGATCCATGCAACAGTTTAGCTGAATCTGAAGGGGCTCATTATGAGTGAAAAAAGCCAACCTTAGTATTTTATATACTGTATGAAACGCTTTATATACATTCTTAAAATGACAAAATTATAGACATGAACATCAGAATATCATTGGCCAGAATTCAGGGGAAGAGAAAGGAAGGAAGGGAAGAGAGATGAGGAGAGAAGAGGAAGACAGCTGTGGCTCTAAATCAGTAACATGGGGGACTTCTCTGATGGGGTGCTCTCTTTTAATGTGGTGGTTACCACATAAATCCACACACATGATGAAATTATGTGGAACTAAACACACACCCGCCACACATAGACATACAATGACTGTAAAAGTTACAAAATCTGAGAAAGATGGATGGGTTCTGCCAATGTCAGTTTCCTGGTTGTAATGTTGTACTATTCAGTCATGTAAGCTATCACCAATTGGAAGAAATTGGGTAGAGAGTATATGTAACATTTCTTATAATTACATATGAATATATGATTATCTCAAAATACAGTTTGAAATAAGAAATTGTGGCATCGGAGGTGCCTTTAGGTGTGGATCATGGGGTTGTGAATTAGATTGAGATTCATTAATCTGTGCACATATTAATTCATTCAACAAATATGAAGTACAATCCACGGGCTTGGTATCTGTGGAGTTCATGATTGTGTGTTATATAGTCAGGCCTATGATAGTTGTTTCTGTGCTGAAACTGGGTAGAAAAAGTTGTTTGTTTATCTTTATTATTCCTTAAGCAATACAGCAAACAACTATGTCCATAGTATTTATATTGTATTAGGTAGCATAAATAATTTAGAGATGATTTAATGTGTACAGAAGTATGTGCATTGGGTTTTACACAACTACTACCCCATTTTACATAAGAGACTTCAGTCTCTGCCTGTGGATTTTGGTATGGACATAGTCCTGGAACTAATCTGATGTGGATACTGAGAGACAACTCTCCTTGTGTATTATGTGCCAGGTCCTGTGCAAGAGACAGGTAAAGCAGCAAGGGACAGGACCCATGTAATCCTTGTCCTCATGGAACTTACAGCATGGAGGAGGCATAGAGGAGGCCAGACTTCAAACGAATAACACACAAATAATAAACTCATAATTACTACTTTGGTTTGTGTACTCTGGAAGGCCTGACCCTGGCTAGGAGGCTGGGGAAGAGTTCCCTGAAGAAGTGGGCTTTAACATGAGACCAAACAAGAGGAAATACTGAGGGGTGGAAGAAGAGGTAGCTCAACAGGAAGAAATAAACTGGAGCTTGAGAGCCAAGGGACCCAAAATGAGGCTGGACAGTTGGATCACTGGGGCCGCCAAGGCCATGTTAGAATCTTCAGAGTAAAAGCAGCAGGAGATAGGGAAGGCCTTCATGCAGGGTGAGAGGTGATCACAGCTGCAGGAGAAATGTAAGCTATTTTAGGAACTTTGCAAATATAATAGCAATACAGTGCTGGACTAGGTTACCAACAGTGCTTGAGGGAGCATCCTGCCCGAATAAATTGAGTTGACTGTTAAGGAAGATAAATAAATTCACATGGGAAAGTGTGCAGACGAGAACTGCAGGGGTTTGCAAATTGGGTCAGAGTGGAGGAATTGGACAAAGCAAGTATACCTGGCTCTTGTTCCTGATACCAAACCTATGAAGTGGGAAACGAAAGGTAGACAGTTTTCCCCTTTTGTCATAAGCATCAAGTCTATTTTGCAGAGTTTTAGGGGCATTTTCCTGTTGCTTCATAAAATCACTAACAGGCAGGGTGATAGAGCAATATTTCCAAAGAAATGGTTATGACAGCCAAGAGAACATGGGCAAACTTCTGCAAAACTTTTCAGATTTTTCCAGCCACATCAATAGATGATTGTTTTCCTCAAGCAACACCTGCCTCCAATACATGGGCAACTTTTGAGGAAGAAGAATGTAGAAGAATACAATCTTAATTTCCAACACATTCTCAAGGGACTTTTCCTTTTCTTATACAGTCTCCCTAACCTCAGGGTAAACTCTGTGTGACTCCTCTAGTTTTATTTCACAATTTTTATTACTTGAGAACAAACAGTTACCATGCTGGAGTGGGGAAGCTTATACAACCCATTGTGACAGTGATCAGTGGTGACAGTTGCTAAATACAGTCTAAACTGTACTTTATTAATACTCATATTAATGGTTATTGGAGGCCAAGTGCCGTGTTACTGTATCTTTAATGTTTTTCATTTGTAATTTCTGAAAAATGAGTGCAAATTTTTATTGAATAAATGATTGAACAATAATTGCTAATCATCATTGGGTAACCATAAACTGACAATGAAACCTATTCCAATAGATCATTTGAGGGATGAGTGAAAGAGAGTCCTACTAAGTTTTGGGATTTTAATTGTGCACATTTATCAGAGAGTAAATCTGTTAATAATCCTCTAATTACCTGCATTGAGAGATCTCTAAATTACCTAGAAACTCTTTAATGCTCAAGTACACCTGGTAGGGCTGGGTACTAATTAATTTGAAGTAAAAGTTAAATAAGTTTACAGAGATACCTGAGTAAGCTGAGACTGTAAAAAAGAAAAATGCATCATTTTGATTGTATTAATGGGGACCACCAGTGAAGAATCATCCTCTTGAGTATGACCACAACTAGATATTCTGAATAGACTATGTAAATGGTGATCTCAATGCATAGGAGAGTGTATGTGTACAAGTGTATATGAATAAATCATTGGAAATTTGAAGTTCCATATCTAGAAGTACTAATTTTTTGAAATATATACTTTATTTGTTTGAACATCAAAGTTACAGAGAGAGAAAGAGATGGAGAGAGAGAGAGATATCTTCTGTCTGATGGTTCATTCCCCAAATGGTTGCAACAGCTAAGGGATGGGCCAGACAGAAGCTAGGAGCCAGGAACTTCATCCAGGTCTCCCACATGGATTTAGGGGCCCAAGCATTTGGGCCATCTTTTGCTGCTTTCTCAGGCACATTTAGCAGGGAGCTGGATTTTAAGTGGAGCAGCCGGGACTCGAACCTGTGCCCAAAGGATGCTGGCATTGCAGGCAGTAGCTTAACCCATTACACCACAATGTAAGTACTTCAACAAAAGTCTCGAATGTCTTATTTGATCTTGTATTTGGTATTTCTAATAACTGTACCTTCTCAACATTGTACTGAGTGAACACAGATCTATATGTTAAAGGAGAAAAGCTGAGAGTCTCAAAAAACAAGAAATCAACATATGGTAACCAGCAATATTCAGCATGCTGATTGTTGTGTCAGCCCAGTTCCCTGAGCCAAGTACTTTGGTTGACCCATAGTTGGCATACAATTTAAGGAAGGAAAAAAAATTTTGCAGCTACAGTTCTCTGCTTACTCTTGCAAAATAAATTTAGAGCAGGAGGCCTAGCTCTCACTAGGAGTGCAACACACATTTTATTTTATTTTGTTTTATTGAATCAGGTGCAAAGAATTGGAACTTTTGTAAGCCTTCATAAAATAGCATCAGTAGTAATCTGTGCATGATCCTCTTCCATTTTATCTATTCTTTTGAATCAATTTATAATCAGCATCTATGAGTCCACCTCCAAGTCCAAGAATATGAACAATGCTAATAACTTCATCTGTGTGCTCTTCTTTTGCCCTCTTCTCCCCTACTGATATAGTCTCCATTTTGTATTTTCTTTTCTTCTTTTTCTCATCTCCTTATTTTGTAAGTCGGTTTATCACACACACACACACACACACACACTCTTAAGCAATTATTGTTTTGATTTTTGAACTTTACAAAATTATATCATACCACCTACCAACCCCTGGAAGTTGATCCCCAACCCTCGCCACTCAATCTAATTCATCCTATTCTTATCTATAGTAGTAATTTTTCAATTTTCTCTGTTGTATAATATCAAATTATGTGAGTATTCCAACCTCTTATGCATTCCTCTGCCAGTGGACATTTGACTTGTCTCTGGGTTTTTGCTATTATGAAATGTTCTGCTACAAAGATTTTTATTCATGTCTGATGACACACATGTATAAGAATGATGAGAGAAATAAAAAAGATACATAACTAAATATAATGTTATAAAACCATTTGAACTGTTAGAAATTTCAAAGTCTATCAAAAGCAAGTGTTGGAGTTATGAGGATCAATGGGATCTTGAATACATTTCTGGTGGGAACACAAGTACAAGTACCATGTGAAACAATATAGCATTATTTTTATCCTATAACAAATAGCAATAAGTTTTTTTTTAAAAAAATGTTAATATGCATTTGAGAGACATAGAGAAAGAGAAAAGAAAAACCCTTGCAGGGGCTGAGGTTAAGCCAAGCTTAAGCAAGGAGCCAGAAACTCAATCCAGGTCTCCCACATGGGTGGCAGGAACTGTCATTGGAGCCATCACCACTTCCTCCCAGCATTTGTATTAGCAAGAAGCTGGAGCCCAGAACAGAACAAGGTATCAAACCCAGGCAATTCGATGTAGGTTGCAGGCATCTTAACTGCTAGGCCAAATGCCCAACCTCTCACTAAATGTTGAATGAATAAATGAGTCACTCAGCAAGTTAATTGAGGTGGTGCTCTCTATCTCTCCTCATTTTGTCTCCTGGTGGTTTTTTTCATTTGTGCATTTTTTTTTTTTTTTTGACAGGCAGAGTGGACAGTGAGAGAGAGAGACAGAGAGAAAGGTCTTCCTTTGCCGTTGGTTCACCCTCCAATGGCCGCCGCGGCCGGCGCGCTGCGGCCGGCGCACCGCGCTGATCCAATGGCAGGAGCCAGGAGCCAGGTGCTTTTCCTGGTCTCCCATGGGGTGCAGGGCCCAAGCACCTGGGCCATCCTCCACTGCACTCCCTGGCCACAGCAGAGAGCTGGCCTGGAAGAGGGGCAACCGGGGCAGAATCCGGCGCCCCAACCGGGACTAGAACCCGGTGTGCCGGCGCCGCAAGGTGGAGGATTAGCCTAGTGAGCCGCGGCGCCGGCCCCATTTGTGCATTTTGACCCCTGGCCCACAGATTTATTCAATGCCCCATCCCTTGCTATCATTTGTGTTGCTTTCATTCCCCAAGCAGATGACCCACGTAAACACCCTCGCCTCCCCTTGACATGACATCAGATACAGGGCTACATAAGGTAATAAACAAAGATTCTTAAGTCTTGTGAGACACAGAGTAAGCCATATATATCACTATATTTTTCTCAGAGCTCAAGTAAGAAAATGGTAGTATGGTTTGATACCTAATTCAGGTATGCTTGGTTCCTTGCCAAAGTATTGTATTTGTACATTGCTTGCTCTTTCTTTCATTTTGATTTTGGGCCCAAATATTTGTTTTCCTTTCCCTATAGTGAAAGGTCAAACTAGTGAGTTCTGGGTCTGGTCAAACCATGCATTGTTCAAATAAGTCACAATTCCCTTTCTGTTCATTTGGGACGATGGTTTCACTCACAGTCATAACAACACCTGCAAGGGTCTGAACCTCACACAATGCAGCCCACTTGTCTCTTTTAATGAACATCACCTCCGTTTATTTTCTCACATTATTAACTGTCCAGTCTATTGTTTATTCACCGTTTTTACTTCCTCCTCTTCAAACACACTGTCACCCTGAAATTTATCAACTACTGTGGTTTACATGTGTCTCTAGAAAGGTATATGTTCATAACTTAATCACCAAATTGAGAATTCACCAAATGAGAAGTTACCAGACCACTTGTGTGGAGTGAATGAAAATGCCATTATCATGAGAGAAGAGTTTCTTATGAAGGGATGAGTTCAAACCCTTTTGCCTTTTTCTCTCTCTGGTTCTCACTCTCTCATCCTCTCCTTGCCCTCTGCCATGTGATAATTTCCACCATATTTTAAGGCATTAAGAAAACCCTTGACAGATGCCAGACTCTTGATCTTGAAATCAACAGCCTCTAGAATCCTGAGTCAATAAATTTCTGATCACTATCCAGTCTGCAGTATTCTGTTCTAGCCACACAAAATGGACTAAAACACCAACCAAGGCTCAAAATAGCCCATGCTGATTTTTCAATTCTCATCCCTCCAAGTCTCCCAACTTTCCCTCCCATGCTGCATTGCTATCCAACTGATCAAAAGCAGGTACTGCCATGCATTTCATTATTGATTCTTTAGCTATAGGTTTCAGAGAAAAGCTAAAAAAGTTTCCCTGTGTCAGAATCAAGCACGCATTAGGCATTGTTATTTTGGGATGTCAAGCCCATGCTGTAGCTCCCCATCTAGTACTCACTCTAAACCAGAAGGACTTGAACAGTGTAGCAAGAAATTTGATGAACTGGTTACCATAATGACCATGTGGGCCATCAAGCAATCTTTCGTTTTTATCTATATTAGGCAGAGGTCGTCAAAACAAATCAACTTCTAGTGTCTGGAAGATTGTTGTTCTGCATGGATTTGTTTTTCCTAGACTCCTTGGAAGGGGCTTAGAATGGGACATGGAGGAGTTCTTACAAAAGGACCTGGAGGCTTGGTTTGTTTGGTCAAGAACTATGGCATGAACTTGTCCGGGTCAAAGAAAGGACAGAAAGCACAGGTAAGTGAGTAAGAAGAGTGGGAGATCAGAATCAGATAACAGGGGTTGGAGAAGGGTCAGATGCAAGATTTGTGTGCCTTAGAATTATCAAGTTTCAGAACTGAAAGTGACCTTAGAACTTGACTAATTTAACCAGCTCATTTTACAGGCAGGGACATTCAGATCATAAAGGTGAACGGACTTGTCCAAAGTCATAGACCTGTCAGTTAATGGAAAAGCCTTTCCTTGCTAAGAGAGCAAAAGAATTTTATTTCTATTTTATTTAATGTGAAGGGGTCTAGGAGGATAAAATAAATGGCTAAAAACAAAATGGAAATGAGGAAAAATTTTGTTTCAAATTAAATTAATCATAACATGAGAAAATACTGGATATGTTGATAGTTAAAAAGAACATTGAAATGTGGTATAATGTTATCATAATAAAATAACTTTAACCATGGTTTAATACTATTCCCAGTCCAAAATACCATCTTGCCTTAGTTTTTAACTATTAATGGAGGTTTTTTACTGGGCCAACGAATTATAGACATTTTTCCTTCTATTCTTCTGTATTTGCATTGTAATCATGTATTTTGTTTCATAATTTTTAGGAAATATATACATATACCTGCCTATTAATATTAAGAAATATGTACTGTTTACTTAGCCTTAGTGATCCACATCAAATTGCCCAGGAGGGAACAGTGAGTTAGACAGCTTAGCATCTCCTTTTATGATATAGCAAACTTGGCAAATTTCTTTTGGTTGCTATTCTTAGCCAAGAATCTCATCATTTTAACATCCTGTTTCACAGAGATTCTCAAATACCTTATTCACTCTCCAATTTCTAAAGCACTAAATACACAGTGTTCTAGAAGACAGGACACATTCTCTTGGGAAAATAATTCCTTTCTATAAGTCAGTCATGTTAAAAACACAAACCTAAACATTTTTTCTTCATAATAAAAAGCAGATCTTCCCACCACTTAGAGCTCCAGATAAAAAAATGCTCTGTAAACAGCTTCTGCTTGCCCTGAGCCTGGGGAAGGTGAATAAAGGACAATCAGAATCAGAATCACACGACTTCCAAGTTGGCCTTCCAGTCCTTGCCCTAGCCTTCTACCCTCCTCTTCTCTTCAAGAAGTGACTTTCCACCTTGTCTACACATTGGAAGCACGGAAGAATTTTTAAATATTGAAGCCTACATCCACCCCAGAGATAATTCTCACTTAATTACTCTAGAGTGTGGCCAGGGCAGTGTGGTTTCCAAAAGGATTCCCACGATCACTAAGATAGAGCACAACTTTGCCTTAGGACCCACCGGGCCTGCACTTGCATCCATGGAGAATTGACCTGTGTCTTCCCAGTCCCCTTCATCCACTCTTTCTTGACTTCTACCTTCACTTCCACCAACATGAGAAGGATGGGAGTCACTACTTCTCATTACACATTAACAAAATTTCATTTATATATACTTGCTTCAATGTAGTATAACCTATGTTAAATATATTATTTATTATTGTAATTGCAAATTTCTCTCTGATGGTATTTGGTCAGCAATCAGCTAATGATAGGTAAATTCACCAACTGAAAATGAAAAATCTGATTGAATCTAAGGAAAATTAAAATGTTGCTCTTGAAATGATGACTCTTTGTCTTATGGCACTGGAAGGCTTCACTTAACAGGTTATAGGATAAAGAAGTTATGATGTAGGAACACTGATTCCTTTGCAACAGGAAACTTCTGGACCAAGACACCAGCCAGACACCAGCCTTTGCCATCTCCTTTACCCTTCACACAACCCATCCTCTGTTCTGGGACAACAAATGACTCCTTTGGATTTAGAGACTACTTATTCCATGTCATCTATTATTTTTTATTTTTGTTAACATGATTAGAAAATCTGGAATATACAGAAAATCACAAGGAAGAAACTAAAAGTCATCTAAAATTCTACCACCTAAAAATACACTGTTTTTACATTTTTTGTAAGTTTCATGACAGCTATCAGTTTTTCATTTATCTATTTTTGTGCACATATGTAATACACACAGGATGTCACATTTTGCTATTAAACTGAGATGATACTATTCACATATATTGTGAACAATTTTTCATATTACCAAATATTCTTCCTTAGTACAAAAATTAGTACTGGTAATAATCATTTGGAAGTATAATAATTTGTCAAGCCAGTCTTCTAGAGCTGTACAATTAGACTATCTTCCATTATTCAACATGCTATAACACATTACAGGCAATATCCTCCAACAGAAACCTTTACTCATTGCTATTTAAGTCAATATTTAATTATGTATAATTTCCCTATCCACCAGAACTTGGAACATGTCGCTATTTTGTCTACAGAAATTTTACCGCTAGTTGCAGAGTTTCTAACTACTTAAATGTATATATAGAATGTCTATTCTGTATTAAAAGACATATAGCATATACTGACTAATCCTGGTATTTACAGTCTATACCACCTGCAGTATTAGTGAAAACTGAATTGCTTTTCAAGGAGATATAGGGTTAACTTCTTGCAAGCCTCTGGTGGCAATATTGTAACCTCTCAACCATAACCACCGTATTTTATATGTTTTTCTTTTCAAAATACCTTATTTAATGTATATTGCTGATTCATTTATTTTGAACTCAAAAGCTAATGGTATTATTACTCATTCCTGAAGGAAACCTAACTCATACCTGTATCTGCCCAACAGCATAGAACAACACAGCTTTCCTGTGCTTTCCAATATTAGATAGCACTTCTGCACCATGCATCAGGCCATTTTAAATAGTGAAATCAACATATAGTTTCATGATATAAAACAACAGACATGGAAAGGATACTTGTTGATAGAACTGACCCAAGAGGGCAGAACATCACTTTGTTTGATCCTATCTGGGAACATATGTGTCAAGTGGTTCAATTTTTTTTTCTACTCTGTATATGTCTGTAAATGAGCATGAAAGCCCCCTACATTGACTTTGGTGTTATAAATAAATTTTAGCAGTTAGTCGTATTTTCAAATACAGGATCCATGAGTATCAGTTGTACTTTGTTTTCATCATATTTATTCACAATTATATAATGCTTATATACTGTCTTTTTACCTTAATTGCATTAACTGTTGAGCTCATATTTAAAGTTCCACCTGAGATTTTATTAATTCTTTCTTTTTATTTGTTTTGCAGCTTTGTACTACTAAAAGGTGCTCAGAGCTAATTGTTTATGGCATGCCATAAACATGCATTTTCTTTATTTTTAAAATTATCCTGCTAAGTATATAATTTCAGAGAGAAGTATGAAGATGCAAAGAAACTTAGTGGCTGGCTTGGCGTTCATGTCTGATTCCAAACCTGTAAGCTCTTTTTTCTTTCTTCGCTGACAGAATGCTGATTTTTTTGTTATTGTTAGCAGCATTGTACCCAACCTAACTAGGTCAATTATGAATGGTCTCAGCCAACCCATATTCTTTCACTGGTGACTCTTCTGGGACTCTAAACAATGACTCAAGAGATGTCTCCTGGGGGATTATGGGAAAGTTTTTCCTCTCTGATAAGTGGTGTGTGGAGAAAACTCTCTTTGGCATTGCTACCCTCTCACTCATTTCTTCCTTTAGAACTTGTCATGTGAGTATTCAATGAACAGTTGTTAGAGCCTTGTTGGGTCTAACAGGATACAGTGATGAAAACTGCAAAGCTAGCATTCTGGTATCATTGGAACTGACTACTTCCAGACTAATTGTTAGATGATATAACTAAATGTTCACTACAGCTAAAGTACCTGCCAGCTGAGATTTCTCTTCTTGCAGTCCAAAGTCTTCTTAGCAATGCCATTGGCCAGGATCATATTAGTCATAGTAGTAGAACTAAGCTTGAATGTAAGTCTATCTGGCTCCAAATACTTTCTATTATAGTATGCTATCTTCCTTTATCTATGAATAATGATCAATTTTTTGGAAATATTTCTACATTTCTGAAAGGAACAATACAAGTCCTGTGAAATACCACTTTGTTTTCATACAAACCATTTAAATAGTCCAGATATTTTATAATTTTACCCCAGTGTTTCCTGAGTATTAAGCACATTTATCTTATTTAACACCATTATTAAATGTAATTATTGCAGGGCCATTGCTGTGACACAGTGGGTTAAGTCACAGTGGGCTAAGCCGTAGTTGGCAGGGCTAGAATCCCTTATGGATGCTGGTTTGAATCCCGGCTGCTCCACTTCCAATTCAGCTCCCTGCTAGTGTGCCTGGAAAAGCAGCAAAGGGTGGTCCAAGTCCTTGGGCCCCTGTGGGATACCCAGAAGAGGCTCCTAGCTCCAGCTTGGCCCAGCCCTAGCCGTTTTAGCCATTTGGGGAGTGAACCAGGAGATGAAAGATCTCTCTCTCTCTCTAGCTGTAACTCCGCCTCTCAAATAAATAAATTTCTTTTTAAAACCCAAGAAATTTAATTATTGCCATTTTCATTTTTTCTCTGCTTATTATTGATGTTAGAAAATATAATTATCCTCGGCCTGCGCCGCAGCTCAATAGGCTAATCTTCCACCTGTGGTGCCGGCACACCGGGTTCTAGTCCCGGTCGGGGCGCCGGATTCTGTCCCGGTTGCCCCTTTTCCAGTCCAGCTCTCCGCTGTGGTCCAGGAGTACAGTGGAGGATGGCCCAAGTGCTTGGGCCCTGCACTCGCATGGGAGACCAGGAGAAGCACCTGGCTCCTGCCATCGGATCAGCACAATGCACCGGCCGCGACGGCCATTGGAGGGTGAACCAACGGCAAAGGAAGACCTTTCTGTCTGTCTCTCTCTGTCACTGTCCACTCTGCCTGTCAAAAAAAAAAAAAAATATATATATATAAAATTATCCTGAAGTTACACCTAAGAAATATCATTTCAGTTTGAACTTCAACCTCCACTTCTCTGCACACCCAGCCACCTCTCTCTGAGCTGGCTGTATCCCCAGCTTCAGTGATAACTTGACATCCACTCTGCTACAGGTGGAAATGATGAGATGATCTGGTTGCTACATTCCGGATTCACAAACCCCTAAAGGTTATTTGAGCTGAATACTGTCCCATCTGTTCAATTGATTGGCCCAATTTTACAAACAATTTGAAAAACAAAAAAGCAAATTAAAAAGTTTTGCTGTTTAAATAATGTGAATTCTTAAAATGAGGCAAATAAGGGTGTTACTAACTATAGTGAGTGAGCTTTTAATATCCACAAAATATGGTATCCTTCCTAAGGGAATACCAGGTAAAAATGATTGTGAGGCTATAACTTTAAAGGAATTTGGAGAAGCAAAAGTCCTCCAAAATGATATCTCTTTGCATATCAATAGGTTTCTTTAATCACAAATAACAGAAACTGGCCCTGATAAACTTGAGCAAAAAAAAAATAGTAATATGTGTTAGATTTTACAAATAGCATTGAATACTCAAAAAAAGGAAGGAAAGCCGTACTTGGGATCTTGACAATTAAGGCTGATGGACTATGCTTCAGGGAACTCCCACTGGAATGACCCACAGCCCTGAGGGTCATTTCCTCTCATTGGGGAAGGAAGTTCCCCCAAGAAAAGTGGGACCCTTTCAAAAAGATTGAAGGAAGAGTACTTAGTGCACTAGTATGGATGTGTGTCACAGTGGGTGCAGCTGGGAGATTAAAAAAATCCATTGTCTAAAGCTTTCTAGGTTGGAGGCCATCAGAAATTACAGGAGTAGCGTGTACCTCTAAATAAAGGTAGAAAGGAGGCCATGGGAATGTATTATTTCCTAGGCTTTATTAACTACTGGCTTTCAGCAAATCTCTAACAAAACCAAACTGAAAGTGAGGAAAGTTTATCATTTGGAGGGTGTTGGACCTCCTGGAGAAAGCAGGATGGGGCTACATAAAGCTGAAATACAGAGTACTCACTGCAATAACCTTGAAATCATCCCACAAGAAAGCCCATAAGCTGCAAGCTTCCCTAGACCTGGTGCTGACATATGCAGTGTGGCCTAGCCCAGCCCTGTAACCAAGAGGGCAGTTCCAGAACCTGCTCCCTAGCTCTGCTCTGATGATCTCCTCCAGCAAAATCTGCTTGACTCACCAGTGTTTGCCTTGGGGAGATCATATTCACTCTACTGGGAGGCAGACTTTGTCAGACTATTCATATTACTTAACTTCTTAGTCAATTCTAGAGAGAAAGGCTTATGTTACATAGGGTGATAAAAGAGACTAAGGGCTCAGAATAAGAATATACTTGTTTCTCACTGGAGAATATTTTTAACTTTGTATAATCAGAACTTTTCCCCTTTCCTTCATCTAACTATTTAATATAGAAATCTCAGTCCCTGACTCCTAAAATTAATGGTGGGATGAGGGTTGGGAGAGTTTTGGGAAGCATTTTTGGGGACTATTACATATCAATAGCCATTGCTGTCACTCCCCACCCCAGTTACAAACATTTCTCCAAGGGACACAATCATACCAGACTGGCTGTATCATTTGCAGGGAGCAATGCAATGTGAAAATATGGCACCCCATTTTTATTAACAATTTTAGGACTGTAACAGCAAAGCATTAAACCAAGAGTGCCCCTTCTGAGCACAGGTCTCTATGCGAATGCACAGGTTACATGCCCCTGAGACTGGCCCTTTGTCTGTTATTTACAGACCACTCATTAAATTCTCAGCCCAAAAGTGAAACACAAAAGCTGCTTCTTTCTCTTTCACTGACCTTTCCCAGACTGCCTCTGACTACAACTTCCATATGGAGTTCCCAAGTGAAAAGAAGTAATAGAGAGAAGATGCCTCCATTAGGGTTTTCCAGAGAAATAGAACCAATAGGGGAGAGAAACATAGGTAATAGATAGGTAATGCTTTAAATTTTATTTATTTATTTTTAAAAGCAAAAAGAGAAAGAGAGCACTCTCCCATCAAACTCCTCAAATAGCCACAACAGTGTCGACCGGGCCAGGCCAAAGCTAAGAGCCTAAAACTCAATCCAGGTCTCCCACCTGGGTTGTCACTTGCTGCCTCTCTGAGTGCACACTAGCAGGAAGCTGGAATGGAGAGTGGAGGCCAGGAGTAGAGTCCAGGCACTCTGTTATGTGATGCAGGCTTCTCAAGAGGTAGCTTAAACCACCACACCAAATGCCCTCCCTGATGGATAATGTGTGATGAGCAACTGTCTTACATGGTCATGGAGGCTGAGAAATCTCACCGTCTGCAGTCAGTAAGCTCTACACCCAGGAGAGCCTCTGGTATAGTTCCATTCTGAGTCCAAAGTCTTGAGTGCCAGGAGCAGTGATTGTGTAAGTTTTACTCCAAGCCCTAGTCCAAACACAGGAGAAGATTCTTGTCCCATCTAGAAACACCCACACAGACACCCAGAATAATGTTGAACAACCAAATGCCTGGGTATCAGTGGCCCAGTGAAGGTGAAACAAAATCAAGCATCACAGAGCCCTTCTCTGTTCCCTGGACCCATCACTGGAATCCCCATGGTGGTTTGGTCTCCTCCAGCAGAAGGTGTGACCTCAAACTGGCTTTCAAGACAGCCATGAGGTCTAGAAATGAAATCTCTCTCTGCACACTGACCTCTGGCCTGCCTGCTTACTCAGCAGTTGTTGTGTTGATCCACTTTCTATCCTCCACCAAAATCTTACTCCTGTTCTGTTCTGACCCACTGGCTTCAGCATTAGATTCTCTTGGTTTTCCGAGTCTACTTGGTACAACCAGCCCAGCGGAAAATCTCAGTAGATCATTCTATACCTCTACTCCCAGCATGTGACTATTTCCATAGCAAGCCCTTGATAACAGAACTTTGTCATTCCATCCCTTTGTGATACTGAGGATAAAGCTAACATGTCAGATGGGAAGCTCCATAATAGGTCACTTGAGGCACCGGGAGCCAATGGGGAGTCAGGCTAGCAAGGCTTAATTTTCTGCTTTCCTTCTGCTCTTACCAGAGGAACGCAGTTACTTTCCTCAAATGCTTCTTGGTTAGAGCTGCTAGGCAGGGAGGAAAGAGTTGTATTTTAGAGTGAAACATGCCTGAATTTATTGCTAACTTGCTTTGTGGCCTAGAACAAGTGTGTGTGTTTTTAAATATTTACTTATTTATTTGAAAGACAGGAGAGAGAGAAAATGTGTTTCATCTGCTGGCTCATTTCTCAAATGGCTGTAACAGCCACAGTGAAGCCAGGAGCTCAGAACTCCACCCGGGTTTCCCACGTGGGAAGCAGGAACCCTAGTACTTGAGCCATCTGCTGTTGCCTCCCAGGCTCACTGGCAAGAAGATGGATTGGAAGTAGAGTAACCAGGACTTGAACAAGGCACTCTGATTTGGGATGGAGGCATCCCAAACTGTGGTTTTTCCCACTATGCCACAATGCCCACCACAATGAATACATTTCTTAAGGCATCTATCTGGCCCCTAACTTCTTTGTCTCTACAATGAGGAGGCTAATCTCTGTGAGATTGATGTGAAGATCAGAAATAAATGTGCAAAGTTTCTGGCATAGAATTGAGGATAAAAAATGGGTGCTCACCATCCAGTTCCTTGTTCTAGTTTGCTGATTCATTCTGAAGAATAGAGAGATGATTTCACTTTCTCAAAGAAGCCTTTAGAGACCAGGTGTGTCCTTGATCTACATTTGGTAGTCAGAGAGTACCTAGGGAAGTGTAGCTAAGACACCTGATTCAGGAAAACAAATCTTTCTTCCTTCACCCCCTTAATTTGCTCTACTTACAATTGCTGTACCCACAATTGCTTAATCATCAGTATTTTTCCATGTCAACTGCCCTCTACTCATCTGAAAACCTCTCAAGGCTCAGGGCAATTAAGATTTACATCTTCCACCTCATAAAAGTTAAGAAGGCAACCGGGCTCCAACACTCCTCTGGAGGATTTGAGGTGCCCAGCTGGCTAGCTTTGGTGGCCCATAAAACAGCCTCCTTCCATTCCCAGGCCCAAAGCTAAGACCAAGGGAGTCTACCTGGCTTCTTTCCCTCAGTCCTCCATGCTCCTACCCTGCAGCCATCAGCTTACCTGCAGGGCTCTTCCCTGCCTTTCAGAGACTGACAAAGAGCAGGTGATGGTGCCTGTGCAGCAGGGGTTGACAAAGTCTTCTATAAAGGGTCAGATGAGAAATATTTTAGGCTTTATGGTCCAACAGAAAAATCAAAGATATCTGGGTATTTGTGTGATCATTTATTACTGTCATATTTCTTTTACTTCTAATGCCTTTTATTTTTAGTGGCTACATAGGCCTAGTTGTTTTCAAGAGTCTCTTGTTTTTACTCATTCATTTGGCACACCTTTTCTGTGTTATGCACATTAAACATGCTTACAATTATCTCATAATGAGTATTAGATGTGCTTGTCAGCATATATATGCTACCTTTTGTTTTCACTGGTTCTTTCTTGTGTGCCTTGTTCCCCCTAATGTATTCTCATCCTTTTTTTAAAATTTTTTTTTTAATTTTTTTACAGGCAGAGTGGACAGTGACAGAGAGACAGAGAGACAGAGAGAAAGGTCTTCCTTTTGCCGTTGGTTCACCCTCCAATGGCCGCCGCGGCTGGCATGCTACGGCCGGCGCATCGCGCTGATCCGAAGCCAGGAGCCAGGTGCTTCTCCTGGTTTCCCATGCGGGTGCAGGGCCCAAGGACTTGGGCCACCCTCCACTGCACTCCCGGGCCATTCTCATCCTTTTAACAGTGAGCTCTAGTTCAATGGAATTTTATATCCAGGCCTGTGAAACAGCGGTTCCTTCAGTGAAGATTTGCATTTATTTCCCACCTGAAAGAACCCTGGGCCACATGGAAACAAACTGTCGGTAAGAGAAGCGACTGCACACCGCGGGGCAGCGCAGCTCTGGTTCCTCCTTCCCCCTTGCTGGGCAAGAGGTCTACGGGCACCCGTTGCTGCCGCCACCACCACCACCACCACCACCACCGTTGCCTCTATGGTGAGGGAGGAGGAGAAGGAGTGAGAGCTCAGCGACACAAGTACATAAGGAAAGGGTAAAGCATATTATGAAACAAATCTTCAATCAAGTATAATGGCATCTAGACTGTTGTGCCCTCACTATGCCAGCAGCAACTGTAGATCATAGCCAAAGAATTTGTGAAGTTTGGGCTTGCAACCTGGATGAAGAGGGGAAGAAAATTTGTCAAGTTATCCGAAAATATAATTACGTTGCTATGGACACCAAGTTTCCATGTGTGGTTACAAGACCTATTGGCAATTCAGAAGCAATGCTGACTATCAGAACCAACTATTGCAGTGTAATCTAGACTTGTTCAAAATAACTCAGCTAGGACTGACCTTTATGGATGATCAAGAATACCCTCCAGAAACTTCAACTTGGCAGTTTAATTTTAAATTTAATTTGAACTAAGTGCAAAATAAATATATAACCTGAACTTATTCATATAATTTGAAGAATTATTTCCCTCAACTATGATTAAATTATAAATTAATATTGTGTGTTATCCTTCAAGAACATCAAATGCGAAATTTCAAAACTTAGGAGTCTTTTCATTAAGAGACAGAAGGGTTGGTAAAAGGAAGATGTTTAAAGTCCAATAGTTTGATTTTTAGAAATAGTATTTTTTTAAAAAATCTGATTGTCACATTTGTTTTGCTAACCTGGAGGACTTTGGGCTTTAAAAATACTTGATAGAAA
This sequence comes from Oryctolagus cuniculus, assembly GCF_964237555.1. Taxonomy (NCBI): domain Eukaryota; kingdom Metazoa; phylum Chordata; class Mammalia; order Lagomorpha; family Leporidae; genus Oryctolagus; species Oryctolagus cuniculus. The sequence goes on along the minus strand of NC_091436.1, from coordinate 122,968,953 downwards.
AAATAATGTTATAGCAATACTTTCATTTACAAACTTTTTGCATACAAATTGAAAAATAGACTTTTTAATAGTTATCTTTCTTGTAAAAAGATTTCTATTATAGTCATACTTTAGTTTGAGTAGGTTGTATGTTAAGTGCAGTAAGACATTTCTTGGAAACTTGGATGTGTTTTCCTTTCAAATCAGTGTTTTGTTCCTATGTCAGTCCACAAAATCCCTCTTAACTTGCTTACAAGAAAAGTAGTAGTATAGTTGAATCTTGGGTTAGAATCTGAATCAAGCCCTGTATCTAAACGCTTTTTCCTTAATTATATACTGTTATGTATCATTGGTAAAGTAGTCTTGAGAGCTGAGAGACGTTGACAGTGTTTGGGGACAAAATTTGACTGTAAATTGGGAAAATGAAAACTTTAATATATTCTAAGTATGCCACTGCATTCTTGTATCCTGTTTGACTGCCTGTATGTATAGTATGATCTAACAGCTGATTTGAAATTATAGGGCAGTTAATGGTAGTGCCAATGTAAGAATTCTTTTGTAAATAATCTCCTATTTAACAGCTAAGATCTAACAAAATCAGAGCTGCTGAATCCAGAGGGTGGTGGTGTCAGTGCTATGTAGGATGGCCTATAATTGCATTGTGTTTGACTTAACTCACTGTTTTACTTTATTGAATTCAATGTATTCTCCAGAATCTTACAAAGAGTAATATATATTAAAAAAAAAAAAGTCAATGAGGGTTTTTCAGACTACAAAGAGAGTATAAATTTGGTGGCAAGCCTACATAAAAGTAGCCTATGGTTATACATTCTCAGACTTTTCCTCCCACATCCAGAGCTAGAGTTGGGATAGGCAAATTTTCTGTCTTAGAGTGGGAAGAGGGAAGTGAAGAAATTCCTGGTGTGAACTGCCACTGAGGAATGACTCCTTGAGGAAATGAGGTGATTTGTAAAAGGGTCTCTGATCTGACTTCTCATGTTCCCTATGACTCTGTCCCATGTTTGCTCTACAGATATTAAAAGCAATGCTCTGGGTCACTTGTGGGTGGACTGGTGGCCTCAGGGAATCCTTCAGCTGAGGTACTCACTTACCTCTCTGGATTCATGCTTCCTCCTTTGTTGTTTGTTTTACCTCTTACTTTCCTTCTACATTTTAAAAGATTTTTTTAAAAAAACATTTTTTTTATCTTTTATTTAATGAATATAAATTTCCAAAGTACGACTCATGGGTTACAATGGCTTCCCCCCACACACACATACCGTCCCTCCCACCCACAACCCTCCCCTTTCCCACTCCCTCTCCCCTTCCATTCACATCAAGATTCATTTTCGATTATCTTAATATACAGAAGATCAGCTTAGTATACCTTAAGTAAGGATTAAAAAAACATTTTGATATGGGACAGGCAAGTAGCTAGTTTAGGATCACTGAGCTGGAAGTCATACCTTCCCTGGCATGTATAATTCTATTCTCCTACCTGTCAATCACAATGACCCTTTTCCCAGCATGCATCTGCCTCATCTGGGACCTGGGGAAGATGCCATGAAAATGTGAATGGAAGGGGAGAGGGAGTGGGAAAGGGGAGGGTTGCGGGTGGGAGGGACGTTATGGGGGGAAGCCATTGTAATCCATAAACCGTACTTTGGAAATTTATATTCATTAAATAAAAGTTAAAAAAAAATATGGATATTGAACACCACGTGGGATTTACAGAGATACCTTAAAACTCCAGGTGGTTTCAGGCCTGTAGAGGCATCTCCCCCACACACTTCATAAAGGAGGCCACCAGCTATGGAGAGATCTTTCACCGCAGACCACAGCTGAAGGGACTGCTACTTGTGTTCTCTGCTTCTCCTCTTCTCCTTTTGGGCCCACTGCTCAATCATGACAGGAATCTCTCCATGTGAAGCAGCCTACTCTGTGTGTGTTCACTTTCTTACTTTTTGAATAAACTTCATCACTTTGTGCACCTTATACGTACATATACTTCAAATGCTTCTCTAGGTGCAAGGCAAGAGCTTGGAAGAATATTAATAATCCATTCCCCCACTTCAATTTCACTTATCATTTTTAAATGTTTTGAAGAAGAAATGTTTTTACGATATCCACTTCACTATTTCACCAATGATATGTGCTTTAAAAGCTCTAGTGTTCCCCAAATATGAAATCAGTGGTAGCCAGTTCTTGAGATAGTTCCCAACTCCTAGCAGTCATCCACTTGTATAATTCCCTTCTACCCTGAACCAAGAATGATTAGAGTAACTACTAAAACACAACAGAAGTTACAGTTCCTCAGAGGCTTAAGTCATAAAAGGCACTGAGCTTCCCTGTTTGCTCTTGTTCACATAATTTACTCTCAGGGAAGCAAGCCACAATGCTAGGACGCTCACCTACAGAGAGATCCAGGGAGTAAGGAAATGAGGCCCACCACAGCTGTAAGTGAACTTGGAAGCAGACCCTTCAGCCCCAGTCAAAGCCTCAGATAACACAGTCCAGGCCAATCTCTTATTATAGCCTCATGCAAGACTCTGAGCCAGCCCTATCCAGCTAAGCTGTTTGTGAATTCTTGACCCTCAGAAACTGTGTGAGATAAACAAAATATTCATTGCTTAAAGCTATTAAATTTGTAGAGAAATCTGTTTTACATAAATAGTTATTAAATATAAAGTTTCTGCCCTGTTTGTGATTCCAAAAGTTTTAGAAATGTTATATTGCAATTTGTCCATAAGTTCTTTAATAAATTTTGTCCCTGTTATGTAAATGGGTTAATACATTAATACTTAACCTTACATTCTCTTATGTAACTAACTGCCACCCTTCAGAAAGCAGGCCTGGAATGCAGGAGACCTGGGCTGGATAAGTTCTGGTGCAGAGGGTTGTAGAGCCAGAATGAAGCTTGCACTTGGAGGGGTCTGTTGTGGAAGGGGAATGTGATGCCATGGGGTGGTAGGGCACTGAGGTACAGCCTCCCTCTATACCTTTGCTTATGCTGCTTTCTCCCCTTACAATCCTGTCTGGCTCTCTCTGGTTTTCTTTCTTCCTTGCTTGCTTTCTTTCAAAAGATTTTTTTTATTTGAAAGGCAGAGTTAGAGAGAGGGAAGGAGAGACAGAGATAGGCGAGAGAGATTTTCCATCCTCTGATTCACTCCAAATATGACTGCAACAGCCAGGACGGGACCAGGCTGAAGTCAGGAACTAGAAGCCAGAAGATTATTTCAGGTCTCCCATGTAGGTGCAGGGGCCCAAGCACTTGAGCCATCCTCCGCTGCTTTCCCAGGCTCATTAGCAGGGAGCTGGATCAGAAGTGGAGCACCCAGGACACGAACTGGTGCCCATATGAGATATTGGCACCTTCTCTCTGATTTTCTAGGCTCTACCCATTCTTCACTCAACTCAGATCTTACCTTGTCAGTGCCAACTTATTTGTCCCAGAAAAGAGTGATTATTCAATCCCTCTTTTTTATTTTTTATTTTTTTGACAGGCAGAGTGGACAGTAAGAGAGAGAGACAGAGAGAAAGGTCTTCCTTTGCCGTTGGTTCACCCTCCAATGGCCGTCGCAGCTGGTGCACCGCACTGATCAGATGGCAGGAGCCAGGTGATTTTCCTGGTCTCCCATGGGGTGCAGGGCCCAAGCACCTGGGCCATCCTCCACTGCACTCCCTGGCCACAGCAGAGAGCTGGCCTGGAAGAGGGGCAACCAGGACAGAACCCGGCACCCCGACCGGGACTGGAACCCGATGTGTCAGTGCCACAAGGCGGATGATTAGCCTAGTGAGCCGCGGCGCCGGCCTCAATCCCTCTTGTGAGTCCCCTTAGCATTCACTGTCTACAACACTCAGGACTCCCAGAGCATGTCCCACATATCTCAAAAATCAGAGTAGAAACATATAGACATTGATGTACCCTACACCCTATGACCTAGCAGAGTACTTGGCATGTGGTAGCTGCTCTGTAAAATGAAGATGATGAAAGCCAACTTGAGTTATTACTTAGATTGTTGCCTTAAATAAAATGCTTCAGTTTTTAAGAGTTAACTTCTGGCCGCTGCCACGGCTCAATAGGCTAATCCGGCGCTGGCACACCGGGTTCTAGTCCCAGTTGGGGCGCCAGATTCTGTCCTGGTTGCCCCTCTTCCAGTCCAGCTCTCTGCTGTGGCCCGGGAGTGCAGTGGAGGATGGCCCAAGTCCTTGGGCCCTGCACCCCATGGGAGACCAGGAGAAGCACCTGGCTCCTGGCTTCAGATCAGCGCGGTGCCCCAGCCGCGACGGCCATTGGAGGGTGAACCAACGGCAAAAGGAAGACCTTTCTCTCTCTCTCTCTCTTTCACTGTCCACTGCCTGTCAAAAAAAAAAAAAAAAAAGAGTTAACTTCTGGATCAGCGCCATGGCTCACTTGGTTAATCCTCCACCTGCGGCACCGGCATCCCATATGGGCGCCAGGTTCTAGTCCCGATTGCTCCTCTTTCAGTCCAGCTCTCTGCTGTGGCCCGGGAGGGCAGTAGAGGATGGTCCAAGTGCTTGGGCCCCTGCACCTGCATAAGAGACCAGGAGGAAGCCCCTGGCTCCTGGCTTCAGATCAGCGCAGTTCCAGCCGTAGTGGTCATTTGGGGAGTGAACCAACAGAAGAAAGACCTTTCTCTCTGTCTCTCTCTCTCACTGTCTGTAACTCTACCTGTCAAATAAAAAAAAGAGTTAACTTCTTCATTGGTGAGAAGGGGACACACTTCCAGTGGAAGACTGAAGAGACTTTCCAAGACCACCATGCACAGTTATAGATTGTGTCTGCTAGACAAAGGAACCCATGTTGAATTTAGCACCCATTCCCTTCCCCAAATCTTGGGTTGGCTAGAATAATTGGCACATTTTATAACTCAGCCACCTGAATGGCACCTTCCCTAATATGCATACACGTGCTCTCTGTCCCAGAAGGGCCCTGAGCACTTCTCAGTTGAGAGTAACATAGTCTTGCCACCCAGTCTGTCCCAAAGTACATGCCCATGAATTCTGCTATCAGGGGTTCTGGGATCATCAAGCAATCGTGAAGGTGGCCCAAGCAGGAAGCTGCTTCCATTCCTCAACCTTGATGAGTGCTATTGCTGTCTTCCCTGTGTGACTGATTGAACCTGGCTATGACCTTGATTTAGACACCTTTTCCTGGCAAGGATTCCTATAGGCTGTCACATTTCTCTCCCCTCTACTCCTGTTTATTGTGTACTTTTTGGGTATTTAATGCTCATTGTTTCCTGGTTAAACCAGTTTTCTGTATTGATATTAAATACATCTGTTTAATAAAAAAATAAAACCCTGCAGGATGTTCCTATTGTATAAACAGAAGGAAAAGTCAAATAAATGAGTCTCATAACTTCCATTTGAATGAGCTAATGACGATAACATGGCCCTTTTGTTCAGATGTATGATACCACGGGTGTTCCTTTCCAGCTTTTTTCTAAAGTCTTCCTGTACCCCACCAACAATGCTTCTCACCAAGAGAAGGTATTCATATTTCCTTGGATCACAAGAGTACATTCTTGGTTATTTATGTGTTTATAAACTTAAAATCTATCTTTAGCCTGAAACCAATTTCCAAACCATTTTAAAATTTGTGAAGACAATGTAACTTCTCAAATTTTTCAAATCCTTTCTCAGTATGTTTTTTTGCAATAAGAAAAAACTGCTTTTATAAAAACCCAAGTTAGCATCATAAATATCTTCCCAACTACATGGCCTACGTTCATCTTTGTTCATAATCCTATGCAAAATGGTCATTTTTTTTTTCATAAAAGTTTCAGCCCCATGGTCAACAATAGCTTTAATGTGAGGTCTAAAACCCAGAGACCAGAGTGTCACATTCTGTCTGCCGTGCTGGATGCCAGGGCCTCCAGTATCTGAGTTGTTCTGAAGTACCTAGAGATAGCCTGTTTCCATCTGCTATTCTTCCCTTGTTCTCTCCATTGCTATTTCTCCACCTCAGACCTCAGTTCTCTTCATCTGGGTCAGCATTATAAGGAAACTGTGTTATAAATTTCTTATGGGTTGCAACTAAAAGACAATCTTGGAAATCTTCCTAAGATACTAACACTAGCAACACCACAGTCCTGAACTCCAGCATGAATGAGGTCCCCTTAAGTTCACATGTTGCCTCTCCCTAAGGTCCTCCTACTATTTTTTTGTCCCAACATTTTGATACCAAATTGTTCAAGCATACAGGAATGTTGAAAGAAGCATACAGCAGACAATTCTAGTTGCTCTGTTCTTTGCTGAACATTGCTGCTGGATTTGCTTTATTATTTATCTAGGTATAAATCCATTCATTGATGCATCATATTTCTTAGTGTATTTCAGAATATGTTTCAGGCATCAAAGCATTTTACTACCAAACTCTGCATCATTCATGTCATTTAGTTAGGTTTATTTGTTGTCCATGTTCATTATTTAAAGGTACTCTTTATATTCAGGGAAATCCACAGATCTAGAGTGTACCAGTAAGTCTCAGTTTAGATCCTCTTTTAAATTCCAATATTTGTTTTGTTTTTTTTTTTTTTTTAATCCAATATTACCTCTGTAATGAATGCTGAAGTTACTCATGCCTGAGCATGACTTGGATTTACCTGTTTGCTTTCCTCTTAATTGGGAGAAACCCATAGAAGGCTAAAAATATATACAGTAAAAGCCAAATGGACAAACATCTACTTAATTACTTTACCTTGGTGTGAATTGTTATTAATTTTTGAAGCCTGTAGGTTTTTTTTAAAAAAAGATTTATTTATTTATTTATTTGAAAAACAGAGTTATAGAGAGAGAGGGAAAGGCAGAGAGAGAGAGAGAGATCTTCCATCTATTGGTTCACTCCCCAGATGGCCACAACAGCCAGTACTGGGCCAGCCTGAAGCCTGAAGCCAGAAGCCAGGAGCTTCATCTGTGATTCCACGTGGGTGGCAGTGGATCTTCTACTGCTTTTCCCAGGCCATTAGCAGGAAGCTGGATCGGAAGTGGAGTAGCTGGAACATGAACCATTGCCTATATAGAATGCTGAAGTCACAGGTGGCAGCTTCACCCACTACACCAAAAGGCGGATATCTGAAGCTATGTAACTCTTAATTGTGGAGTACATTTCTAGTTCCCAATAATATTACTGTGAATGCATTTCTAGAAAACATCACTAGTACTTATATGGATCTTCTATGTGCACACATTTAACCTTCACAACAATCATGTGAATAAAATGTTATTATATTCCTAGTATTGAAAGAATGCTTAGGGATGCTAAACAACTTGCTCAAGGTCACACTGCTCACAAATGGTTTAGCAGACACAACTGGGCAAGTCTAATCTCCAAGCCCACCCAACAGTCAACATTTCACCAGGATTTACTGAGCAACTACTACATCCCCACCATAATTCTACACAGATGCACAATAGCAATCAAAACTTGATTCCTAGAAGACTTCCAGTTTCATAGAAGAGACACATTAAATAAATATTCATTTTGTTTAGCAAGTAAATTTTCCTGGGAAAATTATGTGGCAGATTTTATAACTTCTGATTTACAATTTTAAAAAAAGCTAGATTCCTAAAGTAAAGGACTCTACATAATTAGTAGGCCAATGGTATTGACACAAAGACCAATTTCAAATGTAGATCACCAAATGGCACATGATAGTTTTCTTTGTTGCCAAAATTGTCTAAGGCAAAAGAAGAAGAGAAAGTGAACATAATCAACAAAAATCCATAGCCTGAAATGCAAACAAGAAAAAAAAGAATAAATTTAGTTGAGAAAACAAATTTCACAGCCCTAGCTTGTGCCCACCCTAGCCTGGAAAAAGACGAGACAGTCTGTGAGGTGAAGATCAACAAAGAGGAGCATGTCTCTGAAAACTGGGCAATTTGCAGCAAAAAGTTCCCAAAGAAAGCAATATAAAATAAACTTGGGGGGAAAAAATCACCAAAATACTTCTTTAAAGGACTCTTTTCATAGAGCAGAGGAGCAGAATTTGCTTTCCCTTCTGCTTTGGTAATTCTGAGTCCAGTGTTAGAGGGCACACGTATGCTCAGGATTGATGTACAGCAACGGAGACAAATAATCCCCAGACATAAATCATAGCAAGGATTTAGGGCTCCAGTTCCATAAGTGGGAACAGTGGGGAATCAAATAAGATGTTTGTTCCATTTGTATTATGTCTTAGCAAAGGAGATGAGAAGAGAGCAATTTAATTAAATGAGTCTAAAAAAAATGAATCAAAATTTCTGGGCTTGGGGTCCAGACCTCTTTGGATACATTGGATAAGCTCCCTCAGGTGACTGGAGTGTGCAGCCAGGGTGAAGAACCACCAGTATCGGAGTAAAGAGCCTGTTATAGTCAGGGAAGTGGGGTTGAGGTTAGCAGCCTTCTGGCCTTAAAGTAAGTTACTAACCTCTCTCATTCTGTTTCCTTTTTAAAAAATTTTGGATGAAAACATAGCAATATAGATTGTAGAAGATGCTAAAATGACTTCCTTTTTGTAAATATTCATTTATTTATTTGAAAGGCAGAGTTAAAGAGAGGCAGAAGCAGAGAGACACACACACACACACACACACACAGAGAGAGAGAGAGAGAGAGAGACAAAGATCTTCCATCCACTGGTTCACTCCCCAAATGGCCACAACAGCCAGAGCTTGGCTGATCTGAAGCCCAGAGTCAGGAGCCTGTTCTGAGTCTCCCACAACAGGTTCAGGGGTTCAAGGACCTGGGCCATCTTCCACTGCTTTCCCAGGCCATCAGCAGGGAGCTGGATCAGAAGTACAGCAGCCAGGACTTAAACCAGCATCCATATTGGATGCCAGCACCACAGGCAGTGGCTTTAGCCACTACCCCACAGTGCCAGCCCCAAAATTGCCTAATTCTTCCCCTCCTTACACTTCTCTCTCTCTCTCTCTTTCACACACACACACACACACACACACATTTATATACATAAAAAAGGTCATACTATCCAAAGGAAACCACAAATAAATTCTAGTTGAGGAACTAAGCCCCCAGGACCAGAGAAACAGAAGTAGGAAAGTAAGATATGGTCAAGAAGGACTGAAAAAGGGGCTACAACAATATATTAGGATACCGGAGCATATAGGTGTAGAATAAAAGTCAAAGAACTGGGGTTGACCAGGGCATTAGCTTGAGCAAATGATGTGCCCTTGGCTTAGGAAACCGGTTAGAGTTAGAGTAAGACCTAAGTGACCTTGAATCTCAGTTTCTTCATTTTTAGCATAAGATTAGAAGTATCTGCCTCACTAACTTGTTGTGAAGATTAATATAATTAAATGTGATGACATGTATAAAATAGCAGAGATTGTTATGGATATCCAATAATGGTCAGCAGGGTTTCCATCTGAATTTAGTTCATAATTAAGACTTGTTGATTAGTATTGGTTTGCTTTTACAGTGTTATTATTGATATGCAAAATGAAAAGCAAACAGGTGAATTCATTAAATGTTGAAATCTGGCTCCTCAGCGCTAGGAAGACATCACTTTCACCTTGTCTTTGCTAGAATTCAGACATGAAGATCCTCTGGGCTTCAGATAGGTCAGAGAAGCAGCTGGTGCTTATTCAAAAGGCAAATGTTTAAGACAGGAATTAAAGGAAAGTTCAGACTAGCTAAAGGTTCCTCAGCTGTTTACAGTAAAACTATGAAATCCCTTATGTACTTCCTTTTGATGATATCTCAGAAGATTTTATCTGATTAAGTAGACAACCCACAGATTCCACAAAAGTTTCAAATCTCTTTGTTGAAAATCAAGGACCTACCCCTGAGCATGAACTGGAAATGGAGCTCCGTGTAATTCCCCCAATTCAATACAACAGACACCACGTTGCTGAAAGACTGTGATAGAGTGCTTTAGAAGCTGGCAGTTTCTTCAACCACGAGGGCTCACTTGGAGCTTGGTAGTTGCATACACACAGGGAGAAGAGCAGCAGCAATCTAGTTCAACAATTTGAGACATTTCGCTTGCTTCCCCTTTACCCACTCTGCTGACAGTATTTTTTTTTTATTTATTTTTTTGACAGGCAGAGTGGACAGTGACAGAGAGAGAGAGAGGTCTTCCTTTTGCCGTTGGTTCACCCTCCAATGGCCGCCGCAGCTGGCATACTGCGCTGATCCGAAGCCAGGAGCCAACTTCTCCTGGTCTCCCATGGGGTGCAGGGCCCAAGCACTTGGGCCATCCTCCACTGCATTCCTGGGCCACAGCAGAGAGCTGGCCTGAAAGAGGGGCAACCAGGACAGAATCCGGTGCTCCTACCGGGACTAGAACCCCGGGGTGCTGGCGCTATAGGTGGAGGATTAGCCTACTGAGCCGCGGTGCCGGCCATGCTGACAGTATTTTGCCGGCCATGCTGACAGTATTTTTTCTTTAAACACTTTGGGGTGAGATTTTAAATGCAAATCAAGATCTTACTGCTCTGATAAAACTCAGCCACAGAGAAAACAATACCTGAGACCTTGAGTTTTATCTACAAATAGGGAAATGCCTTTTTACTGAATCATCATTATTCAGGACACTAGCTCTTCTCTACTGCTCTTGACCCTTTTCTAATCTCCACTTGTTCAAATCTAAGAACTTCTCATTTATCAGTGAATCAAGGCAAACCCTGGAGTTCTAATAAGGTAATAGTCCCAGGTTCTAAGAATTGAGGCAGCAAATTCAGATAGGATTGGCTTGAAGGCATTTCTATAATAATATAACTCTTTTTTTTTAATCTTTTATTTAATGAATATAAATTTCCAAAGTACGACTCATGTGTTACAATGGCTTCCCCCCCCATACCGTCCCTCCCACCCACAACCCTCCCCTTTCCCACTCCCTCTCCCCTTCCATTCACATCAAGATTCATTTTCGATTATCTTAATATACAGAAGATCAGCTTAGTATACCTTAAGTAAGTATTTCAACAGTTTGCTCCCACACAGAAACATAAAGTGAAAAATAATAGATGATTTTTTTTAAATGATGATGAAATCAGATCAGACCTTATAATAATATAACTCTTGATAAGTGCTGGAAGGGACACAGTCTAAGATGCCTTTGTCTATTTGGGGAAATATTTTGTACATACGGATGTTCTACAGGGACCTAGAATTCAGCATGTTTAGATTCCAAACCATCATCTTTATTCTAATTCACTCAGTGCCAACTACATGCATCAGACACTGTATGAGGTGTATTCTCTACTAGATCTCATTTCAGCCCACATGACTAGAAGATCGTCAACCCCATTTAGCAGGGGAAAGATATCAAACCTCAGCCTGGTCAGATAACTTCACTGAGATTCCATGGTTAACTCACAGGAAGTGAGAGTGGCTCCCAGTCCCATCTGACTCCAAATCTCATGATTTTCCTAGTTTTAGTAAGTGGCACAAATTGAAATCAACAGACCCAGAAAAGAACATTGAGTGTTATGCCCTCCTCCTATGTTACTGTGAAACCTCTGCTACATCTGATGGGTCCTCAAAGCTTACAATGGCTTCTTATGAATTTATTTCATATCTGCCCCTTTCCTCCATCAAGCATTTCTGATGCTCTCCTTACTCTCCTGCTGAGTGACTAGGACTTTGTCCTATCACTTTTCTAACTCTGGTTTCCATGGCTCTCCATGTCATCCTTTATACTCCTCTTACAGACCACCATCTTTCTAAGACTCAAATATGGTCACATTGCTATCTTTTTTGAATCTTTCAATGTCCCCTCTATAACCAATAATAACAATTAGATAGCAATTACTATCTGGTAGGCAGTGTTTTAAGCATTTTACCTATAGTAATTCCTAAGATATAAATGTGTGATTATTGGTAGTATCTCCATTTTACAATTGTGGAAACTGTAGGGGGTAATGTCCCTTATCCAAGAATATTAGCTAATGATTCTCAGAAGGAATGCTTAAGCCCCACAAATATAGCTTTAGGGTCTGTGCTTTTAAGCTCATTCTATTTGTAAAAATATGGGCTTTAATTTGGCATATAAGACATCTCATAATAGAATCTTGCCTGCTCAAATCTTCCTCCCTGCCCTGTGCTCCAACCATTGGTATTATGAGATTTCTGAATACACTCTGTCCTTAAACTCAGTGACTTCAGTCCCATGTCCTCTCCTTTTGCCTAAATTCTACCCTCAATGTCTTTGTGATTGACTTCAACTCATCCTCTGGGCCTGAATCAAGTGTCACAGTTTTGGGTGAGACTTCCCTATGATCACAGTTCTTCTATAAGGTTTATGCGAAAGACGGAAAGACGCTCTCTCTGTGGTAGTGGCCAATTAAAGTCACTCACTGCCTCCTAAAGCAGACTCTCAGCTCCTTGATAGGGGCCTTGGTCTTTGTCATTGTATGAATGGTACATATTATGTATTCAGTAATTTTCCTCTAATCAAAAAGTGAAAATCGTATATGACAAGTGAAATCAAGATACGAAAGAGCTGCTAAAGTTTTGAGTGGGAGAAGATCATAATGGGCTGGGATAATCCAACAACATCTTCATTTTACCTAAGACAAAACTGAAATTCAGAGGTTGAGTAAATTTCCCAAAACCACATAGCTAGTAGATCACAGAAATAAGATTTGGATCAAATTATTAGTTACCGGTTATGCTCTACCTGTACAAAGTTTTGAATCTTAACACTTATGTTTTTAATTTTCAGTGTGTAAAAATAGAATATTAACTAGTGATTTTATGGATATTATTGTTGTTTACAAGTAAGTGTTGACTCTGCCTCTGTTCTCCAAGTGAATGTTAACAATCTGGAAAATTGTACTAAGAGTTACTCTCAAAACCTTCCTTGCCTTTAAAATCTTCCAACATTCCTTTGATTCCATCTTCAATTAATCACTGTCTTGTTATTCTTACAGTTGCTACATGGCCTACCCTCACCTGTGCTCAGATAATCCTGTGTGCCTTGCTACATGGGCCATGTTAACATCAAATAACAAAGCAGACTTTGGTTCAAACCCCTTTCAAGTGTCAGCTTCATCTATAGAATGCAGCTAAAACATTTGAACTTGAAAGCCAATGTTCTATCCCCATCATATTCCACTCCCCAACTCCTCTATGTGAATGAACCCTATTCCAACCAGTCCATTCTCGTTGCCTCACCTAAATAACATTCATTCATGCATATCTATTTATTCAAGAAATATTTACTAAGTACTTGGTATTAGCTCAATGTTGTTTTAAGTAGGATTATAATGACAACACAGACTTGTGTGTTTAGATTTAGGCGATAAAAGAAGGAAAATAAAGAGTCATAAGTCTTAATCTAGGAAGATAGCTTGCTACTATGGCATTAATCTAGAAGCTCCTAACTGGATAAGGGACACAATTTGGGGAGAAAGGAGAGAGAGAAGACTGTCTGAGGAAAATAATTTGCACACTGAGACCTGAAAGTTAAATAAAAATTATTCAAAAACAGTGTGGGGAAGGGTGTGCTATTAAGACAGAGGAAAATGTAAACATAAAGAGTAGAGGCGATGAGGGATTGACAGAGAAAAGGTAACTGAGAATAGGGTTCAGAGGGAAAAGGAGAAAGATTAAAGTGCTGTAGAAGCCAAAGCGTTCAAATGTAGAAGTCCACAATGAACTGCAGTGTCAACATTTCCATCAGGCCAAGTAAGACAAGGACTAACAAGTGTCCACTGGATTTAGCAACGGAGAAATCATTACCCACCCCACCAGAAGCCATTGGAATAGTGATGCAGACAAAGCCTAGATTCACAGTGAAGAAATAAATGAGTGAAGAAATAAATGGTGAAGCACTGAAGAATGGAATTGTATGTAAAACTTCATGGAAATTTAAAATATCACATATTTGTTCATTCTAGACTAGTTTGCCCCTCATTTTCCCCCCTATATTGCCTACATCCTCACTTCAATTTTCCTGAACTCCTGGTAGTTAGAATGGATTATTCAATTCTTACTACATAAATCTTTGCTGAATTAGCAAATTGTTCCCATTTCACTGATCACATGGCATTTTTCTGATATGACTGCTACACCCTTTGCTTCTTGCTATGTTGTCATCTAGTTGTATATAGCTGTCTCCTTGGCTACCCAGTTTGATGATGATGAGCAAAGCTATGTGTTAGTCATCTTTGAACCACTCATAGTTCCCAACTAAGTGTGCTGGGCACTATTGTCGTCAAAACTGAACTCCACTGACTGTCCTCTGTCATGCATTAATCTAAGTACATGACACATAGGCCATGATCTTTGTACCTGGAGACACGATTTCTTTTTAAATATTTATTTATCTATAAGAATTACAGAGAGAGGAGGGGAGAGACAGAGAGAAGAAGGAGGGGGAGGAAGAGGAGGAGAAGGAGAAGGAGAAGGAGGAGGAGGAGAAGGAGAAGGAGAAGGAGAAGAAGAAGAAGAAGAGGAGGAGAAGAAGAGAAGAACAAGAAGAAAGAAAGAAAGAAAGAAAGAAAGAAAGAAAGAGAAAGAAAGAAAGAAAGAAAGAAAGAAAGAAAGAAAGAAAGAAAAAAGAAAGAAAGAAAGAAAGAAAGAAAGAAAGAAAGAAAGAAAGAAAGAAAGAAAGAAAGAAAGAAAGAAAGAAAGAAATCTTCCATCTGCTGATTTCTCCCCAAATGGCCCCAACAGCCAGGGCTGGGCCAGATCAAAGCCAGGAGCCAGAAGCTTCTTCCAGATCCCCCACTTGGATGCAGGGGCCTAAGCACTTGGATCATCTTCCACAGCTTTCCCAGGTGTATTAGCATGGAGTTGGATAAAAAGTGGAGCAGCTGGGATTTGAACCAGCTCCCATATGGGATGTCGGCACTGTGGACAGCAGCTTAACATGCTTCACTACAGCAATGGTCCAAGACATGATTTTTTAACAATCATGTTATCAACAATGCAAATGGGAAAATCTTGGGATTTTCTAGAATCCTCTTTAACTTCTCAAATTATGTCACTGTTTTTCATGTTTCTTATGCATCATGAATGCCATAGATGATTTTCATAATGGTTAATTCAATATACATGAACGAATACTCTCTACAAGCCCACTTTCTGATGCAAGTGAAGCAACTCACTCAGTTTGAAGCTCAGAGTCCTTAAGCAGCAACTCATTAATGAAGCTGAGTTAACTATTCACACATCTCTTTTTTTCCAAAGAACAACCTAAGGAATTGTTAAACCAAGCCAAACTGTAAAGCTGACATTGAACTTTTGGGTTTGTGAGGATTGAAATTGAAGGAATAAGTTATATTCTTAAGTTTTATATACCTGGAGATAATTTTGAGCAAAAAGAACAATGGATATTAGAATGATGAATGAATTTATCATGTTGTGGATGGAAAATTTTTTAAAAAAATTCCAATATTTTTGTAACTGGAGAAATTATGATTCACTAAAACTCTATTTAATCAGTATAATTAATAAATCCCGATTTAAAAATACTGTGGTATTTCTATTAGGTGCATTTCACAATTCTTCTGCAGTATCATTGGGAATTTTTGTCATATTACCCCTCTCCTCCAGTTTACAAAGCTGTCCTCTTTACTATACTTTAAAGACCAAGCCCAGAGAGACAGCCAACTCAGCATGAGATCATACAGAGAATCCATTTCTTTAAAATCAAAATGCTGAAGCAATTATGTCGACACGCTAATATCTAACATAACCGAATAGTGAGAACTAAGCATGAACTGCATCTTTAAAATAAAAGGGGGGCCGGCGCCGTGGCTCACTGGGCTAATCCTCCACCTTGCGGCGCTGGCACACCGGGTTCTAGTCCCGGTCAGGGCGCCAGATTCTGTCCTGGTTGCCCCCCTTCCAGTCCAGCTCTCTGCTGTGGCCAGGGAGTACAGTGGAGGATGGCCCAAGTGCTTGGGCCCTGCACCCCATGGGAGACCAGGATAAGTACCTGGCTCCTGCCATCGGATCAGCGTGGTGCGCCGGCGCAGTGCGCCAGCCGTGGCGGCCATTGGAGGGTGAACCAACGGCAAGGGAGGACCTTCCTCTCTGTCTCTCTCTCTCTCACTGTCCACTCTGCCTGTCAAAAATAAATAAATAAATAAATAAGGAACTATCCATGCAGTCCAAGATTATTGGAGAACTTAATAACTGAAAGCACTTCTTGTACTGAATCTTAATCTTCCAAGTTCCCTTTTTGCCTCATGAGTACTTAGAAATCGGAGATATTTCTTTAGTTCTCAGAGAAAGAAACAAAAATAGTTCAGAGAAACCAAGTTATTCTGGAGCAAGGGCAAATCCAAGTTCAAGTAAGGATTAGAATTCCTGAGGTATCAAAGGACGAGAGGCTGCCTCCAGACGCTGAATAGGATCACAGACATTCAGTTAGTACTTGTGCAGCAAACTGGTTGCTGGTATAACAGGAGTGAGAGAGCTACTTGGGAAAGACAGCCTGTGTCACCCGCTGTGTGCTCATCACCGACCATGGCAGTGCTGGCCCAAATGCAGGACAGCTTTGTGAAACTATTTTTAGTGATGGTGACAGTTTAACATGGAGCTGTTCATAAGAGTTCTTGCATTTGTAAAGTGGCTAAGCCAGGTTTCTGAGTGTTCATAGTTTTGGTGTGGAGCAAAGTCAATGAATCCAAAGTCTAGAAAGAACTTCGAACATCAGGGCAAGAAAGAGTCAAACTTCCCCCAAAGAAATTGACTTCTAAGCTCATTCTGACAGCATTCTATTGCTATGGAGGTAACTACAGGGCGTTGATTTGATTGGTGGAAGGATCCACTGAAGAGGAAAGGGAGGAATGGTGGTTCTAGTACAGCTCTTTAATTTTGATCTCTCTTTTAGTGCAATTCAATACCATTTATTAAACTCGTATTGAGCACCAATAGTAAGATACTACACTATCCTTTATCTTCTTGCCTCCTCAAAGTGCTCTCCCCATCACACACACACACACACACACACACTCCTGATGTTGGTAACAACTTGTTCTGCACACCAGAAACCTGCGTTCAAAGTCTATGAAGTGTCACTTTAAGCAATTATAAATAATGGAATGGTGATAAAGGAAGGTAAACCTCAACTCTCAAAGATATTGCATGAAAAGAAAAAGAAAAAACAAATCTCTTGGCTGGCGCCACGGCTCAATAGGCTAATCCTCCTCCTGCGGTGCCAGCACATTGGGTTCTAGTCCCGGTCAGGGCGCCGGATTCTGTCCCGGTTGCTCCTCTTCCAGTCCAGCTCTCTGCTGTGGCCCGGGAAGGCAGTGGAGGATGGCCCAAGTGCTTGGACCCTGCACCCGCATGGGAGACCAGGTGAAGCACCTGGCTCCTGGCTTCGGATCAGTGTAGTGCGCAGCGGCCATTGGAGGGTGAACCAACGGCAAAAGGAAGACCTTTCTCTCTGTCTCTCTCTCTCACTGTCCACTCTGCCTGTCAAAAAAAAAAAAAAAAAAAGAAGAAAGAAAGAAAAATGAAAAAACAGATCTCTTATCACGGCTCATTTCCTCGAAGCTGCTTTAGGATTCTTTGGCATTGTTCATTCACATCTCAGATCACGATAATGACTGACCTTCCCATGAGAATCACAGCTGTTGTACACACAACTGGGCCCACAGTCCCAGGTACTGGCTCCTCAGCTTATCTCCGGTGTCCTTCTCTGATGCCTCCTCCTCTCTCGCAAGAAACACTGTGTTAAACAGACACGTCGAGGCTTGTGATGGGCCGCCTCTTTCTCACGTGCATATTGGCTCCTGTTCCTTTGGGTCTTCTCCACTTCCAGGAATCCTCCCAATCCTTCACACCTCTACTGCAGGCACAGGCTCTGGAAATCCTCCTGAATCTATAGGCACCTCCACTTTCTGAATCCTGTAGAGCTCATACCCACTCCCCTTCACTGGCAGTTACCACATAAACACTCTAGGCCTGGGTACCTGCCTCCCTTGACCACTCTGACATCTTCCCGCAAGCTGAAACACTAACCTGCACTGCTCTTGAACAGAACTATGGACCAAGCAAGGCCATATACACCCTGGATGTCCATCTCCAGCTGACTGCTGCTTCCTGTGAGAACAGGATAGCAGAGGAGAGGGCCTGTCAGTTTAAGAAATGGGGCAGAGCATAAGAACCAGGAGATGCTGTCACTTTATGATCATGTGAGAACATTAAATGTTTTAATAGCTTTGTCCCAGTCAAAGGCCTTAACAAGGTGCAGGGACGTTTGCCAAGGTACAGGTCATGGTAGGGAAAAGGCAAATCAAATAACCTCCCTGGAGAGAGAAGGCTCGGAGCCACAGTCACAAGAAGCATAACATGTGTGTGTGTAAGTATGTGCATGTGTATTTGTGCATGTGCACATGTGTGTTTATGTATGTGTGCACTGGGGTGTGTACATATGCATGTGTGTACATGCGCATGTGAGCATGGTTGTTGTCCACAGGAGTGGTTCCTCCATTGCCATTGCTTTCATCTGCCCTCTCTGGGCAGCCACAACCTTGGTTAGAGTCAGCATTCCACTCCGGCCAGCACACTGAGACTGGGAAGGTCCTGGGGAAATCCTGGAAGGCTGCAGCTGGAAAGGACTTAGGGAACCAAAAGCCCAAGTCACTCATTGCACAAATGAAGAACTGTGGCCTGGAAATGGTACAGAAGCTGGGCCAGGCAATGAAAGAGCAGGAATCACAGTTTAGACCCTGCTCCTCGTCTACCTTGGGGTGGAGCATAACTACCCATCGGGAGCTTTCTTTGTTACTTATATAACTCCACCAATGAAAAAAAGTAGGAGTAATGAGACTCATCCTCTCATTAACTTGCCATCTTGGGCTTGGCAGCACACAGTGTCTTTCCAAACTTTGCTGTTGGGCCTGGCAGCAGAATTTCACCGCAGAGACTCCACACGAAGCAGCTGGACAGGTGTGGAGAAGGGTTAAGGCTGTGCCATGCATGGCAGGTGGGGAAAAGGGCTGCTCAGAGAGGGGTAGTTGAGATGAGCCAAAGAGAAGCTGAGCTCAGTCATGGACATATGATTGCAAAGGCCCCCAGCCAAATTGAGCAATGCATTTCCTCCTTTCTCTAGGGGAGGAAAGCAGACCAAGCAGGTTCTGGGAGTTATCTTTGAAAACCCCAGACTGCTGAATCCTCTGGCTTACATTCCCGGAAATGTGAGGTGAGATGATGCCATAGAAATGAAGCTGGTGGTAGGCAGAGCCCCAGGAACACTGTCAGGTCTCCTAGAAAATTCTGGCCTTCCCTAAGAGACTGCCAAAACTGCAGCTTGGAGCCCAAAGCTGGGCCACACTTGGGACGACTAAAGTTCCTTAGGAACTTCTCATCAACTTTTGGTTTGAACCTGCCCGAGACCCAGACATCTTATGCTCATGCCAGCCTAATCCTCTTGAAATATGCTTTCATCTCACCACTCCCTGGAGCAGATCACTCCCCTGGCTCCATGTGGTCTCCTGCTTCAAGTCTAAACTTCCCTGCCCCATTCTAGACGCCCCCTAGGCCAGTCCTGCCTCACTTCTCATCTATAGCCCTCCCATCACCTCCACACCCTACTTTCCCCACAAACCCCTCCCTACTGAACTGTTCCAGCACTCTCTGTGCCCATCCCTGACTCCTAGCCTTTACCCCTCTTCTTCCACCCCAAAAATTCTGTCTTCTCCCCCGTCCAAAAAAAAAAAAAATCTGTTGCCTCTCCATCAAGGTGTGATTCACGTCTTCCATGAATCCCTCTTTTTTATCAATATATATGTAATGCTCTCTTCCCAAAATGTCATTGCAAAAATCCAGTATGTATATTGACACCAAAGCTGCTAATACAAAAGCTAACACACTGAGAGTAAAAATTTGCTGGGTGTTATAGTATGTTAGACTAAGTTGTAAACAATTCTGTGTACTAACTTGTTCAGCCCACCAACAATCCTTTAGGTTGACTACTCTGATTACTGTTATTTTACATCTCTGAAGATAAGAAAGAGGTTGCAGTGTGGCTATGTTAAGCATCCTCTTATTTGGTAAGTATTTAATACGTGTTGCCCAATGAGAGAAAGTTATACCAATTTCTCAGCTATAGGACCACTGATGACTTCACCATTTTCCTTGAACAAAATCAGGTACTAGGATAATCAAGCTGAGTAGGAGGTAGAGAAAGGAGAGTTGCATTTATTACAATAAATACCATATGCCTTGTCAAGAAGCTGGCACAGGGAATGTGTGCATACATTGTGTTGAAGACATGTATAAATGTTTAGTTAATATTTAATGGCCTCTCCTGGAGCAGAACATACATTGCATGATAAGGATTTATTTAGATTTTTTATTATGAATAATATCAAACACTCACAGGGGCCAGCGCTGTGGCTCACTTGGTTAATCCCCCACCTGCAGCACCAGCATCCCATATGGGTACCAGTTCTAGTCCCGGTTGCTCCTCTTCCAGTCCAGCTCTCTGCTGTGGCCCGGGAGGGCAGTGGAGGATGGCCCAAGTGCTTGGGCTCTGCATCCGCATGGCAGACCACGAGGAAACCCCTGGTTCTTGGCTTTGGATTGGCGCAGCGTGCCGGCTGTAGCAGCCATTTTGGAGAGTGAACCAATGGAAGGAAGACCTTTCTATCTCTCTCTCTCACTGTTTACCTACCTGTCAAAAAAAAAAAAAAAAAAAACACTCACAAAGTAGAAGAGTTTACGAGCCCCAGTGTGCCTATCACCTGGATTCAACAATCCTCAGCCCCTAGGCAGGTATGTTTCATCTATATCCCACTTGCTCCCCATCCAAACTCAACTGTTTGGAAATCCACAATGCTGTGTTATTTCATGATGAGATGTCAAAGAGAAAAGAAAGGGAGAAGAGACACATATTTTACATAAGTTTTACTTTTTCTAAAATGAGGAGGGGTGGGGCCTGGGAAAGAACAAGACCAACAGCTCCCAGGATGGACAGAAAGTGACTAATTCCATTCCATTTTAATTGCTCTCAACTTCCTATTTGCCCAGCATATTCCTTATCATTGTTGTTATATGACGATGCTTCCAAAAGTTCATAGAACAAACAGCATGAAAAGATAAGCTGATTTGGGCACAAAAGACGTTTTGAAATCTATATACACTTGTTCCATGAATTTCTGAAGTCCCTGCGTGTTCACTGTCCTGTAACTTGTAGTTCCACTGGTCTCCATTGGGTTTGCTTCATCAAATCCAATTGCATTGGGAACACCTGGTCTGCAGGCGCCACACTTTCCTCCAGCTGAATTTAGTGTTGTGTATGCAAGAGCTTCGTATGTCATATGGCTTAGGTTACCCACCTGCACCCTCCCCCCACCCTACTCCTTTCTTAATGTCCTGCCTTCCTTCCTAACCAATTCCCCAGCTTCCTTTCATTAATCCCACATTCACTGGGCTTAGTTCCTGGCACAGAGTATGCACAATAAAAATGAAAGGAGGACACTGAGCAGGACTGAGAGGTGACAGGAAGGCATCTCAGAGGAGGTGAGGGTACAGTTGAGTCTTCCAGGGTAGGGATGAATGAGCCCTAATGTGGTACATAGGTGGGGGTGGAGGAAGGGCATTCAAGGCAGACAAAGCAGCCCTGGCAAGGACAAACAGAAGGAATTTGGCTTCTATTTAGGAAACTGCAAAATGTACCTTGTTGCTGGACCAATGAATGTGAGTGGGTAAAATGGAGGAAAACAGTAAGAGTTGAGAATGTAAAAGCATAGCACAGTCCAGAATTTTGCTGACAAAATTATTGCTCATTGCAATAAGGGGAGGCGAGTGGAGGAGGGCTGGGGAGAGAGATGGTTTGAGCTGCTAAGTGACAGCTTGGATGCACAACCCAAGCACCAGGATTCACTAGAACATTTTCCAACTTCTACATCATCTCCTCTGAGAACACATCTTTTCAAGAGTGGCATATCTCTTTGTTAGTAAACAAAGCCTAGTGCCTCCCCTCAAATACTTTTCTTGTAGAATCTGCATGTCGGCTAGGAATATTATCCATCACGTGAACATTTATTTAGCTTACAAAGATCTGACTCTCCAGAAAATGTTTCCATAACAGAAACTAGACCAGACTTTGTCACGTTTACATATTTGTTTCACTTGGTATAACAAAACAAATGCAAAACGACTATGAGATGGGAGGGTGGCAATGCAAATATTTGTGAGGGTTGTTTTCATGAGGCTGACAGTATCTGTAGTGCACCTGTGGAAATGTATTTGGAAATATTCAATTCATAGCCTGAATAGCTGTTTAATCACATAGCTGAGACTTTAGTTACACTCACAGTTGTCATCCTGCTGCCGAATTGGGGTTGTGTAGATAATTATTACCCCCTGAATTGTCTATTTTGGCTATTATCACCACCCTCATTTGCTTGGCAGTTGGACACTCTACACGTCCCACTTGAATTGTTGCACCTGACTGGTTTCAGAGCTGGAGGGCTATATTGATGTTTTTAAGTTCCATGGGTCATGAATTTGAATTGCAGTGAAGTATGCACTAGAGAGTTCTAGAGTGAGAGGTGTGATTAAATGACCTCTAATGTACTCTGCATTTACATAATACTCTAGTCCTTGGGTCACAGATGTGTGGAGCTACTAAATATTTTTTCTAAAATAAAAATTAGCCAACTTAGGGGTAATAACTCAAAGATGAGTTTGGCTAGTGGGAGAGGGCTGTGACCCTGTCAGGATCTGATTTCACAGTGGGAGATTTTGATGTGAACTCTGCCAGGACAATGCTAGTTCCCCCACACCAGAGATGACATCGCTTCCAGGAAATGAGAGAAATGAGAAAGTATGAATCAATGAACATCACATTTCAACCAAGCAAGCTTTGAGTCAGGGGCTCTCTTATTCTCCTCACTTGAAGTCATGATTTTCCAGGCTCTGATTTTATTTTTTTCCTTGAATGGAGTGCATCCAGTTCTCACCTTCATCCATAAGCTCAGCTGTGCCCCCAACTCTGAGGATGGATCTGTTATTAGAGAAGAAAAGTTGCTTTTCAGATACTGAAAGCCTAGTATCTCTGTCTTTAACCCTCTACCCTCAGACTGTCAGTAATGGGGTTTCTACCCCTATTCCCAGCTCTTTTAGGGACTGGTTGCCCAACACCTGCCACTAGTGTTCTCCATGCTCACCCTCTGTTCTCTAGGCACTGGCTGATCTTTCACCCTATCCCTGCTTGTAACTACATCTGGATTTTAAACTATGAGAGATTGGAAATGATCCTTGTGACCTACAGATCTTCGATCCCAGAGACACATAGCGTCTGGACCTGCCACACATATCTTCCAACTGGGCTCCCACAAGGACCTTTAGACACTGTCACCATGACAGCTCAGCTGGGCTCAGTTCCCCACTCTGAGGCCTCATTTATGACCCTGGACCCAAGGCGAAAGTGGAAGTGAAATCTCTCGCTCTGTCAAAGCCTGGCCTAAGTTAGCAGCACTACCTTATCTTCTTCTAGTTGCTTTTCTCTGCTATTAGGTTTCTTTCTTCTGTGTCCAAAGGTTAGTGTCTGACCCAGAGCTTGACCTGACCATGGTAACAGTGTCTGGGCAGGCCTCTTACTTCCGTGGAACTCTCAGAGCCTCCTTATCTGCTGGAATGTCGCCTCGCTCTGACATTTGCCTTGGATTCACTCAGACCTTCCTAGCCTTAACTGACAGCTCAGGGCTTCTGACCCCAAATCCAGTGTTCTCTCCAGGATGCACAAAGTCACACTCTATCCCAGGGCCTCCAAGATTCTGCTCTGAAGAAGATAGCCATTCCGTGAGACAATAGGCATTTGCAAAAAAGCAAGCAAATTAATGAAAAAGTACATAGTAAGTAAAATGTATTGAATGATCATGTGTATTTGGGAAATACTGTAATAACAATGCTATAAATGACAGGATTTTCTGATCCTTTAATATGCTATGAATGAGCTTTATACTATTGAAGGGACAGTTGAAGGGAGAAGAGTATGGGGTAATTTTTTTTTTAATTTATAGACCTGTAGAAGTTTTCCCTGTGGAGCCCTCTGAGCATCTCACTGGAAGTTCCTGAAAACACCATGCTGAGTGATTTATGCTTCATGGTGTGACACAGAACTGGAGACCCCCTGAAAAAAATTTCTCTGAATTGGTCCCTTACTTTACACCATATTCAAAAATCAACTCAAAATGTTTAATACAATTGAAATGCCATGATCATTATACATTGTACATGTAATGAAGTATTACACTGTACCCCACATAAATTCACAATAAAAATTTAAATAAACTCATGGGGCCGGCATCATGGTGCAGTAGGTTGGTTAATCTGCCTGCGGTGCCAGCATCCCATATGGGCGCTGGTTCTAGTCCCGGCTGCTCCTCTTCCAATCCAGCATCCAGCTATCTGCTGTAGCCTGGGAAAGCAGTAGAAGATGGCCCAAGTCCTTGGGCCCCTGCATCCGCATGGGAGACCAGGAAGAGAAGCATGTGGCTCCTGGTTTCAGATCGGCACAGCTCTGACCATTGCCGCCATTTTGGGGAGTGAACCAATGGAAGGAAGAACTTTCTCTCTGTCTCTCTCTCTTTTTTTTTAATTTGACAGGCAGAGTTAGACAGCGAGAGAGAGAGAAACAGAGAGAAAGTTCTTCCTTCTGTTGGTTCACCCCCCAAATGGCCGCTACAGCCGGCATGCTGCGCCGAACCAAAGCCAGGAACCAGGTGCTTCCTTCTGGTCTCCCATGCAGGTGCAGGGGCCCAAGGACTCAGGCCATCCTCCACTGCCCTCCCGGGTCACAGCAGAGAGCTGGACTGGAAGAGGAGCAACCGGGACTAGAACCTGGCACCCATATGGGACGCCAGTGTCACAGGCAGAGGAGTAGCCAAGTGAGCCATGGCACCGGCCCCAGAAGAACTTTCTCTCTCTCTCTCTCTCTCTCCCTCTTACTGTATTTAATTCTGCCTCTCAAATAAATAAATAAAATCTTAAAAGATTTTAAATAAACTCCAAGTTGATTAAAAAACTTAAACATAAGACCTAAAACTGCAAAAACTCCTAGAATAAAACATAGGGAAAAACCCTTTGACATTGTTCTTGGTGCTGTTTTCATGAATATCACACCAACAGCACAGGCAAGGAATGCAACAACAAACAAGTAGGAATTTATCAAATTAAAACATTTCTGAACAGCCAAGGAAAACAAGGAAGGAAATGTTTGGAAATCATTTATCTGGTCAGGTAATACTTTTCAGAATACATCAGGAGTCCCTACAATTCAATACCAAGAAAACCCAATATCCCAATTTAAAAACGGTTGGCCATGTTAACATTTATGTGAGGAAGACATGTAAGTGGTCCACAGGTATACAAAAAGATACTCAAAACCACTAATCATCAGAAAAATGAAAATATAAACCACAATGAAATATTATTTCACATCTTTCAGGATACTGTCAAAAAATAAGAGGCAACAGGTGTTGGTGAGGATGTAGAGAAATTGGAACTCTTACACTGTTGATAGGAATGCAATGTGGCACAGCCACTGTAGGAAATAGTAACAAAGTTCCCTCGAACATTAAAAATAGAATTATCCTAATGTCCAGCAATCCTACATCTGGGTCTTTATTGAAAACAATTAAAATTAGGATCTCAAAGAGAACTGACACTCCTATGGTTCTTGCAACAATTTTCACAATTTCCAACATATGGAAACAACTTAAATGTTCATTAATGGATAAATATGTGGCTTATATACACATAAGAATATTATTAAGCCTAAAAAGACTAAAATTCTGCAATATATGACACCATGGATGGAGCTTGATGACATTTAGGCTAAATTAAATAAATCAGTTGCAGAAAAACAAATACCTCATCATTCCACGCATACAAGAACCCCAAAATAGTTAAATTCATAGAACTAAAATGTGGAATGGTGATAGTGACTACAGGGAGAGAGAAATGAGAAAGTGCTGATCAATGAGAATAAAGTTTCAACTAAGCAATATTAATGAGTTATATAGATCTGCCTTAAGTACTGTATCTATGTTAACAGTGTTGCAATGTGAATTAAAAAATTTGTTCAAAGAATAGATCTCATGTGAAGTGTTCTTACCAGAACAAAAAATATATATAAGGAAAAAAGAAAGAAAACAACTAAAGAGAAGTGGGTATAAGAGAGTTAATATTTTTCAATTTTAAATTCTTCACTGTGTATCTCCATAACTTTACAAATTCAAGTATGTAATAGAATGACTATAATAAAAATACTGAAAACCAAGAACTAGCAGGGACATAGAGAAACTGGATTTCTTATACATCAATATGGGAATATACAACAGTACTGCCACTGTAAAAACAGTTTGGCCATCTATTATAAAGCTAAACATATACTGCCCATTCTACCCACCAATCCCACTCCTTGGTATTTAATCCAAAAGAAAATTTATGTAACATGAGTGGTCATAGCAGCTTTATTTATAATAGTCCAAAACTGGAGAAAATACAAATATCCTTCAATGTGTAGAAACATGTGTTAAGAAAACAGTGGTACATCAATATCATGGAATATTACTCAGTAGTTAAAAAAAAGAACAGACTATCCATACTTGCAGCAATGTGGTTTGAGCTCAAAGGAATTATGCTGAGTGGAGAAAAAGCCAATCTCAGAAGATTATACCCTGTACAATTCCATTTATATAACACTCTAAATGACAAGCCACAGTGATGGGGAACAGTTGCCAGGATTTAGGGTGGAAGGGAAGACATGACTGTAAGGGGAGTTTTCTCTTTGGTGAAGCAGCTCTATATTCTGATTATAGTCATGGTTACTTGTATTAAAACACATGGTAAAGTTGAATTTACACCAAAAAATAAATGTAAGGTCTGAGGTTTCGTCAGTAATACTGTAGCAAGGTCGGTTTCCTGCTTTCAAGAATGTCTATGGCTATGCAAGTTATTATCCTTGGAGAAAGCAGAGTGAAGAGTAAATGAGGGGACCGGCGCTGTGGTAAAGCTGCTGCCTGTGGTGCTGGCATCCAACATGAGCGCCAGTTCGAGTCCCGGCTGCTCCACTTCTGATCCAGCTCTCTGCTATGGCCTGGAAAAGCAGTAGAAGATAGCCAAGTCCTTGGGTCTGTACACCCACATGGGAGACGCAGAGGAGGCTCCTGGCTCCTGGCTTTGGATCAGAACAGCTCTAGTCATTGTGGTTGTCTGGGGAGTGAACCAGCGGATGGAAGACCCCACCCCCGCCTCTCTATAATTCTGCCTTTCAAATAAATAAATAAATCCTTTAAACAAAATTTACAAGAAGAAAGCTGTCCCCCAAATTCAATTTAGATTTAACTCAAGATAAGACACTCCAGGAGGGCAGAAATCAAATCCGCTGAATTTGCCATTTTGTCCCCAGTATTTGCCACCATGCCTGCCCTGCTCAGCCCCAGCTAGCCTTCCTGCTGCCATCACCCTGAGCAGTTCTGTGACTTTAGGGAAGCCACGATCTATACCTGACTTCCTCATCAGTAGAGCAGAAACAACAGTTCCCCTGTCACAAGATTCAGGTTAAGACCGAAGAGCAAACAATGTCAAGTGCTTTGAGGATGCATTCCACGAGGACATATGCATCCTGTCTCCTGAATGTATGACATGTGCAAAGTAGTCACATGACCAGGTCTCATGTCTCACTATGACAGTTATCAATAAGCCAGGGAAGTGAGGGGAGCAAACAACACAACAACACCAACTCCTTGCTTATATAACAATGTCTACAGCATACCTATATTTTCTTTTTGGTTTTCCTCCTTTTTTTTCAATCATCATTCCCTAAAGCTTCTAAAGCTTTGAAATGAATGGAACTGTAATAAACAGCCTTTTGCTTCTGACACAACTTTCTTTGAAATTAAAAAGAAGGAAGGCTAACACTAGGGAACCTTACAATGTTTTTCCTTTATCCTTGTCTGGTTTCTGACTCTCCCAACATTCCCTTTACCTTACTGTGACTTCACTTGGATACAGGTGATTCTTATGTCCATGTGTATATTTCTCTTACTAAGTTGTAGCTTCTGAAAACAAGGAGCTTGCATTCACTCTCTTATTTAACATGTTAGTAACTCAGCATCCACCATATCATAGGCATGATTCTGGAACATCGGAATATAGCAGTAAACAAACAAGTGTCCTGTTCTTGGTAGTTAAAAATCTTGTTATCAAATTCTTTGGTGTAATTCTAGCTCCTAGCAGAGTTCCTGCTATGTGCTCAACTGTTTAACAGATGGATGAGTGGAGTGGTGAAATGTCTCCACGGGTGTGGGAGCTTTCTTTAAACAAAAGAAAGTAAAACATGATACTAAATTGGTTGTTCTGAGCTGCTGGAAATAATGAGAAGCAATTGTTGTAGCACCCTTGGAAATAGTCTTTTTGCCTTTTCTTCCTCCCCTATCGTGTTTCCAGTGTGGCATTTTGCTGTGGATAAAACAGTAGCTGAATTGTAAAGAGACACTGTCAGTGCAGAGCAGACACCTCTCAGTTGGAGAGAAGAACTACAGAAAGACTCTTAAGACATCTTTGGTCTTTGTTTCATGAAGATATTAATTCATGAGATTCCTGTGCTAAGAAACAACAAAAAATGTTTTAGCTAGAAATAGCTGCTATGCTCCACCTCTTTGGATTCCTAAGTTTGAATTCTCTCCATCTGAACCTTGCCTTACTTTTGTGTTGGTTTAGAAGCCAAGCCCAAGGAAAGCATATAACATTGTCAGGAAGAGGTTGGGGAGAATTAGGAAGCAGTTGCCGTATCTCTGGAGAGAAGGGCAAAAGGAGAATCTCCTTGCAGATTTTCCTGAAATGCTTCTCACAAAGGCATTGCTGGCACTTTGGTTCCTGGAACTCTTACCTTGGGTTTAACAGGTGCACATTTCCTGGATGCCATAGAAATATTCTGAAATTTGACTTACAATTCATTAAACTGAATAATACATCAATTCCTACAAAATATAAAAGGCTCAAAAGAGCAAATCATGCCAACAACGTGTCCTTCCTCTCCTCCTACCTCCTGGACAATTCACCACCTTCCTACAGGTACCCACTGACTTTTACACATTCTTGTGAGATAGTCTAGAATATCTATATTTGAAATCAAGATGCTAGCACCCAAATGTGTTTCATATAGATGGCTACCTAAAGCCAAATTGGGGTTTGCGGGGGAGGATTGTGGTGTGGTAGGTTAAGCAACCTCCAGTGGCATCTCATAGGAGCACCAGTTCGAGTTTCAGCTGCTCCATTTCCTATCCAACTCCTTGCCGATGTCTTGGGAAAGCAGTGGAAGACAGCCCAAGTGCTTGGACCCCTGCCACCCACATGGGAGACCCAAATGGAGTTCTAGGCTCCTGGCTTTAGCCTGGCCCATTGCAACGATTTGAGGAGTGAACCAGTGGGTGGAAGATCTCTCTCTCTTTCTCTCTCTCTCTCTCTCTGTTTCTCCCTCTCGGTCTATTATTCTGCCTTTCAAATAAGTAAATACATATTTTTTAAAAAACAAATAGGGCAAAAATCTTTAAAAAATATTATTTATTTGAAAAGCAGAATGACAGAGAGTAAAAAAGGGAGAGGTGGACAGAAATCTTCCATTCCACTGGTTTATTTTCCAAATGCCTGAAACAGCCAGGACTAGGTCAGGCTTGAGCCAGGAGCCAGGAGCTCCATTTGAGTCTCTCACATGGGTGGCAGGAGCCCAGGTACTTGGGTCATCCTCTACTACCTCCCCTCCTGTGCATTGGCAGGGAGCTGAATTTGAAGCAGAGTAGTCGGGACTCGAACTGGCAACTGGGACGTGAGTATCCTAGTGGAAGCTTAATCCACTGTGCTGCAACACCAACCCATAGAGTAAAAATCTTTTAAAACTCCATCCTTGCTTAAGTGAGAAGATTTCATTTGCTGCTAACTTTCAAGAGGCAAAAAGAGAGAGCTTGGGATCTTGGAAGTGTGTAGACTAAAGTGAGCAGACGCCACCTCTAGGTGGCAGATGCAGACCTATCCCCCCCCCCCCCCCCCCAAGCAAACCATAGGCTGACTAGGTGATGCCCAAGGTTCCTGCTAAACAAAAGAACCTCTTTTTAATAAATGCTAACAGTAGAGGCAACACTTAGTAGTTTTTACTAAGTGTGAGCTACTGATGCTAAAGGTTCTCATTTAATACTTTTTTCATTATCATGGAATATCTGCACTGTTCTATGGGGCATAGTGTCATATTTCAACACAACTGTATAGTGTAAACTAATCAGATTGAGTCATTAGCTCTTTTCAGTTCCTTATTTTTTATTTATTTGTTTTTTAAATGCTTGGAGTGTATGAGCACCCTTCTTCCAGATCTTCCTGCCGTGTATAATAAAGGGGCTCCAAAAAGTTCACAGGAAATTTTCACTATCTTTTAACTGCATTTTCCGTACACATTTTGCAGCTCCCTCATACATTATGGTGAACTATATTTGCTCCACTATGCTATGGAGCACTAGAACTCATTTCTACAAAATTGCATTTTGGTACCCGTCTTCCAACCTATCTCTATCCCTTCTTTCCCTCCTCCTTCCCAGCCTCCATAACAACTGTTTTATGTTGACTTTTTTTTTCTAAAGCTTCCATGTATGAGACAGAAGATGCAGTATTTTTGTGTCTGACTTATTTTACTTAACAATGTCTTCCAGTTCATTCATTTTGCTTCAAATGACAGGCTTTTGTTCTTTCTATGGCTGAATACTACTCTATTGTGTATACATTCATTTTCTTCACCCACCCATCCATCCATCCATAGATACCTAGATTGATTCTACACATTGGTTATCGTGAATAGTGCTCAAATGACCATGGGAGTACTGGTGTCTTTTTCACATGCTGGTTCCATTTCCTCGTGATACATACCCAGAAGTGTGATAGCTGGGTCATAAATAAGTTTTAGTTTTAGTTTCTTGAGGAATCTCCATATTGTTCTCCACAATTGCTCCACTAATTTGCATTCCTACCAACAGTGTATTATTAGGATTCTTTTTCCTACTTCTTTGCCTGCATTGTTTTCTTTTTAATAATAGTCATTCTAACAAGAGTGAGATTATATCTCATTGTAAATAGCACATTTCTTTTACCAAGTCAAAGTCCAACACTGGTTCTTGTTGTGTCTGCAGTATTGTGTGAGAGCAATGTCCCAAATGGCTCAGGTGCTACAATGTCAGAGACTTTATGGATACTCAGTGTAGTTTATGAATCACTCTTTGTATCTTACTGCATCTCTTTGAAAATTGGCAAGCCTTCTTTCAAACAGATATACAGTAAATCAGAATAACATCAATTCTCAAAAATTCTTGGGACTAAACCTACCTTATATGTTATGCTTTAAACCACAAAGAAATTGCTGGCTTGAAAGCGGGTTTATTAATGCAATTAAACTTTAAGGTATGGCTGCATCAGTGCTTGTATCAATTTTTAGCACAGCCACATAACATCTTTGTGGTAGGATTATGGGTTCTAAGCCAAGTCTGCAGAGTAAGACTTCAGCTAAATCACTTTTAAATTAGAGATCCCCAGGTTAACTTCCTGGAAGATTTGCTTATCAGTTCTTATGTGATGCTTGAGAAGTGCTCTCTTCCCAAGCTCTTAAGTGGTTCTCCACACCGACTACACATTGGGATGTCCTGAGGAGTTTTAAATAAGCTGCTGAGATTCTGACATCACTTGTCTTAAGTGTGACCTGTGCATTGGATTTCTCAAAGCTCAGCTGGGATTGAGAACCACTGTTAAGGACTTCAACCAAGAATGCCTGGTTCCAGAAATCTCTTTAGGCCATCAGAATTTGTTGATCCCCTCATGTGGAATTTGTGTAATCATTGCCCATATTAGGGCTACACTTTGCACAGAACCTGGGCATCCTCTCCTGCTATTAGCAGCACCTCCATCACTGAGGAGCTAGTTGGAAACCTGGTCCTTCAGGCTGGTTTCCTGGAATGACCAAAACAGAAGCTGCATTTGCACAAGCTCCCAGGTGTTTCATCTGTACATGAAAGTTAAAGCAGCACAGCAAAGTGGCTTCAAATTATGCACTTCTAGCAAGTTCCAGAAGTTCCAGATTCTGCTGGTCCTCAGGACACAGTACCAAGAACCTAAAGTGCGTTTTCTAAGTGTGGTCCAAAAACATTGTGAGGGAAGCTCATGCTGGATTTCACTGCAAACTTCCTGCATCAGCCTGCCTGGGAATCCTCTTTGTAACTGATTGCCTATTCCCAGGTGAGTCTTATTTACATGAAAGTCTGAGAACCACTGACCCATGTACAACCTTTTCCCAGGGTAGGAATCATTCTCTCCCTGAAAAGCAGCTTGAACCGACTGCATTTACCTTAATTAGTCCAGAGGAAAGAAACCTTTTATAACTCCCTCTTCCTTAAGCCTTGGGATGTCTGAAGCTAGTCTTCCTCCGCCCGCATGATCTTTACCATCAGGCTTCGGTGTCTGGACATTGCTCCCGTTTCTGTTTCTTGCTGCTTTGGCTATCTTCCACCTCCCCATGCCCAGACTGGAAACTTCTCTGTGGATCCATATTCCTCCATCAGCCCAAACCAGAGAAAATCTCCACATTGAGCAACACAACACAGAAATGGCACAATTACTGACTCTGATCAGTACTTTGTAATTTAAAAAATTATCTTATTTGAGAGATGACACATAAAGACACCCACATGGAGAGAGAGAGAGAAAAAAAAAAAGAAAGAGAAACAGAAAGAGAGACAGAGAGAGATATCCCAACCACTGGTTCATTCCCCACATGCCTGCAACAGCCCCAGCTGGGAACCAAGGAACTCAGTCTGGGTCTCCCAAGTGGGTGGCAGGGACTCAGTTACGTGAGCCATCACCTACTGCCTCTCATGGTCTGCATTAGCAGGAAACTGCAGTTAGGAGTGCAGCTGGGTTTCAAATGCAGGCATTCTGATGTGGGATGTGATCTTTTCTGAAATTTAACCACCATGCCAAATGCCTGTGCTAGAACTTTGTGCTTTTAAATAACACAGATGAAGGTTGTACTTTTTTTTCCTTTCAAGATTTACTTGTTTGAAAGGCTGAGTTATTGGGGGTGGGGGAAGATGTTCCATCTGCTGGTTGACTCCCCACATAGTCACAATGGCTGGGGTGGGGCCAGGCCAAAGCCAGGAGCCTGCTACTCCATCCAGGTGTCTCACATGCATGTCAGGGATCCAAATACTGGGACCATCATCTGCTGCTTTCTCAGGCACATTAGCAGAAGGCTGGATTGGAAGTGCAGTAGCTGGGGCTCCAACCAGTGCTGACATGGAATGCCAGCATCGCAGGCAGTGGATTAACCTGCTGTACCACGATGCTGGCCTTGGTTGCACTTGCTTACTAGTAAAGCTATATATTATATCATTTCAACATTGAACTTCTGTTTGACCACAATTCCTGTGGTCTTTTCCCAGGGGCAGCAATAGCTCTCTCCCTATTCCTATATTTTGCAAGTATTTACTAAACTTGTATATGGCATTTTACTTTTAATCCAGAGAAATCCAATAAGCATGATCTCTGCCCATTACTTCAACTGAAAAAGGATTTCCCTTTGCTGGTCCTGAATGGAGCAAAACAGTCTTGGATTCAGGAGAAGACCAGGTTCAGGTCTCATCTCTCCAACTTTGGTAGAAAGACTGAAATGAGCTCCTTAGCCTTTACAAGTCTACTTTGTCCTCTGTAAAATGAGTATAATAATCGAAACTATTTTATAGGAACGTTGTGAGATAAAATAAGGTAATATAAAAAGCACTTTGAACATATAAAGCCATATATATAGGTTATTAATAAATCCATCCCCAAGCTACAAATAATCTGCAAACTTAAGAAAATAAAGCTGATTTATTTATTCATTTTTTTTTACCCACACACAAAATAAGTGGCAGTCTTGAAATCCTCTGAAAAACAAAATCTGTCTCATCCACTACCGTCTCCCCCCATCCTTGTTTGCCTTCTCCTGTGACAGAGTTCCTGTCTTCTGTCGACAGAAGGAAATCTGGTGTGAGAACCAGTGAAGCCAGATGCCGGGGCAGTTCTCTAGAAACCAACCACACGCAAGTGGATGAAACCAAAAAACACTTGCATGTTGCTGACGTGGGTGTCAGCGTGTTCAGGCAGGGCTGAAAGAGGAACTTCAAATTGCTGAGGTTCTGCTTAGGGGGGGCATGCAATGAGTGATATGATACGAAACCTCACACCACATAAGGTCTCACCCTGCCTCACTTCCAGGAAAGCCCTTTGAAGTTACTCAGGGGCAACGAGGTTCATACGGAAGCCTGGGAACTTGCAAAGACCTTCCCATGAGTGGTTAATTTCCTAAATGGAAATTGCTAAGAACATACTCCAAGACCTTGTTACTAACTGAACTTCCCCATGCTCTCTTTCTACTTCCTAACCCTTCTTTCTTGCAACAACAGGCTCAACCTCAAAAACAAGAGCCTCAGGTTTAGCCCACAAGACTAGGACATGATTGTTAATTTTCAACAGAGTCCTTCTCTATGAACCTCCAGGTACCTTTCCAGAAACAAAGCTTTGCTAATTTGCACAATTTACAGATTAGAGATGCCAAGGGTTTTAGAGCAGACATATTTTCCATGGGATTACTCAAAAAGTTGTAACATGAGCACATGTATAAGGCAAGAAAGTAAAGGATTAAATATACTCAGAATACTCAAGTAACAAACACCTAATATTTATTAATAAATTAGTACACTTGAAGGCATTTTTCTGATCTCGTTCCCTCACCACAACCCACAAACCCCGCCCACACAGAGGGAGTGGACACCACCTTTGCATTAGAATCTGGCAACTGAGCATTAGAGGGTACGTTTATAAATGGGAGCATAGTTGCAAATATATCAGACAAAGGTTCTTACAGCTGCAGCCATTTTTAATTAAAGTGATTGAATCATGAAGGAAACCCACCAAGACCAAGACCTTGAAGGCAGGCTGCATCTATTGAGTATGTGTGTATAAAAAACAAGACATCTTTGAAAGCAAAGCTGGCAATTCTCTATGGAAAAGGTGCCAATGGCACTCAGTTTTACTTTCCAAAATGCAGCAATATGTTCCAGGACAGCTCACTCCCTAAAAGGTGAAGTTCAAGTTCTTTGGTGGCCCACTTGTCAAGCCACTTAAACAGCAAGTCCTGAAGCCTTGAGGATTTCATTTCTCCAGGCTAGTGCGTATTAGTGTAAGAGGAGCACAAGGAATCAAGCGTTCTACACAGTGTCCAGGTGAAAACCATACAATCAGCAACAGCAACAGTGGGGTCAAGTTTCAGCCATGAATATGAACTATACAACAAGACACAGTAAAAGGATAACTCAAGGCCTAATTGCTTTACAGTAACTCAAGAGGAACTGAAGCTTCCTTAGTCCTTAAGAAAATTTGTAAAGGACAAATAATAATAGAAATAATGATAATAATAAAATAGGTGTGGAGATTGAGAGACATGAAGAGTGCTTATAGA
Organism: Oryctolagus cuniculus; assembly: GCF_964237555.1. NCBI lineage: Eukaryota > Metazoa > Chordata > Mammalia > Lagomorpha > Leporidae > Oryctolagus > Oryctolagus cuniculus. Next base: position 122,933,503 of record NC_091436.1, on the reverse strand, counting down.
ATCACAAGATCTCATTACACTTTTAAGAAATTAAGAGCCTCTCGGTCCAGTGTGTACGAAAAGTCACACTGAATCGGCAGCAAGTGAAGTGAATTTAAAGTGCACAGGACAATTTTGAAAATGCCTAAGATGGCAAAACAGAGAAAATAAGGAACTTAAAAAAACATTAGTGGTGGGTATTTTGCAACAGTTACACCTTGAAAAGGTTTATAAACTAACTTCCCAGAAAAGTTTAACAAAAAAGAAGAGAAAAAACTCCAACACTGGCCATATTTTCTTTCTCTCTCTCTCTCTCTGACACACACACACACACACACACACACATGCACACACCAAAAAGCAAAAATCAGAAACAAAAGAACCACCCTGCCACTAAATTGAGCAATTTCCAGAATGCAGTATCCCTAGGTTCTACAATAGGTCAGGAAGATGGCTATAAACAGAGTCCAGGAGGGTCTGGCTGGCTTCCTGGCTCTTGACTCCAATAATCTCGAACAGTCGATCCAGCTTGTCCTCAGCCTGGGGAATCTCTTCAATCACTCGCAGCTCCTCAGGATTCAGAATGTGGAGCATGTCATCAAAGATAGGCTGCAAGTCACAGGGGTCCAGGCGGACCTGCCGCAACACTGTGTCCTTCTTTTCTGTGGGAAAGACAGGCAAGGGATTGGGACAGTCAGAGGGAGGCGACAGTGGCAGGTGAGTGACATTTACCCTCCACCAAAATGAGCGAGCGAGTGACCCTCTGGTCACAGCACAAGAGTTTTTTACTTGAATTGCACAAAAGATGGCAAAGAAAGTTCTCCTACTGCAGACAAGGTTCTGCTGGGGTGGGCTGTTGATGTGTCACTAATGTGACATTTGCCTAGACTTGAGTGATTTCTAAATTCTGCTAAAACAGAGAATTTTGAATTGCTTAGAGAAACTTAAAAAAACAAAATACTTCTTTGCCCATCCACATTGTGGACATACAATCAGCCTATCTCTCTCCAAATGATTGACACTTCCAAGTGAATGCAGACTGCTTATCTGATTTTCTAATTACAATGCAATATTTTAAAACTAAATTACCAAGAGAGTAAAAGTCCATGAGTAAGAAAATAAAGCTTCTTGTGTCATACCTTAGTGAAGCAAGAAACTAGAACTTTTATTACTAATCATAAAACATTTTCTCTAAAATATAATATGTAATAAAATATAAATATTTATACAACTAGAAAAATAGGTGAAACATATATGTAGAGTATAAATTTATAAATTCTAACACATTTTATACAAATTTGTAAATTCTAGCATATTTTATAAACATAAACTGTGATCCTTGTACACGAAATGTAACTGGGGTTATTCAAACTAGGAAAAAAAAATCTGTCATCACCATAGTGTGCATGCTTATCTCTCCTCTGCTATTAATACTTAAAGTAGTCAATTATTTCCCAAAAATACCCAGCCCATAATATTTAGAACATTTTTATTTGCAATTTAACTTAACTGAGTAATTTTAGAGTCACTCTAAGTGATTAAAACATGTGCTGTACATCTGACTCTCAACATAGGTTATACCTTAAATCCTAGGATTCAAAGCAAGCCTGGTAAATAATTTTCAAAAAACCTGCCTGACTACATTTTATCAGACTTTTCCTGAAACACATTTGATAGCATCATCTGGATAAAGGGTGACCAGTACCTCTGCATGCCAGCTCTCACCAGGCAGCAGTCAGAGCTGTGAAGATTTTCTGGGTATGTCCTCACTGAGGGGTGATGCGGCTTCTGAGGCCAGCCTTATCTAGGTAGGTCTCCCAGGGCAAGTCATCGAAATGACTCAACCACACCCACACTGCAGGATTGGCCAGGGCAAAGCCCCAGAGCTGCCTTGGGGAACCCACCCTGAGCCATCTGTACCTTTGGTAATAAAGGAGCCGGTCCGACTCAGCGCTGAGGAGCCGCTGGATGTGGAGTCACAGCGCAGAAGGGGCTCGGACTCATCCACAAAGAAGCCCTTGTTCTTATCCAGGGGGGAGGGCTCCACCATCAGGAGAGTGGAATTCTCCAGTTTCGTGTTGGGACTGGGGATGGGGCTCGGGCTAAGCGGGCTGGGGCTCATCGGGAGAGCCAGTTTGTCGGTTTCCAGCTGTGGGAGGGAAAACAAAATTTATTACATACATCAAAAATTATATAGGGAAGACCACAGTGAAAACTCTTGACATTATTTCTTGGACATCTAGTGCTTTATAAATTCTCCAACTTCTCTCATCCGTAAGTATAAATGTTATTGTTAGATACACACAAAGACACAGTTTCCAACCCTTTAAAAATACATATGTGGCCATGTCTGAGTATGAAAACTCAGGAAGCAGGTGCACCAAGCCAGTGCACCACTCCAGGGTGGAGCTGCACCTGGGTTCAAGGAGACAGATGCTCGACTTAGAACATAGAAGTTTGTGAAGGCTGGGAGAGGTCTGAGGCCCTGAGGGTGGGCAGAGACACATACAGAGGGAGGCACTAATGAAGACACAGGGAGTGCAGCCATCCACAACCCAGAGAGGCCTCAGAGGTCAGGCATCCTACAGACACCTTGATCTACACTTCTCACACTGCCTTCTCTGGGACTTTGTCTCTGTTGTTCAAGAAACCCAGCTGGTGGTTCTCTGCTATTGCAGCTCCTGGCAACTAGTACACTCTCTCCCCACAGGTGGGAAGTGAAGTGACTTCTTAAGTAAGGGCCAACAGGAAGTGGCAGCACTCAAACCTGACCTGGGGTTTCCTGACTCCTATTTCAAACTACCTCTAGGGGGAGGGGGCACTGCTAAAAAGAATGAGAAAATTGTTTTCAAGCTCAGCTGGGAAGAGAGAGTAAAAGGACCCCCAGCAGGAGGCAGTAGAGCAGCTCAAAGGGTACAAGGGGCCTGTGAGGCTGGGGGACAGAGGTCATCACCAGGAAGACAGAGAGCAAGAGGATTTCAGAGGCCAATGCTGAGCTTCACCACCATGCTGGCTGCTGTGTGAAGGGTGGATCTTGGAGAGGCAAGAATCGAAGCAGATCAGCTACCAAGCTCCTATGTGGCCAAGTGAGGAACGATCCTGGCTTGTAGCAGGGGAGTGCAGAGATGGGGAAAGTGATAGGTGCTGAAACCCCATTTTACGGGTGAAATGACTGAGACCCAGAGTGGGCACACAACCGCTGGGAGAAAGCCAGTACTCAGCCTAGGTCTGTTTAACATCCCCACCTGGTTCTTTCACTTGAGAAAATACTTCAGAACCCTGGCAGACACTCTGATTCAGCTCCCTGCTAAATGTGCCTGGCAAAGTAGTGGAAGATGCTCAAGTACTTGGGCTCCCAGGAGACCTGGATGGAGTTCCAGGCTCCTGGCTTCAGCCTGACCCAGACCACACTGTTGTGGTCATTTGAGGAGTGGCCCTGTGGATGGAGGCTCTCTTTCTCTCATTCTCTCTCCTTTCTATTATTCTGCCTTTCAAATAAATAAACATTTTTTAAAGGGCTCAAGGATTCAGTACTGTGCACTCTTCCCAGGGCTGCTAATCACTACTCCTTGAAATGCCCATCACTCCACTTATGCACTTCAAGTGATACATTTTCAAGCTCTCGCACCAAGATCTCACTCCCATTTCAAAGTATTACAATGAACACTTATATAAGGCACAAACACAACTGCCATTTGCAACTTCCAAGGCCTGAGAAATTCTTATAACTGATTACAGATTGGAAAGACCAGTGAGGACTGCACACATCTAATGTTCTAACAGCGTTTTTCCTCTGAGCTACCACCCACACCCTGCTTCTGCTTTCAGTGGAGGTTTCAGACTTGCTTTTCCAGGGGTCCACTTCTGATCCACAGCAAGTTTCATGTGTAGGCATTTAAAATTTCAATTCAGCAGACCCTGGCATGTGCCCCTCCTCCCTGAAAATGCACATGGTCATTGGTGCCAACCCACTTTTATTCACTCAACCAGACAAAGTGCACTTGTCTATATTCCGGTTCTCATGGACATTACACTGGAAGATGTGGTCAGTCAGTATAGTGTACTGTTCTTGCTTTAAAAAATCCCACCCACATATCACATGCCAACAGACTAAGGAGTCCACCCACGCATTTCCTGAACTTGTTTCAAAACGTTTCAAAACACTAAATATTTAATCCCTCCCCCAACCCAGTCAATTTTTTTAGGACTTCTTATCAGTGGAAATGAATATCACATGGTTTCTAACATAAACTGGAAAGAGAGAATGCTGAACTGATGGTCTTCTGTATTTAACAATGAGTCAAGTGAATTTAAAATGCCCCTACAAGCATAGCTAAAGCCCGAGGCCATTTGACAATCATCTTTCTAGAAAATCTACTCAGTTATTAAGTATATATCTCCCTCACTTTGTACAATGGCAGATCATTGCATTCCAAATGTGTCTAAAGCTACTTGCATTTTTCCCAAAAGAAGCAAAATTGGCTCAGAGAAGCTGACTTCATTCCCCCTGTACCTTAATATTTTCAATACCCACGAAAATTGCTTTCCTACACTGCGACTGTGTTAGGCGTGTGTTGCCTGTGACCTCTTTCTAATCAGAAAATTGAGTCACTACACTATGTGGAGTAAATTCTTAATTTTATTAATTCTGAAAGGTCACGGGTTCAGTATTCTGAGTTTATAGCAAATGAAGAACATCTATTCCAAGATTAGATACGAAAGGACAAATACTCTAAACAAGAAAGCAGATCTCCCCAGAAGAGGGTCTTATCTTCTCACAAAAGCTTTGAGTCCAAACTTAGTCAAACAGTCTCAAAGAACAGCAACATGATTTATCCCTGCAGTTTCTTTGAGCTTTCCAAATTCTCTATGGGGACATATTAACTTTTATAATTAGAAAAACAAGAGATGTTATTTTTAAAAGCAGTAACCACTGATAAGTATATCTTCCTCTGCTAATTTGAAAATGTTATGGCCACAACAGTTTTTATTTACATTGGCAGCCAAGAAACAGGCCAACTGGAAAATCACTGGTGAGGCTGAGTTCCTCTCTATACTTGTGTTAAGCGGTCCTAGATGCAACAGTGTTCATACAAGCTGACTTCAAAAACTTCACGGAAAATGGAATTAAAAGATAAGGTTAATTTTGGTACAACAATGTTTTGAAGGGCTGGCACTGTGGCACAGAGGTTAAGCTGCTGACTACGATGCAGGCATCCCTTATCAGAGTGCTAGTATGAATCCTGGCTGCTTCACTTCTTTTTTTGATTTTATTTATTTGTTTAAGAGGCAGAGCTACAGACAGAGAGAGGGAGAGACAGAGAGAAAGGTCTTCCATCCGCTGGTTCATTCCCCAAACGGGAGCTTTCTTGGGGTTTCCAATGCAGGTGCAGGGGCCCAAGCACTTGGGCTGTCTTCTACTGCTTTCCCAGGACATAAGCAGAGAGCTGGATCAGAAGAGCAGCGGGGACATGAACCTGCACACCCATATGGGATTCTGGCACCACAGGCGGAGGCTTAGCCTACTAAGCCACAGCGCCATCCCCTGTTCCATTTCTGATCCAGCTCCCTGCTACTTCACCTGGGAAAGCAGAGCATGGTCCAAGTGCTTGGGCTTCTGCCATCCATGTGGGAGACCCGGATGGAGTTCCAGGCTCCTGGTTTCTCCACTGGCCCAGCCCTGCCTGTAATGGCCATTTGGGGAGTGAACCAGAGGATGGAAGATTTCTCTCTCTCTCTCTGTCTCTCCCTATCTTTCTGTCACTCTGCCTTTCAAATAAACAAAATAAATCTTAAAAAAATTTTTTTTGAAATCCATGCAAGGGGTCCTCAGCAAGCTCATGGGAAATGTGTGTTATAAAAGAAAAAATATACCCATACATCTTTATTTTTGGCATAGAAATAAACTTAGCAGTTAATTACATTTTCCACAAACTTTTCAAAGTGTCCTAGTACACACCCCCACTTTACTGGAGTGAGGCAGATAGTAGGACGTAAAAGAAAGGCTTCTGGGAAACTTGACAGGTCAAGGACATGCACTACCAGATATCTGAGCCCCTTTGGAGAAACTTGGAAACTATGGTTTCTTCACTTTATAACCATAAGGTAATCATGTTAACTTGGAAGACTCATTTGAGAAATGAGGTGGAGACAGTTAAGACAGACCAAAAATAAGGAGAGAGCTCTCCAAGTAGCCAAAGCCAGAAGAGTTCTATTGTGTGAACTTCAAGAGCATGCAGTTTCTTTTGGCCAAATGTCCTCCTGATCAGTATCCATGCGAGTACACATAGTCTTTCCAGATATTTATTAGCCCAAGCTGATACGGGAAGGGAAATGAATGGTCCTGCTACTCAACAGTTGTGTCACACCAATAGCTCCTCGCACAACCTATTTTCCTTTCATGGTGCCAGAATGGAGGACAAAGAGCCAAGCAAATGACTTAGATAAATGGAGTGTTGCTTGAAATCGGAGGATTTGAACATCTCTAGGCTACTGAGGTTTATAGCAACATTTGTGAGACAATGGTTTAACTTGTATTTGAGCTATACCAGAATGAGCACGCCTTCATTTTTTCCTTTCACCAGCTGTGTGATTGTAAGGCCCACATTTCCACTGCAACCAGATATCTAAATTCAAAGTGTCCACTCTAAGTACTCATCCAAATCATAACTGGAAACTGAAGCTGAAAATAATTCTCCATTTTTTAAAAACAGTATTTATTTCATTTATTTGAGGGAAAAGACTTATAGAGACTGAGACATGGAAACATGGACACACACACACACACACACACACGCACACAGATTGAAAGAGACTTTCCATCCACTGGTTGGCTCCACAGACGCCATACAGAAATGGCTGGGGCTGGGCCAGGTGGAAGTCAGGAGCTCAGAACTCAGTCCAGGTCTCCGACATTGATGGCAGAGTGATCACTCTCTACCTTCCAGGATCTGCTTCAGCAGGAAGCTGGAATTGGGAGCCGAGTGAGGACTGGAACACAGGCATTTTGATGTGACACACGGGTGTCCCAAGTGACTTCTTCACTATTGCATCAGGTGCCCGAACTAATAATTCTCCACTTCCAATATCAAACTGCAGTCACTTCCCTGTTGACTAGCCCTGTCTGAGATGACACATTGTAGCAGGCTGCAGTGTTTCCCGAGTCACTGGGGATGGTGGAGCCATTGGTAAAGGAAAATTCTTCTGAGCTTCACTCACAGTGAGGGTGACCTCTAAACAAAACACAATTTTGTGATGTCTTCTGTTCTCCCCTGTGACCTGGCAGCAATCTTGAGTACCTCTATAAGCAAGGTCCGCCCAGAATTCAGACTAAGTAGCCACCTTTTCAGAATGCATTTTCATGTTCCCCACAATCAACTCCCCAAAATCAAAGTTGTGAAAAGCCTGAAAAATCCTTGCAAGGGAAGAAAGAAGACATACCATTAACCAGATGTATGGCTTTAGAAAAGCCACTTCCTTCATCAGACCTATTTCCTCATTTCTAAACTATAAATGGTACACAAGGTCATCTCTAAGTTCCTTCTGTTCAAGTTATGTCTTACTGCTTTTCTCACGATTGCTATTTAATTATCATCATCCCATGGCCCCAACTCCAACTCTTTTTCTCCTTCCCAGTTACCCCACTGGTTCACACAGTTTACTACTGAGTTATTTTCAATTACTACCCAATTACAATCTCCCTGTGGTTGCACAATCTGTCTTCATAAAACTAATTAAGAACTTTGATGCATCAGTGACCTCCTGAAATGAAGCATTAATTACTCAGCCTGAATGCTCCTGGCCAACCTGCTAACATGGCCCAACTTAACTCCTTGGTGCCTAGAAATATCCAGCTGGATGCCCTCAGGACTTCTGCCTCCTAATGTAGCTGCATGTGCCTGATGGGTTCCAGAAGAAGAAAACCTCCCATAATCAAAATTCACCCATTCGACTTAACTTTCTCTCTGAGCCTTATCTAACACTTAGAAAGAAGGAAGAGTTCTGTTACATCTGTGAGTAACTCTATCACTCTGTAATGTTTTCTAAAAGACCATTTGTTGGGGCCAGAGTTGTGGCACAGTGAGTTAAGTAGCCACTTGTGACAGTGGCATCTCCTACTGGAGCACTGGTTGGATTCCAGCTGCACTTCTTCCATTCCAGCTCTCTGCTAATGTGCTTGTGAGGGCAGGGGAGAATTGCCCAAGTACTTGGACCCCGGCCACCCATGTGGACAACCTGGCTGGTGGCTTTAGCCTGGCCCAGATCTGGTTCTTGAGGCCATTTTGGTAATGGACCAACGGATAGAAGATCTCTCTGCCTCTCCCTCTCTCTCTCTGTGGCTCTGCATTTCAAATAAAGAAATAAATCTTAAAATAAATAAATGACCATTTGCTAAACCTAGTTGAAAACATTGCTATTCCATTTTATTTAACCAGCTTATTATTCAGATCCAGTTTTAAAAAAAAGGACTTTTATGAAATAAGCCATTAACAATACTGTGCTACATGATTCAGCATAACATATCTGCAATCTGTTTGCTTGTTCAGGTATTAGCACCACTTACAGATGAAGAACTGGAGGATCTAAGAGGTTTAAGTAACTTGTACAAGGTCACAGACCGGGATTCAAGACCAGGTCTGTATAGTTTAAAGTTGTTTTATATATATATATATATATATATATATATATATATATATATATATATAAACTTTGAATTAGATATATAACTAGTTCAAAGTTATCCTCCTTGCTAAGCCATGCCACTTCCCATTTGGACCTCACAGTATTTCAAGAACTCCATAAACCCTATAAACTGATTACAATCCCATGACCACAAGCAATTACAATGGCCCTTGGTTAAAGTGAAGAAGCTAGAAGCCAGGTCTCAAAGACCTGGAAATCAAAGGTAGACCTAAACTTAGCTGGATGACTGCCCTGGGATAAAAATGAGTGATACAGCAGATACTAGACCCTTCAGCTGTAGCCAATAATTTTGTTTTCTACTTGAAAATGTTTCATGTCCCAAAAGACTAGTGACCGGTTAAACAAACAAATTCAATTTCCACTAAAGGTTTATCTCAAAGGAATTATAGTCACAATAAATATAAAATTACAGCTGTTTAAGGATTCTGATATGATCTCAAGCTTATTTCCCCAGCTTCCCCAGCTGCCCACGTAGGCAAGATCAAATTAGACTTCATGGGCCTCGGTCTGCATAGGTAAGTACAGATGAGGTTCTGAGGGAAAACAAGTGCTATCCTCCTTGTCATACAGGTATTCTGTGAATCTATTTCATCCTTATGTGTAGAGAACAAGAATTCAGACAATAGGGAATGCTTTGTTAGCCAAAGTCTCCATGGTTCTAGAATTTCAGAAGCAAATGAGCATTCAGATAATGAGACTAAACAGCCTAATTGCAAAAATTTACTTGAATCTATCAAATACCTAAAGTCAGATTCTGAAGAATACCTAAATATAACAATTTCCTCTTAAAAATAATACATCATCCTTAGGAAAAAAAAAAAGAAACATGGGTATATTTCCTGAAAATCCCAGGTAAAAGGAGACAATGACTGTTTTTAATGTTTTATTTTCATCTACTTGAAAGGTAGAGTGATAGGGGTGGGGAGAGATGACAGAAAGAGCTAAAGAAAGAGAAAGACCATCCACTCATTAACCTCCTAAATGCCTGCACCAGGCAGGGCTGGGCAGCCCTAAGCCGGGTGCCCAGAACTCTATCCTGGTCTCCCACACGGGTGGCAGGGGCCCAAGCACTTAAGCCATCATCTGCTTCCTCCCAAGATACATTAGCAGGCAGTTGGACCAAAAAAGGAGAAGCCGGGAACTCAAACTAGCACTCTGATATGGGATGCAAACTGTAGCTTAACGTGCTGTACCACAATGGCTGCTCCAACACAATGCCTTTATTCTTCTGAGTGAGAATTCTTGTTAAATCCAACTCAGAATAAGAGGTCTTGGCAAGAATAACTCAAATATACTCAGTACACTTTTTTTTTTTTTTTTTGCAAACAGAAAGAAAAAAACTTAAGAGGGAAATGGGAAAATGCTGAGCCCTAGACTTTGAAAGATGATCAGATATAAGAAATTTGGGCAAGTTTAAAAACTGAGACTCTGGGTTGCAAAAATACACACACATACTGAGTAATTATTAATCTAAATGGTAGGTCTATGAATGCATTTTAAAAATTTTCTTCATTTGAGAGGCATAGAGAGACAGACTACTTGTTGTGCTATGATCTCAGCATTTTTTTTGTTCAATAAGTCTTATTTTTACAAGTTATGAAAATATTGAAAAGAAAGCCCAGGAGCTAAATAACCTGAAGACAAAAATTCCCCAAACCTCCTAGGCTTCTGGTTGTTTAGCCAAAGCCTCTTGTTTTCTTTCCTTTTTCCTTCCTTTCCCGCCCAGGACAGACACAAGAGACCGTTTGCAAGAAGGTGCTTCTAGCGCTTAAGGAGGTAAGAGCAACAACTCTTCAACCTAAGTAGTCAATTGGCGAGTGCACAGAGGGGACCTCTCACTATTCAGAGCTCCCTGGGCTCACTGGCAGTCAGGAAATGCAAGCAGGGACCAGGACCGCTACTCCAGGGTGATCTGCACACCTTTCCTGGGAATCCCATGCAGAGACGGCAGAACGAACTCACCTCCCTTTCGGAGGATCTCAGCTCTCACCTGTCCCCTCCGTCCCACATGCCCAAATCACTGGGAAATCTCTTGAAAGGCACTGATCCTACATCTGTTCAAGCACAGGGTAATGAAAGGATTTTTGTTTCAACTGCAACCTCACATTCAAAGTCAGTCCAGGTTTGCTGGCCATGGTGTATTTCTCCTTTATATACCCTCAAACCCACACCAAGGCAGCTGGCTGTAATTTCGTGGTTATTTGTCATCTCTGAATTCTGATCATTTCGAAGAGATAACTTCAAAACTGAACCCCGAAGGCTATATAACCACCCACAATTTAAGTCCAGGTGTCACTGGCAAATCCTTGCCCTAAGCAAGAGAGCAGTTTTTTTTTTTTTTTTCCTGGATGTACTGGGGAGAAAGGCACAGGAAGCTACAAGTAGTGCGGCTCAAAGCTGCCAAAGCTGGTATGAACCAGCTGGCTCCGGAGGGAGGGAGGGAGATGGGAGGGAGCACTCCACCCAGCTGCCAGCGCGTGTGTCTGCAAGCTGTCCAGGCTGCTGACATCAACGGTAATGCTGTGCCGCCCCGTGCTGACTCACCGCCTGGATTCAAAAAAGGAAGTGAGGAGAGTAAGTGGGCTCTCTGCAGAGCTGGAGCCCTCTCACGCTTGACCATGCCGCCGAGCTTCAGAGCCCAGCGCCATTGGAGCATGGAGAGATCACACTCCACTGGAGAGCACTTGAGTTTCCCTAAACTTCACTCAATGTCTGTTAGGAAGTGTTCCCCACCAAAAAAGCCTTTAGACAATTATGACCATAAGAAAGGTTTGTAAACCTCCTCGAAGCTTGCCTTAGGATTCAGTGGAGGATGGAAGGCAAGTTCGTAGGAAATTCAGAATTCTTGAGGTAGGAAAGTTTGAGTTTATGACTCGGGTTTTTTGAACTTGACATATCTGATTAAGTTAGCATGGCTTAAGAAATGGGTTCATGCCAGTAGCGTTGTAATATACTTGGGACACAATTCCAGAAATACCTCTGATTTCCAGGTCTCAGCTGCTAGGTCCCCTTCCTGGTGGTAATTGTTGTGACCAATTCCTTGCATTCTCTTCCACAGCCTGTACTCACACCATGAAAGATGTACATACTCTACCCTGTCCCCCTTCTGATTAACCATATTTTTATGTACATAGGTTTTTTTAAAAATGGTAGCACAATGACAACACTGGTCTTCACCTTGCCCTTTCATCTTGAAAACCACTCTTGAGATTAGCACAAAAGAGCTGACTCACTCTTTTTGACAAGCGCATACTGTTCCACTGTATGAATGTTCCATAACTTACGTAACCAGTTCTCTAGTGAAGGGCATTCATGTGACTTCTACTTGCTATTACAAGAAACATACACTGAATATTGCAGTTCTTGATCACTGTGAATATATGTGAATGTGTGCAGGATGCATTCCTAGTGGTGGAATCATGGTCAACTGGTATATACTTCAATAGATGCTACTAGATTGCCTGCCACAGGAGCTGGATTCCTTACATGCCCATCACCTTGAATGCTGTTCTTTCCTTATTCCTTTACAAACAACAGTGTAGATTTTTTTCCTCTTTGCCAGGCTGAGAGGTTAAAAAATCTGTGTGTGTTTACAAGTGTTCATTATTTCCTTTTCTGTGGGATGGCTTATTCACAAGACTGTCCATTGTTCCTATAATTAACTTGTAAATGCTCTTTATTTTTTAAGAAAATTAACCATAAATTGCAAACAATTTCCCCCAGTTATTATTCTGTCATTCGCACATGGTTCTTTCTGCCTTGTATATTTATTGTTAAGTAGTTGAATCTTTTTTGTATGGTTTCTAGGTTTTTTATCATTCTTCGAATAAGTCTTAACTATTGCTATGAATTTTTTAAAAATCTCCCCATATTTTCTTCCATTACTTTTTTTGGTGAAAAGTCATTTTAATTGTTGGCTCTTCTGTCTACTGAGTCCGCAGATAAACTGAAAGTTTTTTGGTAACAATTTTTTAATTAGAAAATCAGAGTGACAAGGAAATGGTGGCAAATAATCCATTAAAACAGTGAAATTAACAAGCGTATAATAAAACCTACTGCTGGTCATGGTGCAACTCCTCTTCAGCAAGTGCACCTGTTGTTGACACTTGGTTATAACACATCAAGGATCAGTCTCACAAACATGGGGAGGAAAAGAAAAGCCCAAACTGGAAGCTACTGAGCTTTATCAGAGATGTGTTTTTGTTTTTAAAAGTGATGAAAATATGTTGCACTGGTAACTGATTTTCTCCCAATGCAGTCTTTGAGAAAGCCAGTTAGGGTGTGGATTAAAGGAGTGGAAATGTCATTAACAAATAGACTGTTTTCTGAATAATGCAACACCGTGTCTCAGGAAAACATACAGAGTGCACTTCGTTTCCACTAGATAGCAATTTCACAGAATATATTCTAAAGCCTGACTCATAAATTTACCTCTCCTATAAAACTGTCCTTTTCTAAAGGGATGATCCCTGGTTTGTTTTGTTTCAATTTAATATATCAATGTCCTATAGTACAGGACTCAATACATAATAGGTGCCCCATTAATGTTTAAACAAATTACCTGTGTTAAACCATCTCACCCCTTCTTTTTTTTTTTAAAAAATTGGTTTATTTATTTATTTATTCATTTGAAAGGTAGAGTGACAGAGAAAGAGAGAGGAAGAGAAAAAGAGATCTTCCACTCACTGACCGGTTCACTCCCCAAATGGTTACAGCAGCCAAGTCAGGGCCACGGTGAGGCTAGGAGCCAAGGACTCCATCTGGGTCTCCTACATGGGTGGTAGGGGCCCTAAGCACTTAGGTCATCCTCTGCTGCCTTTACAGGCTGATTAGTGGGAAGCTGGATGGGGTGTAGCCAGAACTCAAATCAGCAGTCCAATGTGGGATGCTGGCGTTGCAGGCCGAAGTTTAACCGGCAGCCCCACAATTGCAGCTCACAATCTCAAAGCCAATTAACAGAATGTGAGTTGGAGAGGGAGATTACATCAATTTCAAGACCCAAGAATCTGTCTCCCAGTCTTTTCTCCTCATAACATGTATATATCAAGCTCAACTATCACATTAATTTGGTGTTATGAAGCACATTTTAACATCTTTGAAATAGGGATGTTTCTTACAACTATAATCAGCAGTATTTTTATTTCTTTCTCAGTGGCATGTATAATAATGCTACATCTTACAACTGAACATGGGATTCAACAACATAAAATAATAGATCTTTATTAAATATTTTACTTTTTTATGTGATAAGCAGAGGAAGACAGAGACAGAGAGGGATCCCCCATTCACTGTTTCATTCCAGAAATGCCCACCATGGCCAGGGAGCTGAAGCTGTAAGTGGGGAACACAATCCAGGTCTCCCAAATGAGTGGCTGAGTGGCAGAAACCCAATCACTTGAGTCATCACCTCTGTAACCCAGTATCTGAATTAGCAGGAAGCTATAGTTAGGAGCAAGTATTGAGCTCAGGTACTCAGTTATGGGATACCGGCATCCTCACCAGCATCTTAACAGCTAGGCTGAGCATCTGCCCCGTAATACATATTCATTATAACACCTATCTACACCTCTCAGGACTGTGAAGTTTGTTAAATCAGCACAGATGTGAAGCACCTAGACAGTGATTAGGACATAACAGATACTCATCAAATGCTGGTCCATTTTCTCCTTAATGTGAATACACTGAAAGCAGAATACACTGAAAGTGCTGGACTGGACACTTATGTTCCTTATCTTTAGTTCTCACCAGATCTTTACAAAGCAGCCACAAAGAACTTGAGACTTGGAGACGTTACAGGACTTGCCCAAGGTCACACAATGAGTGGCAAAAGCAAGTTGCAAACACAGTCCAGATGGACAAAGCCAAAGGTTTTTGAAAAGCTTGCTACTGAGAAATGAAACACAAGGATGTAAGGAAAATGGATATCTTTTGAAGAGTCAAAGTGTGGGAAACCCTTAGAGTGAAAAAACAGATGGGGTTCCCTTGGCAGAAACTGAATGGGAAGGTCTCAGGAAGAAGATTAAAATACAATGGTGAAAGCAACCACCATCCAATTTTTTAAAATGATTTTCCAATGGACAAATATATATCGGTTCTATTTTTCTATGTGTTTTTGGTGAGTCGAGTACTCCTTCCTCCTGATGCTATTTTACAGTTCCTCATGCAGGTATTTGTTATGACACATGCTTATCCCACTCTATTGTAATTATTTGTACATTGGTCTCCATCCTGGCAAATAAGCTATAGAAAAGCAGGGATCATCTTTTTCTTTACCAATTACCAGGAACACAGCTGGTAGTTGACAAAAGGTTGTTGACTAACTGAATAAGACCTTCAAATATGATAATAAGTAGAATAACCTGACATTTCTTTACAAAGCTAAAGGCTAGTCACAAACATGACTTCTTTGTGCACAATAACAACCTTAAACACAAGCGTCACTGAATGTACCTGCACCCTGTGTGTCAGCAATACCTTTACAATATGATGTCCTCTTTTCAACCACCCCAGAAATTCTCTAGGGCCTGTAGCCACACCCCACGAATTAAATAACCTGACCTTAAATGACCCTCCACGCTGTAAGTAACACAGCAGAGTGCAATGACTCTTCATGTTGTAGTAAACATACACACAACTTTAGTTAACCTCTTAGGTCATACGTCCTTAGTCTTAGGATAATAGTCCCTATTTTTCTAGGAGGTGACAAACTGGAAAATTAAAGACAAAGACTGATTTGAATAGCCAAGAAGCCAACAGTTAAATGTACAGCTGGTATTCGCCTCAATTCACCCTAGCTATATTAAATTTCTGAAAATAGCTGGTCTCAGACCCATAGATAAGGACAGCTGCATCCTGCAGCTGGTAAGCAAAAATTCAGTAACTGTAGTCCTCTCTGCAGCAGAATCAGGAGCACTGTTCTCACCAAAATAGAAGACCCAGTGCTTTCTCTAGCTTTAGGAGTCTCCCAGTTGCCGAACTGATTATACAGAGCAAAGCCCCCCATCTCCAACACAGAGCCTACTATGAGAGACAGAGAGAATGCACAGCCATTCTGTTCCTGAGATACACAGGGTACTTTAAAAAGCTCATAAAAAAATAGAATTAAAAGTATGAGTCTTTTTGATGCAAAATAATTTTCTTAATAGTAGATAGAAAATACATACTATGGGCCGGCGCCGCGGCTCACTAGGCTAATCCTCCACCTTGCGGCGCCGGCACACCGGGTTCTAGTCCTGGTCGGGGCGCCAGATTCTGTCCCGGTTGCCCCTCTTCCAGGCCAGATCTCTGCTGTGGCCAGGGAGTGCAGTGGAGGATGGCCGAAGTACTTGGGCCCTGCACCTCATGGGAGACCAGGAGAAGTACCTGGCTCCTGCCATCGGATCAGCGCAGTGCGCTGGCCGCAGTGCGCTGCCCACAGCGGCCATTGGAGGGTGAACCAACGGTAAAGGAAGACCTTTCTCTCTGTCTCTCTCTCTCACTGTCCACTCTGCCTGTCAAAAAAAAAAAAAAAATACTATGAAAAATCCATGCAAGGGTTTAAAAAATAAACTCATCCTTTTAATCCCATTTTCCACAAACTTCTTGAAGTATGATAGTAAACCTTCTTTGTGGTTCTAGAAAAGACTTAGATCGACTACAAAGCATCATCTTACTACACACAAATCAATACCACCAACTACTACCACCATCAGTTCTTTGGGTTCACTGATTGCTACATTACTGATGTAATATTTCTTAAAGGTTTATTTCATATTTATTTGAAAAGCAGAGTTACAGAGAGGGAGAGAAGAGAGATTCCATCCCCTGGTTCACTTCCCAAATGGCAGCAACAGCAGGGGGTGGGCCAAGCAGAAGGCAGGAGCCAAGGGCTTCATCTGGGTCTCCTATTTGGGTGTGGGGGTTCAAACACTTGAGCCATGCTCCATTGCTTCCCTAGGTGCATTAGTAGGGAGCTGGATCAGAAATAGAGCAGCTGGGACTCGAACCAGTGTCCATATGGGATGCTGGCATTACAGGCTGTGGATTAATTCACTGCATCACAACACCAGCCCCCTTACTGAAGTACTTTTAATCAACCTACGCTTAAGGATGCCTGACAAGTCCTTTCAATTTGTGAATCTCTAGTCAAAAAAACAGTTAAGGTAACATTTTATGAAACTTTAAATTGTAGTTGCTTTTTATATTATCAAATTTAAGTTGCACAAAACCTCTTTCTCTTCCCCTTTCCAACATGGAACAATAAATGTTGAACAATAAATGATGAAACCTCAATTACAATTTTTGGCCACTAAGCATCACATTAATAGCTCACTTTTTTTTTTTTTCTTTTTTGACAGGCAGAGTGGACAGTGAGAGAGAGAGAGAAAGGTCTTCTTTTACCGTTGGTTCACCCTCCAATGGCCGCTGCAGCCGGCGCGCTGCGCAGATCTGAAGCCATGAGCCAGGTGCTTCTCCTAGTCTCCCATGGGGTGCAGGGCCCAAGCACTTGGGCCATCCTCCACTGCACTCTCGGGCCACAGCAGAGAGCTGGACTGGAAGAGGAGCAACCAGGACTAGAACCCAGTGCCCATATGGAATACCGGCAAGGCAGGCAGAGGATTACCCTATTGAGTCATGGCTCCGGCCAATCTCACTTTTCTAAGTCATATGGTTGGTTTAAACAAGTCCCTACCTCAATTAGTTCTGATAACCACTCACAGGGTGTGAAGGGCAGGTCCTTGAAGTCACATTTTAAATAGGAAAATCTCAAAGACTTCCTGTTGCCCAGGGTTTGCTAGTCCTCTTCCCCTACCCCATCCATACTGGGAAAAAGAAAAGAAAATGAAGGACTAGACTGTATTAGTTGAGTCTGTCTGCATATACAGAGGCCTTAAAAGGGACAGGGGAAAAAAAAAAAAAACATGAAAAAGCAAACCAAAAGGAAACCTGGAAACTCAACGGCTCCAAGCTGTTTCCACTCTCCAGATGGCTCTGTGAGGGAGCAGCCCAGGATCCCCACACATACCATCACCTCAGCCCAGCCAGCCTGAGAACACTTGCTCAGGCAGTAAGGAATAAATATTTACAGTTAGTCAACATTCCCTGTTTCTGGGCACTGAGAACTTGGAGAACAACCTTCCTGCTCTACCGTCTACTTTTAGCAACCCTGGACTTGGGAGACCCTCCCCACCTGACACTAAATGACCTGGTATTATGTGAGCTGAAGCCGGTTAGGAACATTCTTCCATCTCTCTAGCCTCTACAGCCTGGAAATAATCACAACTATTAGAAAACATTCCCCAAGTGCTCCCTGGGGATTACATCCCCTCTAATTCTCAAAGCCAATGCAGGACAAGAACTCAAATTTTTCTACTTTCTCATGAAGAAACAGAGGCCAAGGGGCCCAGATAATTTACGTGGAGTCCCCAAGGTGAACATACAGGGTGGCACACATCTCCACCCTGACGATCCAATTAGACCCCTGATGGCTATGCAGTTGAATGCCTAATACATTCCTCCTCCAAGCTCTTGGAGTCACTCCCTTAGGTTACATAAGTATGTATACATTTCTTCATTCGACTGTAAGCTTCCTTGACAGCACTAACTTTGTCTTACTCATCTTCACATTGACAAAGTGCCTGGTACAATGCTGCACACATAATTTGTTATGTAATCAAGACTTAAAAATAAAATCACATCAACTCCCTTGCTGTTTAGCAGGGAAAACTTAGACCCAGGCAATGGACTAAAAGAAAGTAACCAGCAAGCTAAAGATCTAGTTCCAGCTTTCCTTCCAGAACGAAGGTGAAACAGTGCTATTTGTTTATTTTCTTGGGGATTTTCTACACAAGGAAAACATAGAGTTTATTGCTGGAAACCAACACCAAGAAATGTTCTTAGGTCAAAGAGAAATGATTCCAGGGAGAGAGTTGAGATGCAGGAAGTATGAAGAACAACACAAAAGTTCAATATGCAGAGAACGCCTGTGTAAGACTGTGTTAACTATGCCTTTGTGGGTATTAAATGTGTAGCATTAAAATTCATGACACCAAAGCAAAATTCAGGAGAATGTAAATAGGAATAAAGTCTTCAAAGGCTGCTTTACTATCTGAAAAATGGTAAAATGTACACATTTATACCATGCATCTTGCAACCTAAGTATGCATGTTGTAATCCCTAGGGTATCCATTAAAAGTAAAGCACACAATGTAAAACTAACAAGCTAACTAAAAAGGAAAATCAAATAATAAAAAAGTTTGTTTATGGAGTGGGTGTTTGGTCTCATGGTAATGACACTGTTTAAGACACCATGTCAGGGCTGTTGCTGTGGCATTAGCAGGTAAATCCACCTCCTGTGGTGCTGGCATCCCATATAGGAACCTGTTCGAATCCTGGCTGCACCACTTCCAATTCAGCTGCCTGTTAATGGCCAGGGAAAAGCAATGGAAGATGGTCCAAGTGTTTGAGCCTCTGACACCCATGTGGGAGACCCAAATGAAGCTCTTAGTTCTTGGCTATTGCCTGACCCCACCCTGGCTGTTGTAGGCATCTGAGGAGTGAAAGGCAGAGACACAGAGAGGCAGAGGCAAAGGCAGAGAGAGAGAGAGAGAGAGAGAGAGAGAGAGAGAGGTCTTCCTTCCATTGGTTCACTCCCCAAATGGCTGCATTGACTGGAGCTGGGCTGATCTGAAGCTGGGAACTTGGCACTTCCTCCTGGTCTCCCACGTGGGTGGGTGCAGGGGCCCAAGGACATGGGCCATCCTCCACTGTTTTCCCAGGTCATAGGAGAGAGCTAGATCAGAAGTGGAGCAGCTGGGACTTGAATCAGCGCCCACAGGGGATGCTGGCACTGCACATGGCAGCTTTACCCACTACGCCACAGTGATAGCTCAAATAAATACATCTTTTAAAAAACAAATAAATAAAAGACCTCCATGTCCCATATCAGAGTACCTGGGTTCAATACCTAGTTTCAGCTCCTGACTCCAGCTTTCTGGTAATGCAGACCTTGGGAAGCAGTCATGATGGCTCAAGGAATTGGCTTCCTGCCACCCAAGTGGGAGATCTGGATTGACTTCCTGACTTCCAGCTTCAGCCTGGCCCAGTCCCAGTGGTTGTGGGCATTTGGGGGAGTGAACGAGCAGATGGGAACAATGTTTCTCTCTCTTTCTCTCTGTCTTCCTTTCTCTCTGCCCCCCATCCCTCCTCTCCAATTAAGTCTTTAAAATAAGTAAAATTAAAAAAAAAAAACAAACATTTGTTTAAGCCAAAAGAAGCCTCAATCTGAAAGAGAGGGGAAGGAAAAAGAGAAAGGACAGGACAAAAGGAAAGAAATAATGAGAAGGTAGATTTAAACCAAAATATATGACTAATCACATTAAAAATGTAATTACAGAGAAATTCCATAATTAAATGGCAAAAAGTATCTGACTAGATGTAAGAAAAAAACGTTAAGTTAATGTTCTTTGCAAGAAACATTCTTTAAGAAAAGACACAGAGGGGAAGAAGGATGGGAAATGAGGTAGCATGGAATTTGGAATGCTGTTAGGTGCTTTTTTGTTTGGCCTTTTAATAGCTTTGGAAAATCCCAGTAACTTCCAACTATTATCCTTCTGCATTGCTGCTGCTTCCAAACGTTCATGCCCAGAAAGGGAAGACAACAGAGGACCCGGGAAGCTGGGTTTGGTTTTGCTGTTGACCTTGAAGGAAGGGGGCACTGAGAAACACACCTCATACCTCAGATAGAGAGTCAGATTCTGTATGTATTTAATTTAAAAACAGTGAATAGGCCACTGCGGGAAACAATGGATCAGCTGTTCTGGACAGAGGCAACTAACAGCCGCACCAGGGCTAATGCTTCAAGTGGAACATGACACAGGGGCTCTCAGGCTCCTGAAGAGGAAAAAAATGCTAACCATTCTAAAAAAAAAATCATCATTTTTACATGAAGGGTTCATTATTTCCTAGAGGCAAAGTCCTGAATTCCCAGTGGCACCACGATATACAGAGTGTATCCCTCCTCAGGTAGGAAGAATGTGTCTAATGATGCCTCTGCCTTCTGATTCTCTTCTTTGACTTGACAAATCTCAGAGATAAACCAGGGACAGTTACATACTGTACAATTACTAAGAAACAGCAGCCAGAAGTCCATGCACATTAGCTATAAAAATTAAGAGTCAGAACTGGGTCCAGAATAATGCTAGACCTTGACATTCATTCTTAGTATTGTCTGCTCAGCCCCCATCCTCACACGTAGTCTACAGCAGAACCAAATAGGAAGCTATAGGATCACTGTTTCTCAAATGATAAACAACCATAAACTGATAAGATTTTTCATAAGAGGAGATATGGGAAGCAAAGAAAGGTGTTTGGCACCTGGGATAGAAGTGACTTTTTGCTTCCTTAGTCACTGACTAAGTCACTGATTTTGGTTATAAATTATTCTCCCTGATACATAATCTCCTCCTTATTTTCTCATGGGTGCACCATGGATTTGGTTATCCTAACATTGCATTTATCACGTTATCTTATAAACATCATCCCAGAGATCTGCTGGCTTATTCTAAAGTATCTAAACCCTTCTTTTGGATTAACCAAGTATTTTTAAAAATGTTCTTATTTCAAAAACTTATTTTTTAGGGAAGAGACAGAGAGCGCCCATCTGCTGGTTCTCTCCCCGAATGCCCACACTGCTTGTCCAGTTCTTGCCTGAAAGCCAGCAGTCCAAGAGAGCACAATAATGGTTTACCTCTGGGCTCCGTTGTTCACACTGCAGCCATTGCATTTAAATGGAGGATAACAGAGAGAGACAGAGCTCTTCCACTGCTTCACTCCCAAATCCCCACTGCCATGCCTGAGCTGGGAACTTAATCCAGGTCTCCCATGTGGGTGGCAGGGACTCGATGTATTTGGAGCATCACATACGCTTCCCAGGGTGTGCATTAGCAGGAAGCTACAAGCAGAAGTGGAGCCTGGACTCAAACCCAGGTACTCTGGTGGGGGACATAGGAGTCCCCGGCTGCTTCTTTTTTTTTTTTTTAATTTTTAATTTATTTGAAAGAGTTATAGAGAGAGGTAGAGACAGAGAGAAAGGTCTTCCATCTGCTGGTTCACTCCCAAGATGGCCGCAACAGCCAGAGCTATGCGGATCCCGAAGCCAGGAGCCAGGAGCTTCTTCCAGGTCTCCCACGTGGGTGCAAGGGCCTAAGGACTTGGGTCATCCTCTACTGCTTTCCCAGATCATAGCAGAGAGCCAGATCGGAAGTGTAGCAGCTGGGACTAGAACCAGCACCCATGTGGGATGCCGGCACTTCAGGCCAGGGCTTTAACCCGCTGCGCCACAGTGCTGACCCCTCCCAGTTGCTTTTTAACCACTGTGCCAAACACCCATCTTCATCAGAGTTTTGAAAACATTCCCTAGATTATTCTAATGGACAACTACTGAAAGTGGCTAACCTGGAAGGTAAGGGTGTGGTGTGTGTGTGTGTGTGTTCTTGTTAAATTATACCCAATAAAATCTGAAGCACAGGAACAAAGTTCCTGGAAAAAACACATATAGCCAGGGTATATTACCTGGGTGGTATCTTCCATCAGGCCACGAATCTTCTCCACAACATCGTTGCGCCGGTGCTGGCGCAGGGCACTGATCAACTGGGCAAGGCTGGCCTCAGGGCCCCGGATGGTCCAGTGCTGCAGAGCGGCGTAGGCCCGCTCGTGGTCTGCTGTGTACCCGTTGGAGAAGGCAGCCACTTCCCTCTCGCTGGCATTGCATAGAAACTGATAGATGTCTTTCCACTGGCTCCCCACTTGGGCTGCTACAAGTTTCAGGATGTCAATACCTACAACAGAGACAAAACAAACAAAGGCATATGAAGGAAGGTCTTTATGTAAGGCTACTTTGCTTCATTGAACTGGAGGAAGCAAGTTTTCTCATTGCTCCATGCCAAAGGAATGTACCGCCTTCTGTAAACATTTGGTGCACATAGCCCAAGAGTCCTGGAGACTCTTTAGGTGCCTTCCTACAGTATCACTTCCTCTTGTATGCAGAACCAGAAGAAGGAATGACAGAGGAAATATAATAAATCATCCCCAAAGGATGTCTTGAAAGCTAAGCTCAGTCAAACAAGGTAATCAGAGTGAAGTCATTGTTAGAAGTAAATATAACTTTTACCCAATAAGTTAGAGGCTCTCTGATTAAGAAAGCAGTGACTATGGAATTTAGAAAAACATTAGTGACAAATTAAAGCTACAATGGACTTTACCCAGAACTTTCTCAGTAAAGGATTGCAGATTCTAGAAATAGATTCCTTTATGTCAACTGATGATGTGCTGATAGAAGCATTCCTTAAGAATGTCTAGCTTCTTTTGTTCTAATTCCATTCTCAACAAGCAATTTTATGAACTATTTATTATACAGTCTTCTAAGTTTATTTGCATGGTTATAAAGAAGACTACAGCCAAATGACAGTATAATAATAGTAGCTAATATCTTCCAGGTATTAGGTGAAGGCTTTAGCTCATTGAATAGCTTTATAGGACATTAACATTCTGACTGCACAGGTAGGAGGAAAAACACTTATAAAAGTTAAGCAACTGTCTCTATATTGCAAAAGTAGATGGGTTGGGCATTGACCTCAAGTCACATGGTTGTTAACCAAAATCCATGTGTAACCACATTTAAATGTGTCAGTACATGCTGCTTTCCAAGAGGGAGGAAATGCCTTCAGCAAATAGCCAAGGCTGGTTCTCCTGTATTTCTGTCCCTCATAATTTAATATATGGAAGGCCCTTCCATTCATGTGGGATATATCCTGAGACCCCAGTGGATGAATGAAACTTCAGAGAGTATTGAACTCTATAATTTAGTGACTTTTCGTTCTTAACTAAGCACTGAGCACACCCTGTGGCCATATTCTTTGCAGTCTGAGGTACAATAGCAAAACTAGAACAAATTTATTTTTCCTTTTTCACAGTTTCACTGACAGAGGATTTGTTCTTACCATAGGTCTTAGTAATCTCAGCATATGAAGTTTTTTTCCTTAGCAAACTGAGAAGTTACAATTTTGCACTAAATGGAAGAACTTTGTGGTTTCTCCTTGGTTTATCTGAATTGCCAGCATCATTACTCTTGTCTCTGGGGCCATTAATAAGTAAAATAAGGATTGGTTGAATAGAAGCACTGTGACAAAACAGTTGACACCACAGTCCACAGTCAATCTGATCATGCAAATGGTTTCTAAGTGACTACGGGCAGGTGGTATATACAGCATGGATCTGATGTAAAAAGGAATGATTCTGATCCCAGGTGAGATGCACTGGGAAGCTGTGAGATGGCTCACACTACTTAGAACAATATGCATTTAAAACTCATGACCTGTTTATTTCTGGAATTTTCCATTTAATATGTTTCAGACTGATGCTGACCACAGGTAATAAGTAAAATTGAGGAAAGCAAAACATCAGATAAGGAGGGGACTACTGTACTGACATTCTGGCGGCTCATCAGTCACTTAAATTTAGTGAGTGTGTGTGTGTGTAGTTCCCAGATCTCGTGAATGCAGAGGGAAATGCCAAAAATCAAAGCTAAACATCCACAAGCTGAAGACAAGCACTTGGCACAAACCCTCTATGAGGTGCGGCTCTCCCCCAGTAGCCAGTTGGTGTCTCTCACTTAACAATGCATCTTCTCTATGCAAATACAAGTTGTCTGTGCCTGAATTTATACACAAGGTAGATATGAATAGCCTGCTTTGTAAAAGGGCTCTGGTATTCTACATCAACAGGCCAGTGAGTCCTCTGAATCAATAACAAGTCTTTGAATGAGGCTATATTCACATGACCTGATACCAGAGTTGCTATGGTTAACAGAAATTAAAAATATTCACTACTCTAAAATAGGGTCAAGTCCCTGTCGGATAAGATCGAAGTCGGCGAACTCAAAAGGCTTCCATAGCCTTGGCAACTCATGACTAGAGCCTAGGGAGATTACTGACGCCATAAACAAGAGTGTCACATTGTTAAGTCAACAACAGGAGTCACTGTGTACTTACTCCTCATGTGGGATCTGTCCTTAATGTGTTGTCCAATGTGAAGTAATGCTATAACTAGTACTGAAACAGTATTTTACACTTTGTGTTTCTGTGTGGGTGCAAACTGATGAAATCTTTACTTAATATATACTAAATCGATCTTCTGTATATAAAGATAATTGAAAATGAATCTTGATGTGAATGGAATGGGAGAGGGAGCAGGAGATGGGAGGGGTGCGAGGGGGAGGGAAATTGTGGGGGGGGGAAGCCATTGTAATCCATAAACTGTACTTTGGAAATTTATATTTACTAAATTAAAAAAAAAAGAAAAAAAAAGAAAAAAAATGGAGCTATCTTAGGACATCCTCTGATACAAAGAGAAGAAGAACCTGATACAAATATGCATATATATGTATATATAAATTTCAAATAAATATTTGCTTAAACCACAAAAAAAAAAAAAAAAAAAGGGTCAAGTGCCCAAAAGAGGTTTAGAGAAGAAAGGAAAAGGGAAGAATAAAGTGGAGGTCAGTGTTAGGAGTTAGCAACATTTTCAATTGACTAGAAGTTAACAATGAGAATAACACTTTTTTTCTCCAATTGTTGAGGAAGATATTCATAAGCTACCAAGAATAGTTTTAATGGCATAAGTTTCTCTGAAAATGGAGGACCTGGTGGTTCTTCCACATTTATCCTTTAGGTGCCATGCAACTGTGGCAGATGATTTGGGAAAACTCAAGGATGTACTCACCCTGAATCCCCTGAAGTTGTTTTCAAAAAATAAGATCCTAGTAGAAGACTGCATTTTTGTCAATTGTGCAAGTAGAACTGCATGTAAAAATAAAAACTAAAAAAAAAAGAAAAAAAAAAAAAGAACGCCACAAACAGACACTGCTGTACCTCTCATGCAGTTTTCTGTGGCTGTACTTGAACTAGTCTAAGCTGTACTTGAACTAGCTGCTTTTCAGTTTTCAATGTTCAGTCAGATACAGAACTTTTGATTTCAAGCAAACAGACTCCTCAAAAAAAACCAAGTCCTATTTAAAACCCCGTAGGTACCTTTAAGGAATGAGCCAGCTCTTTGCGGTTGATGTGTAGACTCTTCCAAACACCAAAAGGCTTGTTAGTCCCTGAATCTTAATTTAGGTTAATTTGACTAGGGCCCACAGCGTCTTACATGAAAACATGACTGCGTTTTCTTCTAAGTAGAACCTTTGCTTAAATCTTCATAATGCCAATGACAGTGTGGCTTTGGGCAAACCACTAACTGTCATGTCCATTTCCTCACTGCACAATGGAGATACTCACTGTGGTTTCTGGGGATGGGCTGATTAACATTTTCTATAGAGTTAATTTATTTTTGGAAGTGTTCTCATCATTATAAGTGCTCCGTATACTAAGTAATAAAATTTAAGGTTCAATGCATTTCAGAGGCAAATACATAGCCTTCAAAGAAGTAATTACAGAGTCTAAAAGGTCTAAAAACAACTCCTTGTTCCAAAAGCCAATATTTATACTTTTTAAAGCCACAAATAAAGGGCGGAGGGAGGTAGAAGGAAAAACACAAATATGCAATAAGATTTGTCTTCAACTAAAATTGACTGGGAGTTAAATTTCAGGTTTGCAAATCAGATTTCATCTTTTCCTCTTACTTATCTAGATTTCCCTACAATGAAAACATGGAGTCCAACTCCACAGCTCGCCTCAGTCAGCAGTGTTCTTCAGCACAGCCCCTCTCATTCTGGAGCTGATGAACCAAACATGGAGTAGACAAAGGCTCCCTTGAGTGAAGCCACACTTCCACCCCAGCACTGTCACAGAACCCGAGAGGAGAGAGAAGACGAGCCTGAACTGGCTCTTGAATTTGTTTCTCTGTGTCCCCATTCCACCACTGGCATGGAAGGGAAAAGAAAAACCCATTGGAGTATCTCAAGAGTATTTAGTCAGTCTGTACTTGCTGTTCTGATAACTGTAAGCGATTTTAAGACAAGAAGAGGTCACCATCAAGAAAATGAAACAACAACAAGGAAACACATTAGCTGGGCTCTTGAAAGTGTACTTTGTTCAGAAAAAAAAAACTAGATAAAATAACTATAGAGAAAAGTAGTAAGCTAATTAATCAAACTGAGACAATTATCTCTTGGGTGAGGGAAGGGAATGTGCACAGAAGGGAATTTAAAGGTCTATTTCCTAAGATGATGGTGGTGAAATGGCTCTCCTTTTTATGTTATTACTTTATTTGATATTTGTTTTATTATTCCTTTTGAAACTATACATGTAACACACACAAAGGGACTTCAGAAATGTCATGAAAAATGGAATTTTGGTACAGGATTTTTTTTTTTTTAATCCATGCGTAGTTTTTTTTCATAATACGCACTTCCCATGAAATTTTTTGTTTTTAAAAATTTATTTCATTTATTTGAAAGACAGATTTACAGAGAGAAGCAGAGCCAGAGAGAGAGAGAGAGAGATCTTCCATCTGCTGGTTCACTCCACAAATGACCACAATGGTCACCAACTGAGCTGATCCGAAGCCAGCAGCCAGGAGTATCTTCCAGGACTCGCACGAAGGTAAGGAGGCCCAAGAACTTGGGTCATCTTCTACTGCTTTCCCAGGCCATAGCAGAGAGCTGGATCAAAAATGGAGCAGCTGGGACTTGAACCGGCACCCTTACGGGATGCTGGCGCTGGAGGCCGGGGCTTTACCCACTATGCCACAGCACCGACCCCTACCCATGAAATTTTAAAGCACATATATATATACATGGCTGTGGACATGTACTTCATAAACAAATACCTTTTAGTGTTGACTTTTACTGGTAGGAAATCTCAGGTACAGAGGTTGATGGCCAATGCCAGGTCACCCACTCAGTTAGTGGTGCCTCTGTTGTGGTTAGCAGGCACTGCAGTGTGGTAGGGAAACATTGCTATTTGCTAGACTTGTGCTCCTCTAGTCTATATACAAATGCCCTGCAGGCTGGCCATGCAGTGTATGTTTCTTCCCGGCCTGTTATTACTGAGCACGTACATGTTGGAACAGTTTCCTCTGGGGCTAACAAGTTCATTTATTTTCTTTAAAATTATCACACTTCTTGTAGTTTGGATGGTTTGAATGTGTCTCTCAGAGGTGCATTTATGGTAGTGTGGACCCCAGTGTGGTGGTATTGAGAGATAGCAGGACCTTTAAGAGGTGGGGCCTAGCTGTGGAGGTGGGGCCTAGCTGTGGGTTGCAAGACTGGCCTTTGCCCCAGTGCTGGCCTCCTGGGTCACCATGTGATCTCTCCCTTTCTTGTGCTCCCATCCTTGTGATGCCCACCGCTATGAGGTCCTTCACTTGAGTCAGGTAGATGCTATCACTGTGTCCTTGAGCCTCCAGAACTGTGAGCTAAATAAACCTTCTTTATAAAGTTACCCAGCCAGGGGACAGTGCTGTGGTGTAGTGGGTAAAGCCACCACCTGCAGTGCCAGCATCCCATAGGGGTGCCGGTTCTAGTCCCAGCTGCTCAACTTCTCATCCAACTCCCTGTTAATGTGCCTGGGAGAGCAGTGGACGATAGCCCAGTCTTTGGGCTCCTGAACACACGTGAGAGATGCAGAAGAAGCTCCTGGCTCCTGGCTCTGGATTCACCCAGCTCTGGCCATCTGGGGAGTGAATCAGCGGATGGAAGACCTCTCTCTCTCTCTCTCTCTCTCTCTCTCTCCCTCTCCCTTTCTTTCTCCATCTCTGCCTTGGCCTCTCTGTAACCCTGCCTCTCAAATAAACAAATAAATCTTTAAATAAAAATGAGAATTTAAAAAGTTAGCACCCAGCTTTAGGTAGTTTATACTATTAACAGGAAATAGAACAACAGAGTACCCTAAAATTTTTTTTAAAAAAAAGAATGGGTTAGTAAACTTTCTATAGCACCTTTAGTAAATATTTTGGGCATAATTTGAGACTATGTCATATGGTCTCTGCTGTGACCCTTCAACTGTGTTGTAGCATGAAAGCAGCCATAGACAATACAAGTGAGTATGGCTATGTTCTCATAAAGCTTGTTTCACAAATCCAGAAAGAGGAGTGGATATGAACCAGAAGCTGCAGTTCACCAATTCCCACAAGTACAGCAATTTAAAGAGGCCAGGGCTAAACTATTAAATAAAATAACATAACGTATTTTTGTTGAAAGAACAAAACACTTGCACTGAATGACAAAGTCCCCAGTGCAATTACCAAACTGAATATGAGTTTATAGTAAACAAAATGGAGACCACTACATCTCTCCTACTCAAATGTATGTTAATTCTCAATATTCTTCTAGAAAGAGAGGTAAAGGTATAAATAATGAGGAAATTCCCAAGGAGGCAATTAATACACAACCTCCTCCCAAGACAGATGACTCCACAGTTATCCCCTAGCTAGTTTCCACACACACACAGTCACAATGGTCCCTTGAGATGTACATGCGAAAAAACATGAGACATGAGCTTAAAGACTTCCTTCAGACACCAAGCTGACCCTCCCTAAAAGATATGCTCTTAGTAGACACAACCTGTGTAACTTCAGGCTTCAAACTGTGGATACAGAGGCAAAGATGGGCACAATATACAATTTGTGTATAGATCAACATCTGCCAAGTTCAGCAATCAGAGTAAACTGGCTTCAGTGTTCCTAGAATCAGAATTCTACTCCATCCAATAGCCACATCCTCTCAGATGCTCCATCTAACCATCTTCTGTCCAGATGTTGTATCTGCCTTGATTACTATTATCCCCAGCTCCTACCAGAGCCAAGCACATAATAGGGATACAACAGGTATCTTTGAATCAATGTATGAGTGTTTTTTAATTATGGTTTTTTATGTCACCCTTGCCCTTTTGCCTGAGCTTCCTCACCATCTGTCATCTCATTAGCTGCTGTCACTTAAGCCCCTGAGAACATGAGTGTCCACAGACACCTCACACACTTGCCAGATCTTCACATTAACGAGAAGAAAGGGCCACAGTCCCATTCTATGTCCAATGGGTGGAGCCCGGGTTTCCTGGAACCCAGTTTTTGTGCAAGATCCTCTGCCTCTGCCAGTATCCTCTTCCCACTGAGACCAGAGGTCACAAGTAGGACAAGTCTCCCTGATTCCCCCACCACAGTGGAATCCTTCTGCCAAGATCAGTCATTCAAGCCACTGTCTCTCTGGTTTGATACAGAGAGTGAATGCTCTTAAAAGCAGCAAACCTACATGTACATGTATTTTGTAGTAGCCAGCAAATCATAAGATTGTTAGGAACTGGTATCTGACAATTCAAGATAACTCCGAGTGCATTCATTACACAGGAAACTGCTTTATGAGTGCTGGGAACGTGGTACACCCTTTGTTAAAAGCACTCTTCCCCAGTTGAGGTAAAAAAAAGTTGGAAGAACAGTTTAGATTTTATGTTAACTCTTCTTGAAATGATTTCTGAAACAGAATTACTTACTATCAAACTGAGTTGATTCTCAGGAGAAAACACTCTGCAATGAACTCTGAAGTTAACAGACAGAATGTTTTTCAATGACAAACCATCTAAACAGTACACAGTTTTCTAAAGGGAAGGAATCAATATTACTGATCCGGTGAGGAAAATGAATAACCTTTCATTCCACCACATAGGAAAAACTAAAAACAATTAAAAAAAATGCCTCCTTCTTCTTTGTCTTAGTCTGCGTTTGAAGCTATGAATTGACTCATTCAGCAAATATTTATTGAACACCTACTTTGTGTCTGACACTATTCTAGGCAGTGGGTATATAGCAGTGAATGAATGCAAAGCGAAACAAAATCCCTTTCTTCATGAAGCCTATGTCTTATTGAAAGGAAGCGGGAAGAATAATCAAGGTAAGTGTCATATAAAGTGTTTGATCAAGAGGAGCGCTAAGGAGGGAAAGGGGATGGGGTTGGGGGCATGACCTAAGTGGAGCAAGCTGCGCAGTTATCTGGAGGAAGGGAGTTCCATACAGAAGGAACAGCAGGTGCAAAGGAAGGAAGGGTGTCGGCCTGTCCAAGGAGCAGGAAGGCTGATGTGGCTGCAGTAAGTAAGCTGGGGGAGTGGTGGAAGTCACTGAGTGAGAGAAAATTCGGGGATGAGGAGGAATACGGACTGCACTGGGTCTTTGAAGAAATAAAAGACACAATCTGACTTAACTAAACTGCATCATAACAGGTATTGTGCCTAGAATACGCTGAAGGGGGCACATACAGAAATGGAGCAACCAGCTAGAGGCCATGGCAACTTATCCAGGAGGAGTTATGACAGTGGTTTGGCCAAAGAGGTAGTCATGGAGGTGATAGGAGGTCCTTGACTTCTGCATCTATTGTGAAGGTAGAGGGGGAAGGATTATGTAAATAGATCAAATACGGGGTGGGAAAGACATAAAGGATCAATAAGGGTTTCACAACAATTTTGTCCTAAGCAACTGGAAGACAGGAGGATCACTTTCTGCAGTGAGGAATTGGTTTGGAAGTATGGTTTGGGAGTCAGCATTAGACATCTGTAGTATGAGCTGCCTACTAGAAATCCAGGTCTGCCAAGCAGGCAGGAGGATAGTTTCAATTTGAGTTCAGGTTCAAAGTCCAGGTTTAGTTTCTGCACCTGGGACTCCCAGAAGGTATATGATAGTCAAAGCCATGAGTCACCAAGGGAGGGACAGCATGTAGGTAGAAAAGGGGTACAAGTACTGTTTAGAGGTCATGGAGATGAGGAGGATCCAGCCACAGAGACAAATAAGGAGCAGTTCATCACTTAGAATAATTGGGGGCTGGCGCCTTGGCTCACTTGGCTAATCCTCCGCCTGCAGTGCCGGCACCCTGGATTTTAGTGCCAGTTGGGGCGCCGGATTCTGTCCCGGTTGCTCCTCTTCCAGTCCAGCTTTTTGCTGTGGCCTGGGAAGGCAGTGGAAGATGGCCCAAGTGCTTGGGCCCTGCACTGTATGGGAGACCAGGAGGAAGCACCTGCTCCTGGCTTCAGATCAGTGCAGCACGCCGGCTGTAGCAGACATTTGGGGGGTGAACCAATGGAAGGAAGACCTTTCTCTCTGTCTCTCTCTCACTATCTAACTCTGCCTGTCAAAAAAAAAAAAAAAAAAAAAAAAAAAAAAAAAAAGAATTGGGAGAGTGGGGTATCCTGGAGGCTTGGGGAAGAACATGTGTCAAGCAGAAGGGAATCAGATTGCCGAACACTGCCAACAGGCCAAGAGGAGGAAAACTGAGAATTGAGTGGAGTTAGATTTGTGCTGTGAGGCAATGAAAAAAAGGTGAGATTATAGCTAACATATTGACATATT
Source organism: Oryctolagus cuniculus (assembly GCF_964237555.1). Lineage (NCBI taxonomy): Eukaryota > Metazoa > Chordata > Mammalia > Lagomorpha > Leporidae > Oryctolagus > Oryctolagus cuniculus. Next base: position 122,901,514 of record NC_091436.1, on the reverse strand, counting down.
CCACTAATTCTAACACATGTGAAGGCATATTTTAACCTATGCCTTTTGATAGCTTAGCTGCAGGATCTTTTTTTCCTTAGTATTGAAAATAATAGTATGTTTCACAATCATTTCTGTCTTTGATTTGATGAAATACAGCAAGAGAGTCTATTTTCTTTCAGTTTATGAACATGAGCCCACCTATTTGTTAAAATTTTACGTATCATCAACAAACCTAATACACTGAATTTTGTATGTACAGTGCGACATTAACCACAAAATATTCACGAGGAACGATCTACAAGATTCTAGAAATTCCTACTCTGCAAAATCTGCTGACATAATACCTGACCATGCTGATTTAAGAACACAGACTTTCAGGGGCTTTTTTTTCCCCATCTGTATCTGAGCCTTCTGTGGGGAAAATGCTGATTTGCTTTTCAATATCCTGAATAACTTATATCCAAAAGCTGGTACCTAAATTATAGAACTGAATATCCATTTAAAAAATATATTTTCCCTGAATATGGTCATTGGTAGGTGGGCTGGGGTAGGATAGCAGTCTTGGATCCCAAGGGCTAAGGCCTTGTCTCCAGCCACTGTGTGCATGAGATAATGATTATTTTGCTATAGCTTTTCTCCTGAGAAGGTTTTGTGTGATTTACAATCCACAGTCATCCAAAGAGGTTAAACAGAAAGGTGCTGTCTGCTGGAAATGGCATTATTGGAAGCAGAAGTGGAAAAGGCAGTGGGGCAAGAGGGTATGCAGTGGAACAGCCAACTCTTCCCGCCCTGTAAAATGACTGTGGTCGCTTGCAGCCCTGGAGCTACAACGCCAGGACCCCGGAGCCTCCTCAATGGAATACTTGGCTCCCTCCAGCCAGGCTTCCTGGTGTTTACACTTCAGGTTTACTTCCCATAGGAAATCAGGTCTGACACACAGGATGAGTGTCTGGAATTTTTAGTCAAGGAGTCTACCTGGCAACACAGGGAGGGCGTCTTTGGGTGCAGCAGCTGTTGCTGCTGTCTGGTGCTGAGAAAATCCCCAACTTAAACAGATGTGAGTTCAGATTACCAGGACTCCATCACCTCTGACTGATCTGAAACTGGCTTTAGGTTTTTGATTTTTTTTTTTAACAGTCCTGTGCAGTCTTCAATCATTTAGGAGTCAGGCTTTAGAATTTTTCCATTCTAAGCAAGTTATGAAAAACGAGGAAACTGGAGGGACTTCTACAGAGGAAAAGTCATCGTTAACAATTTTGTAGGTGTTTTAACTCAGAAGAAGCTAGGTTTTGCTAAGGGGAAAATTTTTTCTCTATTGAGTATGATTTAAAAAAATTAACCACAAAGGCTTAAATGTTTGTAGCACCAAGTAACTGATGGGAAATCCAGATTCTGAGGATCAAGAGACAGCGTCTAAAATCAGTTTGGTGCCTGAGTTCGAAACCTGGGTTGACAGGATAAAGCAGGCTGGATAATGAGTACCAAAATACAGTCAGGTGGAAGTAACTGTTCTAGTGGTGGGTGTCTGGCACAGGGTTTAGGCTGCCTCATCCCACATCAGAAGGATTGGTTTGAGTCAGAGATCTTATTCCAGCTTCCTCCAAAGGCACACCTTGGAAGGCAGCAGATGATGGCTCAAATACTTGGATCCCTGCCTCTCTTGAGAGACTTAGTTTCCGCCTGGTCCAGCCCCAACTGTTGCTGGCATTTGTGGAGTAAACCAGTAGGTAGGGAAGACCTCTGTCTCTGTCTCTCTTGCTTGCTCTCTCTGCCTTTCAAATAAAATAAAAACTTAAAAAATCAAATTTAAAAAAGAGAAGCAACAAGTCCTAGTGTCCCACAGCACAATTCACAATAATGAATTATATACCACATAAAGAACTGAAGGAGAAGAGGAACTGGCAGGCACCAAACACACAAAAAAGATAAGGAAATGGAAACGCTCGTTGACTAGTCTGATTGGTTTGCATTACATGTATGTGTTGAAATATGATACTGTCACACAAATGTACACGTTAAATTGAGTGTGAATCAATTTTTAATAAAATAATTTAAAAACTCCATCACTGCTATTTCCTAGCTATGTGTCCTGCGGCAAGTTACTCTTCACCTCAGATCTCTCTGCTCTAAGATGGGGATGGTAGGGCTCTGAAAATTAATATTTATAAAACAGAACAGAACACATCACTCAGTATGCATGATAAAATTTTTTGTTAAAGTAGACAAAAACTTAATGGTAGCAGAAACCTTTCTTGCACGGTTAGAAACATATTTTAGTATGTTACCTTTGCATCCATAAATTGCCTTCCGATTTTACCTATTTTGGTGGTGGCGAACACCTCATAACTCACTTTAAACAAAACCGAAGTGGAGGAACACTAACTTAGTATCAAATTCCTAACTCACTTAATTTATTCTTCATTTGTGAACGCTGCATGTGGCAGGTTTAATAATCAGGGAAAATGTTTTCTTAAGTCATTGCTGACCCCTGATTCAAGCGTTTATTGATGATGTTCAAAAATATACAGGGTGCAGTTCGCAGTTGCTCAACCTCTGTTACTGAACCAGTGAAACCTCTGGGAAGCATTTATAGAAGAAACCCATACACTACTCCCACAGTTGCATTGCTCTGTAAATCTACTTCCATCACTGGACTGAATCAACTGCTCAAACCAGGAAAAGGAGAAGTCTAGAGATGTGAGTCTGGGAGACATGATTCCTTCATAATTCCTAATAAAGACTAATCCCATCACCCTTGACCAATCCTAAAGGAGGAGCCATACTTTGAGAAGAAAGGATACATTTTCTCTAAGCTTGTTGGTGGATTCATAAATACCTAGAACTGTATAGGAAGCTGGTATTGAGTAAAACCATTCTTGTTTGTTTTAGTGGGATGATGTCATATTTTGCTTTATTTGAGCAATAAGTTATAGATTGGGAGAAGAATGGAAGAAGTAAAAAATGTTGTCAATGGGGCTGGTGCTGTGGCATAGTGGGTTAAGCTGCTGCCTGTAGTGCTGGTATCCATATGGGCACCGGTTTGAGACCTGGCTGCTCCACTTCCAGTCCAGCTCCCTGCTATGGCCTGGGAAAGCAGTAGAAGATGGCCCAAGTCCTTGGGCCCCTGCACCCATGTGGGAGACCTGGAAAAAGCTCCTGGCTCCTGGCTTTGGATTGGCGCAGCTCTAGCTGTTGTGGCCAATTGGAGAGTGAACCAGCAGATGGAGGACCTTTCTCTCTGTCTCTGTCTCTCCTCTCTCTGTAACTCTGACTTTTAAATAAATAAATAAATATTAAAAAAATTGTCATCACAAATCAAAGGCCTAAAGTATAACTTGGTTCAATGACTGAACTTTTAAAATAATTTCATTAAGCAAATTTAAGTCTTATTTCTTAAACAGCATTATTTTTCCTAAGAGCAGTATTTATATACAGATTAGACATGAAAATCATGCATATAAAAGATTTAACCACCAAGTCAATGGCTTATACTTTAGGTTAGCTTTTGAGTTTCAGTCCTCAGATATGGAATGAGTTTGCTTATAGGTGGTTTTTAAATTCATGTTTGATTTTTGCATCACTGAAATATGGGATTTTAAGATGAAAGATGTGATGGATACTTGAACTCAATGTCTCCATGATACAAGTAAGCAAAATTAGGCCCCAAAAGGTCTTTCCTTTGCAAAGATACCCTCCCTGAACCAATGCTGGCCCACTCCACACAGCTCCTACTGATCTGACTTCCATTCTTACACATATACCGCTTCTCCCTTTTTCCCTGCATCTATTATCTCAGCAGGTACTCCTGCCACTGCAAGAGAGGAAAAAGTTCCTTTCTTCCACCCTCTAGAACAAGTAGAATCAGAATGCATGGATAACAATTATTTTATTTTGCAGTTCTTTTTCTCTCATTTTATAGCCAGTGTTCCACATTCAGATACTTTCTCTGTAGACACTTCTCCTGGACCATGTTACTCACTACATTGGACCCTATATTGAGTCCCTCTGTCCTGCCTTCAGTTCTGCATCATTGCTTCAGTATGGCTCATTCTCACCATCCTTCTTGTGAGAAGAGACAGAGAAATTACACAGCAGGTTTATCAATGTCACATGTGAGCTCATATGATCTGCATGAACAGCCCCATGAACTAGGAGTCATGTCTGCATGTCAGATGCAAAAACTGAGGAGAGGTTCCATAGTCTGGCATGGTCACATAATTAGAGACAGCATTCAAAACGTGGGTCAGTCTGACCCATCAGCCTTACCTTCCACTGCACCATGCAGCCTTCCAGGATTAAGTTACTAATCCCATTTCTTCTCTGAATCTGAATCTTTTGAATATGTCTCCCTGCCAGACCCCAGTCCCCATCATAGGCTCACAGCAAAAGAAACAAGGACAAGTATATTATAACAAACACCTGTGATGGTCTAGGTTTCAATTGTCTATCCACATCTACCCCTCCATTTCAAAATGATAAAGAAAGAAGAGTGAGAAGCAGTTCAGAACCCAATGCCAAATGCCTAAGTGCCAGTCCAGGCTCCCTATTGCCTGGTGTGGTATGATTTTTCTGTGTCTCTGTTCTTATATGTAAAATGAATGAGTCTCATATCATAAAGCTGTTCTGAGAATTAAATGAGAAAACACAAAACTCACATAAGACAGTGACTGGTACATAGTAAGCCATTGATAACATGAATTATTGTTTCTCCCACTCCCTTCAAAATAATGCATCAATAATATGCCTCCTTTAGGAAAAAATTTTTATATATTTATCCTGGACAAGGACATTTTCAAAGGAAATTGAGTTAAAGTCAATGTCAAGAGCATTTAGAGGGGCCGGTGCAGTGGCTCACTTGGCTAATCCTCCGCCTGCCTGGCGGCGCCGGTACCCCTGGTTCTAGTCCCGTTTGGGGCGCTGGATTCTGTCCCTGCTGTTCCTCTTCCAGTCCAGCTCTCTGCTGTGGCCCGGGAAGGCAGTGGAGGATGGCCCAAGTGCTTGGGCCCTGCACCCCATGGGAGACCAGGAGAAGCACCTGGCTCCTGCCTTCGGATAAGTGTAGCTCCGGCTGAAGTGGCCATTTGGGGAGTGAACCAATGGAAGGAAGACCTTTCTCTCTGTCTCTCTCTCTCACTATCTAACTCTGTCAAATAAAAAAAAAGAGCAGTTGGAAAGGTGTTTGAGTCTCTGTGGGATAGGCCAAGAGCAGGTAAGCAAAGGAGAAATGAAGGGAAATGTCTTTGCCTCTTCAAAGTAAAGGTGGGAAGGCTTTATTCAAATTGTAGGAGCTCTAAGATTTTCCTTCTTTCTTTTTCTATGTTTATTTATTTGCTTGAAAGGCAGAGTGACACAGAGTAAAGGAGAGACGGAGAGAAACAAGAGAGAGGAGAGAGAGCTTCCATCTGCTGGTTCACTCCCCAAATGGCTGTAAGGCCAGGGCTTTCCCAGGCCGAAGCCAGGAGCCAGGAGCTTCATGCAGATCTCACCCAAGTACTTGGGTCATCTTCTGTTGCTTTCCCAGGCACATCAGCAGGAACTACATAGGAAGTGGACCAGCTGGGACTTGAACGGGTATCAACATGGGACACTGGCATTGCAGACGGGGGCTTTACCAGCTATACCACAATGCAGGCGCTCTAAGAACTTCTGCAAGTTACCTTCACGTAAGCCAAGAACTCTTGATTAATTTCATACTCTTTCACCTCTCAGAGCCTGATATAAACCAGTGCAGGTGCTCAGCAAAAGGAGACTCCTTTGACCTCTGACTTATTATTAAGTAAGAACCATCACCGTTCTCATCAAGGCAAACCACAGATAGAAGGAAGGTCAGAGGATGTTCCTCCTCCAAGACACATCTTCCATCCTCCTCTTCCTCAGCTACCTCACATCACTGACAAAGGCCAAAGAGCTAAATTCTTTTACTTTCCCAACCTCAGCTTCCAGGATCCGTATTGGCAAATGACCTCTCCATGTTCTCACTTGAGGAGCTTGAGTAACTTATTTGGAAATCACAAAGTCATGTGTACCAAGCAATCACTTGAGCAGAAAGACAACATGGAAATTTTAAGGAGCACTGTTGCAGGGTTCAGGGGAACCAGGTCTTGGCTCTCCTCTAATCCTGCTGGCCACTGACCTTGGGCAAGTCATCCTTCCCTGTGCCTCAATTTCATTTTCTGAAAAATGATATTAGGGCATGAGTTGTGTAAGTTACTTCTAAATGCCTTACGCACACACACTCATGCTCTCATGATGTCCATTGCTCTCCAGATTGCAACCTAAACAAATACTTTTTCTGTTACTAAAGCCTAGTAAGCATTAGAACAGAGCCTAGTAAGCACCAGAACAGAGTTTTCAACTCGGTGTTCACATACACAAAATTCAGTAAAAACATCACAGGTTAAGCAGTTTAATAATGAGTCCTTGCTTTCTTTTTAATTCTGTAGTCTCTGCTTTGCAAAAGAATTGAACCTAGTTACAAATTTATCCCAAACTTTGCCTCATCATCTCAGAGTAGGATAGCATAAGGTACACAGGAAGAGTTTACTTCAAATATTTAATTATGCCAAAGCAAAATTAGTTCAGAGTCATGCAGATTGACGATTTGATTTCTGTTTAGGAAAATAATTCAACATATAGGTAATGATAACTCTCAAAAAAGAGATAATACAGCAAAAAAATCAAAACAAAGAGAGAAAATGTAACTAAGAAAATAATCCTTCTCTAACCTAACAGTTGTCATAGCATTTTTCCCTGAAGAAACTCATAGCTGTCATGGTTAAAGATATACTCTGAGGACAAGAGCTTTGCCTGGGCCCCTGGAGAGTCACTGTCTTCCTGGCACAGCCCTTCTTATATAACCTGCAGGTGAAACTAGAGTTGGGTGTTGCCTTTCTGAAAGTGAAATAAATTTTTCTACAAGCTCAGCCTTCCACCTTTATATGAGTGACAATTTTCCTCATCTTGAAAAATTCATTTCTGGATGATTTTGTAAAATGTGAGCACAAAGGTGCATTACTCTTTGCAAACATATAATTTAAGAATCCCTTTCCTGGGGGCAGTAATGGTCACACTAATGAGCCATGATACGAGTATATTAAAGAAAGTTTCAGTACAGCTGAAGTCAGACATGGGTATTAAAACGATAGTATGATAGTGCCATGGCCTTTGAATTAGCACATTTTCTCTTCTCACATCATCTTGTTCTCTAGTGTCTATGGGTTTACTCCACTTAGAAATAAGCAAATCACATGAGGAATATAAGCGATCTTTTCTGGTCAGTTTTTATTTCTGTATTTTAAGCCACTGCTATCACGGAAGGATCCTTTAATTCTGAAAAATAATTCTTGACATCTACAGAAATTTCCTATTAAAGAACCTACCTGTACGATCTTTATTTTAAATCTCTACCACCAATATCACTGTGAGTCAACAGGGAAAAAGCTAAATAGTGCAATGGCTTTAAAGCAATTCATCATTAAAGCAGAAAAATAGGTTCATTAGTGTGTGGGTGCTCTAGACCAATGCCATGCAATGGAACTTTTGGTAAGGAAGGAACTTAAGACCCAGGGTCTGCTCTCTAAACTCTTACAACGTAGGTGGGGACACAAATCACACAACCACAAACAGTGACAAATATAAGAGCCAAAAGTATTAAAAAAAAAAAAAAAAAGAAATAGCCTCTTAGAATCTTTGTTCTACTTTGCCCTTTTGCTACTATGCATCCAAAACAGTTTGCTTGAGAAGGAGTGTCCCAGTTGCTTTCACAATCCCTGAAGCAGTCAGTTTGAAGGCGATACTATCATTATGTCATGTGCCTTAAGTGCCTACATGGAGAGGGAGCACCTTTCCTGTGAAATGTTTACTGTCTTTCCAAAGCAGAGCATGAAGAATGTGCCAATCAGAAACTGAGCATGGTTTACATTGCGTTAAGTCCAAACCCTCTGTCTCTCACCCTCTTTTTCTCATTTTTTTCTTCACAGCCTAAACCCTGAAAGAAAAAGGAAGTTTGGGTAAAGACAGAAACTGCCCATTTTTTTACTCCCCTTGTCACTTTGCAGAATATACTTTCTGAGACTCTCAGGGACCTTTCCACTTTGCACCTGCTCTGCAAACTTCCCCTCAACATTTCTAGGGCAACCACATTGTTTGCAAAAGCAAAAGAACCTTAAAACATTCATGGAAAAATAGAATTGAAAGATATGTTTACTTTGGTGCAACAAAAAAACCTTCAAAATACATTTATGATTTGCTCATAATATGCATTTTCAATGAACCTAGTGAAGAAACCTCACATCTATGGATTTCAAAAAAAAATTTTTGCACCAAAACAAGTTACCTTTTAATTTCATGTTCCACAACCTGTTTGCTATACCCTCATAGTTAAAGAGGGAAGGAAAATGAAGGGGGATGGATGGAGTTTGGGTTGGGGAAAGGAGAGGAGCGAAAGAAAGGAAGGTAGGAAAGATACATAGCAAGGATACAAATTAGAACCAGCGATGAAAGAACAGCCAATGGTCCTATTCTCAGCCACCCCATTCTCAACTGGGACTGAAAAACCATTTTGTATCTTCCAGAGATACAAGCAAGTGAACAAAGTGACTGTGTTTGGATCATCTGAGACTTCCTCAGTGTAATACATGGACCATTGTGTGGGACTATTTTTTACTTTTGTGCCTTATGTGACAAAATAGATCAAATACAAAACAATGTTTTCTCTGTACCCTCCCAATTAATGTGACCCCAAATTAACCTTAATTTTAAATTAAACTGAACTTCTTGAATTCCCTCCAGACTTAGCCCATTGCTTTGGAGCTATGTTAAAACAACAACCACGAATGGCAAAAACATGACAAATTGAGTGTTAACACCACAGACTTAAAGTCATTGGCCTACATCTTGGCAACACTTTGACTAGGTAATAGACTCTTAAAATAGATTTTTATATATAAAAATTTTGAAAGAACTCCCTTTCTATTGCTGAAACAGACGTATTGAAAGAAACTACTGGGGCCGGCGCTATGGCTCAGCGGGTTAACGCCCTGGCCTGAAGCGCCGGCATCCCATTTGGGCGCCAGTTCCAGTCCGGCTGCTCCTCTTCTGATCCAGCTCTCTGCTGTGGCCTGGAACAGCAGTGGAAGATGGCCTAGGTCCTTGGGCCCCTGCACCCGTGTCGAAGACCCAGAGGAAGCTCCTGGCTCCTGGCTCCTGGCTTCAGATCAGCTCAGCTTTGGCCATTGCGGCCAATTGGGGAGTGAACCATCAGATGGAAGACATCTCTGTCTCTCTGCCTCTCCTTTCTGTGTAACTCTTTCAAATAAATAAATAAATATTAAAAAAAAAAAGAAAAGAAAGAAACTACTGTCCATTCCCAATCTATCAAACATAAAATTTTCCTGGCTTCATAAAGGAAGGAAGAATATAAAACACAACAGCACTCCAGTCTTCCATCCTTCTAGCCATTTAAGACATCATCCTGTGTTTCCAACCCTAGGATTCCATGAAATTAGGATTGTAGTTTTGTGGAGCTCAACTTTAAAACCTGTAAGTCTGGTAGACAAGGAGGGACGAGTGGAGATGGATGATAAAAGAGGTCTTTCTTGGGAAGATAAATGAGAACCAGTGGCCTAGCTTCAGAGTACCTATGGTCTCCATGGCATTCAGGAGCAAGGCATGCCTCTTTTGGGTGGGTGGGGCTAAGTGAGCTCTTGGAAGATCTCAGATAGAAAGTAAAACAGAGCCCACCCTTATCCACATGAACAATTCATTGTGAAACAGATGAGGAAGGGCCAGGAAAAGGTCTTATTATACAGAACCAACTGCTGGCCAGAACTCACCGCTATCAGATCAACAAGACATTGTTCTCGTGGCCTCTCAGCACCTGGAGTGGCTTTTATTTAACAGAACCTCTCTTTGTAGTAGGATTTTACCTGGTTGTACCTTTAAGACTATCACTTTGGGAGGGGGAAGAAAATGACTTCTTCAGAAAAACAGTTGAAACATAAACATCCCAAAACAAAATCCTGGGGGAAAAGGCTAAAACTATTGGAAAAGGTAGTTACACCTGAATGAAACTACTGTGAGTTTGTGTGAAGAGCATACAGCTGAAGTACTGCTTCCACAGACAGGGATGATCAGGCCTTGTTTTATATGGCACTTCCATTCTTTTTACAAAACGGGATACTGTTTTAAGAACACAGGTATAGTAGTTTTCAAGGTTACTGTGGCCATAGGAATGACTAAGGTCATGGTATTAAGCTTCTTTCTGCTGCTAGACCAGTTTTTGCTTCTCTAGGTTGCTATATTCTTACGAGTATTTAAAACGACACTACAAAAGAAAAGTTTAGAAATGTAACTGACCATAGTCTAATCAATCCATGCAATTACTTTTGGAGTGGAGTTGATTCTTTAATAAAGTGAAAATGAGAGGTCAGTTGTGAACATTTTTGTTCACATTATTTACTACTAATTAGGTAAATCTAGAATGGAATAAGTGTTCTAACTAGTCACAGGGCAATTTAATGCACTATCTGACCCTAAGTACAATCTTGTACTATAACAAAAAAGTGTGTTATCTTTCAAGTGCCTTACCAGGTCAATGTAAAATACTAGAATATGGATGGCAAAGTACTGAAATTATGTTAGATTCACTGTAGTTGAAAACTGAACTATGTACTGTACTCTGAATATCCTTATTGCTAGGAAAACCACAGTGAAGTATGAAGGGGAAAAAGGGCTTTGATTTGAGCCAGAAAAATTACTTGGTGTATTTATGTTTGTATATATTTATATGTACGCATATGTATATAATATATTTTATATATAGCACTATATTACATATAATAAATTAGTCTGATGCATATTTTATAATACATAAATCTGTTTTTATAGAGGTAGTATATGATAAAGCAAAAGAGCAAAAAGTTAGCAAAAGAGCAAAAAATTAATAAAAGGTCAATTTGGGCATAGGTATATAGATATTCTTTGTTCTATACTTGCAACTTTTCATTTAGTTTGGGATTATGTGCAAATAATATTTCTTTTGTAAAAAGGGGGAAAGGGAACTGAAACTTTCCTGAGCTAGATTTCTAGTACACAGTGTGCTGGACTTGCAGGTTTCATACCCAGTAGAATGTTTGCCTCAGCCTGGTTTTCACTTGGCTTTTGATCATTCACACAGATCTTCAAGGGGAAACAAAATGAAGTGTTTTTAAAAAAATTTCTCTAAATTTTTATATTATAAAAGCAACAAGTCCTTACTACAGAAAATTTAGGCAATGTACAGGAAGCTAAAAAGGAAGGAAAAAAATCCATAAGTAAATCCCAACACACTGGACAACAACTGGCATTTTGGCATATTTATTTTAAGGTTTTAAGCAAACTAGGATTTTATTATATAAAGTATGTACCTTTTTTCCCCCTTAACCTAGTATAAAAGCATTTTCCTTTATCAACAGTAAGAACCATAACTCCTGGCTTCCAAAGTATTACAGCCTGTATAAACACATATTGTCTACTCGGTAAGGGATAAGGGGGAGGCACAGCTCAGATGATGACCACTATATTATGCTGTGGGTTATCTAGCATACAAAAGACCTCTCATCCTGATGGAATGGAATCCTTAAAACTTAAGAGGGATACATTTTCATGTGAGGAAAGTTATAAGAATTTAAACGCAAGGGTTAGATTCAAAAAGGCAAACTTGGGACAGGATGGGTTTTGCCACTTTCTATTTTCTTAGCTGCCTAGTGACATAGAAAAAAGCAAAGGATCCAACCATCAGGAGACATGTAGTCTAGCCCCGTCATGAACAAACAACTAGCTCTTGTTTGGGTCAATGCAGCCAAATCTCTCTGATCTCAATTTCCTCATTGTTAAATGACAAGGTCAAACAAATTCCCTAAGGATCACTCAGTCTCTGATTCGGCAAGATTCTCCTGTTTTAAAGATCCCAGGGAAAAAGCGGGGGGGGGGGGGGGGGGGGGAGTAGAAGAATTTATTATTTCTGAACGCATTATTTCTAACAAGATCATCAATCTCATTTTCCATAAGAATAGATCAAGTAGCACTTGGCCTACAAGAGAGATTCCACAAGCTCACTTTCTCAGTCCTTTGGAAAATAAGGACTGGGGAGAAAGGCAGGGAGATCTGCAAGTAAGGAAAAACAAGAGAAAGCTCACCATGGCCATTGCAGTAGTAGATCCACTTCTCCCGGTTCTGGGTTGGAGTTACAGATTTCTTCAGCCCTGCTTTTTCTACAATGGTGCTGGGATCCTGCCGGGGCCCCTTCTTCAGAGTCCTTGAGCTTTTCCGGATGCTGCATACCACTATCACCACAAGCACCAGCAGCAGGAAAAGCACAATCATCCAGGGCAGATGTTCGTTGATGTCAAAATGCTTGTGCAGGTTCTGTCTGGGATGGCCTCTCTTGGGGCTCTTGATGGGTGTGCTGGACTTCTCACCCGCAGTGGCCTCCATGGATGGCAGCAGCTTCAGGATGTGTCTGTGGTGGGGGCCTTGCTGGTGGTTCGCTACTTGGAGGATTGGGAGGGTCTTATTCATGCCTTCCTCCCCACTTGCTGAGCTCGTATTGTCAGGGACTGTCCCTTCCTGGATGCCACTTAGTACCTTTGGTCTAACAGAGGCAGAAGTGTTGGATTCTGTTGAGTTCATGCCTAGAAAAAAGAGTAAGGAAGTGGGGAAGAGCTTTTCCATATTTGGGGATCCACATGTTCCTTGTCTCTCAGGTCATCTCTAAACTGGGCCAGATAATCAAAGAAGAGATGACCTTTGGAGCTTAAGCAAAAATAAAATTATATTACACATTTTTATAAAGGCTCTAACAGCACTTTTATGTGGAAGGTAAGAACTGAACTGAACAGTTAAACTCACTCCTTGTACCAAAACCAAGAGTTGTCAGGGACCCAACATCTGAGTTTCACGGCAGCATCTTCTGTACTTCACGCGCTGAACAGACACATGTATATTCAGTACTCTAGTCAACCCTTCATTATTTTTAGCATTCAGAGGAATAGTTCAAATGTAGAGTTGAAGTTATTTCTCCTTTCCCACCTTTTGATAAAACTCAGAATGTGATTAAGGTAAAGAAAAGAGTTCAAATGCAAATCCAAATTTGATGAGTGAAAGGTTTGGTGGGACAGGTCAGTGAACCAAATATGGTTATGAAGAGATTAAACAAGATTTGGGCCAGCAGTTTAGTTGACTTAGTTGATGTCTTTTAGAAAAGTTCCCATAACTAAGATGATCATGAGAGATCAGAATTTTGAGTCTCAACAGATAGGACGTGGCCTGTTTCAGCCCTTGAAAAAATATGGAGTGACCACTTGAGTTCTTTGACCCCATTTCTTCATTTCAAAATTGAGACTGTAAGAAGGCTGTCTTTTTAGAATCATAATGAAGGTAAAATGTAATCATATATGACAGTGCACTTAGAAGAATAACTCAAGTTGGTTATCATCTCATGGAAATTGAATTTAATCAGAAAGGATCTGAAAATAAAGGCTGCATTTTTTACTTGATCTGAGGTTAAAATGGGATTCTGAGGAAAAGTGGGATATTTAAAGGGCATCAAATTAAAATAATTGGAAAAAGTAAAATTATTGCTTCCTAGATATGAATGCTAGTCACTTCAAACCCAATACAAATATGTTTCCTCCCTGAAGCTTCTATCTTTCCTTTCCATGCTTACTCCACCTTAGACTCACTATCTATCCCTCCCATCCAGAAGTAATGGGATTTTCTCCCCTTATCCTTCCTTCTTTCCTTCTGGCTGTATCGACTCAGGATTGACTCCATGCTGGAAAAATTTAATCTGAAAGTAATGTTAAACATCTAAATCACTCAGTTATTGAGTGAGTTTGCAATCAAGGCCTAAAGAGGTTAAATGCTTTATATAAGGTCACATGCTGTCCTTATTTCTCTTGGTTCTTATTTTCTAGCTTGATATGACCTAGTTTCTAAATATCTGATCTTTCCTAATAGAAAAATTCTGAGTCTAAATGTTTCTAATAGGTCCAAAAAAGTCAGGTTTAATTAGAAAAAAAAAAAAAAAAAGGCCCCTTCTCAAAAGGATGACTTTGGAATACACATAATGAAGGAAATATCTTTGGTATAAGACCACTCTTGGTACCTCCTATGGGCTCAAAGCTGTCCTCAAATAAATATTTCATGAGGGTAAGTTACCTTTGGGAGCATAAGTGGAGGAAGGAACTTCATGGGATTCCATGTGTTCAGTGCTTGTGAAGATGGCTGTGCCAGGAGAAGGTGAGGTCGTGCTGGAGAAGGACAGGTGCACTCCGCAGACATTGTCTGTCTCCTTGGTCCCTGGTTTGATCACCACCAAGTTCTGACTCAGACAGTCTGTGTATGCTTTGCATTTCAACACGCTAGAAGGCACATCAGAAAAGGTACCCCGAGCACACTGCTTACACCGGACGTCCTCAGTCTCTGTTCCTTTCTTCCGTACACCCCAACCCACAGGACACACTGTATGGGGGGCGCAGGTCCCGTTAGACTGGAACATGCCAGGTGGACAAGTGCATTCTCGGTCAGTCAAGGCAGCACAAGGTAATTTCTCAACCATTGGCCATGGGCATGGCTGGCTACAGTCATGGCATCTCTCAATGCCATTCTCATGCCTGGTAAAGGTCCCCGCAGGGCAACTGCTGCAGACGCGCAGGCTTGTGTTGGTACAATGCTCAGAGACGTAGGTTCCTGCTGGACACTTGTCACAGGTTAGCACCTGGCCAGTGGCACGGTCAACATGGCGGTAAGTGCCGATGAGATTTGGCGCCTTCTGTTCTGGCTGAGCTGTGGTGGTGCTAAGGAATCCAAGCTGAAAGAAATAAAAGGGGAAAGGGAGAAATCAAAAACCAAGAAGGTGTTATCTAGGGGAGAAGCAGAAAGGACCAACACCACAATCACACATCTGTTAAAGGCCTGGGGGTAGTGTATCCTCTTGACACTACTGCTGCAACACAGTAGAAGGAAATGAAGTCCTGGATCGACCTCTGTGAAGCTTTGGTTGAGCCACCTGACCTTTGCTTCAGCTTCTTGTTTTTCCATCTGTAAAATGAAGCTGACACACTTCTCAGACTGACTATAAAAATCAAACGAGAATGTGTATGTAAAAGCACTTTGTAGCTAGCACTGAAAATACTATAGAGCTAGAAGACAAAATCTTAATGCAAGAAGACAAGAACTTGCTGAGCAGTTCTCTTCTTTTACCTGATCCAAATGGTAAGCTGCCATTTCTTGATGCCAGGACAAAAGCAGCTGAGAACCAGGGAGGCACATATTCACTACCATGCCACCAGATGGCCTGCTTGGGGTTAACCCATAGGCACAGCATCATTTTTTCAGATCTTTTGTCTTTATGAGGCTAAATTTTTTGTTTGTTGTTTGAAATAAAGGGAGGCCTTCGCATTCTTGTGAATGTGCTTTAAGTAGCAATTGATGTTTTTAGTTTCACACCTTGTTTGTTCAGCCTTAGAAGTCCATAGCTATACAGAGCATGGACCTGCAGCCACCAAAAAAACCCAAGCACAAAGGTGGTTCAGTAAGAGAGACTCAATACACATTTAAATTTCATTCATGGAGAAGAAACTTCTATCAGCTAAACCAGATTTTACAGTAGCTTCCAGAATGAAAGTTGAAGAAAAAAAATTATATTTCTGATACTCAATCCTGCAGTCCTTTGAGGTGAAAGCAGAGTAGAGGAAGATTATTAGAAGAAGGCTTGCCTGCACTAATAAAGATTGAGAGTTTTCAACAGTTTTTACTGTATTGTACAAAATGCAGTAGCTTTATGTATCAAGAAAATAATGACTTGCGTGAATATTTGACACAGCCCTTAAGTTGCCATTTGAGATGACCACATTCCATATTGGAATGCCTGAAATCGAGTCCTGGCTCCAATCCCTATTCCAGTTTCCTACTAATACACACCCTGAGAAGAAACAGGTGATGGCTCAAGTGGTTGGGTGTCTGCTACCCACATGGGAGCCCCAGATGGAGTTCTCGGCTCCTGAGTTCAGCCTGACTCAACCCCGGCAATTGCTGGGATTTAGGGAGTGAACCAGTAGATGGGAGATCTCTCTGTCTCTGTCTCTGTCTGTCTCTCTCACTCCCTCTCCGTGTTTGTGTGTGTGTGTGTGTGTGTCCCTTCCTTTCAAAACAGATAAACTGAAAACAAAATTTAGGGGCCACAACTTGGGATACCAGCAGCATCCCATATGAGAGCAATTGCTTAAGTCCCTTCTTCTTTGCTTCCCACCCAGCTTCCTGCTAAAGCACCTGGGAAAGCAGAGGATGACGGTCCAAGTACTTGAGTTCCTGTAGGATAGAGTTCCTGGTCCCGGATTTGGCCTGACCCAACCCTGGCTGTTGCAGGCATTTGGAGAGTAAACCAGAAGACGGAAGATTTCTCTCCCCCACCCCCTTTTGAATGAGTGAATGAATGAATGATTGAATGAAGTTCACAGAAAGAAAGAAAATAATGATTGCCACAAACTACCTGCTACCCAACAGAACAAATTCCTTCCCAATTTGTTGCTGTACCAATAATTAAAGAGAATAAAGCAAGTATTTTGTCAAAGTAATAAGACTTTCTGTCTTAGCACCTTAAAGCTGAATCCAAGATTCCATTCCTCCCTAATCTTAAAACTTAAATATTTTAACTAAAATATTTCCCTTGAGGTCCTTTACCCTATCCCAAAGCCGCCTGCAGTTTAACATCAATATTGCATTGAAAACTAATGAGCTTATGAGAATATATTCATTTTTTTCTTTAATCTGACAGCAAAAAAGAAAAAAGAAAAAGGGATATGGGTGATTTTTCTCATTAATAAGCTTAACTTCATCTTGGGGCCCAAAGAAAAAGAACCTTCTGCTTGATAATGATAAATTCTGTGATGCCTTCCCTTTTCTCTTCAGCCTTGACCTTTCCTTTCCCTGCTCCTTCATTTGCAAAATCAGCCCCAGCCACCCTTCCCTAAGCACAGCAAAATGCATTAGGCAGAGGGAATTGTCCTGTGCAGCCCAAGATCCATTTGGCAAGTACACCCAGCACAAGATGAGACCCAATCTCTCCAACACAAAGACCCAACCCAACAGATTGCAAAGTGGCTCTGCTTTGTACTTCTTGGGATTCCTTATTATCTACATGCAAAATCGGTTTAAGTTAGCTACAGTGTTCTATAAGTTTGAGCAATGTATAAGTAACCCAAATGACAGGTTACTACACTTAAATGAAAACAGAAGACAGAATAAGATTCCCAGCCAGGGAGTGGTGGTTGGGACGAACGTCACTCTGATGTGCTCTGTGATCTAACTTCACCTCCCTACCCCTATGGGAAGCTGGGCAACGAGCCACACACACATGGAGCACATTGAGGAGGTTGGCTCTGCCAAATGAGCACAGGGGATCATGAATGGCACTGCATGTGTGTGTCTGAGGTGTGAATGGGGAGCTAGGCTTCCTACAGCTTCTTCTACCTCACAGTTGCACACTTGTAATGCTAGGTAGGGGATGGTAGGTTCTGGACCAGTCTTCTGATTACTGAATTTCTAGAGGTCTCCCTGGCAGAATACAAAACTCACCTCCAAACCCTGTTGTACTCTTTCTAACACTTTAAGTAAATTTTTCAGTTCCTTAGAGACTGAAGATGTACCTTTAAAGTACTTTATGCTAAAGAAAGCAATTCCAGTTTCTACAAACAGGGTTAACAGATGCCTCAGTTGTGCTTGCCTGAGCTTAACACTAGAATAAGATTTATGAAAAAAACTATACACTATGAATTCATTGGACAAAAGAACTACCATGTGTCCACAAGGCACCGTGCCATGCGCTGAGGAGAGAACTTTAAGAACTCTGTTCCAGCACTTATGAAGCTTACATTCTTAGGCAGGTGTAACTATTCAATTAAAATTGAGATTACTGGGGCTGGCATTATGGCACAGCAGATAACTGCTGCTTGCAATACTGACACCCCATTGAGTGCTGGTTTGTGTCCCAGCTGCTCCACCTCCAATCCAGCACCCAATTAATGACCTGGGGAAAGCAGCAGAATACGGCCTAAGTGTATGGTTCCCTGCCATCCACATGGGACTTGGAAGATGCTCCTGGCTCCTGATTTCAGCCTGGCCCAGCCCTGGAGAGTTAACCACCAGAGGGAAGATCTCTCTCTTTCTCTCCATCTCTGTGTGTGTGTGTGTCTCTCTCTGTTCCCCCTCCCCTGTAACGCCTTCAAATAAATAAGTAAATCTATATTAAAAATGTGAGATTACTGCTGAGAAAAAGAAATAGAGTCCTTCGAGAGGGGGTTAAAGAGGTGTTTCCTATCTCTGGGAGGTGGAGAAATGTTTTTTAAAAACTCTTAAGGATGGAGAAGCAGAAATCAGCACCAGGCAGGGAGAAATGGAGAAATAAATTAGGCAGAGGGAACCCATAAACAAAATTTTGAAGCAGATGGAAGTTTAGCACAGGAACCAAAAAGCATATAGATCTACCATGAGATACAACAGTGACCACCATTGTATCTGTAGAAGTTCTACATTGTGATCTTAATCCAAAATACAATAATAACTCATTATGTGCCTTCTTGATAGTGGGGAGTTGGGAGGCATATAACCACATTCGTGAATAAAAGGTTATCTGACCATAGAGTGGTCATTGAAAGGTGGCCCAGGGGAGAGTAGATAAGAAAATCCAACGGGAAGGTAAAAGCCAAGGTGGAAATTAGTGGTGACTTGGACTAGGGTGTTGGTTTTGGATATCCAGAGAAGACAGACTTGAGGGTTAGGTGAATAATTACCTAAGGAAAAATAAAGTGGAAAAAAATCAATGGTTTTCAAATTGGACTCCAAAGAGCCCAAGGCAGGGTGTAGCATCACTCTCAAGGCTGTGTCTGGGGTCAAGGAGGTCGAGGGGTTAAAAGCCTTAAACACAGCAGCTCTGCTGTACCCATTTTCTAATGTAGCTTCTGAGTAGAGTGGCAAGATGGTGGCTTCTGAGTAAGGATTCACCTGCAGGAGAGTTTATTCATAAAATAAGTCTGGAGATCACGGAGCTAGAGGGACTGCTACAATCTCTTCCAATTCTGAGTTTAATGGATAAACCCATCCATCCATGCTATTAAGCTGGAGAACTGCTCTGTGGGCTCTTTTTCCTGATGGACACCCTGCTGTGGGAAGGAGGTGGTGACTTCCCTCTCTTCTTTCAGAGACCCAGATGGTACCCAAGAGAAGCTATTTTCCTAAGGCCTCTTAGTCAACTGAAGATTAAGAACTAAAACTAAAGCTTTTCCTACAAGTCTGGAGGCAACCACTTGGTTTCTAAGAAAACTAAAACACAGCAAATATCATTCCCTAAGATGATTCTGGGGGTGAAACAATAAGTGAGGATGAGGTGGATCAAGTTCAAAAACAACATTTAAGGATGGCCCCTTTCACCAAAGAAGGATGTACTTTTCTCTGAAGGTAGGAGAAAACTTCCACTTTGTTGCCTTGTTGAGCTAGTGGATCCAAAAGGCTTCCATAGCCAAGGCAGCTCATATCAAGAACCTTGGGTGATCACTGACATCATACATAAGACTGTTGTTAAATAAACAAGAGTCACTGTGCACTAACTTCCCATGCAGGACCTTTGTCCCCAAAGAGTTCTATCATGAGACTCAATAGTAAAACTTGTTCCCAAGAATCACTTCCTTGGGGCTGGCACTGTGGCATAGCAGGTAAAGCCTCCACCTTCAGTGCCTGCATCCCATATGGGCGCTGGTTCGAGTTCTAGCTGCTCCACTTCAGATCCAGCTCTCTGCTATGGCCTGGGAAAGCAGTGGAAGATGGCCCAAGTCCTTGGGACCCTGTACCCACATGGGAGACCCGGAGGAAGCTCCTGGTTCCTGGCTTCAGAATGGCCCAGCTCTGACCATTGTGGCCATCTGGGGAGTGAATCACCAGATGGAAGACCTCTCTCTCCCTCTGCCTCTGCCTCTCTGTAACTCTGCCTTTCAAATAAATAAATAAGTCTTTAAAAAAAAAACACTTCCTTTTAGTGTATTAAAGTGGAGGATATTATTATGTCTCATAAGTTATAGTTATGTCTAAGAGCTCACGAAAGATTTATCACTCTTGGGTACTTCTTTAAAGATAATTAAGTTTCTAAAAGGAAAGAAGGGGTAGAAAGGAAGGGAAAGGAGGAAGGAAAAATAAAATGAAATCACCTTCGAGAAGCAGTAACTTTCAACAGCCCTTGTCTGGACTGTTGAGGAACAGTTTTCTTAGTTATTTCACTTCATTTCATTTTTCTCTCTTCTCTTTTTCTTTTTCTTTCTCAGACTAAACAGGAGAGGGAAGAGGAAGTGGGGTTGGGAGAGTGGGAGAGAGGGAGGGTATGGTGGGAAGAATTACCGTGTTCCAAATGTTGTATTTATAAGATTCATACAAATTGAAAAATAAAAGTATGGCCCCTTTATAAATTAAAGGTTGAGATGGCACCTAATGCTGATGCCAGGAAAATACCTGAATCAGGAGACATAGTCATTAAAAAGTGCAAAAGACCAGGAGTCAGAAAACCCGAGGCTGGTTTGACCTGATCAAGAGTCTTAATCCTCTCAGCTATAGAGTGGTGGATGAACCAAATCTAAGTGTGGTGGAATGAGAAATGTGATGGAATGAGAAGGCCATGCCAAGATGGCCACTGGCAAGCCAGCATCAATTACTCAGGAGTGGCTTCGGAAACCCCCTGGAAAACTCCCTGGCAACAGAGCCTGCCTGGCAATAGGCTGTGATTGGTTAGCACATAGACTGCTGCTTGACCAGATTGGCTGCCTTGGCTATAAAAGCTGCTGTACCAACTGAAATAAACGAGTCTGTGGGCTGCGCGCCTCTGGCCTGCTTTCACCCGACTCCTGGGGTCTGTCTGTGTGGTGACTCTGCGCCTCTTGCCCCCACCACGCTCCTCCTCTCAGAACGAATCCACCACAACATCTAAGGTTCTCAGAAGCCTCAGATCTAGTGCACAGTGTCAACATCATCTGGGAAGCTTTTAAAAAATTCCCATTCCTGGTCCCATCTCCAAGATCACTGTGGTCCTGTAGTGAGGGCCAGGAATCTGGTTTGTTTGCACTTTGGTTTTCTTTTTTCTTCTTTTCTTTTTCCTTTTTTTTTTTTTTTTAAGCTTTATTAAAAGTCAGAGCTGGAGAGAGAGAGAGAGAGATCTTCCATCAGCTGGTTCACTCCCCAGATAGCTCTAGTGGCCATCTTGGCTGCTTTTCCCAGGCTGTTAGTAGGGAGCTGGATTGGAAGTGGAGGAGCTGGGACAACAACCTGCATCCCCATATGGAATGCTGGCTTCGCAGGCAGAGGTGTTACCCGCCACACCACACCACCAGCCTTGGTTTGTTTTGTTTTTAAGTTCTCTAAGTGACTCTAAGGCCTGACCAAGGTTTGAACCCCCTAGAAGCCAGGGCTCCTCTGTCTCTAAACTCCTCTGATTCTGACACACATGTTGGTGAGAGCTCAACCCCAATGCAAGAGTCCCTACCTCTGTCTCTTGCCCAGCCTGAAAGTTTTAATCATTTGAATAGTGTTCTTTATTAATATTTTTCAACAAAAGAAACATTTTTGGGAGAATTCTACTTATCAGGAAATACAGACAGTACAATGTTTAAGTATCTGCTCCAATCCACTCATTCAGGGGGACTCACTGTGAATCTTGGTATGTGTCTTTCCAGACTCTTCTAAGCATTTTTATATGATGCATACATACATACTGTAAGACAGCTATTTCTGTTGCTTTCGGATTTGTTTCACGTATCTAAGATGGACAAGCCATACATGTTAGTCTGTAATTTGCCTTTGTTCATCTTCTAATACTGTATCATTGAAATCTTATCATTTCAGAACATATGAGCTACTTCATACTCTTTTTTTTTTTTTTTTTTGACAGGCAGAGTAGACTGTGAGAGAGAGAGAGAGACAGAGAGAAAGGTCTTCCTTTTGCTGTTGGTTCACCCTCCAATGGCCACCGCGGCTGGAGTGCTGTGGCTGGCACACCGCGCTGATCCGATGGCAGGAGCCAGGTGCTTCTCCTGGTCTCCCATGGGGTGCAGGGCCCAAGCACTTGGGCCATCCTCCACTGCACTCCCTGGCCACAGCAGAGAGCTGGCCTGCAAGAGGAGCAACTGGGACAGAATCCGGCGCCCCGACCGGGACTAGAACCCGGTGTGCTGGTGCGGCAAGGTGGAGGATTAGCCTAGTGAGCTGCGGCGCTGGCATTCATACTCTCTTAACAGTCCAGTTCTCTTCAATAGTTTGGATTGCCTTAATTTAGAGATTCTTCCTACTGAGGCCATGTAGATTACCTCCTTGTCCATATCACAGTGTATGCATTTTTCTATATTTTTTTCTATATTTTTCTATCCCTTCCTCCTTCCCATACCATTCTCTATCTCATTCCAAGTGACAGATATAACCACGCTGCCCTCAGTCTTCTGAGAATGGCTTTTTTTCTGGGACAAAAATCTCAAAGTAATCCAAACTAAGAACCTCTCACTCTAGCCTATCGTTTGTTAATATGAATCTACTAAACATATATGTTCAGCCCAAGGGTAGCCCAGACCTGGAATAGAAAGAATATTTAGGCAAAGATTTAGAGAACAGAAGACTTATATTCTTGTCCAGGTTCTGTCTTAAAACCAGCTGTACCTTGTTTTATTCAGTTTTAAAATTGGGCTGAACTAGGTTGTATCCCATTCTGGCCTTCTATGCATTTGTAATCATTTTATTAAATACAACCTTCTCCGTGAATTACACTACTCCTTGTGGGTGAGTGCTGTGCTACAGGGGGTTAAGCTATTGCTTGGGATGCCCACATCCTCTCCTAGTGTGCCTGGTGTGAGTCCCAGCCACTCAGCAGTTCTGGTCCAGCTTCCTGCTAATGTGCATCATGGGAGGCAGGAGGTGATGAATCAAGCACTGTGTCCCCACTACTCACATGGGAGACTTGTATGGAGTTCTGGGCTCCTGGCTTCAGCCTGTCCTAGCCCTGGCTGTTGTGGGATTTGGGGAGCCGATCAGCAGATGAAAGATTTCTCTGTATGTGTGCCTCTCCCTCTCTCTGTCACTCTATCTTTCAAAGAAATAAAATAAATCTGTAGAAAAATAAGTATCAATAAATCTTAAAAAATAAAAACTATTCCTAGACACCCAGATTCCAAGCAGATGAGTGTCCCTCCATCACATTTCCTGTTTCTGCTCATCATATTGGTGCCTAATTACATATTGTCTCCTAATGTTGACTGATGGCCCTGTAAGTGTATATACTTATCTTCGCATAATGATTGTAAGCAGCTCAAGGCCAGGGACAACCATGTAAATTGCATTTCCTTCCTTCTCCAAGCACCTCAATAATGAAGATCATAAAAACAATAAGCAAAGCATCCTCTGAGCCAAGGGTCAGCAAAATACATCTTATATACCAACTGCTCTTCGAACTAAGTTAACTGGAATCTAGACATTTGTGTTGCTGCTTTCATGCTAGGATGGCAGACTTGGGTGGATGCAACAAAGACCATGTGGCCCACAAACCTAAAATATTTACTATCTGGCCCTTTATGGTAAACGTCTGCCGACACCTGTGCTGAGCAATCGACAGAAGTGTCAAAAACTACAGAGACCAAAAGCTCACTCAGAGAAACCTTCAGAACTCCTCTGAGAGTCCAGTAAGGAATGCTGGGTTCTGGGCTATTTTTCCTGACACCCTTTCCAGTCATACAACAAATCTGATCCCTTCATGATGTGTTTAAAGCTCTTTGTGACTTAAGATGAGATGCCTCAAAATCTTTAGCAAAGACAGGATTCTTCCGGAAAGCCATCCCTGTCAACCCCTCCCAACTGAAAACAAGTTTCATTATATTACCTTTTGTTCTCCTATAGGACTACCATAATTCTGTACTAACACATCTCTCTGTTCGGTGTCTTCCCCTCTGGACCACAAGCTCCCTGAGGACAAAGGCTGGGTCTGTTTTAGTGATGCTATTCAAGCCCTCAAGGACCCAACTGATGGTGTAACTGACAACGTGCACGTTGACAACATGAATGAATGGATTTGCAGACCACAATTAATTAGAAGCAACAAATTAAAGAATAGTGGCAGAGGAAGTTGCTGAAGATGAGCATGCATATAAGAGCAAGAATAAGAAAACCCAAACCCTCTACAACGTAGCCACAATATATCAAGAGACAAAGCCTTCGGTGCTGTGGTGTAGCAGGTAAATCCACCATCTGCAGGCTCATGAAGAAACTTCTGGTTCCTGGCTTTGGACTGGCCCAGCTCCAGCCATTATGGCCATTTGGGGAGTGAACCATTGGATAGAAGACCTCTCTCTCTCTCTCTCTGCCTCTGCCTCCCTGTAACTCTGCCTTTCAAATAAATAAATAAATCTTAAAAGAGAGAGAGAGAGAGAGAAAGCCTTCTGGAATTCTCTGTGTAAGGGCAAATAATTCCCAAAGACCCTGAGGATATCACCTTATTTTAACATAACAATGTCCAGCTTTCAAGAATTATTCCCCTGCAAGGTGCTTAAGAGAACAAGCAAATATACTTGACAGTTAAAACATTCTCCCCTTAAAAAAATGTAAAAGTTACACTAACTTGGGGTTTAGAATTTTAAGTAGTGTGATGAGATTTTCCCAAAGTTTATCAATGTTCCATCTCAGCTTAAGTTTTAGTTATTTGGAAAATCTAATTCATCCAGGACACTTATTTCATCAGCAATAATGGGAAAAAGAGCTATCAGTGTGCCCTCCCAAAATGTACAAGATGTAGGTGTACTATAAATACTTATTGCATAATTAAAGGTAAAACCAGGATAAATCAAAGTTCAAAAGGGGACAGAGTAGCCTGCTGTAGAGGCTTCCAGGGTCGTAGAGTTCCCCTGGGTGACCCACATGACACCCGTATTGTTTTAACTTCTCTAAGGCACAAAGATTGACCAAAGACAAGAAGCACCTGAATGTGCCAATACCGGTCAGAATGTTGTTGACTACTCTTTTTTAACAATTTTAATCCATGATCTCACCTTCCAGCAAGCAAAAAATTCCTTGGAGCTTATGGTTACAACATGTTTATGTCATTCTTCCTCCCTATCAAATTCCCTATCAAGTTATGTCATTCTTTTTCCCTGTCAAATCCTAGTAAACGTTAATGGAAAAATGAACAAACTCAAGATGGTGACACACTTTTGTCTGTTTACATTGGGCAAGCAGAGATACTGCTATGAGTTTGTTGTAGTTTTTCCTAAATGCTGTGTAATATTTTCACGAGGAAGCTCAGTTACTGCAGAGATAACGAGGCAAGCAAGTCATTCCTGAGATGTGAACAGGAAAGCACGCTAACAAGATCAAAAGGCAAAAGTGATGCAAAGCTGGGCACCATCAGAATTTCTTTTTCATTTTAGGCTTCGTGTTAAATCTGCAACAATAAGATATTAGCTGTCTGGAATTCTCAAGATTTGAGGGGAGAAAAAACATGCGTGAAGAAAAATGCTTCAAAGGTAGAGCTTCCACAAATCACAGAAATATGTCCAGTTATGTTATATAAATTTGGTCAGCTTTTGCTGCTCTGATTAAAAAAAAAAATAAATAAAGTCTTGGGGGCAGATGCAAGGACTGTTCTAAAAGATGACAAGTATGGAGAATGCCAAAGCTAGAAAGTGCTGGTTACAGGATCAGAAGGGAGCATGCTCAGGGGACATCAGGTAAAGAGGGTATGGAGGTGGGGAGGCAACACTTCACCCAGACACTGCTTTGTCTGCGACCCGAAATGCAGAAGAGTGTGTGCATTCAGCCACCATAGGACCGCAGAATTTTGTCTCCCTCTATCACAACAGTTGTTCTGAAGACCTCCACCTACATGCAGAAGCCAAGAGCAAGCTGCCCGTATTTAGTCATGAAGTAGTAAATGAACTGGCATAACACACAACAATAGGCTAAGTATAGGGAGAATGCTACTCTGTGCTCACTAAGGATTTGCAAAGAGCATATAAACCGAGGCAAAAACCAACAACTCCAACATGAAATTATAAGCAAAACCTATTTTAGCCTGGAGCAAGACAAGCAGGCCCAGCCAAACCAGCTACCAACTGGGTATGATATTGTGAAATAATAAGAAATATATATTTGGTCTCTGTCCCTGGTTCATAGCCATAGCTCCTAAAACCTTTCAGACTGTCTTTTGTGTACTACTACTGAAATTGTTGGTAGCTGGAGCCCCTGGATGGCTTCCAAATGGGGACTGGTCACCAGAAAGACCAAGGCAGGGTCACAGGGTCGAAACCTGCAGCCCCACCTCCCAACCTCTGAGAAGGGGAGAGGAATTCAGGCTGAGTTGATCCCCAGTAGCCAATGATATAATCAATCCTGGCTATGCAATGAAGTCTCCATAGAACCCCGAAAGGGCAGGGCTCAGAGAGCCTCCAGATAACTGACCTTGTGGAAGTGCCAGGAGGGTGATGTGCCGGGAGAGGCAGGTAAGCCCACACCCCTTCCCATCTCTTGCACATGGCTGTCCATCTCTATCCTTTACTGCATCCCTTAGGAATAAATTGGCAAATGTGAGGGAAGTGTTTCCCTGGATTCCTTGAGCCTCTCTACCCAATTAATCAAACCCAAGGAGGAGGTGATTGGGATCTCGATGTATAGTTGGTCACTCAGAAGCACAGGGCACAACCTGAGGTTTCCATTGGCATCTGAAATGGGGGGCAGTCTCATGGGACGGAACCCTTAACCTTGGATGTCTGATGCCTTGGGTGTCTGCAGATAATGTCAGAAGTGAATTGAATTAGAAGACACCTAGTTTGGTGTCCACTTGGACATTCTGGTGTCAGAAGTATTGGGCTGAGTGGTCTATGAGGGCAAAAAAATCACTGTTTCTAAATATTTCTGTTCTCAAAATAGTATACAGAAGATAGTAGTAATATCTACTCTTAATTGTTGACACAGATGAAGCAGAGAGAACACACCTAACACATTGTCAGTATTCCATAAGTGTAAATCATTTTAATTATCACTCCCACTGACTTACCATTTTACTCTAGCTTAACTCTACTCCCTTGGAATTAGGCATTCTTTTTTTTTTTTTTTTTTTTTTTTTTTTGACAGGCAGAGTTAGATAGAGAAAGGTCTTCCTTTTTCCATTGGTTCACCCTCCAAATGGCCGCTACAGCTGGAGCACTGTGGCCAGCGCGCTGCGCCGATCCAAAGCCAGGAGCCAGGTGCTTCCTCCTGATCTCCCATGCAGGTGCAGGGCCCAAGCACTTGGGCCATCCTCCACTGTACTCCCGGGCCACAGCAGAGAGCTGGACTGGAAGAGGAGCAACTGGGACAGAATCCTGCGCCCCAACCAGGACTAGAACCCGGGGTGCCAGCACTGCAGGCGGAGGATTAGCCTAGTGAGCCGCGGCAATGGCCCTGTCAGTCTGTCTTTAAAATATAAATACGTACATACACACAGTATAAAAGCTGTAATCCTGACATGTAACCCCTTGGATTTAGAGCATACTACAAAACAAAACAAAAATATTTTCAGCACAGTAAAGAGTTACAAAAGAGGGCCGGTGTGGTGGCACAGCTGGTTAAGCCACTGCCTGGGACAGTGCCATATGGGTGCATATGGGTGCCAGTTCATATCCCAGCTGCTCCATTTCCAATCCAGCTCACTTTTAATGGCCTAGGAAAAGCAGCAGAAGATGGTTATGTGCTTGGGCCCTTGCATCCACATGAGAGACCCGGATGAAGCTCCTGGCTCTTGACTTTGGCCTGACCCAGCCCCTGCCATTGCTGCTGTTTGGGGAGTAAACCACGATGGAAGATCTCTCTCTCTCTCTCCCTCTCTCTTTTTCTGTAACTCTGCCTTTCAAATAAATAAATCTTTAAAAATTCTTGAAAGGCCTTTCAAGAATTTTTAAAGATTTATTTATTTGAAAGGCAGAGTTACAGAGAGAGAAGAGACACAGATCTTCCATCCGCTGGTTCACTCCCCAGATGGCTGCAAAGGCCGAGGCTGGACCACGCTAAAGTCAGGAGCCAGCCAGGAACTTCCTCCAGGTCTCCCACGTGGGTGCAGGGGCTCAAGCACTTGGGCCATTGTCTGCTGTTTTCCCAGGCCATTAGCAGGGAGCTAGATCGGAAGTGGAGCAGTTCAGGACATGAACCAGCACCCATATGGGATGCTGGCATTGCAGATGGCAGCTTTACCTGCTACACCACAACGCCACCCTAAAATAAATCTTAAAAAAGAAAAAAAGGCTGAGTATAAAAGAAACAAGGGCCACCTGGTATTTTCTAAATGGGTTTAAAGAAAAAATGTGGTGTATAGCAAATGAGAAAACACAAGAGAGGAGAACAGATTTACTACTATTAGTAGTACACTTTGGAAAACTGAAGGAGTCCTGAAGCAAACATTTTCCAGAGTGAATTTCGCAAATCTGTCCCATAAGATGTTATTGAGTCTATGGTCTCAAAAAAGAGTGAGCAGACTCTAGTACCTTCCTGTTTTTATAGAGCCCATGATCTAATAAAGATTTTTATATTTTAAGTAGTTGGAAAGAAATCAAATCACAAAATGCTGTATTTTGTGACATATGAAAATTATGTGAAATTCAAATTTCAGTATCCACAAGTAAAGTTTTATTGATACAGCCACACCCATTCTTTTTAGGTATTGCTTTAGATCTGTTTTTGTCACACCAAGACAGAACTGAAGTTTCTCTGGAGATCACATGACCACAAAACCAAACATGCTACCTGGCTCTTTACAGATAAAGTTTACCAGCCCCTTGTCTAAAAATTTAGGAAATGCTACCAATTATAGCCTTCTTTTGGAAAGGCACAGTGAATATTATCAACCTGTTGATGACTCTAGCAGGTCTTGCAGGAGAGCTGACAGCAATGTTGAACCCAGTATCTCTTAAATGTTTCTGACCATTCAATTATTTATTGAAAGAGCGTGCATGGGCCGGCTCCGTGGCTTACTAGGCTAATCCTCTGCCTGCAATGCCGGCGCCCCGGGTTCTAGTCCCGGTTGGGGCGCTGGGTTCTGTCCCGGTTGCTCCTCTTCCAGTCCAGCTCTCTGCTGTGGCCCGGGAAGGCAGTGGAAGATGGCCCAAGTGTTGGGCCCTGCACCCACATGGGAGACCAGGAGGAAGTACCTGGCTCCTGGCTTCAGATCGGTGCAGTGCGCCAGCCGTAGCGGCCATTTGGGGGGGTGAACCAACGGAAGGAAGACCTTTCTCTCTGTCTCTTTCTCTCTCACTGTCTAACTCTGCCTGTCCAAAAAAAAAAAAAAAAAAAGTGTATATGATTATCCTACAAAACACTGGTGTTGCTCTAACTACAAGTATGACCCTGAAGTCCAGACATTAAAAAGATCAAATACAAAAGTCAAAGATATCAGAACAGTATATTTAGCCCATAAATTTCTGAAGATTAAAACAAAATGGACGCCGGCGCTGCGACCCACTAGGCTAAACCTCAGCCTAGTGGCGCCGGCACACCAGGTTCTAGTCCCGGTCGGGGCGCCGGATTCTGTCCCAGTTGCCCCTTTTCCAGGCCAGCTCTCTGCTCTGGCCTGTGAGTACAGTGGAGGATGGCCCAAGTGCTTGGGCCCTGCACCCCATGGGAGACTAGCATAAGTACCTGGCTCCTGCCATCGGAGCAGCGCGGTGCGCCGGCTGCAGCGCGCCGGCGGCGGCGACCATTGGAGGGTGAACCAACGGCAAAGGAAGACCTTTCTCTCTGTCTCTCTCTCACACTGTCCACTCTGCCTGTCAAAAAAATTTTAAAAAAAAGGACAACAAAAAATATTCTCATACAAAAAAAGAAAATTGGTTGGAATACTTAAGACTAAATTTATGTTATTGGCACAGCAGGTTAACACCCTGGCCTGAAGCACCGGCATCCCATAGGAGTGCCGGTTCTAGTCCCAGCTGCTCCTCTTCTGATCTAGCTCTCTGCTATGGCTTGGGAAAGCAGTACAAGATGGCCCAAGTCCTTGGGCCCCTGCACCCCCGTGGGAGACCCAGAGGAAGCTCCTGGCTCCTGGCTTCAGATTGGTGCAGCTCCGGAAGTTACAGCCATCTGGGGAGTGAACCAGCGGATGGAAGGCCTCTTTCTCTGTCTCTACTTCTCTCTGTAATTCTGTCTTTCAAATAAATTAAAATAAATCTTAAAAAAAAAAATAGTAATAGGGGCCGGCACTGTGGCTTAGTAGGTAAAGCTGCCACCTTTAATGCCAGCATCCCACATGGGTGCTGGTTCAAGTCCCATTTGCTTCACTTCTGATCCAGCTGCCTGCTAATGTTCCTGGGAAAGCAGATGGGAAAGCAGAGGAATACGAATCAAGTCCTTGGGCCCCGGCACCCACATGGGAGACTCAGAAGAAGCTCTTGGCTTCTGGTTTCAACTCCACCCAGCTCAGACAACTGTGGCTATTTCGGTAGTGAATCAGCAGATGGAAGAGCTCTCTTTGTCTCTCCCTCTATAACTTTGCCATTCAAATAAATAAATCTTTAAAAAATATAAATAATGTTAAAAGTAGGGTGGAAAACATATGCCATACACAGCTAACAAAATCTTATAATTGGGGTGTATGAGTGGCAATAGCAATTAAGATGCCCACATCCCATATTGGAGTGCCAGGGTTTGTGTCCCAGCTTTGTTTCTGATCCAGCTTCTTTCTAATACTCACCTTGGAAGCCTACAGATGATGGATCAAGTATTTGGGTCCCTGTCACACACATGGGATACCTGGATTGAGTTGCTGAGTTTTGGCTTTGGATAGGCCCAGCCCTGGCTATTGTGGGCATTGAGGGAATGAATCAGTAAATATGAGATATCTGTATGTGTCTCTCTCTGTGTCTCTTTCTCTGTCTTTTCTTCACTCTGTCCCTTTGCCTTTCAAAATAAATAGAGCTTATAATAAAAAATATATAAAGAAAAAAATGTATAAAGAATTAATGGAAAGATGGTTAATGATTCTACCAAATAATTGAGACAGGTCCATATGATAACTGCAAAGATAATCACCTTATGCATAAATTTATGACATCCCTGGAATGTCAAATGCAAATTTGCTCAACTGAGGATTCTTATATATCTACAGCAAAAGAGCATTAATAAATTAAAATTATTAACTCCAGTGCTGGAGGTATGTGGAGCACAAAGCACATTTATAGATGGCTGGTGGCACTCTAAATTCAGTCTTCCTGAAGACAATCTTGGCAATATGCAGCAAAAGTCGTAAAGTTGTTCATTCATTTCTTTTGACCTTGTAATTCCACTTTGGAGAAAACACCCTGGGGAAACAACCCGAAAGGAAAAAGAATAATTGGTTTGTACAGAGACAGCTTCTTTTGTGCTATGGAAGAATGACAACAGCCGATCCAAGCACCCAGCAACAGTAGGATGATTCAACACATGCCCAGCAGAGGGGATACAGCTATTAAAGATGGTAGGCATCAAGACTTGAGGAATTACAGGCACCTTAAACTAACTCAACATACATCCAAACTTTGAGTTTCCCAAATCCATTCACTCCTTCCCCAACCTTCCCTTTCAAAATGATCAGACTACCATAGATTTCTCAGTTTGGAAACCGGGAGCCAGCCTTGATAATCGCTTTCAAGCAACATCACCTGTTCCCTCCTCGCTCCCCATCAGTAAACTCTCTCAAAAATCTCTACCCAGTAGTCCCCACCTTCACTGCCACTGTTTCAGTGCCATCATCTCTACCTGAATTACTATAAAAGATCCCAAACAGCCCTCTTTTCCTATGCTTCCCCTCTAATTCAGTCTCCACAGAGGGATCTTTTTTTCAAAATTGAAATAAAGCCATATTTTTACATTCCACCCCACTGTACTCCTGAGTAATATTCTGATGGCTTCATACCTTTAAAGGTCTTGCATGATCTGACCCATGCTTGCTCTTCAACCTCAATCCAAATTCCCATTTACATCACTCACTGAGCACCACTACAATGGACTTTGTATTCCCTGAACATGTGAGCTCTTCCCCACCTCTGAGCCATCCCATATGCAATTCCCTCCTACTGGCATACTCTTCCTTCTGCTCTTTCAATGGCTGCTTCTTGTTCAACATCATCTCTTCTATGAACTCCAAGAGGGAAAGACCATGAATAGCCACCTTTCACTACCATAGTCCCAGAGTTTAACAATGCCTGATACTTAATAAATGTTCCATAAATTTTATTAAATGATAACAGTAAATATATCTTTGTAAGATAACAGAAAATATCTGTACAAAGAAAAACAGAACAAAAACAAGTACACAAACATCAATTTTAAGCATACATAAATGCTGTCAAGAAAAATAATTTAAAACGGAAGACATATAAAGAGAATTTTATATCTACCAGGGTTCTTCTAGTCAGCCAACTAGAAGTTCTTTCGTAATAGCTCGTCTACTCTTTAGCTATAACTCGAAGTAATCAGAGGTAGCTGCAGCTCCAACTACCCTCTAACTAGAATGAACAAAAGTTGGTTTAAAGTATTATTCTTCAGAAATTCACACAACAATCAGTTATTTCTCAAATACTATGTGTCAGGGCATTGAGCCAGAAACACAAAGATGAACAGTACATTGCCTGTTGTCTTTGAGAAGCTGAACTAGAAGAGCAACATTGACCCTGAGCATTTCAAATGAGGAGACACATAAATCTTAACTATTTTGTGATTTTTCTTGAATGAGTACCCAAGATCTAAATGCCACAGAGGGACAACCCATGGACTTCTGGACATAAAGAAAGAGCAAAGTTTGTCTAAAAAACATTTAAGTTGTTCTGGGAAGCTGTCACAATTTTTTTTTTTTTTCAATGCTTCCCAACCTTTCTGCCTCTTCTAACTCTAGTTAATCACACTTGGCCATAGCTAGGATGAAATGTGATAATAATCTTATCCCAAAAGTTCTTAGGGAGATGAGAATTCCAATCTTTTTGCCAGGACCAATGATTAGAAACCTTTTTCTCACTCTTTGCCTTTCTCTAGTCCACTGAGGCTATAATCTATGAGAAGATATGTTTAAAAGCTTGCTTAAGAGAATGCTACCAATCAACGTCACAAAAACACATCTCCTATAGGACCACTCAAATCCTGGAGTTAAATCAGCGTCTGAGAAACCTGAAATGAAAAGTGAACAAAGGAAATACTAGTAATAGATGGTACAAGTCCATACACTTACCCTACACAAATAATTAGGCTGGTAGCAAAGAAAACCCTAACAGGTTCTCAAGTTCCCAGGATAAATGAGTTGAAACTACATTGCTAAGCAGAACCCATGCTGCACTGTTACTCACTAAGCAAATATTTTTCAAAATGACCCAAGGACCAAGAAAGCAAAGTATCCATTCCCTATTTATAACATTTCAATTTGTAGGAGTATCTTTCCATTTTAGCCATGGCCCCATTGCCCGTCACAGTCACACCATAGGAAAATGCTTGCCAATGACTCCATGCCCTCCCTTTTCAATCCACACACAGGGTGCTCTTACTTCAGAACCAGTAGTTTTGTCTAAACCTCCAGACACCATCATGGGGCAGAACTGCTCATCAGTAGGAAACATAATGTTCAATTTTTGGGTAAAATTATTTCTTTTATATGAAACAAAATTCTGGTAAATTAAGGTGACCTGTTCCCTATCCACAACTTGGCAGAGAGCAGTGGGTATGAAGCCACACTGACCTAGATTTGAATCCTCTCTCCAGCAGTTGGCAATGGTATAATCATAAACTCTCAAATCTCATTCCTTTATCTGTAAAATGGGGCTGTTGCTGTTACCTTGGAGACCTGGAAGATTTACTGAAATCATTTGTAGAAGGTATTCAACACAGTGGCAATGGTAAGTGCTCCATAAGAAGAAGCTGGTAATATCAATATAAATAATCAATATTAACAGCCATTTTCTTATTCCTACCCTCTGGGCTCTCAGTGCTGAAGCCCCATTAAATCCACAGCGACTCTCATTTGATTCTAGGATTCCTGGTTTCACTTCTCTCCTCTCTCAAATCCATTAAGATCATGTCCTTCTCCCATAGTAGATAGATCTGGCGCAAATGACACCAAGCAACAGTTCTGGCAACAGAGGAGCAAATGGAAAATTATATAAAGAGTAGATAATGAGCCTTGCTATGACTTAGCTTACAAAAAAAAAAAAAAACTCTCCTGTTTTCTGTTTTTTTTTCTTCGTTTTCATTTATAATGAAATCTTCAGCATAATTTTCAAATATTCTAAAGAGAAGATGAATCTATATAGCAACCCCACGTATAATGTACCCTTATTGGCCCACACACTGCCTAAGATTCCCCCGAGCACAACCTCCCCACCACTGAAAACACCTGTCATCTCCAATGCCCAGTCACTGACATGAAGATCTTCCTGGTGGCCTTCAGCGCCCCTCAAGAACAGTGAGTTCACTAAAGCTCTGAATCAACAGCCTAAACAGCTGTGAGTGCCCCACTGTACAGACTGAAGTCCTGCCCATACGCATAGCTGCCAGGTTCCTCCCACATTATAACCTCTGCCCAAACTCCCTTACTCTTGGAATCAGGCTGGAAATGGGAGGTGGTAGGAAAGCCAGGTGGCAGCATACAAGCCAATTTAGGATTCCTGTTGATTTTGGCAAATACAAATACTGGAGCAAAGTCAGTGTTTATTCATGATCGCGCCCCTATTCTTAAAGAATCAAAGCTCAGCAGCTGCTACTGCAGCAGCAACAAAGTCTGGTCTCCACCTAATGCTACACAAAGATTCAACTTTGGAGACGCATTTTGGCTTCAGTTGTTGTTCTGTCCAATACACATATCTGCGTCTAATGGTTCAGATTGAGTCTGCTCCAAATGATCACTGGGCACACGGAGATACCCTGGGCTCCTTTTGTCACTTTAGAGAAGAAACTGAGTTTGCCAGGAAGTGCCGGTGAGCTGGCGTCGCCGGAATTTGCCAGGTCCGCCTTGGGGAAGAGGGCCATCAGAGTATTAGTGCTTACTGGAAAAGAGGCATAGTCGTTTAGGAAAAGTCACTCACTTCATTTCAACCTCTGAATAGTCTGATGATGCACTGGACCATTTCCCATCACCACCAACAACAGAAATGTGAATCAACTTTATCTACGCCAATTACAGTTTGTAAGCTTTACAAAGGGCTGGCTAAGCAAGCACAAAACCAGCTTGCAACTTGCCTATGGAGCCTCCGGAGGTTTTATTGCACATCTTCTTAGAAGGCACACAGTTGAAATGTGCTGTTTCCTCATTCTGATCTACCAGGTAGAAAGTACACAGGCGTTCACATCTGCTTGCTTCTATCTGGTAAGGACACACAGGGAGAAAGGAACTGTCTGCAAACTACCCTGGAAAATATGGCATTAACCGTGCTTATGATGTCCAGCATGATAAGCTTTGTTCACATCTAGCTATGCTAAAATGTGTAGCATAGGCAATTGGTGGATGGTGGATCTATGCCTATTTAGTCGTCTTTTTTTTTTTTTCTCTCAAGTTAGTATAAATTCCAGTACAAGGAAGTTTTTTCTTGCTGATTTAGTTTACTTGTATAGTTTATTTACATTGGAGGTTCATTTGTTTGTTCTAGACTGGACCTGAGGCAGTTTCAAAGATATGCCTTAAGAAACAATTATGATGGGAAATTTTATCCAACTCTATACATTTTGACTATAGGAATGACTCATGGGATATGTCAGGAACCCTTCATTTCAGTCCAGGTTTTGGGTCCCCATTCTCGACTTCCCATAAGTCACTTTCTCCATGGAATATAATGTATATTGTTCTGAGACTTGGAAGTGTTTTCATTCTCGGACTTTCAGAGTGATTTCAGGTAAGATTTTTACATCAGCCACATTTTGTGTATTACCCTGAAGAAAACAAATTCATCCATTGATCCCATAAGAGCAAGTAAAAACCAACCAGTATTGCTGATGGCCATGGACACTTTATATGCCATTTATGTATCATATACCATTGGTACAACATTTTATATATTATACAATTGAACGTTTGTGGCAAAATCCAAATCCCAATTCATCCCTAGGATAGAACCTTGCTCAGACAGGGTGCTCAATGCAGATGTTTGTTAGCATGAAGAATAAGGCACTTCCTCAACATAGACTGTTCTTTCCCTCAACCAACAAATACAGGGTGTTAAAACAGTAGAGTTATATGCTTCCTTCCAGCTTTCACTTTCTAAGATCATAGAGAAAAGGTATAAAGCTTTAGAAAGGAGACAGTCTTTTGGATATAATATCGGCTGTACTTAAAATTTCTACTTGAACTTGCCACCAAGTCTGGACATGATTCAGGACTCCAGTCCCCATCAGACCACCCATACCTGCCTAGTTAAATAGCCAAAATGCCAGAACAACAGGACATTGACTGTGATAAGTGAAAGTCAGGAAGCAGCACTAAACTAGGTATCTAGTGTCAATGACAGTGACACTTTCTAGGCAAACTGGACAGGCTATTACAGCAAATGACTGTCTATTTGGAATCTATAATGCATGCAAAGTAGCAGTTTCTAAAACCTCAGACCCACTCTCTTTATAAATTATGGCTCCGTTCTCTTCTGACTGCCCCATGGCCAGCAATCTCTCTGTGCAAAGGAAGCTCTCTGAGGGCCAGAGGCAATTAACTGTCCAGTGTCACACTGAACAAGCCCAACTAGGGCATTCCTTAACACTGGCACAAACCTATTGGTCTCACTGATTTTGTCTCCAGACTTTCGGCCTGGAACACAAAGCTTGTGTTTTAGTTTGTGTTTTACTTGCTAATATCACACAGGCATTTCAACTCAATACAAACAGAAGTGAGAGGGGCAGGAATACCTCCTTTCCAGAGGCTCTCGTGTAAGTCTCATTTATGTTCTGCAGCAAACCAACACCATCTCAACTTTCCCCCAGTGAGCCTTCTTGGTTCCTACATGTTGTTATCAAGCAATTTGGAGTTGTGAAATAGGCACTGTGGCACAGGAGTGAAGGAGAACATGAACTAAGTCAGGAGGCCCCAGGTTCCAGCCCCCAGTGCCACCATGTGCAAGCTGTGTGACCCAGGACAAACCAGTGGAGTTCCTGGAGCCTTAGTTTTCTCATCTGTAAAAAATGGAGACAATACCACCTACTTCACCGGCATGTTGCGAATAAATGATATACTACATATAAGCACTTAGAACACAGCAATATAATAATTTTATTTGAAACAGAATATAATAACAGTAATTGTGCTCTCTCCCCATATATACACATATGTGTGCTAGATATATATTATGTTGTGTAAATAAATAATGACATATAAGTACTTTAAAGCTTACAGTAAGCTGTCTTTCATGTAGTTAGCCTATCATGACCCAAAAAAGTGTCACAAAAATGATGGCAAAAGATTGTCTCACAAAAAAGGTTATACTTGATGAAGAGAAGTAACTGAAAGCCACAATCAACAGAGTGTCATTGAAATTTTCATTTTTTCAATCTGACTACAATACATGGACACATCACTAATCTCTCCACTTTCCCCAAAAGTGCTCAAGGTATCCTATTATGTTTTATGTAGACTCTAGTACTTGGTGCCTGTCATTTATATATAGATAGATAGATAGATAGATATGTATGTGTGTATATATATATATATATTCATTTATTCTATTGGAAAGCAGAAAGAATTCTTTCAGCCACTGGTTCCAATGCCTGCAACAGCCAGTGCTAGGCCAGGCCAAAGACAGGAAACTTCAACCCAATTTTGAGTCTCCCATGTAGGTAGCAAGAACCCAAGTACCTGGAGCCATCATCTGCTGCCTCCCAGTGTGTATGTTAGCGGGAAGCTGGAACCTGAAGCAGAGCCAGGACTCAAACCCAGGCACTCTGATGTGAGATATGGGATCCCAAACAGAGTCTTAACCAATGTGCCCAGCACCAAATCCCTTGCAGTGGCCAAGAAAGAGTGCCAGCAGGACAAATCCTGCTTCAAACAATCATCATTTCACCCAGTAACAACACCTGTTCTGAGGACTAGGGCATGCAGAGTGGGGATGGGAAAGACAAAAACGCTTCTTCCTCAGGCCGGTGGAGGGTGACAACGTAGTCCCCGATGATCCTTGCACATTGTCTCAGTCACCTTTCAGAATGATGGCTTCAATCTCATGGCATTTCTTTATATTTAAGGAAAGCCTTTTTACTAGGGTTAGCAGAAGAATAATGAATCCTGTATTGGTTATCACACTGACATTGCTTCTAAGCCTTATTATAAATTCCACTTAAAAAAAAAAACCAGCCAAATATATTCTCAGGTCTTCAGTTGCAAATCCAGTGCACAGTTTTGGGATACGCTGAATTTGATGATTTACAATAAGGAGCTGGGTCCTTTCTCAGATAAAGCAACCTACTCTTTGGTTACATTGAGGTTTTCCTTTAAGCACCCTTCTAACACTAAAAGGTAAAATATTGCACAATGACTAAAGATTTAATCTGAGAGTAGGGTCTATGAAGAGTAGAACAATCAGATGAGTTGGAGGCACCCAACAAACATGTCGTGGGTTAGAGCAGTGGGAACTCAAGATAGATTTAACTCCACTGATGCAAGGTTCTGTGTACCCAGGTGCATTTCTTTGTATGCCAAGACTGCCAATCTGGGTTCACTGTCCCAGAGAAACCTCACTATTGCTTACACCACCACACTTATTCCAAGGATACAAAATCTTGAAATTCCCATTACAATAAACGGGCAGAAAAGTCTCCCAAGGGAAAACTGGGATTTGCCTCATTATAAATGCTTACAGCAACAAACTTTTCTTTAGTCTCTCTCATCCCCTTAAAACACACACAAGGAACCAGAGTGTCTGTAGGATGAATTCCCAGGCCATGGCAACTGCACTGCCTTGGGATCTAAGCAGATCTTGGCTGGCCAGGCGTTCAGCCCTGTGGATAAAGAGACAGCAAGCCGGCCTTTCCCTTACACAGCCCTGCAATGAAAACAGGCTCTTGTTCTGTTTTTGCTTATTTTTTTAACTAGCAATCTCCACCTTCTCTGCAGAGCTAAAAAGCATGGGCTAGAACCCAAATTTTCTTCCACCAAACTGCCCCCCTCACTCCAACATTTAGAAATAAGAGAAAAGGATTTAGGGGAAATCGAGGTTAAGTTTTGGGTCAAGGGTGGTTTCAGGCTTTGGCCAGGTAAGTGATGGAGGACTAGGTACAGAGCACGGCTCCAGATGTGCATACAGCTGGGGTGGTTAAGCACCCATGTCCCCTTGCAGGATCACCTGCATGGTCACAGGTACATAAGGGATAGGGAAAACTGGAGAGAATTCATTTTTCTTTAGGCGGATCTCTTGTCCCCTCCCCCCACGGGAATGCCAGCGTGCTGGCTGGCTGGCAGCCCGCTCTTTAGAGGCGCCTGGGAGTGGGTCTACGGGTTCTTTTCTGGCGTGCAGACACTGGGACCCACCCGAGCCAAGAGGGAGAGTGGGGGGTGGAAGGCCGGAGGGAGGCGGTGGCGGCTCGCGCCCCGCTCAGGGTCTCTGGTGTCAGGCGCGCACCGGTGCCGCTGTGCCCGCTGCGGTAGCATCCCGACATGACACTGCAGTGCAACAAAGCGGGGCCGCGGCGAGCCTTAGCGCCCCGCACCGCAGCCGCGGCCCCACACCGCTCGTGGGGCGTCGGCCGAGCGACGTGAAGGTGAGGGGTGGGTGTGGGTGTAGGTGTTGGCAGTGGGAGGTAGGCCGAAGGAGGACGAAAGCCCTGAAATGCGCAGGAAGCCTGGCGCACACCTCCAGCGCAAGGAAAACAATTCGCCTTCATTCTCGGGTCACTACCGGGCTCTGAGACTCCCTCAAACGACCTACATAGAGCCCTCTGGCTGTGTTGCTCTCCCTTGCAAACCCCCAACCCAGCCGGCCCGACCCCACACCTCCCGTAGCCCCGGCCCAGGGACCCGCCCCGCTTGCTGGAGAGCACCTCCGGCGCGGCCGCCACCCCCGGTCCCCGCGAGCGCTCACCAGGAGAAAGGAGCCCGCGATCATCGTGGCTCTAGTTCGGCCGGCGACGCGGCTGCAGGGGGCGAGGGTGGTGCTGTTGCTCGCGGAGGTCCCCATGGCTGAGCCCGGGGCTTGCAGGGGCGCCCGGGGCGCGCGGCCCCACGGCAGCTGGAATCGGCGGCTGCTTCTGCCCAGCGCCGCATCCACCGCCGCCTCCCGGGCCGGGAGCCCATCTACCTCCAACACCCCATGTGCACTGCGGCAGCCGGGCAGCCGGGCAGAGGCGGGAGGCGGCGAGGTTGGCTCTGGGGGCGCTCAGCACCTGCCCAGCGGCGTGGCTGCCCGGGCGGGGAGAAGCAGCCGCGGATGCAGCCCGCGCCTCCCCGTGCTCTCCTCCGACAGCGGCAGCGGAGAAGCAGGGAGGAGGGTTGCGCGCGAGAGAGCAAAGGAACAACTTCCCATAGCGAAGCTTCCAGCCACTGCCAACCACCCTCCTCCTCTGCCCAGACCGGCCGGCGAGGGACTGAGTCGAGTGGCCGCCGGGCGCGGGGACACACGTGGTGGCGCCGAAGGGGCGGGGGACCGGCTCTTTGTGATGTCACCCGGGAGGAGGCCGGGCTCTTTGTGCGGTCGGAAAAGGGCAGGCGTTCCAGGTACGGCGAGGAGACAGA
Organism: Oryctolagus cuniculus; assembly: GCF_964237555.1. Classification (NCBI taxonomy): domain Eukaryota; kingdom Metazoa; phylum Chordata; class Mammalia; order Lagomorpha; family Leporidae; genus Oryctolagus; species Oryctolagus cuniculus. The sequence continues at coordinate 122,860,800 of NC_091436.1, read as the reverse complement.
GGGCGCCCCTTGGCGTTCACAGAAGGAATTACACTTGCTTGTCCATTAAGGAAAGCGTGGCCAAGTCACACGCACCCTGACCTAACCTTACTTCTTTTCGGTAAGATAATTCTAGGCAAATTACTTCTGTGGCAGACGTCCTCTTGTTGTTTTTGACGCAATGATTTTGTAACAGCAATGACCGCAGAGCATTTACACCAACTGCATGATGAACACAGACCTGTGCGCTGGTTCTGAAGCTTTGCTGCACCTTGAAACTCTCCGAGAGTTTAGTACACACATATACTGACTTTTGGGTCCCATCTCCAGACATTCTGATTTAATTGGAAAAGGAATTTTCCCGGAAAGTTTTTTTTTTTAAGTTCTCCAGTTCATTTTAATATGAGGTAACATTGGAGACCTTCTGAGCAGTAGAGATTTCAAGACCAAGGATTCCAAACCCAGGGTCTCTGGGCTTGGGTTTGTGGATAGTCTCCAGAGGCCTTGGAACTCCTTGAAATGTTTGGCTGGATGAATTTTCCTAATTAGGGATCCAGAGGTTTAAATCAGGTTATTACAGGCACAAGAGACATCCTCCACCCCCGCCAAATATTACTGATAACAATTGTTTTGAGTTGAGTTCAAATGCTTTGGTAGTATATGGGTGTATGGAAGGGAGGTAGCTCTGCCTCAGAACTAAGATCACCAGGAGGTTTCTCTTGGATGCTTGGTATCTCTCACACCTGAATGTGAACGAGGACTTGCTCTTTCTTTGTTTCACCTGGGAGGGCAGAGTCTCCTCCCTGTGACTGTCTAGCACCTGGGTACTGATGGCACAGGGCACACTGCGCTGAAGTTGCCTTGCCAGCCATCTGGTCCACACCACACAATGGTGAGTCCTGAGTGCTGGACTTATTCTAGCATTCCTTGGCTCTTTCTACTCCAAAACAGACACACTTTCTCAATTATCTGCTTCAAGACCCAACACCCAGTGTTCTCATAGGTAATGTGCAATGGCAGGAATGCCAACTATTTGTTTTCTTAATAGTTACCATGTTGTCCTTTGGTTCTTTGCTCTGTACACACCTTGGAAGAAGCTAAAAATTTATATAAGAATGCATTCTTATCTATTCTTTCAAACAGCTGTCATAAAAAGATTGTCCATATGTATTGGAAAGAAAACACCATCCTACGTAACCTCTGGAAAAATTCAAAGAAGTTCTAGGATATATTCCTACTAAATACAGAGTTTTAGGGATAGAATGATGCTTTTACTTAAAACTCTCTAGATATGAGTATTTCCAGAAGTTTGAAGTGTGAGGGATATATGCTGTGTCTCTATGCACAGTAATTTCATTGCTTCAGAAATTCAAATGACTGATCAATACTGTAATAAGTCTTTTTTAAGGAAGTTACATAGGTGTTAAATGGGAAGGGAGACTATGTGAAGAAGTTTTTAGTCCATTTAGTGCCTTACATCCATCTAAACTTGTATTTCTCAAGGTAATATCTGATTTGTTTGCTTTATAGAATTGGGTGAGCCTAGAGACTGGGTTACTAGCAGGTGTGAAGAGTTCTTTCTCAACTATTTATCTTCCTAAAGCCTAAAAAAAATTGAACTTGTCTTTACATCACTTTCAATTTTCATCGGTTCCTGGTATGGCATTATCATGTCAAGTAGAAATTTCATATACTTTTGTATATACATTTTGAAAGATGAAAAATTCACTCAGTAGTGTTTATTACACACATTTAAATAAATATCACTCTTTGTAGGTAGATTATGGATAATTTAAATCTGGGTGGGGTAAGAAATTTTATTGTTTTGAATTAAAATATATAAATGCCTTCCATTTTACTTTGTAAAAATGTTTCAACCATTTATAAACTCACTGTCACATTTACAATGTGTTCACTTAGACCTGTTTATTTTCTGGAAAAGGATAAAAATTCATGATGCATAAAGAAGTTGATTCCCAAGGTCCAAGCAAATAGAAGATAAGTGTTGATAAATTACAGTTATAGCTAAAATCAAAAGGTCCTAAAATCAAACAAGACCTAAATGGGTAAATGCAGTCTCATCCTTGTAATGAAATTGTGTTGTCTCCAACCTCCATCCTAAATTTAGACTTTTTAAAATTTCTATCTAAACTATACAATTATCATAGATTTTCAGCTTCAAAAATCACTATGTTCCTAAAGTTGTATTTATGAAATGCATGAAGTTTGTATTCCTTAAATAGAAGGTTTCTGAAAAAAAAAAAAACTGCTAATTTTTCATCTTCCTTAATACATTTAAAATAAATCCATGCTTTTGTTTTTCATTTTTTAAATATTTCCTCCATCTTTGTAATAAAAATGGTTGATATATTATAATTTCATTTTTTTTTTTTTGACAGGCAGAGTGGACAGTGAGAGAGAGAGACAGAGAGAAAGGTCTTCCTTTGCCGTTGGTTCACCCTCCAATGGCCGCCGCAGCCGGCGCGCTGCGGCTGGCGCACCGCGCTGATCCGATGGCAGGAGCCAGGAGCCAGGTGCTTTTCCTGGTCTCCCATGGGGTGCAGGGCCCAAGCACCTGGGCCATCCTCCACTGCACTCCCTGGCCACAGCAGAGAGCTGGCCTGGAAGAGGGGCAACCGGGACAGAATCCGGCGCCCCGACCGGGACTAGAACCCGGTGTGCCGGCGCCGCTAGGCGGAGGATTAGCCTAGTGAGCCGCGGCGCCGGCCGATATATTATAATTTCATTTTGATTTTTACCTTCATTATTTATTTATCTTGCACACTTTGGAAGTTCTATTAAATTTGATTGGGGATGGGGAAGCATTGTGGCACAGTGTGTTAAGCCGATGCTGCAACACCAGCATCGCATATGAGCCGCAGCTTGAGTCTGGCTGCTCCACTTCCAATCCAGTTCCCCATTAACGTGCCTGGGAAAGTAGCAGAGGATGGCCTGTGTACTTGGACCCCTGCTACCCATGTGGGAGACCCTGATGGAGTTCTAGACTCCTGCCTTCTGCTTGGCCAGCCCCAGCCATTGTGGCAATTTGGGGAGTGAAGCAGCAAGTGGAAGACTGCGTTTTCTCTCTCTCCCTCTCTCTCCCTCTCTCCCTCTCTCTCCCTCTCTCTCCCTTATCTCTGCTACTCTGCCTTTCAAATAAATAAAATAAATCTTTTAAAATTAACAAATTTTTAAAAATGTAGGTACACATTCCAAGATGCCCATTGGATGGCTGAAACCACCAATGTTCCTGAGTGCTATATATACTATGTTTTTTCCTAAACATACAAAAAATTTAATTTATAAATTAGGCACAGTAAGAGACTGACAATACTAATCATAAGATATAATATTTATAACAACATACTTAGCAAAAGTTATTCTCTCTCAAAATATTATATTATGTTCACTCTTCTTGTGCCATGATACAATGCCTATGTGATGTGATGAAATAAAGTGAATGACAGATACATTGTGTTGTGGCATTAGGCTACTGTTGACCTTGTGATCATACATCCAAAGGAAGATTATCAAGTTTAGATGATGCTTTTTAAACCACATGTTAATGAAACTATAAGGGTGTGTGTGTGTGCTATTTTAGCCTCCTCTTTTCACAATGAAAATACATTTGACCACGTTCTAAGAAGTAACTGCCGTAGGGCCAACATCCTTAGCTAATCTATGAAGGAATGGCAGGAATCTGAGAGTAATGGATATGAATAAGCAAAAGGTAGACTGAACCAAGCTCAATGGGAGTGAGAACATGACACATGTAAGCAAGAGAAAGACTGTTCATTTCCTATTATATATCAGGCTCTCGTGGGTATTATTGTAGATACAATAAGAAGAAACCAATCTTGGCTGTGAAGAGTTCACAATTTCCTCTACTATAGAGAAAGACAAAAGGATGACAAAAATGGTGACCCTCTAATATGGGTATGGGTGGTAGAGATTGCCATTGTCCCTCATGGTAAATACTCACTTATTTTCCGTTGATCTTGTGACTGCCAATAATAAAAGACTACACTGCCAGCTATAGACTTGTAATTTCTGGCCAGGTAGGATTGTCTGTTATATATACCTATGGGAAGACTTCCCATTGACTAGGACTTAGTTATTAATCATCCCTCTCATTCAGGGTACCAACAAGACCTGCTATTGGTATCTCAATCCTAATTTAAGTCTCTCTATACCAGTTGTGTCTCCAGATCCCCACCTGTATCCATCTTGCTGTAGTCTTAGGTCTTTTGCTCAGTTGGTTACACAAACTTCATGCTTGGTGTCCCTGCCTTCAGTTTTGCCTGAACCTCTCACCTCTTAGTCCTGCAATAAATCTCTTCTTCATCTGCTAAGGAAAATGAGCCTTTTAGAATTCAAATCTGATCATGTCCTTCCTTCACCAAAACCCAGCAAAGCTCCCTGTTCTTCTCAACTTGAAGTCAAAGCTCTAATAAAACAATTGATATCCTGTTTACTGCTTATGATTCAACCCTCCCCATGGGTACAAGATTGCACGAATGTAGCACACAGAGCCTTCACTTCCAGTTACCCCTACAATCCTGATCCCAGATTCTACACAGTAATCCCATTAAATCACTGTGTTGCTTGACTACCTTATCCCTGTCAAGATTTCCAAGCCTTTGTTTTCCTTTCATTTCCTTTTCTCTGATTGTTGAATTCCTATGAATCCACCCTGGAAGACTAAACTCAGTGTGACTTCAGCTGAGAAGCCTTCCTGATTTCCTCTCTTCCTTCCTCTAGTTCCGTCCACATGATTTAGTTATAACGTATGACACTGCACTATATTTAGTGTACCTGTGTGTGTCTCCTTGGCCAAACTTTGAGGGTAAAGTCTGTGTCTTAATCATCTTCAAATCCCCACAGTCAAGATCTGAGATATTTATTTAACTCAATAAATATCTGCTGAGAGACAGACTTGAAAAGTCTGACAAGTGATAGAATAGTTAACAAATCTGATGTTGTCTTTTCTTTTCCCAAGCCTTAATTCAAACATCCTGGATTGTGTTATACAAACAATAACAGTTTAATCTTATGTATTACTTGCAGCTCTGTTTCATTAAAAGAATTCATTTAAGGGGCCAGTGCTGTGGTGCAGTAAGTTAATCCTCTGCCTACGGTGCCGGCATCCTATATGGGCACTGGTTCGAGTCTCGGCTGCTCCTTTTTTGATCCATCTCTCTGCTGTAGCCTGGGAAAGCAGTAGAAGATGGCCAAAGTTATTGAGCCCCTGTACCCATGTGGGAGACCCGGAAGAAGCTCCTGGCTCTTGGCTTCGGATTGGCTCAGCTTCGGCCATTGCGTCCATTTGTGAACCAGTGGATGGAAGACCTCTCTTTGTCTCTCCCTTTCACTGTCTGTAACTCTAACTCTCAAATAAATAAATAAATAAAATATTTAAAAACAAAAAAATTCATTTAAGAACCTGGTGCTCTTTGACCTAAGAAGTAATATCAGCCATTTAACAACAGATTGCAAGATCAAGTGCATGGCATTAGTTTGGTCATGTTCCCAGGGAGACATGCTACAATGACAGCACTCTTGGATAAGATCAAATGGGAGTAGAATTGCAAAGCAGGCACCATTCCAAAGGCTTCCTTCTTGAATAAAAAAGAATGATGGTTTGAAAAATAAGGTGACCAATCCCTTGAAGGTATGACACCTATGTCTCACTTCCAACAATGAGGTGATTACATTATTTTCCTTCTCTGAAGAAAGAACCTGCAAATGTTACAGCATATGAAAAAGGGACAGGTTGAACTGCCCATCACCTTAGAAGCTGGCAGCTGTGTTTAGGAGCTGGCACCTGCAATGTTTCCATTTTGCCATAAGCCTCTCTCACAGCCCTAAATCACTTCTCACTTAAAGGGAGAGGTGGTGAAAAAACAGACTTCATTCTCCACGTCTCCCTCCCCTTGCTAAAAGTCAGAAGATGTGATTGTTTAATCAGAAGACAATGAGTTTGGCAAGTCCCCAGATACTAAATCAAATCTCCATTATACTACTTACTAACTGGTTAGCTTTGAGCAAGTATTTTAATCTATTTGTGTTTCTTCACTTATAGTTCAGAACTGTTTGGTAGGGGTTATATGAGAAATAAATTAGACAAAATCTATAAAGTTCTAAACACAGGGCTTGTCCCTTAGTATGTCTCAATAAATCAACTACTTTTCTGGAATTCTTTTTTCAGAGAATAGTCTTACATAAACTACTCCAATTATAGAAGACACATTGAATTTTCAAGTTTGAAATTTCTTCAGATGTATTAGAAGTTAGAGAAATTTGCTAACTTGGATATGATGCGGTGTGGTGTCAAGAAAAGTTTAATAGCCCAGAAACCTGGTTTCTGGTCTTGGCTCTGGCATTAACCAGCTGTACGACTTTGGACAAGTTAGTGCACTTAATATTTGTCTCTTTCTTAAGCTCATTATCATTATGCAAAATGATAAATACATGCTAAGTGATCTTTTTATATCCAAAATTCTAGGATACTAATTGGCTTATATGGTATGTTTTCTCCTGGTTATGAGGCATATAAGTTGTTTGAAGTAGGAAGGGAGAGAAGATTGAAGGAAGAATTATTGGGGAAAAAGGAGTTCCAAGCAAACGCCAAGAAGTGTCTAAGGATCATGGAATGAAATGAGCTTCTGTTTAGGAGTTGCTTGTCTAGTTGGGGACTTATCAAGTCATTGGATTCTTCATCCTCTGACTTGCTCTCTATATCTGATTTTCTCTTACCTGCTCAATTACTGGGTATTTACTGGGGATTTTCTTTGGGTGCTGTGCAAGAGGCAGGGTTGCAGGAATAATTTTAAACAAGCTGTGCCTTCCAAGATGAGATGAACATGCATGAAAGCATACAGCACAGGCTGGAATTTGGTACTAAGATATAGTGACCAAGCTATTTAAGCATAGGAGAAAGAAAAAGATTGTTGAGGCTAGAGTGCTTGGGGAAGTTTGCATGTGCTATTCCCTGTATTTGAGGAAAGTTTGTATTGGAAGAATATGGTTAGGCTTCTGAGCTATGAAAGCCAAACAAGCAATGGCACAGAAACAAGGGAAACATCCCCTTGCCATTTGAAGCTCTAGTCAGAGATCTCCTTCTGACCTAACACTCTGTTCTTTTTTCTTTCCTTCAGGCCTGCTGAGCTTGGCCTGAATGCTTACCATGGTTTCTGCTCTATCTACTTCTCCCTGCTTTCATAGCCCATCATCTCTTCTCCCCTTATCACAACACTTGCTCCAGGCTCATCCTATGAGTGTTCACCCATTCCCATCTTACAAGGACCATCCAGTTTGCCATGGCCCTTCCTTTGTATTGTCAGATTGGTGGACAAGTCCTGTCCACACTCAAAGAGTTCCTTGCCATTTAACCTCAACTTGGTCCTCAGTACTCAGCGACATCACGCATCTTCAACATTCTGTTTTTCTCAACTCCTCTATCTATCTGCATCTTTGCTTTTTCAATCTCATTAGATATTCTGGAGGATCATGATTATGGATTATAAGCTTCTTCTACTTCCTTTCTCACAAGTCTAAATCATTCCCTATCTTCCCTCTCCTTTTCTTTTTTTTTACTTCCACATCACTGATCAAAACACCGTCCTTCTTGCCAAAGCTAATGCTTACTTTTAGGATCTTGAGTTCACGGTTCCTGCCTCCTCTTTTTCTCTTGCCTCTTAAAAATCTCTTTTTTCATTTTCCTGTATATATGATGTTTGAGTCCTTTCATCCTTAGATATTTAAATAAACATATGTATAAGCAACTAAAAGAAACCCATACATTTGGTCCTGCTACTTCAAGTTATTGCTTGATCTTTTCTCTTGTTATCAAAGCTTTTTTTTAAAAATCCTTCTTCTGTATCTACTTTCTTATCTGTCTTTTGTTTGATTTTTCCTCTCCATCAATCACAATGTCCATTTGTTCCCAGCACATCTCTCCACAGATCCTTTAGCATATGCACAGTTGAATCTACCTTCTTTTTCAGAGATTCATTGGCTTCCATGCCACATTATTACCTTAAAATGTCTAACTTTCTGATTTCTCTTTGTTTCAACCTTTTTGCTTCAGTTTCTTAATATGTAAATATGCAGATATTCTGTGATGTCTTTCTTTAGTTCTTTTCCTTTTCTCTCCATGTTTTCTCCTTTGTAATTGTAATTATTATTATAGTTTCAGCACTGTTTATATTCTGTTAATGCTCAGCTCCTCAACTCTGGCTCTTTCACTCAAGATCCACTTTATTTTTTTTTCTTTGAAATTTTATTTATTGTTTTATTTTAAAGACATAGATATCAAGAATAGACTAGAGAGCTTCCATCTGCTGGTTAACTACCCCAAATGCCTACAACAACCAGGGCTGAGCCAGCTAGAAACCAGGAGGCTGGAACTCTATCTGGGTCCCCACGTAGGTGATAGGGACCCAACGACTCGACCCATCATCCGTTGTCTCCAATGCATATTAGCTGGAAGCTTGAACTGGGAGTGGAGCCAGGACCCAAATCTAAGCATTCCAATATGGGATGTGGCCATCCAAAGCAGTGTCTTCATCAGTGTGCCAAACACCTAATCCTTGAGATCCATTTTTATTTTCAGCAGTTACCATGGTGCCTCTTCCTCAATGTAGAATTGGTTCTCAAATTCAACATTTCTGAAGTCATTCTCCACTTCCTAAATAAGCCAACAGCTCTTTTTGTTGTCGCTATTTTGTTGTTGTTTGTTCATTTTTAGTGGCATTGCATTTCCTCCTAATCTACTGGCCTAGTTCCTGGAACCATCGCTGACCCTTCCCACTCTTTTTCTTTTCCCCCCACACAGGCCTCCTACCTGTATTGTGCTGATAATATCAGTATTTTAACAAGGGCTCTAGTTTCCATTGCTTTGTACCAATAATCTAGTTGAACTTTTTAACATCTTTGCTTAGCTGAATGCATTAGCTTCAAAACTTGGCTACTTCTTTCTCCTCTCTAACAACCTTAACATCATGGTGAAATTAATGTTCCTACATCACAGCTTTGATTATTTCTCATACCTGCTGAAGAACCCTTGGTAGCACTCCATTAATTGAAAACTCAATTTGGTACTCAAGGAAAGGGAATTCAAAGAATTTATGGAAAACGTGTATTACAAAAAAATTATGCCTGGATTTCAAAAAGATTTTATACCAAAATAAGCTTACTTTATAATTTCATTCACCTATCACTCTCAGTTACAAAGAACATTAACTTCCCAGTGTTTCCAGAGCACCAATCTTTGGATTTCCCTACTAGGTAATTTTGTCTATTCCATTTTTTCTTCATGAAATCTCTACCAGTTGAAATCATTGATCAAGACACATCTTATTATTCCATCTCGCTTATTTAATTCCATTCAGCTCAGCAAACATCTACTGAAGACTTACTAGGCTGTATGAACCTACTATGGTGAATAAAGGTGACTTTGGCCTTTGGACCCTAGCAATATTGGGAAGATATCCATGTATCATATTTTTTACATTTTGTAATGAATGTCGGACACATATTACACAATACACACTCATTAAATGACTGAATAATTAAGTGCCATATGAGGTGCAAACAATGCAATTCAAGTGTACATGAAGTAAAGATTCATTTAATCTGGAAGCCCACCTGGGAAAGCCTAAAGAAGGAGTTAGAGTTTTAGCAGAGAGACCCGGCAGTGTAGTGGTTAGGATCATGAGCTCAACACAAGGTTAGGTTAGACGCCATTGTTCTGCAAGTCATTCACCTGCTAATAACCTTCTCTCTCCTGAAGATTCCCACTTTGTTTCTGGTGTCTATTCCCTTTACAGAGTCCTTTTTTACATCTTTCCTTTTCCCACATCTCAAGATTTCCCCAAACTTTTCTAGGGTCTTTCCCAAGAAAATTTCAAGTTATTTTGCATAGGATGAAAATGTTCATATCCTACTGAAGAGAGATTTTTCTTTGCTTTGCAGATCCTTCCTGCTTCTGCCTTTTTTCTCAGATGCTAAGATGTCATATTTTGGGGTCTATTTCCCAAACCCCATCAACAGTTACTACATTTTTGAATGATACATATTTCATGCTGCTTTTTGTCTTTCTGATGGAAGATGGTACACATTGATGAACACAATATTCACCAGAATGCATAAAAGTAAAGAAAATTAAATAACTTTAAAAGGACTTTTATTGTTGTTTGTACCATATATACTTTTTTTTTTTTTTTCACAGATAGCGATAGACAGTGAGAGAGAGACAGAGAGAAAGGTCTTCCTTCCGTTGGTTCACCCCCAAAATGGCCGCTATGGTCGGTGCTTCGCTGATCCGAAGCCAGGATCCAGGTACTTCCTCCTGGTCTCCCACACGGGTGCAGGGGCCAAAGCACTTGGGTCATCCTCCACTGCCTTCCCGGGCCACAGCAGAGAGCTGGACTGGAAGAGGAGCAACCAGGACTAGAACCCAGTGCCCATATGGATGCCGGTGCTGCAGGTGGAGGATTAGCCAAGTGAGCCACGGCGCCAGCCCCTGTACCATATATACTTTTGAAGTAATTAAAGTTGACGACTGCAATAAGGTTTTTGGGATATCCTGCACATACTATTATGTCTTAAGCTGAATAACAAGTAGCCTGCACCTGAAGTCACTTTCTGAGTAACACAAACACTAAAGCTCATTTGGAAATAATCAGCTCACTGGAATATCTAAAATATTTAAAAGCTTTAGATTTAGCCAACATTGTGGTTGTCACTTTGCAAAGTTGTCAACCATCTCTCTTCACAACATTAAACTTAATACTGAATAAGGAATTCATAATGAGCAGCACAATGGAAATGTGTGTCTTAAAGATGCCTTTTTGTCAGACTGGTTTCTGAACAGTGTTGCTTGAAAACTGGTCCTATGCACATTGCTACCCCACAAATAAGCTAAACACTGCCTTTAATGTAGAGCTGTTTACTAATCTAAAAAGGGTTACAATTGAACTTATTAGTTGCTAAATTGGTATTTTATGAATTTATTCCTTAGAAGTAATTGTGAAAATTAATTTTCAGACATTAAATTACTATTTCCCTAGTAAAATAATTATATATTTTCTCTCACTTCCTTTTCAAATTCTCCTATCTGGTGAGCTGAGTGAAGAACAGGAGGGGAAAAAACCAGGGACAGAGGGACAGGGATGGAGTATTATCTCACGGAGCCTGAGAAGGGTGTAAGTTGGAATTTCACGGGTCAGAAACTTCCACTTTGAGTGATTATAGCAAACATTTTCACAAGTATCTCCTGTTAGTCCTGCGGGATAGAGATCCCTAATCACATTTTATAGATGAAGAAACACATTTTCAGAGATTCAAGCAATTGGCCCTAATCACATAACTAAGTGATGAAGCTAGATTCCTACCTAGGCATTTGGGATGAAACCAGTTGATGGCAGAAACAAAGAAACAGTTTGAGAAATACAACTTTATCGAGCTGAGACCACAGGAAAATCTCAAATCCATCTCTCCCTCGCCAGCAGATCCTTGCTGAAAATACCTTCTAATTTTGTTATGTGCACTATTGAAAGATTGTTTTGCTTTCCTTTACATTTTTTACTATGCATTCATTTCAAATATTGATTAAACACTTGCTATGTGCTAGACATTGTGCTAAATACTGAGCACATGATAATAAAACAGACAGTAAACCCCACCCCCATTGAACTTATTATAAGACAGATAATGATATTGTTGTAGATTGAATTGGTCCCTTTAAAATTCATATGTTGAAATGCTAACTCCCCTGGGGCTGGCTTTGTGGCATAGTAGGGTAAGCCTCCACCAGCGGTGCCGGCATCCCATATGGGCACCTGTTTGTGTCCCAGCTGCTCCTCTTCTGATCCAGGTCTCTGCTTATGGCCTGGGAAAGCAGTGGAAGAGGACCCAGGTGCTTGGGCCCCTGCACCTATGTGGGAGACCCAGAAAAAGCTCCTGGCTCCTGACTTCGGATCAGCCCAGCTCTAGCTGTTGCAGCTGTTTTGGGAGTGAACCACAGGTGGAAGACCTCTCTGTCTCTCCCTCTCTCTGTCTGTAATTTCACCTCTCAAATAAATAAATAAAAATCTTTAAAAATAAAAAAAGGCATCTCAAAATGTAACTGTGTTTGGGGATACAGTTTTTATTAATGTAAAATGAAGTTACTAGAGGAAAGCTAATTTGATATGACTGGTATCATAAAATTCTATTTTATACTTATTTGAACTTTCTAAATAAGTTTGGAATGCAAAATAGCACTTTAAAAAATCAGAAAAAAGGTAAAGGAAGGAACAGATAAATGGAAGGAAGGAGTAAAGGAAAAAAGGTAAGAGAAAAACATTCACAACAGGTTAGGCAATTTGTAGATACATTCTGTTAGTTAATCAGTGCATTTGTGAAGTGTCTTTTTTAGATATATCTGCATTTACACAAAAAGCAAAACTCAGGTATGAAGAAATGTAATTATATACCCAAAATTAAAGAATTAAGACTTGAATCCAGGGAGAAACAGGGCAAGATAGTTGAATGGGAATCTCCAGCAATCTGAGAAACATCAATTGGAACAACTATCCACACTCAAAAAAAGAAAGAAAGAAAGAAAGAAAGAAAGAAAGAAAGAAAGAAAAAAAGAAAGAAAGAACCTTCAGAAGGGCTAAGGAAACTAGGTGAGAGATCACAGTACCTGGTTGTTGTATAATAAGAAGCAAAGATAGAATTGAGAGGGCAGGAAGGACAGTTTTACATGAACCATGTCACCGTTCACCCAGTTGAGTTTTCACAGCATGGGGAAAGATAATATGCTCTCCAGAGGAAAAGAGGGAAATGAGCATGGGAGTTTTCCTTGGATCCCAGTACTGGGCCCACCACAGTAAAAGCCAGCACCATCCCCATGGCCACATGGCCCACACCAGTATCCATGGACTGTGTCTTTAGACCCACACAAGTGCCAAGAATGACCACACAGAGTCAGGCTTCATGCTCATACAGTGGACTCACTCTCTGACCCTCACCAACACTGGACCAAATTCAATGGCCCCTAGCTTTCACCTGCCCTCCCTGACAGACAATCCTCAACATCCCTGGGTTTTTGGTTCACCAATCAAACCTGCCCCAGGCTTCTGGCAGCACTGTGTTGGTTACAGTGGATTCCAGGCTTTTGGCACATCCTAGCACATGCCTGCCCCAGCAGGCCCAACTTCTAGAAGTATCACACTAACCACAGATGCCTTGAGCATCTGGTGTGTCCCAGAACTGCATCTGATGCAGGGGTTTTCTAGACAAAGCTAGTAGGGGAAAACTAGGAGAAGTACCTACTCCTTCAAATGTGCAGACACCGATGAATGAGCACAAGAATGAACAATCAGGGGTCAGAATCAAGCATTGTGGTGCAGCTGGGTAAGCGTCCACCTGCGATGCCAGCATCCCATATGAACACTGGTCCCAGCCACTGCTGCTCCATTTCTGATCTGGCTTCCAGCTAATGTGCCTGGGAAGACAACTGAAGATGGCCCAAGTACCTGGGCTCCTGCCACCCATGTAGAACTAGGATAGAGTTCTGGCCTGGCTTTGGCTTGTCCCAACCCCAGCTGTTACAGCCATTTTGGGAGTGAACCAAGAGCTGGAAGATCTCTCTCTGTGTCTCTCCTTCACTCTCCATAACTCCACCTTTCAAATAAAACAAATTAAATCTTTTACAAAAAAGAACAACCAGGGAAACATGACATCACCAAATTCACAACATAAGATGCCAGTCCCTGACCCTAAAAAAATGATGATGTATAAACTGCCTGGAAAAGAACATAAAATAATTTTTTAAGGAAGCTTATCAAACTTCAAGAAAATACAAAAAATAATTCAAGGAAATGAGGAAATGAATATGATTAGAATGAGAAATTTAATAGATTGCAATACTATATGAATAAAAATTTCAGAAATCCTGGAGCTGAAAAATACCATGAATATAATGAAAAAAAATGCAATACAGAACATCAACTGTGGAGCTGATTTAGCAGAAAAAAGAATCTGTGAGCTCAGTGGTAGGCTTTTTAAAATTTACAAGTAGAGGAAAAATGTATGAAAAGGGAAGAAAAAGATTAAGATTAATGAGACAGCATAAAAAGAGCAAATATATGAGTCACTGGAGTTCAAGAGCGAGAAGAGGAAAATAAAGGTATAGAAATATCTTTAAAAATCAACATGGATAATGGTATAAAAGTGTAGTTTTTTTCATAGTCAAAGTTAAGTTATTAGTTGTCTAAAGTAACAAGTTATAACATGTTTTTGTAAACCTCCTGGATATCACAAAGCAAAAACCTGTACAAATACACACATACACACACACAAAAGCAAAGAATCCAAACACACAACTGAGGAAATCATGTAGCCACAAAGGAAGACAGCAAGACAAGAATAAAGGATCTACAAAATAACTAGAAAACAATTAACTATCAATAATAACCTTTAATTCAAATTATAGAATTCTCCAATCAAAACTCATAGAGTGGCTGAATGGATAAACAACAAGACTCAAGGGACAGGTGTTTGTACAGTGGTAAAGACGTCAGTTGGAATGCTCAAAGTGCCTGGATTCAAGCCCAGTTTACTGTTAATGCACACCCTTGGAGGCAGCAGGTGATGGCTCAACTAGCTGCATACCTGCTACTCATATGGAAGACCCGGATTGAGTTCTTGGTTCCTGGGCACGTGGGAGTGAATCACCAGATGGAAGTATTCTCTCTCTCTCTCTCTCTCTCTCTCTCTCTGAATCTTTCTCTATCTTCCTCCGACAAGAATAATTAATTATTTTCAAAAAACCCAACTGTAAACTAGATTTACAGTGAAGGGAAGGGAAAATATATCCCAAGCAAAGGAAAAAAGAAAGCGGAAGAAGCTATATTTACAGATAAAAATAAACTTTGAGGCAAAAAAATGTAAAACAAGAAAAAAAAAGATTATTATATAATAATAAAGGAGCCAATTCAGCAAGAGGATATAACCATTATAAATATATATATATGCACCAAACATTGGAGCATGTAAACATATAAGCATATATAGATCTGAAGGGAGATAAAGGCTGCAGTACAGTAATAGTAGGGAACTTCAATAGTTTCCTCTTAGCAATGGACAAAACAACAGTAAGGACATATCAAAATTAAGCTAGGGACAGGTGTTGTGGCACAGTGGGTTAACCTGCTTCTCGGGACACCTACATCCTACACTGGAAAGCCAGTTTAAGTCCCAGCCCCTCTGCTTCTGATCAAGCTCCCTGCTAATGCATACCCTTGGAGCCAGCAGATAATGGCTTAAGTACCTGGGTTCCCGGCACTCACATGGGAGTCCTGAATGCATTTTTGAAGCTCCTGACTTGGCATGGCTTGTCTGTGTCTGTTGTGGGAATTTGGGGAGTTAACCAGTGGATGAAAGATCTCTCTCTCTCTCTCTCTTCCGAATAAAGAAATAAGCACTTTTAAAAACATTCTACACTCTGGGTCAAATGGATTTAACAGGCATAAAGAAAACATTCCATCCACCAGTTGTAGAAAACACATCCTTCTCAACCACACATGATAGATTATACATTACTCCACAAAATAAGTCTTTAATAAGTTAAGAGGGGCCGGGGCTGTGGCATGGCAGGTAAAGCCAATGCCTACAGTGCCGGCATCCGATGTGGGCTCTAGTTTGAGTCCTGGCTACTTCACTTCTGATCCAGCTCTCTGCTATGGCCTGGGAAAGCAGCAGAAGAAGGCCCAAGTTTTTGGGCCCCTGTACCCGCACAGGAGACCTGGAAGAAGCTCCTGGCTTTGGATCCGCCCAGCTCTGACCATTAAGGCCATGGCCATTTAGGGAGTGAAACAGTGGATGGAAGATCTCTCTCTCTCTCTCTCTCTGCCTCTGCCTCTCTGTAACTCTGCCTTTTGAATAAATAAATAAATATTTACAAAAAAAAGTTAAGAAGATCAAAATCATATCATTAAAAACTAGAAGTCAGTAATATGAAGAACTTTGGAAAATCACTCATGGAAATTAAACAACATGCTTCTGAACAACCAATGACTCAATGAAGAAATTAAAAAGTAAATCTAAAAAATTTTGAGACACATGAAAATAGAAAATACAACATACTAAAACCTATGGGTACTCTTATATTGGTTCAAAGAAGGACATTTATAGCAATAAATGCCTGCACTAAAAAAAGAAAAATAATTTCAGATAAATAATCTAACATTGCGTCTTGAAGAGGTATAAAGGAAAGAATAAACTAAGTCTAAAGATAATTTGAGACAGGAAATAATAAATATAAGAGCAAAAATAAATGAAACAGAGACTATAACAACAATACAAAAGATCCATGTAACTGAAAGTTGACTTTTTGAAAAGCATAATTGACAAAGAAAGAAAGAAAGAAAGGGGGGGGAGGAAGAAAGGAAGGAAGGAAGGAAGCAAAGAAGAAAGGAAGAAAACAAGGAAGGGGAAAAGAAAGAAATCCAATCATTTGCCAAAAAAAAAAAAAAAAGATGAAACTGGAAAAATCATACTTAGTGAAATAACCCAGTCCCAAAAGGACAAATGCCATATGTTCTCCCTGACCTGTGATAACTAATAGAGCACCTAAAAGGGAATCTACAGAAGTGAAATTGACACTTAGAGATGCAATGACTTTGAACAGGCCTTGTCTCAACTGTTGAGGAACAGTTTTTTTTTTCGTATTATTTGTTTAAGTCTTAATAGAGTTAATCATATTTGTATAAAGTTAATTGAAAATTGATCTTAGTTAAAAATAAGAATGGGAATAGGAGAGGGAGGAAGAAGAGGGGTGGGAGACTGTGTGGAAGGGCAGGCATGGTGGGAAGAATCACCAAGTTCCTAAAGTTGTAATTATGAATTGTATAAAGTTTGTATTCATTAAATAAAGGGTTTCTGAGAGGAAAAATCACTTATGTCTGTCAGGGCAGGTGGATATGGAAATAGTTTAATCTTTAGGTCCAATGTGATCATGGTGATTTGTTTTTCCCATAAGTGTCCAACTTGTGTTTGTTTTTTTTTTTTAAATTTGCAAGGATCCCAAATGACCAATATTTAAAAAAATAATAAAAGAAATAACATTAATGCTAAAAAAGGCTGACTTTGAAAGAAACGGAAAATCATTATATTCTTAGAATTGTACCCAAGTACCACTTTGAACCTGTCCTCTTTGTATTAATATTACATTAACATGAAAAATAAAGTATCAGAAAAGGAAAGAAAAGAAAATCTTCACAGCCCATTAAAGTAAGGAAATTGAATCAGTAAGAAAAAAAAAAAAAAAAAAAAAA
This sequence comes from Oryctolagus cuniculus, assembly GCF_964237555.1. NCBI lineage: Eukaryota > Metazoa > Chordata > Mammalia > Lagomorpha > Leporidae > Oryctolagus > Oryctolagus cuniculus. The sequence continues at coordinate 122,843,494 of NC_091436.1, read as the reverse complement.
AAAAAAACTCCCATCACAGAAAATCCCAGAACCTGGTGGCTTACTGCTGACTTCCATCAAACATTAAAAGAAAAACAACAATAGTAACAACAACAACAACAACAAAAACCAAACTAATACCAAATTCTCCTGAAACTCTTTCAAAAAAAATGAAGCTGAAGGAATACTTTCAAACGCATCTCACATGGTCAGCATCACTCTGATACTAAAGCCAGAAAAGGACACTACAAAGGAAAGAAAGGGCCTGTCAGGATCATGGAGAACTCATTGGCAGCAAATGCCTGACAGCTGACTCCCAGGGGTGGTCAGTCTGCTCTTCTTTGTTCCCTTTTGTGTCTTTACCCTTCCTCAGCCATAGGGTCTCAACTTCTCCACAGCTCCTCCCACCTTTCCCTAATTCTCTCCTATCCTGACACCTCCTACACTTTTGAGCCCTTCTTCACCCCAAATGCCAAGAATGCTCATTATGTAAAAAGGCAAAAATCTGAAATATAAACACAAGCATATAATAGAAAAATAAAACAATTTTTCTTTTCAAATGTGCGAGGAAGAAGCAAATCCTCTAAATGTGATGACTCAGACATGAGGGCTTAGGAAGGGATGGGTCATTTCAACTCTCGGAGGAAGATACGCCCAAGCTAAAAATCTTGGGAAGCGATAACTTACTGGAAAATTCTACCCTTTGGTCCTGACACAGAGCTCCTAATTACCTTTATAGATAGGAATGCTAGGAGAATCACTTGTTCCAATATTTGTTCTTTGACTCCAGTCCCTGATACGGAGTTCCTAAATCCTTTGTAACTCCCTGAGTGATAAGAACACCTGACACAAAGTTCCTAAATCCCTTGGAATTTCCTGGGTGATAGGAGTAGGAGCGTCATTGGTTTTATTGAGGCAACTTTGGGTGGGAACCCGGATAGCCTCAAAATGAGGGATGCTTGCCCAAGGAACTTTCAGCCCTACCCCTTGATCTCTGGGGAGGGGAGAGGGGCTGAAGAATGAGTTGATTACCAATGGCCAATGACATAATCAATGAGGTCTATATTTCATGAAAACCCCAAACTACAGAGCTCAGAAAGCTTCCAGGTGGCTGAACATGTGGAGATAGATGCCTGAAAGGTGATGTGCCCAGAGAGGGCATGGGAGCTCTGTGCCTCTTCCAACATATAATGTCTCTTCCTTCTTGCTCTTTATCTATATCCTTTTGTATTACCCTATATAATAAATGGGTAATTGTAAGTAAAGTATTTCCTTGAGTTTTTTGAGCTAGTCTGGCAAATTGATCAAGCCCAAGGGGAAGTTCATGAGAACTCCTAGTGAAAGCCAGTCAACTAGACATACAGGTAACCTTTTGCTTGTGATGAGTATCTGAAGTTGGGGCACAGTCTTATGGGCCAGAGCCCTTAACCTGGGGGGTATGACTCCAACTCCAGATAGAGTCAGAATTGGACTTAAATATATGGCACCACATTGATCTCAACTGGAGAATTGCTTCCTTGATATGTGGAGAGAAAATAATATTTTTAAAGCAAGATTTATTTATTGGAAAGGCAGAATGACAGAGAGTGAAAGACAGAGAGAGAAAGATATCTTCCATCTGCTGATTCACTCCACAAATGGCTGCAAGAGTTGCAGCTAGGCCAGACTAAAGCCAGAATCCAGAAACTCCACTGGGTTTCCCATGTGGGTGGTAGGAACTCAAGTTCTTGAGTCTTTATCTGCTGCTTCCCAGGCACATTAATTGAGAGCTGGATTGAAAGTGCAGTGGCTGGGACTTAAACTGGTTCTCCAATATTGGATGTGGGCATGCCAAGCGCAGCCTAACACACTATACCATAATGCCTGCCCTGCAAATCACATTTTTGTGACCAGAGGTGAAATAGTCTACATTGTGTGAGAGTAGAAAAAGCACTTGGTTTTTCTTCTTATACTATCAGAGCCATAGTGGTATTTTGGAGGCCCTGGGCCACAGCAGAGGGCATCCAAGGGAACTTCTGAGCAGAGGTGATACATGAGCAAGGCATGCTGAACACGGTACCTCTCTATGTCCTCTTCCTAAAACAGCAGTCCCCGTCATTGTCCAGCCACTTCCCTGTTTTACCTCTGTCTCATTTTCTTCTACCTGGCATTATATTTTACCTTTATGTGTGTTTCTTATCATTTCTTTGTTCCCCATAAGAAGTTAAGCTCTGGGGCCTGCGTGGTGGCACACTAGGTTAATCCTCCGCCTGCGGCGCCCACATCCCATATGGGCGCCAGGTTCTATTCCAGTTGCTCCTCTTCCAGTCCAACTCTCTGCTGTGGCCCAGGAAGGCAGTGGAGGATGGCCTAGGTGCTTGGCCCCTGCACCCACATGGGAGACCAAGAAAGAAGCACCTGGCTCCTGGCTTCTGATCCGCATAGCTGCAGCCGTGGTGGCCATTTGGGGGGTGAACCAATGGAAGGAAGACCTTTCTCTCTCTCTCTCTCTCTCACTGTCTGTAACTCTACCTGTCAAATAAACAAATAAAAATCTTTAAAAAATAAAAAGTTAAGCTCTGTACTTTTAAGGTCTTTTCTCTGAAGCTTCTTAGCAAACTGGAAAGCTCTCTTTGTTCTATCTTTAGCTGCACAACTTATATTTTGCTTTGTAACGCCTTGGAATCCCATCACCAGCCTTCACTAAAACGCCTCACAATCTGATTAAAAGTCCCTCACAATTCATTGTCTTATTCCTTTGTAACCCTTCCTATCTTTCTTGGACATTATGGATTAGTTCAAGCATGAATTATTTCGTATCTCACCCTTGCCTATTTACACCTTGCCTCATGTTAAGAGCTCTGCCTTAGTGCGGAGGTCTTGCTTAAGATCTTAAAAAAAAATATCAAATGGGGGCCGGCACCACGGCTCACTAATTCTCCGCCTATGGTGCCAGCACCCCGGGTTCTAGTCCCGGTTGGGGTGCCGGTTCTGTCCCGGTTGTTCCTCTTCCAGTCCAGCTCTTTGCTGTGGCCCAGGAAGGCAGTGGAGGATGGCCCAAGTGCTTGGGCCCTGCACCCGCATGGGAGACCAGGAGGAAGCACCTGGCTCCTGGCTTTGGATCGGTACAGCATGCCGGCCCTACTGGCCATTTGGGGGGTGAACCAATGGAATGAAGACCTTTCTCTCTCTGTCTCTCCCTCTAACTCTGCCTGTCAAAAAAAAATCAAATGGGGTTCAATGACACAACTGTGTTTCTCACTGAGCTTCTTAGGTTCAGGCACATAGTAGCTCGAGGCTGGATTACCCAGGGATGAAGCTTACCATGGGAGGGGAAGGGCAAATGGTGTTGAGAGTGGATGCCACGGAGCCCTTACAGAGATGGATTTTGGATCTATCTGGGTATGTGTGGAAGTGGGAGCAGATCATGGATGCTGGGGTTGAATGAATAATTTGTCCCCAAAATAGTCATATCCTAATTGCTATAACCTGTGAATATTATTTTATATGATAAAGGGATTTTGTATATATGGCTAAGTTAATAATTCTAAGATGTGAAATTATCATGGGCTACCTAGTGGGCCATCAATGTAACTGCAAGGGTCCTTTTAAGAGGAGGAAAGAAGATCAAAAGAACACGAAGGTGATATGAAGATGAAGCTGAGGTTAAAGTGATACACTCTGAAGGGGGAAGAGGGCCACAAAGCCAGTAATGCAGGTGGCTTCCAGAAGCCGAAAACAGCAAGTAAACAGATTCTCCGCTTCGAGCTTCAGAGGACCCAGTTTGAACAATACCGCATTTCTTGAAGACTGCCCAGTCTGTGGTAGGCACTAGGGTAATTCTCACTGATTATGCCCCATGTACACAGGAGAATGCACTCCAGTCAGTTTGCAACTAAGTGCAGCAAGTGATGGAAATTCTTATTTTAGGACACTTTTCCTTTTTTTTTTTAAATGTTGGTATCATCTTTATTAGAACTCCTTTTATTGATTTATTTATTTATTTTGACAGGCAGAGTTAGAGAGAGAGAGAGAGAGACAGAGAGAAAGGTCTTCCTTTTCCGTTGGTTCACCACCCAAATGGCTGCTACAGCCAGCACGTTGCGCCGATCTGAAGCCAGGAGCCAGGTGCTTCCTCCTGGTCTCCCATGTGGGTGCAGGGCCCAAGCACTTGGGCCATCCTCCACTGCCTTCCTGGGCCACAGCAGAGAGCCGGACTGGAAGAGGAGCAACTGGGACAGAACCGGTGCCCCAACCGGGACTAGAACCCGGGGTGCTGGCACCACAGGCGGAGGATTAGCTTAGTGAACCACGGCGCCAGCCCTAACACTTTTCCTTTTATAAAAGGACTTTCCTATCATTTACTTTGTGTCTTCTGAGGTTCTTTTAGGGCACAAAGTGTGTTAATTTGTGCCAGTCTCGACATCCTCATTCTATGTGGTGCCTAGAAAATGTATTAGCTTCTCAGGAGATAAAGGTGGTGGTGAAAGAGGAGACAACGTATTTAAAAGAGATTGGGACTGTATTGAGTGGCATACAGAATATGTTTCTGTTTCTATAATTTGAGTAGTCCTGGGAATTTGCTCTCTCCCAAAGCTCTTATTTTTTTAGCATAGCCTGAAATGTCATATAATGGATATAATTTGTTCAGCTTACGACATCATTTAAAATGTAAATAGAATGGCATTCTCAGTTATAATTGGAAGATCAGGTCCTTTTCAACAGTAGCAAGATCTGGGAGAAAGACTTGATCCATGGTACAGTGAGAGTCATGGGATGCTACTCAGGGCGTGAGACGCTAAGGGGCAGAAAGCTGGCGAGGAAGAAATGCTCAGAACCTTTGAGAATCCAGGTGAGTCAGGCATAAAGGGAAAACACTGAGCTAGGATTGAGAATGTTGGAATTAAGTCCCTCTCCACTTAGTCACTATTAGTTATGGAAGTGTCTACTTGGAGAGGAGTGACGCCTCCTCCACAGTCCCTTCTGTAGAAAGTAGACTACTGCCACTCTGGTCACAGATAACAGCTCTGAGAAGAGCTGACCCACAAGCCGGGTGATGGCCTTCAAGAAGGACTGGTAGATGAATTTTGTTTGAAAGAAGAAACCATGAAATGCAATGAACTTATCCCTCTATCCTAGAGAGTTAAGGCCAAACAGGACAGAGTCATCAATGAGCACAAGCTGAGCAAACCTTGAGCAGAAACCATCATTAGACAAGGCCAAGAGCCAGAAGATCCCATTTGAAAGACAGATGAGGCCTTTTGTATTTACTTGAAAGGCAATGAGACAGGGGCTGGTGCTGTGGCATAGCGGGTAAAGCCGCCACCTGAAGCGTCGGCATCCCATATGAGCGCTGGTTAGAGTCCTGGGTACTCCACTTCTGATCCAGCCCTTTGCTTAGGCCTAGGAAAGCAGTAGAAGATTGCCCAAGTCCTTGGGCCCCTGCACCCATGTGGGAGACCCAGAAGAAACTCCTGACTCCTGCCTTTGGATCGGTGCAGCTCCAGCCATTGTGGCCAATTGGGGAATGAAACTGTGGATGGAAGATCTCTCTCTCTCTCTCTCTCTCTCTCTCCCTCCCTCCCTCTCTCCCTCTCTCCCTCTCTCCCTCTCTCCCTCTCCTTCTCTCTTTGTGTAACTCTGACTTTCAAGTAAATAAATAATATTAAAAAAAAAAAAAGAAAGAAAAGAAAGGCAGGGGCCAGCGCTGTATCGCAGCGGGTTAACACCCTGGCCTGAAGCACCGGCATCCCATGTGTGCGCTGGTTCAAGTCCTGACTGCTCCTCCTCTGGTTCAGCTCTCTGCTGTGGCCTGGGATAGCAGTGGAAGATGGCCCAAGTCCTTGGGCCCCTGCACCCGTGTGGGAGACCTGGAAGAAGCTCTGGGCTCCTGGCTTCGGATCGGCGCATCTCCGGCCATTGTGGCCATCTGGGGAGTGAATCAGCAGATGGAAGACCTCTCTCTGTGTCTCTACCTCTCTCTGTAACTCTGTCTTTCAAGTAAATGAAATAAATATTTATAAAAAAAGAAAGAAAAAGAAAGGCAATGGAATAGAGGGAGGGGTGAGGGAGAAAGGGAGGGAGGGAATAAGGGAGAGAGAGAGAGAGAGATGGGATCCAGTTTCTTGAGTTTCTTAACTTTTTTCACATTAAGGGAGATAGGTTTTAAGAATCTATTTCTTCCTTTGCCAGTGCCGTGGCTCACTAGGCTAATCCTCCGCCTGTGGTGCCAGCACCCCGGGTTCTAGTCCCGGTTGGGGTGCCGGTTCTGTCCCGGTTGCTGCTCTTCCAGTCCAGCTCTCTGCTGTGGCCCGGGAAGGCAGTGGAGGATGGCCCAAGTGCTTGGGCCCTGCATCCGCATGGGAGACCAAGAGGAAGTACCTGGCTCCTGGCTTCAGATCGGTGCGGCGTGCCAGCCGTAGCGGCCATTTTGGGGGGTGAACCAACAGAAGGAAGACCTCTCTCTCTGTCTAACTCTGCCGGTTAAAAAAATAAAAATAAAAGAATCTATTCCTTCCTTGTTATGAAATCTAGGGGATATTGTAACTTGCCATAACAAGACAACAGGAGAGCAAGTATAAAATATGGTGTGTGTGTGTGTGTGTTGTGGGTAAGGCAATGAGGAAACAGGGGATAGAGAGGAAGAGGTTAGCTATGAAGACAAGCTGAAAAGTAGAGTGGGCTGAAGCAGCCAAGACTTAATTAGAAGGGGCTGAGCTTTGCTGCTTTCAAACTAGTCCTAATCATGTTATTTGAGTGTATGTAATGGGTCTGGTGCCTTTTCTCCAAATGATGTTGACACATGTCTGCTCAAATAAATTAATGTTCCCAGCTCCACTGACTCATTTGGTGGGAACATCAAGCATACAGGCTGAGTGGAACAGCAGATGACAGAGCATCAGGAAATTCTGAACAATGTACCAAACCTTACCCTCAACACAGGAAGATAGCAAACCACCGGCTATGTGCATGGTACACGATCCCTTCTGCCTCATTTCCACCATCCTTGACTTCCCAATGCACAACATATGAGCCAAACATACTACATTTCTTGGCAGTTTAAGTATATTTCATGCTCTTTCTTCCATGTGCCTTTATGTATATCTCTTCTCTCCATTTGGGAGAGTCTTGATTCCCATATCTGCACAGTGAATTCCTCTTCTTTCAAGACATGAACCAAAGTCACACTCTCACCAGCTAGAACATAAGCCCTGATAAACCCTGTCTTGTTCATGACTATAAATCCAACAGCTAGAGCAGTGTCTGGCACTCAGCCAGCTCTCAGTCAGGGTTTGTTAGCTGGATGGATGGAGAGTGTTAAAGAAAAACATTACTAATTCTGACACTTGTTAAAGAACAGTAAGTCAGACTTTATGCACATGGGATTACTGTGATTGGTATACGATGGGCTACTACAATGGGGTGGAGAGAAATGGGGCTCAATTCCAAATACAAGGAAAAGTGAGAGTTTATAGCCAGGGATCAAGGTGGAGGTCAGTGGGTGGAAAATTACAAAGAGAAAACATAAGGGATTAGGGAGGATTCCGGCTAAACCAACCTGGCAGGATTCTTTCTGAAGGTAAGCCACAGTGGTCAGGCATTACCTAGGGCATGGTGGGGAGTGAGGAACTTTATTAGATATCAAGGGTAAGGAGTTTGGTTAAACTGACTCAGCAGGATTCTTGCTGAAGATGGAAAATGCAGAAATGAACACAGAAGCCCAAAAGTCAGGGCTTAGTTGGAAAAAGAGTGCAGGGGGGTTTGGTCAAAGAGAGAATCTCTGTCCATGGATAACGAATGGATGAATACATGGACTTTCCTTTATTCACCACAAGTCTTTGGGGTACAGCTTTTTCCTTTCTGGATGTCCTTTCAGCATTTTGCACACATCTTTATCAGGCCTCATTTTCAAGAGACCAGCATCTAAAGGGAACTTATGCCCTAACAGTAGGGGCACAGAACTTTGGAGAAGAACTGCTATACACAAGCATAAATTTTCTATTAAGAAGGCTGGATTCTGTTATTTAAAGAGCTCCTACTGTTCTGCTGAGACTTGAATCATTTTGATATCCAGTGAGACCATAGGGCTGCTGGGATCTGGATGTCTTCCCAGAACTTGAGAATTTAAAGTGGGAGGGGAGGAAGATGGCATGCTTGGGAATCTGTTCTGGGTGAGAGAATACAACAATGGAAAGTTGCTGTTAAGGGTAAGGCTGGATGACTTTTTGGTTTTGAAGATATTTGTCTTCCAGCAGTTTAAACCCTCCCTTTGCTTCTCTTAGTCTTTAGTGAGTCTTATATCACGTGCTTGAGTGATATATACTCCCTCTTGAGCAGGAATAAGGGATGGTATAGAGTTCTGTCAATCGCTGAATTAACCTACTAAACTCAGAAAAACAGGACTGAGGGTCTCCTGGGAATGCAGTCATCTTAGAGTGGCCTTCAGAATCTCACAGGGCATGGAACACAGGTTCGAGACAATCAAGTCTAGATATTCAGGAACAGGGAAAGCTCAGTCAATGTTTAACTCACATTTGCCTCTGAACACATCTGTTGAAGGAAAAGAGGAAGAGAGGAAATGAAGATAGAGGAAAGGGAAAGATGTAACTACTTCTGAACACTAAAAACACCTTATTTTCAGAATTGAGTCTTGATTACTTAATGCAATCATGGGAAAGAAAATAGCATAATAATAGGAGCTGCTCATACTGGGGGGACAGTAGTCACAGTAACCTACTACACATTATATGAATAACTATCAGAGAGGAGTTCAAGCACTTCAAACAAAAGTGATGATAAGGAGATGGAAGTGATAACTACCCTGATTTGATCACTACACACTGTACATATGTACTGAAATATCACACTGTATCTCAGAAATATATATAGTCATTAGGTGATAATCAGAAGTTTTTGAAAAAATCTTTACATGGATGAAAATGCTAACTAACATTACCTGGTAATTACATACTGTACATGTATTAAAATATCACACTGTGGGGCTGTCATTATGGTGTAGTGGGTTAAACCACCGCCTGCCATGCCCGAAGCCCATATCAGAGTGCTGGTTCAAGTCCTGGCAGCTCTGCTTTCCATCCGGCTCCCTGCTAATGTGACGGAAGACAGCAGAAAATGGCCCAAGAACTTGAGTGCCTGGCTTTAGTCTTGCCCAGCCCCAGTCATTGCAGCCATTTGAGGAGTAAACCAGTAGATGGAAAATACTTTCCTTTCTCTTTCTCCAACCCCCATGAATAAAATACATCTTTTTAAAAAAAAAAAATTTACTTATTTTTTGAAAGGCAGAGTTACAGAGAGGCAGAGGCAGAGGCAGAGGCAGAAGCAGAGAGAGAGAGAGGTCTTCCATCCACTGGTTCACTCACCAAATGGCCCCAGTGGCCAGAGCTCTGCCAATCCGAAGCTGGAAACCTGCAGCTTCTTCTGGGTCTCCCCCACAGCTGTAAGGTCCCAAGCACTTGGGTCATTTTTTGCTGCTTTCCCAGGTGCATTAGCAAGGAGCTGGATGGGAAGTGGAGCAACTGGGATTCGAACTGGTGTCCATATGGGGTGCCAGCACTGCAGTTGGCAGCTTACCTGCTATGCCGCAGAGCTGGCCCCTAAAATAAATCTTCAAAAAAGTATCACAGCATTCCAGAAAAATGTACAATTAAAATAAATAAGAAATTCTCAAAGTTAGAATTTTCACTCACAAGTTGTCAGCAAAGCCTTTAGCAAACTTAGAAAATTGGGGAAATTTTTCTTGATCTCCTATTTGTTACCTTCCAGATATCAGGTGCTCTCAAAAAACATTTGTGCTGCCAAAGGGCAAATTCCTAACCTGTATGTCAGGTATTCATTACTCTACTACATATCTAGTTGCTTCTAGATTAGACAAGCTGCGTTTTTTCCCTTTGTCTTTTGTATTTGTTTTAATTTTATTTAAATTATGCAAGTTTAATATATTTCATATACACAGATTTGGGAACATACTGACGCTTCCCCCATACTCTTTCTCCCGCCCATGCTCCAACCCTTTCCTCCCTCCTTCTCTCATTCCTACTCTTAATTTTTACTAAGATCTATTTTCAGTATAATTAATGAAAAAGAGTAAGTAAAAGAGTACAACAGGATTTCATTTTTTTAATCACTGTGCAGTATTCCATGGTGTACATAGCCCATAATTTCTTTAACTGATCTTCAGCTGACAGACATTTGGGTTGATGCCATATCTTAGCCATTGTGAATTCAGCCACAATAAACATGGGGGTACAGATAACTTTTCCATATGCTGGGTTGACAGGGTTTTTTCTTTTAAGACATGGACTATCTCTCACCATTCCCTTCTAGCCTGTATAGTTTCTGAAAGAAGTCAGCTGTGAGTCTAATTGGAGATCTTCTGAAAGTAATCTGGCATTGCTCTCATGCACATTGCAGAATCTTTTCATTATGCTTTACTGTGGAAAGTTTGACTACAATGTGTTGTGGTGAAGATCTCTTCTGGTCATGTCTGTTAGGAGTTCTATGTGCTTCCTGTACTTGGACGTCCCTTTCTTTCTCCAAATTGGGGAAGTTTTTTTTCTAATTATTTCATTAAATAGGACTTCTACTCCATTCTCTCTTTCTACTCTTTCAGGAACTCCTAAGACCCGTATGTTGAGTTATTTGCTAGTACCCCATAAATCTCCAACACCGTGTTTTTTTTTTTTTATTTGACAGGCAGAGTTAGATAGTGAGAGAGAGAGACAGAGTGAAAGGTCCTCCCTCCGCTGGTTCACCCCCCAAACGGCCACCACGGCTGTTGTGCTGTGCCCTTCCAAAGCCAGGAGCCAGGTGCCTCCTCCTGGTCTCCCATGCGGGTGCAGGGGCCCAAGCACCCGAGCCATCCTCCACTGCCTTCCCCAGGCCACAGCAGAGAGTTGGACTGGAAGAGGAGCAACCGGGACCAGAACCCGGCACCCACATGGCATGCCAGCGCCACAGGATTAACCAAGTGAGCCACAGCGCCGGCCCCTCCAACACTGTTTTTAAGTTTTCTATTTTCTTCTTGGTTTTTTATTTTTTATTTTTGTTTTGGTCTGACTGTAAGATTTCCAAAGATTTCTCTTCTAGTTCATTTATTCTTTCTTCTGCCTCACCAAGTCTGCTGCATTTTTTATTTGATCTATTGAAGTTCATTTTTAATATTTCATTTTGATTTTTCCTTAAAATCTCGATTTTAAGAAAAAAATTTTCATTCATGTCATGTATGGTTTTCTTTAGTTTGTGGATTTGCTTGTTTTCAGCATTTCCTCAATCTCTTCATCTTTGAATTCTAATATTGAAATGTTGTTATGTTCCTTGGTGGGGGGCTCATGGCCTCTTCCTTATTCTTGTTTCTTGAATTTTTATGATTGTTTTAGACATTTGTGGAATTGATTTTTGTTTTTCTCCTCTGATGGCTTTTATCTTTGAGCTATGCCTTTGTGGCTTAGTGGGATGATTACACTTCAGCAAATACCAAAAGGTGTATGGTGGGTGTGGTCAGAGAGCTTTGGTCAGTGCTCCATGGTGGGGCAAGTATCCAGGGTAACAACCCAGTTGGGCTTGGTAGATCTCAATACCCACCTACACCCTGTACCTTCTCATGTAACCACCTAGTCCCCATGGTCTCAACACATAAGCTTCCCAAAGTCACTGGGTCCAGAGGCTTCCCTCTGCCTTGCCAGCCTGTCCAGTCAACACAGAGGCAGATGTTCCTTGAGACAGCTCTTCCTAGGCCTCTTGATCCTGGGAGGCTGCAGGTGCCTCACCATCCCACATGGTTGCCCAGCTACCTCCCAGTCAGTTTCAGTGTCAGTGGGGACTATGATTGTTCCTCTAGGATCTCCAGATCACACACAAACACAAGTGCCACCAGTCGAATGCTGCTCCCTGCCTGCCACTGCCACCAGTACTGTTGAGAAGCCATCCTGTCTCAGCCAGTTGTTGTATATGCTTACACCCAAACCCAAAATGGTGCTCTCCCTTTCTCAGCCAGGAAGCGGGCACTGTTGTGGGGTAATTGAGGTGAGATGAATGTGCCCCCTCTACTTACACTGGGTCCAAGGGCAACCACCAGCAACTGCCAGCCCCCAGAGCTCCAGTCCAGACTCACACCATGTGCTCCCTCTGGCTATACCATGGGTTGCTACAGTCCAGCCTCATCTCCATCTCCAAACTGCTGTCTGCTCTGGCTCTTGGCTTCTGCAGTTGTGTTCATGTTGTGCTGCGAGTCTGCACCCACCACACAGGTCCACAGCATTCTTCTTCCTCTTGTAGGACCTCCAGTGTGGTTTTCTCTCCAATTCTCCCCTGAGAGTATACATCCTACAGTTCTTCCCTTACTGTTTATTCACAGCACATGGCTCCCTAATCTTCCAGCTTGGAATGCCCTGACAAGTTGCCTTTGAAGTGAGGAGGTTTATTTTTGCTTGTGATTTTGGAGGGTCACAGTTCCAGATCAGGAGACCTCATTGGTCTGGCATTTTTTTTTAAGATTTTATTTATTGATTTGAGAGGTAGAGCTACAGAAAGATTGAGGGACAGACAAAGATAAAGGTCTTCAATCTACTGATTCACTCCCCAATTGGCCACAACAGCTGCATCTGGACTGATCTGAAGCTAGGAGCCAGGAGATTCTTCTGGGTCTCCCACACAGGTGCACGGTCCCAAGCATTTGGGCCATCTTCCACTGCTTTCCCAGGCCATTACCAGAGAGCTAGTTTAGAAGTGGAGCAGCCAAGACTGGCACTGGTGCCCATATGGGATGCCAGTGCTGCAGCCAGAGGCTTAACCTACTATGCCACAGTGCTGCCCCTGGTTTGGCTTTTGATGAAGGAAATGAACGGCAGAATGAGTGCACAGGAAGGATCACATGGCTTGCTATTAGCAGAGAAAGAGAGAGAGAGCACTTAGGCCAACTCAAGTTTTATAACCAACCCTGTCACGAGAACCACCTTCTAAGGGCACATCTCCAAGGACCAATGACCTCCACTAGGCCATCACCCGACAGACACCAAAACTGGATCAAGCCTCTGCCCTTTTGAGCACCATTAAGTTATGACTTTGAGTTTTAAATATCTGCATGCTGAAGAGCCAAATATTTGTTCAAACAACAACATAGGCCTAAAATATCTCTAAATGAAAGAATTTATGTGTCTGGGAAAGGGGAGAAAAAGTTTTATGCACAGGAAATCAACCCACTGGATCAGGGAGTAAATTACAAAAATTCAAACTTATACTCCCATGCTCTCTCCCTCTCTGAATTTTCCTTTCCAGGATAAACCACATAGATGGATCTAATCACTGAGTGTTCATTGTGCAAAACATTCTCTACCATCTCTCCTTGACTTTCCTTCTCTGCTTTCTTGCTCCTAATCTCATGGGTGCCTAGATCTTCCCTGTCTTATTCCCAGGCCACCAGGCTAACAATTGATCTCCTCTCAAACACTCTTCCATCTCAGAATCAACTAATCTTAAAGTGCTTTGTTGATTTTGCAGTCACCTGTGTGCTAAGTGTCTGAAGAATTAAGGATTCCTCTGAAGAAATAAGGAATCGCCAATCACCCCTGGTATGTGTCTTCAGCTGTTCAAGTCTCTGCTCAACTGCCATCTCCAGCTCTCTACTTCCTCAGGCAGTATTTCATCCCCCCTTTTCTCTAGATGGAGTATTTCTCATACTCCCCTACTATTAGAGAATTAATTGTGTATGAGTCTGTTTCCACACAAGACTGTGGTCCCTTCCAGGACACAACCATGCCTTAGTTTTTGCTAGCTCTGTGGCTCTGACCTAATGCACACACTCTTATGCACATACATAATGACTTGTTGAATGAAATACAAGTGTGAAATAAATAGTTATAAAGTCATTATGAAGCCATTGTCTACAAAGCTCCCCAAAATTTGGATTAACAAAATTATGAGATAGTTTAAAAATAAGAATTTGGGAACAAGCTAAAATTTTAACCTAATCCCTTTGACACAGTAGCTATGTTGGACAAGTTCTATCTACTCACTGATATTCAAGTACTTTAATTCAGTTGTTATGTGAGTTGGATTCAGGGCATGCAGAGAGGTCGGCCCACAGAAAGTGGTTCTAACAGAATAGATATCTAATATTACAATGTGGGGAGCAACTGGGAGCAACTCGGACTAGACTAAGTTACTGGAATTAAGACTTATTCTATGCATCTGCTCTCCCACAATATGGCGCTGGGAGAGGAGGAAACAGCTTCTACACAGCTGCCTCCAGTTCAACCAATAAACAACAGGACCTGCTCCTGATTGGAGGAGAGCAGCGTGCTCGGCGTGTGGGTAGCAGAGTTGGGATTGGTGGAAGAGGACTATAAAGGAGGAGAAAGACAATATACACCAGGAACATCTAAGGGGAACACCTGAGGAACATCTGAGCAGCCCCCGAGAGAGCCGGCCGGCGGTGTGCCACTCCCCCGCGGAAGTGGGGAAAGTGGCAGGGGGAACCGCCCTTCCACGGAGGTGGAAGGGACGGTAGCCAACCTGGGAAGAACCAGCAGCAAACCTGGGAAGGGCCGAGCAGACGAAAGAACAACGCAGGGTCCTGTGTCGTTCCTCCACGAAGACGGGGAGCGACATAATGGTGCCGTGACTCGGATAGGAAACCTAGGCAGGGTTCAGTGTCGTTCCTCCGCGAAGAGGGGGAGCGACATAATGGTGCTGTGACTCGGATATGAAGCCTAGGCAGGGTTTAGTGTCGTTCCTCCATGAAGAGGGGGAGCGACGTAATGGTGCCGTGACTCGGATAGGAAACTTAGGAGGGAAGAAACGGGAAGAAGCGGGAAAATACCGGAGAGAGAGACTAGCAAAGAGCCTAGGGAAAAGCCGGACGGAAAAGGTGCCAGAAGAAGCTATCCAAAGCCTAGGCATAGACTCGGATATGGACTGTGGGAAAGAAGTTAGGATTGAAAGCTAGGATTGAAAGTGAAAGTGAAACCAGATGCAGACTATGGCGGGGAAGCTAGGAGATTGAAAGCGAAAGTGAAACCTAGAAGAAACTTAGACTTGGATACGGACTGTGGGGAGAAGCCAGGAGAAATGAGAGGGGAATATTGTTGGAAGAAAAGTTAGGAAACATACCGGGTAGAGAAAAATGTTAGGGAAAATGAAGCCGTGGGTGCAGGCTGAAGCGGAGACGTAAGCTATCTTGGGATTCTTCAAGTCAGCCCGGGGAACAAGGGGCGAAAATCTGGAACCAGAGGCGGAAACGTAAGCCAGGTTGGAATCCGTCAGATTAGCCTGGGGAGCAAAAGACGGGAAGCCAAACCGAAAGGCGCAGACGTGAGCTAGGTTGAATTCGCCAGGTTAGCCCGGGGAACTTAGACTGAATACTGGTGGCGGAAACGTGAGCTAGGCTGTGTGACTCGCGGAAGCCGCTGCACGCAGAGAGAGCGCGGGGGGCACAAACAGGGAGAGCACACAGGGCGTGAGTAGGAAACGTGGGGCTAGCGCGAAGGCCGTGGTGCGGGCGCAAAGGGCGCGGAGACCGCGGAGCGCGCAGAGCCGGGAAGCTGCCGCGGGTGAGGCGCCGAGAAGCAGCCTCGGGGCGGGTGCCAGGAAACCGCGGGGATAAGAGAAACAGAAGTATAGAAGTAAAATGAGAGAAATAGGAATGCTGGCAGATAGAAGTAAAATAGGAGAGATAGGAATGCCCGGAGATAGAGAAATAGAGAAAAATAAGGCCTCCCCACAACATGGCAATGAGAGAGCTTGGATTCGGTCTGCCTGATTAGTAAGATGATAAGCACCTGTGGGCAGCTGCAGGTCACCGAAGACAAGCACGTTATCAACACCAATAAGTCTCCCCACAAGATGGCAATGAGAGGGCTTGGATTCGGTGTGCCTGATTGGTAGGGCTTGTAAGCACCTGCAGGCAGTTCTAGCAGAGCAGAGCATGCGCTGCAGGGCACCGAACACAGGCATGCATCAGCGCCTAAAAACCTCCTCACAACATGGCGAAGAGAGGACCCGGATTCGGTTTGCCTGATTGATAGGACTTGTAAGCACCTGTGGGCAACTCTAGCAAGCAGAGCAGAGTGTGTGCCGCGAGGCACCGAATACAGGCGCGTATCAATGCCAAAAATAAAAAGAAAGGGGGATCTGTGGGGAGCAACTGGGAGCAACTCGGACTAGACTAAGTTACTGGAATTAAGACTTATTCTATGCATCTGCTCTCCCACAATATGGCGCTGGGAGAGGAGGAAACAGCTTCTACACAGCTGCCTCCAGTTCAACCAATAAACAACAGGACCTGCTCCTGATTGGAGGAGAGCAGCGTGCTCGGCGTGTGGGTAGCAGAGTTGGGATTGGTGGAAGAGGACTATAAAGGAGGAGAGAGACAATATGCACCAGGAACATCTAAGGGGAACACCTGAGGAACATCTGAGCAGCCCCCGAGAGAGCCGGCTGGCGGTGTGCCGCTCCCCTGCGGAAGTGGGGAAAGTGGCAGGGGGAACCGCCCTTCCACGGAGGTGGAAGGGATGGTAGCCAACCCGGGAAGAACCAGCAGCAAACCCGGGAAGGGCCGAGCAGACGAAAGAACACAGGGTCCTGTGTCGTTCCTCCACGAAGACGGGGAGCGACAACAAGTTTGGCCCCAGTCTGCCTGTCCACAATGTCTTTCCAGGGTTTCCCCTCACAATGTGGCATGAGGGTTAGGAGGAGCAGGCTCTGGAGTCAGGCTGTCCTGTTTCATAAGCTGTCCTGACTGTTATGTCATCCTATACAAGTTGCTCCATCACTTTTAACTTCAGCAATTTCATCCATAAATAAGAAAATGAGCAGCCACCTCACAAAGTTGTACAATGAGGTGATCTATGAAACATGCTTAGTACTAGTACCTGTGAGCTTAGTATTGTCCCAGTGAGCTCAAAATAAATGTTAGCCCTTGTTATTGCAGCATAGTAAATGCATTACATATATTTAAGCTTCCTACTTTATTCATTTTATTCCCACATTTGGCAGTGCTGTCTTTCTTTCTATTCCTGTCAAAATCCTAGGTGTTTCTCTACCCTTCCAAACTGGGAATTTTAGCTGGGTTGCTTTTATTTAATATTTATTCAGTACTTATGAGAAGCATTTTAGCAATCATTGCCAAACTTGGCTGAGGTGCTTTTGGAAATACAAGTCCATGATCGTATCCCAATGTACCAGTTGGTCCTTATAATGAACATATTTAAAAAGCACTGTCAAGTATACCAGTTTTCAAATCAGATCAATCTGCTTCTTGAATTCCCATCTTTACCAGACTCTATGATTTGGGTAAATCATTTACCTTCTCCAAGTCAATTTCCTCATCTATAAAATGGAGATAATATGTATTATTTTATAGGATTGGTGTGGGGATGAAATGGAATATTATGTAATGCACTTACAACATCACTTGGAACAGAGTAAAAGCTGAATCAATGTAAGGCTTTTTCAAGTGCATAGTGGCCATTAGTTAGCGTGTTAACTAATACTTGGCAGTTTCTGCTTACCCTGCCAAGGGTTTAGCAAGCGATATATTACTATCTTCATTTTTTAGATAACTCTAACATATATTGAATGGCTCATAAAATTTGGCTACCTTAACAAGCAGGATAAAACCCAACTAATGCAGAACCAGGATATCACCTAAGCCTTTGTTGCTTCAAAACCTTTCACCTTGCCATTAGACCACACTCTTCCTCCTCCTCCACATTTTCCTCCTCCCCCTCCTCCTCCTCGTCTACTCTTACTCCTCCTTCTCCTACTCTTCTAGTTGCTATACCATTGTTTTTGTCCATCTCACGGTATTAATAGTTTTCTGTGAAGTTTTCATCTTATTTATAATATATCTTACAATTTTTGCAGACTGCTGGTTGCTACCTGAGGGCGATCTCCACCCACAGTGGACATTTGGCAATAACTACAGACCTTTTTCCTTATTACAGTTTCTGGTGGTAACAGGAGGAGGTGAAAGGTATTACTGACATTTGGTTGGGAGGAAGGGAGGGAGCCAAAAAGATGCTGCTAAGCATCTTACAGTGCACAGTTCAGCCCTTAATGAGAATGAATTATCTGGCCCCAAATGTCAGTAGTGCCAAGGCTGAGAAGCCCTGCTTACATACACATCCCCTAAGGGCAGGAACTTGGTGCCCCTCACATCCATATCTTTGATCACAATCCTCAGTATGTGCTACATTTCATAAACAATAGAGAAGCTGCTTGAAATTCTCTCAAAAAGTCTGACTTCCTTAGTCTAAGGTAAGCCTGGGAATTAATATTTTTTCAAGCTCCTGAGGTGATGGCAATGTTCTAAAATTGGATTGGAGCAATGTTTATACAGTTCTGTAAGTTTACTAAAAAGTCCTGAATTGCACACTTAAAATACATGTAGATTATGGTATGTAAATTAATCCTTAACAAAGTTATTAAAAAGAAGAAAGGGGGAAAAAAAGCTTCCCAGGTTGTCTGTGTTCCTCCACTGATGAGAAGAGTGTTCTTAAAGGTCTGTTGTAGTCCTTTGTTCACAGCAGCCACTTGGTATGCTAACTATATAAATCTAAATGTCACTGTACTCATTAAATGTGTGGAACAAATGGCTCTGTATAATAGCCAGAATAGAATAACTCCAAGTTCCCCTTAAGGCTCTAAGTTCTTCACAGCAATTTGTATTACATTAGAAGGGGCAAACTCCTTTGGCTCAAGAGCCTGAGCAGTGTGAACATCCTCCGGTTGCCTCAGTGATTGACTTCCTGGGGACCATGAGGAGGTGGACGCTGAAAGGGCACTCCACGTGAATCCCTTCATGCAAGGCTCTCAGTTTCCGCACCTAGAAAAATAAGACACACCTCTTTTCCCAGTGCATCTTGGGGAAATGAGCTTGTTATATACCCAGGAAATCATCCATCATGGCTTGGTGATTTGATATCAAACTTAGCTTTCAACACTCTTCTTATCAGTTAAACTGTATTTTTTTTTTTCTGATAGATGCAGGAGGGTGAAGCTGACCTATTTTTGTGACTTGGTATATATCCTTATAAGCCTATGTGAGATCATGAGTTTCAACAAGCTAGAAAAAGAGAATCCTTCTGGACAGTGGATGCTGCCTTGCTATTTGGAGAGAAAAAGGATTACCTACATTAGATTTGTCATGGCAACATTCAATTGTGCACTTTCCTTGGTGGCCTCAGAATCAAGAGAGGATGGGTCACCCCTGTGCTTGTGGAGGGTGAAACAAAGGACTTAGTGCCTTTGCTGAGGCTTCCCCTTAGGGTCACAGCCTCTGCGGAGATGAACGTTTCATTTGGTTTTGTTTGACCTAGCGCACCTTTCTTCTGATGAGCATTTTCAGACTTTTCCACTGATAGCAGTGAGGTATTTTAAGAGAAGTGCCAGGCTCCTTCAGTCCTTTCCAATTTGTTGCTTTGGTAACACACAGTCGGGCTGCTGTTCCAACACATGTTCTTTTACATTTGTGCCCTATGGAAGGTGTGCAACTTGGATTGTCCTTCCGACGAGGCGGTTCTTTCGGAATTCCTTCTCTTACATAATACTTTCTTCTCAGCTTAGTAGGAACCAATTGGGTGGTTATGAAGCACCCTAAGAAGTACCCTTATCATGAAATGAGATCACCATCAAGTCAGTAACTTACTGAATTGCACTTATATGTGTTGAGAGAGTTCAAAGACAGAAGAGATCACTGGATACAAGAATAGTCAAGGAACATGACAGGAAAAACTGGTTTGAATGTTTCCTTTAATGCTCTAATTCTCAGGATTCAAGAGTGGGATATTATTTCCCCTTTTCACTTGGGAAGTTATAGCACAGTGGGGTTTAAAACCATGTCCAAAACAAACTCATAAAGCTAGTAAGAAATTGACTCTAGATTCATACCCAGGTTGGTCCTTGCCCAATGCCCTTTCTCATTCTACTCTCTCCTGTACTTCAGATTTGAAGAATATTGATGAGTTGGGTATGTGGCAGTAATAAAGTGGTGTGTTCTGGATGTTTGTTCGCTATAAGGAAATATAGTTTGGAGTATTGATTTATAAGGGTAAATCCTCATTTTATTTTGGGAATTGTTGTGCAGAAATATATAAAGCAAGGAGTGTGAAAGTATTGTAGTGGCCTTCTCCCCTTGGAAATTCACCAGATGACCTGGTACCACACGATTTTGCCCAGGCAGTTTTGTGGAGACCATCCAATCCAGTGCTGGAAAGTTCTAACAGTCCCTCTTAAAGTTTATGAGCACATGGCACAATTTGTAACATATTTCAAGAATTTCCAATCCTGTCCAGGATTTAAAATTTTCATTTTCTGGCGTGCTGAGCCAATCTGAAGCCAGGAGCCAGGTGCTTCCTCCTGGTCTCCCATGGGGTGCAGGGCCCAAGGACTTGGGCCATCCTCCACTGCACTCCCTGGCCACAGCAGAGAGCTGGACTGGAAGAGGAGCAACTGGGACAGAATCTGGCGCCCCGACCAGGACTAGAACCTGGGGTACCGGCGCCGCAAGGCGGAGGATTAGCCAAGTGAGCCGCGGTGCCAGCCTCAGCTTTGCTTTTGATTCCAGCTTCCTGCTAATACACACTCTGGGAAAGCAGCAGAAGATGGCCAGAGTATTTGGGTTCCTGCCATTGACATGGGAGACCTGGATGCAGTTCCTGGCTCCTCCCTTCAGCCTTGCTAGCCCTGGCTATTTGCAGGAATTTGGGGAGCAAACCAGTGGTTGGAAGCGTTCTCATCTCTCTCTCTCTCTCTCTCTCCCCCCCTTCCTCCCTCCCTCCTTCTGCTTTTTAAATAAATAAAAGACAAAAAATAAATTTAACATGAATTTTAGTGGCTAGAATTGTGGTATAGAAGGTAAAGCCACTTCATGCAACATCAGCATCCCATATAGGTGTTGGTTTGGGTGCCAGCTGCACTACTTCCAATCCAGCTCCCTGATAATGGCCTGAGAAAATCAGTAGAAGGTGGTCCAAGTGTTGGGGCCCTGTCACCCACGTAGGAGATGCAGATGAAGCTCCCAGCTCCTGATTTTGGCCTGGCTCAGCCCCAGTCATCATGGCCACTTGAGGAGTGAACCAGCAGAGAGATCTGTTTCATTCTCTGTCTTTCCTTCTCTTTCTGTAACTCTGATTTTCAAATAAATAAATAAATCTTTAAAACATATAATAATAATTTTTAAAAGATCCTGCCCTCCCAGTTGGTTTCTACCTGATTGAGACATTAGTCAGTTTAAAAAATAAATAGTAATTTTTTAAACTAATTTTTGAATAATTTTTACAAAAGTAATTTAAACTATAATTTTTGCGGAATTTTCAAAATTCATCTATTTTCCTAGTTCTGTTTCTAGCACTCTAAGGTAGTTGGAAAATAAAGAAGAATTGGCAGTGGCTAGGTATACTGCTAGTTATGCATATGTACATTGCCTTGTTTAATCATCATCACTAAAATTGTAAGGCTCCCATACACAGAATTGGACTGATAGGATCAATCACAGTTTGTGCCATATTATTGACAGGACTACCTGTGCAGCACCTTCTCAATTTAATTTTATGCATTTTTGTCAGCTTCATCTCCGACCTCAATGCATTTCCATCTCATGCTCACATATTTAATGCATGCCTTTCCATCATCCTTCACATATTTGTGTACTAAGCAACATAAAGTATTACTTTGTTTTACATAAATTGCATTGCACTAAGCATTTCACTGCTATATTTACTTTCTTTTATTTTCTTTTTTTTATTTGACAGGCAGAGTTAGACAGTGAGAGAGAGACAGAGAGAAAGGTCTTCCTTCTGTTAGTTCACTCCCCAAATGGCTGCTAAGGTGGGCGCACTGTGCCAATCTGAAGCCAGGACCCAGATGCTTCCTCCTGATCTCCCACATGGGTGCAGGGGCCCAAGCACTTGGGCCATCCTCTACTGCCCTCCTGGCCACAGCAGAGAGCTGGACTGGAAGAGGAGCAATCAGGACTAGAACTCAGTGCCCATTTGGGATGCCAGCGCCACAGGCAGAGGCTTAACCAAGTGAGCCACAGCGCCGGCCCCTCTATTTACTTTCTATACTCTGTGTTATATTTGTGAACTGTTCTTTGATACAGGTAGATCAAGTTTCTTCTTCTTGACTCATATACTTTACTTGATAATAGCAAGTGCCACATTATGTTCATCAATTTAGGCTGGTTCCAAATCTTTGGCTCTGACAGTCAATAGCAACAATGCCACTGTCAATCACTTCTCTTTTTTCTTTCTTTTTTTATAAAAAGATTTATTTATTTATTTGAAAGGCATAGCTTCAGAGAGAGAGAGAGAGAGGGAAAGAGAGGGAAAAAGGGAGAGAGAGAAATTGATGAGAGAGGTCTTCCCAGTTCACTCCCCAAATGGCCACAACAAACCAGGGCTGGGCCAGGCTGGAGCCAGGAGTTTCTTCTAGGTCTCCCATGTGGGTGCAGAGGCCTTAGCAGTTGGCTCATCTGCTGCTGCTTTCCCAGGTGCATTAGCATGGAGCTGGATTGGAAGTGGAACAGCCTGGACTCCAATTGGCACCCACATGGGACACTGGTGTTACAAGCAGTGGTTTAACCCACTATGCCACAAGGCAGGCCCTTCCTTGATTTCTTGTGAAAGATTTTCTAGCACTTAATCAAGCATGATATTTTCTGAGTTATAGGCTAAATGTTATCTAATTTCACTAAATATCAGACGGATTTCTTAAATCTTGGACTCTCACCAGTAGTACATGAGGCTTTCTGTTTCCTGTTTTCCTCAGCATATGACAGCATATAACTTATTTTTGGTCTTTTGTTAAGAGTACAGTGAAATTTCCTTTTTAACAACATTTGAAGTGACTACTAATGAAACAAATCCTCTCTTTAAGAATTTATTGGATATGTTTCTACCATTTGTAAACTGAATCTATTGTTCATTTTTCTATTGCTTGCCCATCATTTTCTTGAAGGTTTAGAGGAATTCATATGCATTTTAGGTATACATCAGTTAATAATATTCAATATTTTATTATCAACGTACTTTGTAAATACTTTATCTCAGCCTGTCACTTGAGATTTACTGATTAACTTTTTGTATGCTACTCATTTTGATCAAATTCTTTTCATTTTCACACATCAGGAAACCAAAACATTTACCTCTATATGGTTTTGCAGTTTTGTCTCAAAATACATGATTAGTTCCACTTCAGAATGGCAGAAGAAGGAGCACTGAGAACCCTCTCCCCAGGAAACAGCTATAATGGATGAAATTGTGTAAAAACAGCAAATTTAAATTCTCCAAAAATTGTGCTAAGGGCACCACAGCATGTGAAAAAGTATTTCTTAGAGAAAATTTACTAAATATCAGTAAGAATACCAGGGGCCTCTCCTGTCCTTTCCTCCCTCACCCACATCTCAGTACAGTGATTGCAGCTCCACACTGGGAGGATGTGGTCGAGAAAACAAGCTCCTTGTCCTCCCAGCTGGCAGCCACGCTACACTGTCTCACTCTTTTAGATGCCCAGGCGTGGCCCTAGATGTGACAGGCTGAAAATAACAGAGCTCTGATTGCTTCTGCCCCAGCTTGCTTATGAGGCTATGTTGGGAGAGGAAAGCCAAGAAAAATATCAGGGGCCATTACACCCAGGGTCCGGCTTACATAGGGGTATCTCTCCAACATAAATGTGCCATGGTTTCCTTCTCCAGGTCCAGGTAAGGGGTTCAGAGACTTTGTCCAGAGAGAGAAGTAATCTGTTAGAACACAAAGTTCCAAACTCTTTCTAAAGAAATTGACTTTAGGGGCTGGTGCGGTGGTATCGCAGGTAAAACCGCCACCTGCAGTGCTGGCATCCCATATGGGCGCTGGTTCCATATGGACCCCCATATGGAGTCCTGCCTGCTCCATTTCAGAAGAGCCAGCTCTCTGATGTGGCCTGGGAAAGCAGTAGAGGATGGCCCAAGTCCTTGGGCCCCTGCACCCATGTGGGAGACCCAGAAGAAGCTCCTGGCTCCTGGCTTTGCATTGGCCCAGAACTGGCCGTTGCAGCCAATTGGGGAGTGAACCAGTGGATGGAAGACCTCTCTCTCTCTCTCTGCCTCTCTTTCTCTCTCTGTAAATATGACTTTCAAGTAAAATAAATAAATCTTTAAAAATAAAAGAAATTGACTTTATTTAGGTGCGGGGAAGTTCAAGCCTACAGCTCTCTAAAACAGAGATTTTGGTGGTGAACAATTAAGAGACAGCTGGTAGCTCCACTGCAGTAACAAGTTAAACCATAGGTCAACTGGTTTACCAAAAAGAACTAGGGGAGGGAAAAACTAAGGAAATCCCTCCAGGAGTCAGAACAAATATCAAAGACTATTCTCAAAAACTACCTCTGCCCGAATTTAATTGGATCAGATTGTGGAACAAGCTAACATCTAGGGCATTAGCTAGACTAGAACAACAGAATAACTGGTCCGCAAGCTGCGTGTAATACCAGCAGAAGCAGTAGCATAATTAATCAGGGAAATGCTAATCAAAACCGCAATGAGGTTTCACCTCACCCCAGTTAGAATGGCTCACATACAGAAATCTACCAACAACAGATGCTGGAGAGGATGTGGGGAAAAAGGGACACTAACCCACTGTTGGTGGGAATGCAAACTGGTCAAGCCACTGTGGAAGTCAGTCTGGAGATTCCTCAGAAACCTGAATATAAGCCTACCGTTCGACCCAGCCATCCCACTCCTTGGAATTTACCCAAAGGAAATGAAATTGGCAAACAAAAAAGCTGTCTGCACATTAATGTTTATTGCAGCTCAATTCACAATAGCTAAGACCTGGAACCAACCTAAATGCCCATCAACGGTAGACTGGATAAAGAAATTATGGAATATGTACTCTTTAGAATACTAGACAGCAGTCAAAAACAATGAAATCTGGTCATTTGCAACAAGATGGAGGAATTTGGAACACATCATGCTGAGTGAAATAAGCCAGTCCCAAGGGGACAAATACCATATGTTCTCCCTGATCGGTGACAATGGACTGAACACCAAAAAGGAAACCTGTTGAAGTGAAATGGACACTATGAGAAACGGTGACTTGATCAGCCATAGCCCTGACTGTTGATGAACAGCTTAATAAGTTATCCCTCTTAGTATTTTTTTTGTCTGTTCTACTTAATACTATTGGTTTAATTCTGTAATTAATACACAGTTATTCTTAAGTGTTGAAATTTAACTGAAAAGTGATCGCTGTTAAATATAAGAGTGGGAATAAGAGAGGGAAGAGATGTACAATTTGGGACATGCTCAAGCTGACTTGCCCCAAATGGTAGAGTTAGAAACATACCAGGGGATTCCAATTCAATCCCATCAAGGTGGCATGTACCAATGCCATCTCACTAGTCCAAGTGATCAATTTCTGTTCACAATTGATCATAATGAAAGGACTAAGAGTCAAAGGGATCACATAAACAAGACTAGTGTCTGCTAATACTAACCGATAGAATTAAAAAGGGAGAGAACGATCCAACATGGGAAGCGAGATACACAGCAGACTCATAGAATGGCAGATGTCCTAAACATAACTCTGGCCTCAGAATCAGCCCTAAAGGCATTCCGATCTGGCTGAAAAGCCCATGAGAGTATTTCAGGCATGGAAAGCCAAGGCACTCTGGGGAAAAAAAAAATGACCTAAATGAAAGAACTCCGTGAGTGAGATCCCAGTGGAAAGAACAGGTCTTCAAAGAAGGAGGTACCTTTCTCTGAAGGGAGGAGAGAACTTCCACTTTGACTATGACCTTGTCTAAATATGATAAGAGTCGGTGAACTCAAAAGGCTTCCATAGCCTTGGAAACTCATGACTGAAGCATAGGGAGATTACTGATGCCATAGACAGGAGTGTCAATTTGTAAAGTCAACAACAGGAGTCACTGTGTACTTAATCCTCATGTAGGATCTCTGTCCTTAATGTGCTGTACATTGTGATTTAATGCTATAACGAGTACTCAAACAGTATTTTCCACTTTGTGTTTCTATGTGGGTACAAACTGATGAAATCTTTACTTAATGTATGCTAAACTGATCTTCTGTATATAAAGAGAATTGAAAATGAATCTTGATATGAATGGAAGGGGAGAGAGAGCAGGATCTGGCGCCACGTCTCACTAGGCTAATCCTCTGCCTTGCGGCACCGGCACACCGGGTTCTAGTCCCGGTCGGGGTGCCGGATTCTGTCCCGATTGCCCCTCTTTCAGGCCAGCTCTCTGCTGTGGCCAGGGAGTGCAGTGGAGGATGGCCCAAGTACTTGGGCCCTGCACCCCATGGGAGACCAGGATAAGTACCTGGCTCCTGCCATTGGATCAGCGCGATGTGCCGGCTGCAGCGCACCGGCCGTGGTGGCCATTGGAGGGTGAACCAATGGCAAAGGAAGACCTTTCTCTCTGTCTCTCTCTCTCTCTCACTGTCCACTCTGCCTGTCAAAAAAAAAAAAAAAAAAAAAAAAGAGAGAGAGAGAGAGAGAGCGGGAAAGGGGAAGGTTGCGGGTGGGAGGGAAGTCATTGGGTGGGGGGAAGCCATTGTAATCCATAAGCTGTACTTTGGAAATTTATATTCATTAAATAAAAGTTAAAAAAAAGAAGCAGTAGCATAATTGAGAAATTAAGGCAAGCAGTAGTCAGAATGAATCCTGATAAACTTACTATCATCCCAGTTTGACAATTCCATTTATAATAACATAAAAAATAAAATTCTTAGGAAAAGTGTTTTAAAGATTTATTTACTTATTTGAAAGGCAGAGTTATAGAGAAAGGAAAGAGAGAGAGAGAGAGAGAGAGAGAGAGAGAGAGAGAGAGAGAGAATCTTCCACCTGCTGCTTCACTCCTCAAATGGCTGGGCCACACCAAAGCCAGGAGCCAGGAGTTTCTTCCAGGTCTCCCATATGGGTGCACAGACTCAAGCACTTGGGCCATCCTCTGCTGCTTTCCCAGGCACATTTGCAGGGAGCTGGATTAGAAGTCGAACAGCCAGGACCTGAACAGGAGCCCATATGAGATGCTAGCACTGCAGGCAGCAGCTTTAGTACTATGCCACAGCGCCAGCCCCAGGAAAATATTTAACTAAGTCTTATATACATTGAAACTACAAAACATTGCAAAAAGAAATTGGAGAAGAGCTAAGTAAATGTTTATATATTGGAAGACAATACTGTTAATGTGAAAATATTTCCCTCATTGAAATAATTTGAAATTAATTTTAATAATATATTTTATTTAATCCAATATATCTAAAATGTTAATATTTCAACATAAATAATATAATGAAGTTATGGATGAGATAGCCTGATTTCCTCAAAATCTGCTATGCATTTCACATTTCCAGCATAAATTTGCCTGGTCACGTTTCAAGTGCTCAGCGGCTGTATATGGCTGGTGACTACTGTATTAGACAGCATGGTTCCATAGCAACCTATGCTCTCCTTGTCACAACACTTACTTCTCAGGTTTGTCATTCTGGCCTAAGCAGTCTCCCCTTAGGGTGTAGGTCCCCTGAAGGCAGAAACTCTTCATCAGTGGTAACGCTTTGCATATAGCATAGTTCCAGTGCATATTTGCCTGTTCAGTGCAATTAGTTAGAAGGCAAGTATGCTAACCTGGTTTACTGAGATGTTCACTTTGTGGTCTTCTACATCGCCAATTCCTCTGAAAAACTGGGACTTGTGTCTACTTCCGTTGAGGAAAATGTACTATTGGTGCCTTCTCTAGTTAGTAGTAATATTAACCATTATTCCTTTAGGTCATTTTTCCATTTGTCATTCTGCTGTTTGACACAAACTTCTGTGAGACTTGTAAAATTTTTTATTGCCCTTCATTAAAAGATGAAAAACTGAGGGGCTGGTGCAGTGGTGCAGCAGGTTAAGCCGCCACCTCAACACCAGCATCCCACATGGGCACAGGCTCAAGTTCTGGCTGCTCCATTTCCTATCCAGCTCCCTGATAATGCACCTGAGAGGGCAGCAGAGGATGGCTCAAGTCCTTGGGTCCCTGCCTCCATGTGGGAGACCCAGCATAAGCTCCTGGCTCCTGGCTTTGGCCTGGCCCAGCCCTGGCCATTGTGGTCATTTGAGGAGTGAACCAGCAGATGGAAGATTCTCTCATTCTCTCTAATTCTGCCTTTCAAATAAATAAATAAAATATTTTTTTTAAAAAAGATGAAACACTGAGGTTCAAAGATGTAAAATTCCGTGACCAATATCCAGTGGTATCTAAAAAATGTTTAAAACTGAGAAGAGTACTGAGAAAGCCCTAATGTAAAGAACTTGCCTGTTTCTACTATATAAATACTCTCACCATAGCAAATTCCAAGCTATAAACATGGTATCCTTGTACATGAAGTAAGGGGGAGATGTACACAATTGAATGCAGCTCTAGTTTGAGCCAATTCCAACACTTCACTATATGAGAAAGAGAATTTGTAGAAAGGAGGTAGTAGTAACTGATATTTCTGAGCACTTGCTAAATACTGGATAATCTGCAAGGTGCTTCACCATCATTATTTTATTTAATCATGATAATAAACCTTTGAGGTAAGTATTAATTATCCTAATTTTACAGTTGTGTAAAATAAGACTTGGGTTAGGTAATAAGCCCAGGTTACCTGCTAATATGTGGGATTATACCTTGACTACATTAATGATTAATAGCTGACCTTCTTCTCCTTTACTTTTCAACTCTCTATGTATTTAGGTTCTCCATTCCTGGTGTTGGTAAAAGTCCTCTTTTTTACCTGTACTGTGATTCTAATGTTAGCTCCTCTAAGGCTCCCAGGTTAGGTCACACCAGCTTGACTAACCAAAGATTCCTATAGCTTCAAGTCCTGCATCAGAAGAATTTGTACTTTCTTCTGGTTTCCACAGAACAGAAGCCTGCTGGAGGCTGGGCTGAGATACTCTCCATGAATGTAAATAGAAGTGTTTGTGTGCTCATTCTAGCTCTAGGGCATCCTTCTGTAAGCTGAGTCCATTGTCAATGTTGATGTGACAGTACTAAGCATAATTAAGACATCATCAGTAATTTACCTGGCATGAGAAGTGGAAACTCATCAGGATGTTACAAATTGATACTTTGTTTTTGAATTGTTTCTATTTATTTGAGAAGAGAGAGGGATAGAGGCAGAAAGAGAGAGAGAAAGAGACAGACTTAGTTCCTGGCTGCTGGTTCACTTCCCAAATGCCTGTAAGAGTCAAAGCAGAGCCACAGCTGAAGCTAGCAGCTGGGGTACAATTTGAGTCTCCCCACGGGTAG
Organism: Oryctolagus cuniculus; assembly: GCF_964237555.1. Taxonomy (NCBI): domain Eukaryota; kingdom Metazoa; phylum Chordata; class Mammalia; order Lagomorpha; family Leporidae; genus Oryctolagus; species Oryctolagus cuniculus. The sequence goes on along the minus strand of NC_091436.1, from coordinate 122,814,244 downwards.
CAGGAACCCAATTACTTTGATTATCACCTGCTGTGTCCATGGTCTACATTAGCAGGAAGTTGGAGTCAAACACAGATACTCCGATGTGGGATGTAGATATCTTAACAGGCATCCTGACTGCTAGGCTAAACACCCACCCCTATGTTTCATTTTTAATTCATTTCCAGTAATGTCAGTTATATCCAGGGATGAAGCTGCAGAGAAGATGCTTCAGGGCAAAAACAACACCAAATAAAACAAAATTGACAGAAGAAGAGGCAAGGAACTATTTTTAAGCAAAATTCCACCTTCACAATCTACTTATTAGTGCAACAAGTAAATAATGGTTACTTTTAAAATGTAAGGGGAAATTGTCTTTTCTCTTTTGCTTGAGGGTACAACAGTAGTAATTAAGCTTGGCCCTCTTTCTCCCTAGAATCCCAGAAACAATAACTCCTGCCATTAACTGAGTGGTTCAATGCCACATGTGGGTAACATACATGTCTCTCATTCTTTGTGTTGTAATGTTTATTTTTAATTGACATGTAGTAATCCTATATGTTTATGGATATAGTGTGGCATTTCAATGCATGCATACAGTATGCCATGATAAGAAAAAGGAAGTTAGCATATCTTCCACTTTAGACATATATAATTTCCTTGTGTTGGAGTACATGTTTCTCATTCTTACAATCCTAGAAGCCTTGTAGTATTACCCTTGTCTTAACTTGGAAATGGGGCTCTGACGTTTAAGTAACTTCTACAAAGACCCTCAGTTGATAAGTGACACGTATGTGTCCACCACACTTTCCTTAGACACAGGAAAACTTCCCTGAACCTCAGCAGCCTCTCTTGCACTCCTTTCCTGCCTTTGGTTTCTACTGTTCCATGCCTCCTTGTTTGACTAGTTTACATGATGCCAATCTCGGTCTGAATGTTGGGTGAGCAGCACCTGGCATGTGGGCAGATAATTAAAAGACACTTTCCACCTGCCCGTGTTCTCTCTGGTTAGACAAACAGCAGCTAATGAAGCTTGCTGACGTCAAAGTTATAGTCCTGTGGGAAGGTGTGGTGCTTATACACCCATTTCATAGATCAGCTAGGCAAACAGAGGACTAAGGAATGAACTATTCCTATTCAAAACAAATAGGTAAGAAGAAAAGCCTAACACTTTGGCCCAATGCCCTGGTTCACTTGATTACATTTGAGATAATGTTACTACTCTACAACTTTGGATCTGGAGAGGTATACGTTGGTACTTTTCTAGAAGAATAAATTATCTGGGCCAGATGGGCGCTTCCTCCTAACCCAGAATGTTCAAGAGCTAGTGAATATGATTAAATGCTCCCATTCTTGGCAAATAATGCATTCTTCACTCATGAAGGGAACTTTGGATATACACTTTTATTTTTTGACAGGCAGAGTTAGACAGTGAGAGAGAGAGAGAGAGAGAGAAAGAGAGAGAGAGAGAGAAAGGTCTTCCCTCTGTTGGTTCACCCCCAAAATGGTCACTAAGGCCGGTGTGCTGCACCAATCCAAAGCCAGGAGCCAGGTGCTTCCTCCTGGTCTCCCATGCGGGTGCAGGTTCCAAGCACTCTTGGCCCATCCTCCACTGCCTTCCCAGGCCACAGCAGAGAGCTGGACTGGAAGAGGAGCAACCAGGACAGACCCCAGCGCCCCGACCAGGACTAGAACCCGGGGTGCCGGCACCACAGGCGGAGGATTAGACAAGTGAGCCACGGCACCAGTCTGGATATATACTTTTTGCAAAGAAACTAGAAGCATCACTAGCATTGGAGAATTTATAAAGGTAGCTGAGGAAACCCACAAAACATTTGGGGATCCATGGGGATGTACAGCACAGTTTCAAAGATGGAGTGATGGCACAGACATTCAGCACTTCAGTTAAGCCATAAATAGAAACACCTACATCCTGTATTAGAGGGCCTGGATTCAAGTATCAGTTCTTCTCCTAACTACAGCTTCCTACTAAAGTGCACCTTGGGGGGCAGTACTTGGGTCCTTGCCTCCCATGTGGAAGACCTGGATTGAATTCCTGGCTCCGTGCTTCATGTACATTTGGATGGGTGCTCTCTCCATCTCTCTCCCCACCCCATTCTCTCTCTTTGTGTGTGTGTGTGTGTCTGCTTCTCAAAAAATGTTTTTTAAATTTCTTAATGGTTTATTATTTATTTTTACCTATTTGAAAAGAAAGAAACAGAGTCAGAGAGAAATTACTTCCATCCACTCCCCAAGTGCCTGCAACAGCAAGGCTAGGGCAGGCCAAAGCAGGAGCTCAGAACTTAATTCAGATCTCACACATGAGTGGCAAGAACCCAAGTACTTGAGCCATCACCTACTGTCTCTCAGGAAGTGCATTAGCAGAAAGTTGAATCAGAAGTGGAGCTAGGACTCAACTTAGGCACTCAGATATAGGATGTAGGTGTCCCAAGGGGGTCTCAACAACTGTGCCAAATGTCCACTCCAAATAAAATAAACTATTTTCAAATTTTGCTTAAATTAAAAAGTGATGACACAAGCTGTGACATAAAGAATGGCGTAAAGTCAGAATGTGTGCTGTTCTGAATGCTGTGTCAAGAGACGTCCTTCACTTCTGTGTCAATGTCAAAAACCACATATTGGTATAAGGAAAACCCTATAAGGGAGAGTATTCATTTCCCATGGTTACTGTTACAAATGCTATGGGATGCCAGTGTATTAATCATTAGGCCAGAAATGTCCCAGGAGAAGATATTTTGATCAGAGACTTAAGTGAAGTACACTGTATGAGAATAACTGGGGAAAGAGAGTTCCAAAGGGAGACCAAGGAAATGTAGCATGACTGGCATTTCAGACCAGAATGAAGACAATGGGCACAGAGGGGAATGAAAGGGGACAATGTGATAGGAGCATCTTAGGTTACGATATGAGTTCAACCCAAAGGCCAGCACATGACCAGGAGCTGCATATTTCAAGTATTCATTCCCAGGCCAGCACCGCGGCTCAGTAGGCTAATCCTCCGCCTTGCAGAGCCGGCACACCGGGTTCTAGTCCCGGTCGGGGTGCCGGATTCTGTCCCGGTTGCCCCTCTTCCAGGCCAGCTCTCTGCTGTGGCCCGGGAGTGCAGTGGAGGATGGCCCAAGTACTTGGGCTCTGCACCCCATGGGAGACCAGGAGAAGCACCTGGCTCTTGCCTTCGGATAGGCGCGGTGCGCCGGCTGCAGCGCACCAGCCATGGCGGCCACTGGAGGGTGAACCAACGGCAAAGGAAGACCTTTCTCTCTGTCTCTCTCTCTCACTGTCTACTCTGCCTGTCAAAAAAAAAAAAAAAGTATTCATTCCCTTCCAGTTCTTTCAAAAGATACTGCAGAACAGATGTTAAAAGCATACGTCATAGCCTGCCATTAATGGAGATAATTATAGGAGCAGCACTGGAGCTTTCGGTTTGGAAGTGTGGACTTTTATCCTCCCCCAGTTTCTTATCTCCAGTCTCTCACATTGGTAGGCAGTGGGGGTCCCTACTTCTCAGTATCCAGTTAGTATTTAGGGTATACCCTCATAACTGATTCATTTGGGGATTTAGATTTTAGGCAACAATCATTTGATGTGTGACACTTGTACCTAAAATAAGAAAATTAAGTTTCACTGGGGCCGGCACAGTGTCATAGCGGGTAAAGCTGCCGACTGCAGTGCTGGCATCCCATTCGGGTGCTGGTTTGAGTCCCGGCTGCTCCACTTCTGACCCAGCTCTCTGCTATGGCCTGGGAAAGCAGCAGAGGATGGCCCAAGTCCTTGGGTCCCTGCGCCCATGTGAGAGACCTGGAGGAGACTCCCGGCTCCTGGCTTCGTATCGGCTCAGATCCGGCCTTTGGGCCATCTGGGGAGGGAGCCAAAGGATGGAAGACCTCTCTCCACTTCTGCCTCTCTGTAACTCTGCCTTTCAAAATAAATAAATAAATCTTTTTTTTTTTTTTCAAAAAAGAAAAAGTAAGCTTCAGAAAGGCTGGTTTCTACATATAGTGCCACCTAATAGCGGTGGGAAAGGGCCCCATTACATAGTATCTGGCTCCCCATCCTAAGAGCTCTAGAAACGCTCCAGGACTCTGCCATAAGCCAGGAGGATGTAAATATATAACAGGGCCAGCACTGTGGTGCAGCAGGTAAAGCCACCGCCTGCAGTGCATCCCATATGGGCGCTGGTTCGATACTCAGCTGCTCCGCTTCTGATCCAGCTCTCTCCTATGCCCTGGGAAAGCAGTCAAAGATGGCCCAACTCTTTGGGCCCCTGCACCCAAAGAAGGTTTTTGCTCCTGGCTTCAGATCAGCACAGCTCTGGCTGTAGCAGCCAATTGGGGAGTGAACCAGCGGATGGAAGACCTCTCTCTCTCTCTCTCTCTCTCTCTCTCTTTCCTTCTCTCTCTGTGTAACTCTGGCTTCCAAATAAATAAATAAATCTTAAAAAAAATTTGTACCACATCTTAAATTTTGTCTACATAGATGAAAAGTCCTATGTGTTTCTACTGTAAACAGCAGACACTTTATGGACAGGTATTTGGCCTAGTGGTTAAGATGCTGGTTAGGATACCTGTGCCACATCTCAGAAGGTGCGGGTTTGATATCTGGCTCTGGCTTTCCTGGAGACTCTGTGAGGCAGCAGTGATGGCTCAAATGATCATGTTTCTGCCATCCGCGTGAGAGACTTGAATTGAGTTCTTGGCTCCTGCCTTTGACTCCTAGAGTGTGGCCCTTGCAGGCACTTGGGAAGTGAATTAGCAGATGGGAGCTCTTTCTGTCTTTCCCTCTCTCATTTTTCACTGCCTCTCATATAAATAATTTTTAATGAACACTGTGAATGTCACCAGTAGTGACTGGCTTGCCTTATTCCTTTTTGCCAACAGAGCAATGAATTATAGTTCAGAGAGATGGAAGTCAGGAAGGTAAAGCAAAGTTTATTAGAATACGTTCCAAGGGAATAATGGGCCAGTAGAGAGAGCACATGGTTCCCTGTAAGGATGGTAAAACAAAGGGCCAGAGCTGTGGTGTAGCCAATAAAGCTGCTGCCTGCAGTGCTGGCATTCCATATGGGCACCGGTACAAGACCTGGCTGCTCCATTTCCGAACCAGCTCTCTGCCATGGCCTGGGAAAGCAGTAGAAGATGCCCAAGTCCTTGGGCCCCTGCACCCGTGTGGGAGGTCCAGAAAGAGCTCCTGGCTTCGGATTGGCTCAGAACCATCTGGGGAGTGAACCAGAGGATGGAAGACCATCTCTATCTCTCTGCCTCTCCTCTCTCTCTCTGCCTCTCTGTAACTCTAACTTTTAAATAAATAGATAGATAAAATCTTAAAAAAAAAGGATAATAAAGCAGAGTTGATTAAAGTATGCTTCAAGGGAGGAACTGGCCAGTTGAGAAAGAGCATGGCAGCCTTTCTACATGGTTTGGGACATTTACCCCTAAAGTATGAGAGGCACTGACTGGAGATGTGGCTGTGATGCTCATGATTGGCATTTATAACTGACATCTGGGAGTTGCATACCTTTGGGTTCTCTGTGCAGGTAGCTGTAACCTAGACTTTTCTAGTTTGGTTGAATGTGTGGGGAGCAACTCGGACTAGACTAAGTTACTGGAATTAAGACTTATTCTGGCCGGCGCCGCGGCTCACTAGGCTAATCCTCCGCCTAGCGGTGCCGGCACACCGGGTTCTAGTCCCGGTTGGGGCGCCGGATTCTGTCCCGGTTGCCCCTCTTCCAGGTCAGCCCTCTGCTGTGGCCCGGGAGTGCAGTGGAGGATGGCCCAGGTGCTTGGGCCCTGCACCCCATGGGAGACCAGGAAAAGCACCTGGCTCCTGGCTCCTGCCATCGGATCAGCGCGGTGCGCCGGCCGCAGCGCGCCGGCCGCGGCGGCCATTGGAGGGTGAACCAACGGCAAAAGGAAGACCTTTCTCTCTGTCTCTCTCTCTTACTGTCCACTCTGCCTGTCAAAAAAAAAAAAAAAAAAAAAAGACTTATTCTATGCATCTGCTCTCCCACAATATGGCGCTGAGAAGGGAGAAACAGCTTCTACACAGCTGCCTCCAGTTCAACCAATAAACAGCAGGACCTGCTCCTGATTGGAGGAGAGCAGCGTACTCGGCATGTGGGTAGCAGAGTTGGGATTGGCGGAGGAGGACTATAAAGGAGGAGAGAGACAACATGCACCAGGAACATCTATCTGAAGGAACACCTGTGCAGCCCCCGAGAGAGCCGGCCGGCGGTGTGCCGCTCCCCCGCGGAAGTGGGGAATGTGGCAGGGGGAACCGCCCTTCCATGGAGGTGGAAGGGTCAGTAGCCAACCCGGGAAGAACCAGCAGCAAACCCGGGAAGGGCCGAGCAGACAAAAGAACAGCGCAGGGTCCTGTGTCGTTCCTCCACGAAGACGGGGAGCGACATAATGGTGCCGTGACTCGGATAGGAAACCTAGGAGGGAAGAAACGGGAAGAAGTGGGAAATTACCGGAGAGAGAGACTAGCAAAGAGCCTAGGGAAAAGCCGGACAGAAAAGGTGCCAGAAGAAGCTATCGAAAGCCTAGGCATAGGGGACTGAGCTGCGCAAGCTGCAGGGTCTGCGCGCAAGTGCTCGAAGGGGAGTGCAACAGCGGGGAGACTTGGGACGTCCAGGGCTCCAAGTCCACACATCGGCGCTGGAAGGGGAGCAGACCTGCGTGGAGAGCGTGGGAGCCCACAGTTCGGGACACCAGCGGCAGACTCAACACACCAGCGCTGGAACGCGAGGTGAGCCGAACCTCAATAACCCGAGACACCGGCAGGCAAGCGGAGAGAGGAGACTAGAGGGAACGACCCCCGGGGCGGGGGGGACTTCACCAAGCTAACTGGAAGAGAGAGAGAGGGAAAAAAAAAAGGTGACTGGTACGGACACGGGTTTCTCTCTCTCCGCTCACTTCTCAAGGGCGAGCAAGACAAAGAGCAGGCGCCATCTTGGACATACGTCATAAGCAGAGTGACCTCAGGTCTGCACCGGCCCTGAGCCTAGCAGTAAAACCTGACTCTGGGTGGGGCGAATTAACAGGAGATTAGGACCTAGTAAATTTGTGGTGCTACTGAACTGAGACTGTGAAAAAAGAGACGGTGGGGGAGAGAACTCATGGAATTCACGTGAGCACTCTCCAGAGACGCTACAATTCCGTAACTTTGGCAACCCAGTGGGAGACTGAAGGAGAATTTGAGCCCACTCTAAGGGCCGAACAGATTCCCTGTGTGGTCCTTGGGAAAGAGCTTCTGATCTCTGGCTCCTGTGGGTATATCATTTGCCTGCTAACTACCTCCAACTTCGTTCAGCTGTGCAGAATAACTTCCCTTTTGAATCAAAAAAAAAAGAGAGAGAGAGAGAGAGAGAGGTTTACCACGCCTAACCTGGGAGTGTCACCTTTGGCACACCAAACAGAGCTCTCAGGCCACACCCATCTCAAGCCCTAAGGCTCCATCAAAAACAGATAGTCCACTTAATCTAGAGTCATAGTATAACAAGAACAAGCACCACAGTGAAGAAACCAAATATCTCCAATATGACAAATAACAAATGCAAAAACCAAGGTAATAAAAACAAGGAAGTCACCATGAAGCCCTCAAATGAAAAAGACACCCCAATTCAAGATTATGAGGATGATGACATAGAAGAAATGCAAGAAGCAGATCTCAAAAAATTGATAAGAACATTAAGAAGTTCTCAAAAACAAATTCTTGAACTACAGAAATCCTTAATGGACAAGATAGAAAATCTCTCTCGTGAAAATGAAATATTAAGGAGGAATCAAAATGAAACGAAACAACTAGTACAACAGGAAACTGGGATAGTGACTGAAGTGAAGAATTCAATAGATCAAATGAAAAACACAATAGAGAGCCTTACAAACAGAATGGGAGAAGCAGAAGAGAGAATATCGGACTTAGAAGACAGAGAACAGGAAAGGATACAGTCAGACCAAAGAAAAGACGAGGAAATTAGAAATCTAAAACATATTGTCGGGAATCTTCAGGATACTATTAAAAAACCCAACATTCGGGTTCTAGGAGTTCCTGAAGGCATGGAGAGGGAGAAAGGATTAGAAGGCCTTTTTAGTGAGATATTAGCAGAAAATTTCCCAGGTTTGGAGAAGGACAGAGAAATCCTAGTACAGGAAGCTCACAGAACCCCTAATAAACACGACCAAAAGAGACCCTCACCACGACATGTTGTAATTAAACTCTCCACAGTGAAACATAAAGAAAAGATCCTAAAATGTGCAAGAGAGAAATGTCAGATTACTCTCAGAGGATCTCCAATCAGACTCACAGCTGACTTCTCATCAGAAACTCTACAAGCTAGGAGGGAATGGCGAGATATAGCCCAGGTACTAAGAGAGAACAACTGCCAGCCCAGAATATTATATCCTGCAAAGCTATCATTTGTGAATGAAGGTGAAATAAAGACTTTTCATAACAAACAGAAATTGAAAGAATTTGTTGCCACTCATCCAGCCCTGCAAAAGATGCTTAAAGATGTGTTACACACAGAAACAAAGAAACACGGTCATCAATATGAAAGAAGGTAAAGGAAGGAAACCAAGGAAGGAAAGCTCACAGCAAAAGATCACAGGGAATTCAAAGCATATATTAGAACTTATCTTTGGCAAATGGCAGGGCAAAGTTACCACTTATCATTAGTCACATTGAACGTGAATGGCCTGAACTGTCCAGTTAAAAGACACCGTTTGGCTGATTGGGTTAAAAAACAAAACCCATCTATTTGCTGCTTACAAGAAACACATCTTTCCAACAAAGATCCATACAGACTGAAAGTGAAAGGCTGGAAAAAGATATACCATGCCAACAGAAATGAAAAAAGAGCAGGTGTAGCCATCTTAATATCAGACACCATAAACTTTACCACAAAAACTGTTAGGAGAGACAAAGAGGGACACTACATAATGATTAAGGGATCAATTCAACAGGAAGATATAACAATTATCAATGTATATGCACCTAACTACAGGGCACCGGTTTATCTAAAAGATTTGTTAAGGGACTTAAAGGGAGACTTAGACCCCAATACAATAGTACTGGGGGACTTCAATACTCCACTCTCAGAAATAGACAGATCAATAGGACAGAAGATCAACAAGGATACAGTAGATTTAAACGACACTATAGCCCAAATGGATCTAACAGATATATACAGAACTTTCAATCCTACAGCTAAAGATTATACATTCTTCTCAGCAGTACATGGAACCTTCTCTAGGATTGACCACATACTAGGCCATAAAGCAAGTCTCAGCAAATTCAAAAGAATTAGAATCATACCATGCAGCTTCTCAGACCATAAAGGAATGAAGTTGGAAATGAACAACTCAGGAATCCCTAGAGCATACGCAAACACATGGAGATTGAACAACATGCTCCTGAATCAACAATGGGTCATAGAAGAAATCAAAAGAGAAATCAAAAACTTTCTGGAAGTAAATGAGGATAACAGCACAACATACCAAAACTTATGGGACGCAGCAAAAGCAGTGTTAAGAGGAAAGTTTATATCAATAGGTGCCTACATCAAGAAATTGGAAAGGCACCAAATAGATGAGCTTTCTATTCACCTCAAGGATCTAGAAAACCTACAGCAAACCAGACCCAAATCTAGTAGGAGAAGAGAAATAATTAAAATCAGAGAAGAAATCAACAGGATTGAATCAAGAAAAACATTACAAAAAATCAGCCAAACGAGGAGCTGGTTTCTTGAAAAAATAAACAAAATTGACACCCCATTGGCCCAACTAACTAAAAAAAGAAGAGAAAAGACCCAAATCAATAAAATCAGAGATGAAAAAGGAAATGTAACAACAGACACCACAGAAATAAAAAGAATCATCAGAAATTACTACAAGGACTTGTATGCCAGCAAACAGGGAAACCTATCAGAAATGGATAGATTCCTGGACACATGCAACCTACCTAAATTGAACCAGGAAGACATCGAAAACCTAAACAGACCCATAACTGAGACAGAAATTGAAACAGTAATAAAGGCCCTCCCAACAAAGAAAAGCCCAGGACCAGATGGATTCACTGCTGAATTCTACCAGACATTTAAAGAAGAACTAACTCCAATTCTTCTCAAACTATTCGGAACAATCGAAGAAGAGGGAATCCTCCCAAATTCTTTCTATGAAGCCAGCATCACCTTAATTCCTAAGCCGGAAAAAGATGCAGCACTGAAAGAGAATTACAGACCAATATCCCTGATGAACATAGATGCAAAAATCCTCAATAAAATTCTCGCCAATAGAATGCAACAACACATCAGAAAGATCATCCACCCAGACCAAGTGGGATTTATCCCTGGTATGCAGGGATGGTTTAATGTGCGCAAGACAATCAATGTGATACACCACATTAACAGACTGCAGAAGAAAAACCATATGATTCTCTCAATAGATGCCGAGAAAGCATTTGATAAAATACAACACCCGTTCATGATGAAAACTCTAAGCAAACTGGGTTTGGAAGGAACATTCCTCAATACAATCAAAGCAATCTATGAAAAACCCACAGCCAACATCCTATTGAATGGGGAAAAGTTGGAAGCATTTCCACTGAGATCTGGGACCAGACAGGGATGTCCACTCTCACCACTGCTATTCAATATAGTTCTGGAGGTTCTAGCCAGAGCTATTAGGCAAGAAAAAGAAATTAAAGGGATACAAATTGGGAAGGAAGAACTCAAACTATCCCTCTTTGCAGATGACATGATTCTTTATTTAGGGGACCCAAAGAACTCTACCAAGAGACTATTGGAACTCATAGAAGAGTTTGGCAAAGTAGCAGGGTATAAAATCAATGCACAAAAATCAACAGCCTTTGTATACACAGACAATGCCATGGCTGAGGAAGAACTTCTAAGATCAATCCCATTCACAATAGCTACAAAAACAATCAAATACCTTGGAATAAACTTAACCAAGGACGTAAAAGATCTCTACGATGAAAATTACAAAACCTTAAAGAAAGAAATAGAAGAGGATACCAAGAAATGGAAAAATCTTCCATGCTCATGGACTGGAAGAATCAATATCATCAAAATGTCCATTCTCCCAAAAGCAATTTATAGATTCAATGCAATACCAATCAAGATACCGAAGACCTTCTTCTCAGATCTGGAAAAATTGGTGCTGAAATTTATATGGAGGCACAAGAGACCTCGAATAGCTAAAGCAATCTTGTACAACAAAAACAAAGCTGGAGGCATCACAATACCAGATTTCAGGACATACTACAGGGCAGTTGTAATCAAAACAGCATGGTACTGGTACAGAAACAGATGGATAGACCAATGGAACAGAATTGAAATACCAGAAATCAACCCAAACATCTACAGCCAACTTATATTTGATCAAGGATCTAAAACTAATTCCTGGAGCAAGGACAGTCTATTCAATAAATGGTGCTGGGAAAATTGGATTTCCACGTGCAGAATCATGAAGCAAGACCCCTACCTTACACCTTACACAAAAATCCACTCAACATGGATTAAAGACCTAAATCTACGACCTGACACCATCAAGTTACTAGAGAACATTGGAGAAACCCTTCAAGATATTGGCACAGGCAAAGAGTTTCTGGAAAAGACCTGGGAGGCACAGGCAGTCAAAGCCAAAATTAACTATTGGGATTGCATCAAATTGAGAAGTTTCTGTACTGCAAAAGAAACAGTCAGGAGAGTGAAGAGACAACCGTCAGAATGGGAAAAAATATTTGCAAACTATGCAACAGATAAAGGGTTAATAACCAGAATCTACAAAGAGATCAAGAAACTCCACAAAAACAAAACCAACAACCCAATTAAGAGATGGGCCAAGGACCTCAATAGACATTTTTCAAAAGAGGAAATCCAAATGGCCAACAGGCACATGAAAAAATGTTCAAGGTCATTAGCAATCAGAGAAATGCAAATCAAAACCACAATGAGGTTCCACCTCACCCGGGTTAGAATGGCTCACATTCAGAAATCTACCAACAACAGATGCTGGCGAGGATGTGGGGAAAAAGGGACACTAACCCACTGTTGGTGGGAATGCAAACTGGTCAAGCCACTGTGGAAGTCAGTCTGGAGATTCCTCAGAAACCTGAAGATAACCCTACCGTTCGACCCAGCCATCCCACTCCTTGGAATTTACCCAAAGGAATTTAAATTGGCAAACAAAAAAGCGGTCTGCAGCCTAATGTTTATTGCAGCTCAATTCACAATAGCTAAGACCTGGAACCAACCTAAATGCCCATCAACGACAGACTGGATAAAGAAATTATGGGATATGTACTCTTTAGAACACTATACCGCAGTAAGAAACAACGAAATCCAGTCATTTGCAACAAAATGGAGGAATCTGGAACACATCATGCTGAGTGAAATAAGCCAGTCCCAAAGGGACAAATACCATATGTTCTCCCTGATCGGTGACAACTGACTGAACACCAAAAAGGAAACCTGTTGAAGTGGAATGGACACTATGGGAAACGGTGACTTGATCAGCATAGCCCTGACTGTTAATGAACAACTTAATACATTATCCCTCTTAGTAGTTTTTTTGTCTGTTCTACTTAATATGACTGGTTTAATTCTGTAATTAATACACAGTTATTCTTAAGTGTTGAAATTTAACTGAAATGTGATCCCTGTTAAACATAAGAGTAGGAATAAGAGAGGGAAGAGATATATAATTTGGGACATGCTCAAGCTGACTTGCCCCAAATGGTAGAGTTAGAAACATACCAGGGGACTCCAATTTAATCCCATCAAGGTGGCATATACCAATGCCATCTCACTAGTCCAAGTGATCAATTTCAGTTCGCAATTGATCATAATGAAAGGACTAAGAGTCAAAGGGAGCACATAAGCAAGTCTAGTACCTGCTAACACTAACCGATAGAATAAATAAAGGGGAGAGTGATCCAACATGGGAAGTGAGATACTCAGCAGACTCATAGAATGGCAGATGTCCTAAATAGCACTCTGGCCTCAGAATCAGCCCTAAAGGCATTCAGATCTGGCTGAAAAGACCATGAGAGTATTTCAGGCATGGAAAGCCAAGACACTCTGGCAAAAGATCTCTGTGAGTGAGATCTCAGTGGAAAGAACAGGTCTTCAAAGAAGGAGGTACCTTTCTCTGAAGGGAGGAGAGAACCTCCACTTTGACTATCACCTTGTCTAAACAAGATAAGAGTCGGAGAACTCAGAGGGCTTCCATAACCTTGGAAACTCATGACTGGAGCATAGGGAGATTACTGATGCCATAGACAGGAGTGTCAATTGGTAAAGTCAACAACAGGAGTCACTGTGCACTTACTCCTCATGTAGGATCTCTGTCCTTAATGTGCTGTGCATTGAGATTTAATGCTATAACGAGTACTCAAATAATATATTTCACTTTGTGTTTCTATGGGGGTGCAAACTGTTGAAATCTTTACTTAATGCATACTAAACTGATCCTCTGTAAAAAAAAAAAAAAAAGAAAAAGAAAAGAAAAGAAAAGAAAAGAAACTATCAACTCCCAACTTGACTCTCACTGGGATTAAACATGACAATAGGTCTGATCTGATTTCATCATCATTAAAAAAAAATCATCTATTATTTTTCACTTTATGTTTCTGTGTGGGAGCAAACTGTTGAAATCCTTACTTAATGTATCCTAAGCTGATCTTCTGTATATTAAGATAATCAAAAATGAATCTTGATGTGAATGGAAGGGGAGAGGGAGTGGGAAAGGGGAGGGTTGTGGGTGGGAGGGACGGTATGGGGGGGAAGCCATAGTAATCCATTATTCGTACTTTGGAAACGTATATTCATTAAATAAAAGTTAAAAAAAAAATAAATAAATAAAATAACATATCAAAAGTTAAAAAAAAAAAAAAAAGAAAGCCTAGGCATAGACTCGGATATGGACTGTGGGAAAGAAGTTAGGATTGAAAGCGAAAGTGAAAGCTTTCATAGACTCGGATGTGGACTATGGCGGGGAAGCTAGGAGATTGAAAGTGAAAGTGAAACCTGGAGGAGGCTTGGACTTAGATACGGACTGTGGGGAGAAGCCGGGAGAAATGAGGGAGGAATATTGTTGGAAGAAAACTTAGGGAAACATACCGGGTAGAGAAAAATGTTAGGGAGGATGAAGCCACGAGTGCAGGCCGAGGCGGAGACGTAAGCCAGCTTGGAATTCGTCAAGTCAGCCCGGGGAGCAAAAGGCGAAAATCTGGAACCAGAGGCAGAGACGTGGGCTGCCAGGTTGGAATTCGCCAGGTTAGTCTGGGGAACTTGGACTGAAGGCCGATGGCGGAAACGTGAGCTGGGGCTGTGTGACTCGCGGAGGCTGCCGCGCGCAGAGAGAGCGTGCGGGGCACTAATAGATAGGGAACCCGGGGCTGGCGCGAGGCCGTGGTGCGGATGCGAAGGGCGTGGAGACCGCGGAGTGTGCGCGCGAAACCGAGCCGCGCAGAGCTGTGAAGCTGCCGCGGGGCGAGGTGCCGAGAAGCAGCCTCGGGGCGGGCGCCGGGAAGCCGCAGGGATAAGAGAAATAGAAGTATAGAAGTAAAATGAGAGAAATAGGAATGCTGGCAGATAGAAGTAAAATAGGAGAAATAGGAATGCCCGGAGATAGAGAAATAGAGAAAAATAAGGCCTCCCCACACCACAGCAATGAGAGAGCTTGGATTCGGTCTGCCTGATTAGGGAGGTGGTGAGCACCTGCGGGCGGCTAGCAGCTTATGCGCCGCAGGTCACCGAAGACAGGCACGAATTAACATCAATAAGTCTCCCCACAATACCGCAATGAGAAGGCTTGGATTCGGTCTGCCTGATTAGTAAGGCGGTAAGCACCAGCAGGCGGCTCGACCAGAGTATGAGCTGCAGGTCACCGAAGATAGGCACGAACCAACACTAATAAGTCTCCCCACAAGACGGCAATGAGAGGGCTTGGATTCGGTTTGCCTGATAGGGCTTGTAAGCACCTGCATGCAGTTCTAGCAGAGCAGAGCATGCGCTGCAGGGCACCGAACTCAGGCACGCATCAGCACCTAAAAACCTCCTCACAACATGGCGAAGAGAGGACCCGGATTCGGTTTGCCTGATTGATAGGACTTGTAAGCACCTGTGGGCAACTCCAGCAAGCAGAGCAGAGTGTGTGCCGCGGGGCACCGAAGACAGGCGCGTATCAACGCCAAAAATAAAAAGAAAGGGGGATCTGTGGGGAGCAACTCGGACTAGACTAAGTTACTGGAATTAAGACTTATTCTATGCATCTGCTCTCCCACAATATGGCGCTGAGAAGGGAGAAACAGCTTCTACACAGCTGCCTCCAGTTCAACCAATAAACAGCAGGACCTGCTCCTGATTGGAGGAGAGCAGCGTACTCGGCGTGTGGGTAGCAGAGTTGGGATTGGCGGAGGAGGACTATAGAGGAGGAGAGAGACAACATGCACCGGGAACATCTAAGGGGAACACCTGTGCAGCCCCCGAGAGAGCCGGCCGGCGGTGTGCCGCTCCCCCGCGGAAGTGGGGAATGTGGCAGGGGGAACCGCCCTTCCATGGAGATGGAAGGGTCAGTAGCCAACCCGGGAAGAACCAGCAGCAAACCCGGGAAGGGCCGAGCAGACAAAAGAACAGCGCAGGGTCCTGTGTCGTTCCTCCACGAAGACGGGGAGCGACAGAATGCCCATTTTATTAGGATATTTTAAACACAAGTTAAACCACAAAGTGAGCAGTCTTATGTGGGTCCCTGATTCTTCCCTTGGATGAGGGTTTTGTAGCACCTCTTCAACCGGATCAGAATCCGGCTTCCCGACCGGGACTAGAACCCAGTGTGCCGGCGCCGCAAGCGGAGGATTAGCCTAGTGAGCCGCAGTGCCGGCCCAGTCACTCATTCTTAATCATTTACCTGACATGAAGAATAAAAAGAACATATTTGGTTTGTATTGTTTGTCTTTCTCAGAACTATCTGTTCTCACCTCTGTGTATTACCTGCTATGCTACTAAGGAGGGTATTTCTTTTCTTTTTTCCACATTGGGCCAAACACTGGCTTGCCATGTTCTTGTATTTTAAATGTTTCATTTGTGTTTTGATGGAATTCATTCTGTTTTTATAAAACACTCAGTGTATTAATACTAACCTGTTCTGCTGAATATGAGTATACTTCCAAAAGCTCATGGAAAAATACAATTAAAAAATAATGTCACTTTGAAACTATTTTTTTTTCAAGATTTATTTATTTACTTGAAAGAGTTATACAGAGAGAGGAGAGGCAGAGAGAGAGACAGAGAGAGAGAGGTCTGATGATTCACTCCCCAATTGGCCACAACGGCCGGACTGCGCCGATCTGAAGCCAGTAGCCAGGAGCTTCCTCCGGGTCTCCCATGCGGGTGGAGGGACCCGAGGACTTGGGCCATCCTCCACTGCTTTCCCAGGCCACAGCAGAGAGCTGGATCAGAAGTGGAGCAGCTGGGTCTCAAACCAGCGCCCACATGGGATGCCGGCGCTTCAGGGCAGGGTGTTAACCCACTGCACCACAGCATCGGCCCCCTCTTTGTAACTATTAAGGAATGTTAGTGTTTAAGGGCTAAAATAATCAAACCTTTTCTTACATTAACCATTTAGGCAGAGCTCTTTTAAATGCATTATGTGTTGTTCTTTTATGCAAATATTCTAAGTATGTTCAATCTATTATTTTTTTAAATGTAATTTTAAAAATTTACTTTGAAAGGCAGAGACACAGACAGAAGATACAATCTTACATTTTAGGGTTCAGAAATTTTGGCTGGCGCTGCAGCTCAATAGGCTAATCCTCTGCCTGCGGTGCTGGAACCCCAGGTTCTAGTCCCGGTCGGGGCGCTGGATTCTGTCCCGGTTGCTGCTCTTCCAGGCCAGCTCTCTGCTGTGGCCTGGGAGTGCAGTGGAGGATGGCCCAAGTGCTTGGGCCCTGCACCCGCATGGGAGACTAGGAGAAGCACCTGGCTCCTTGCTTCGGATCAGTGAGGTGCGCTGGCCGCAGCGGCCATTGAAAGGTGAACCAACGGTAAAGGAAGACCTTTCTCTCTGTCTCTCTCTCTCTCTCACTGTCCACTCTGCCTGTCAAAAAAAAAAAAAAAAAAAAGGGTTCAGAAATTTGATTTATTATGTGTGTAATGAAGAACTAAAGAAGCATTTAACTTGGTTAAGGCTATGTTTTATAAGGATATTCTGTGGGCCTTATGGAGAACAAGTCTGAAAGGCTCACAGAGGTGCTATTAGGTTTGCTATATTCTACAGTTGCCCCAGATTGACCCGCTGTAAGTACTGACCTGACAAAGCCATCCTCACTTAAATGTGAAAGTCCCCCGGAAAGAGAAGGCAAAGGGTATGAAACAAAGGGCTGGGCCAAGAACCTTGGGAAATGTCTGCCTTTAAGAGGCAGCAGAAATAGGATTCAGCAAGAGTGTTGTGGAAGAATTGAGATATGGGATGAAAAAAGTTAGGATAATAGATTCCCAGGGTTGAAAGTGTATTCAATGAATCTGTGGTCCACACATGAAGTTCAAACTCTTCAGGAAGGTGAAGTTATTTAGACATCGGTATACGGCAGTGGCCAAGCTGGGAAGGGGGTGATGATCTGACATCCAGGATTTCAAAGAAAGATGGCAGGGCCGGCGCTGCGGCTCAGTAGGCTAATCCTCCACCTTGCGGCACCGGCACCGGCACACGGTGTTCTAGTCCTGGTTGGGGTGCCGGATTCTGTCCTGGTTGCCCCTCTTCCAGGCCAGCTCTTTGCTGTGGCCCGGGAAGGCAGTGGAGGATGGCCCAAGTGCTTGGGCCCTGCACCCCATGGGAGGCCAGGATAAGCACCTGGCTCCTGCCTTCGGATCAGCACGGTGCACCGGTCGCAGCACGCTGGCCGCGGCGGCCATTGAAGGGTGAACCAATGGCTAAAGGAAGACCTTTCTCTCAGTCTCTCTCTCTCACTGTCCACTCTGAAAGAAAGAAAGAAAGAAAGAAAGAAAGAAAGAAAGAAAGAAAGAAAGAAAGAAAGAAAGAGAGAGAGAAAGAGATGGCAGAGCCCAAGGTGGAAGTTAGTGCAGCAACAACCTGTAAATAACACTGAAGAGTAAGATTCTGGTGTTTAAGGAAAAAAAAATAAAACAGTCATCACTACTTGAGAAGAAATGAGTGATGTGGAGGAATAAAAGGGAGAGGAGTAATAGAGACTGGTCATGCCAATGTGTAAAAAATTGATTGGCAATAGCACAATGGCAGAAGTTATAGTGCAAATAGGTGATATTCACCCAATAAGTTATCTTTGAGACAATCAACCTAATCCAACCTGATGGTATCTCCTCAGTTAATATATGCCATCTGAGGACATTTAACATGGCAGTAATATCAGATCAGTTTATTTTTCTATCATCAAAGTAAATTGTTTGAAGTCACCTTTTATTATGACATTTTCCCAAAATTTCAGGCCTCTGCATACCACCATCACAATTTCTGCTACTGTTATTGTCTTGGGCTGGTTTCCCGAAAAAAACAGGTCTTGAAAGAGGATATGAGTGAATACAAACCTAATCCTATCAATAATCACATTAAATGAAATGGTCAAAACTGTCCTAAACTAAGAAACAGAGATAGATTGAACTTTTTAAAGAATCAAGATATAACTACTTATACATTCTACCTACAAGAAACCTTAATATAAAGTCACAGATAGATTGAAATGAACAGCTAGAAAAGGATATTCCACCCAGGCATCAGTCACAAGACATCTAGAGTGGCTATATAAATATCAGAAAAATGCTTCAGAGCAAAAAATAACACCTAAGGATGAGTAATACATTACACAAAAATAAAAGCTTCAATTTATTGAGAGAATATAACAATCCTAAATTTGTATATACTTAATAACACATTTGATTATTGCTTATAGCCTTTGCCTATATTCCTGCTGAACTACAGTCTTTTTAGTATTTACTTGCTAAATCCTTTAGTTAGTGAGCATTAAGCCTTTGACTATAATGTAAATTAGAAATGTTATCTCAAAAACAAAAAAGGGAAAAAGAAAAATACAAGGAATAATAACAGGAAAGAGGCAAATTCATAATTATTGTCAGAGATTTGAACACTCTCATGCTGGTAATCGATAGAAAAAATAGAAAGGAAATCAAGACACAAAAGACTTGGACAGTACTCTCAAAAAACTGACCAGTTTACTTTCCATTCAATACTGCAAAATACATATTTTTTTCCAGAACTCCTGGGATTTCACTGGGGGAGACCATACTGCAGGTCATAAAACAAATCCACACAAATATTTTTTAAAAATTGAAAACATACAAAATATATTCTCTGAGCACTATAAAATAAATTATACATTACTGACAGAAAGATATGTAGAAATTTTCCAAATATTGGGAAATTAAACACCACACTTCCAAATAACCACAGATCAAAGAATAAGGCACAGTGGAAAGTAGGATACACTTAAGAGTGCATCCAAAAAAAATGGCATATAAAAACTTGTGGTAAATGGATAAACTAACATTTAGAGAAAAAGATTTGAAGGCCTATATAAGAAAAGAAGATCTTAATTATGCAATCTTCACTTAGAGACTACATAAATAAAAGCCAATAATGTTCCTTTCCTCCTCTGTCCCCTCTAAAAGAGGAAAGGAAGTATTAAGAGGAAGACTGAAATCAATGAAATACAAAACAGAACAGTGGAGGAAATCAATTGGACTGAAGGGAGCTCTTTGAGAAGCTCAATAAAATTGATAAACTTTAAGTCTGATTGATCAGGATTAAAAGAAAACATATAAATTATCAACATCAATGCAATTTTTATGTGTCTGCTAAAATTTTTTAATTAAAAATTTAAGTATAGAGTGGGAAGGAATATAACTACAGATTCTACAGATTTAAAAAGGCTAACAAGGTGAAATTATACACAATTTTATAGCAATAACTTTTATATCCTTGATAAAATGGACAAATTCCTTGAAAGATACAAAGTACTGAAGCTCACTCAAGAAGAAAAGAGATTAAATTAAAAGAGAAGAGAAGAGATGGGGGTTCCAAGATGACAGAATAGCAACAGGATGGTCTGATTTAGGCTGGGTGAAATTAATATTAAAAAAGTGGAGAGGCTGGCACCACGGCTCACTTGGCTAATCCTCCGCCTGCGGCGCCGGCACCCCGGGTTCTAGTCCCGGTTGGGGAGCCAGATTCTGTCCTGGTTGCTCCTCTTCCAGTCCACCTCTCTGCTGTGGCCCAGGAAGGCAGTGGAGGATGGCCCAGGTCCTTGGGCCCTGCACCTGCATGGGAGACCAGGAGGAAGCACCTCGCTCCTGGCTTCAGATCGGCGCAGCACGCCGGCCATAGTGACCATTTGAGGGGTGAACCAACAGAAAAAGGAAGACCTTTCTGTCTGTCTGTCTCTCACTAACTCTGCCTGTCCAAAAAAAAAAAAAAAAAAAAAAGGAGAAAGTATAATCTCAGGATAAAGTTGCAGGGGAACTGCAGTGGGAGACCCTGCAAAAGCAGTAGAAACAGCCCAGACCTGTGCAGAAAGAGCAGACACGCAGCAAAAGACCCAGGAGCTTGGATCTGGGAAGGAAGGCACCCGCCTTGGCAAACCGGGTGAGATCAGACTCCACATGCCCACACCACTGTTGATATAGTAGAGGAGTAGAGCTTAGTGAACTGCATGTTTGTGAGTCCAACACAGATCCCTCAGTACAGTGGGGCAACTACTCATCCAGAGGCAGAAAAAAAAAAAGCACGTCTCCCTCCCTCCCCCTCTCCCTGCTATAACAGAGACTTGCAGTGGGCGGTGGGAGGTCTGGTTTCATTTTTGGACACAGGCAGGTAGTGGCTGCTCCAGCTCATGTGTAGCACCCAGCACTTATTGGGGCCACCGTCCACCCAGTTGGTGGGGACAAGCACAGCAGTTCAAGAGCAACTGAGGGAGATGGTCTCCGCCATACCAGCTGCATTTACCAGGCAATGGGAAGGGAGAGGAAGCCATCCCTATGGAAAAGAAGTGCCCCTATGCACGCCCCTATGCACCAGCACAATTGTGAAGCAAGTGGGGCTGTGGCTGGTGGGTATTTTGCACCTGTGAACCATAGACCTTACCAGGGAGAAAAACTCGCATTCCCCACTGACATGGAATCTGGTTGGGAAAACTGGACTCAATCCAGTGGGCTGGAACATGCATGGAGAGCGGCTCTGGGAACACCTTAGTTTCCTTGTGGACAGGACAGGCTAGTGGGGCAGAGAGGGCCCACTGGCACTCTTTGACCCTGAGAGCCCTGGGAGCTGAGACTGAGAAAACACTGTGACTGTGTGAGAGGAGGCCTGGTGTAGCTGGGTTCTGGGCTATCGCAGAGTGCTGCTGCACACTCTCAGAGCTCCTTGGTTGCCTACAGCAGCTCATAGCAGAGGGAACTGTGCTCACAGAAAGGACTCCACAGATCATATATGCAGTGCATAAGGCGGTGCAGATGAGTGTTGAACACACTGGGGACTAACACCAGAGTATTCCTCAGCTTGGGAGGAGAAGGGGTGGTTGCACCAACCGAGGTGACCATTCTTCTCCATCCAGTTAACCAGGGGAAAGCTACCATGTTCAACTTGGGTGTTACCTTGGATACTCACCCCATCCTGGAGCACTGAAAAGAGCTCCCTGGCCACACCCACCACACACATCTTAGTATTCACTGAAAGTATAGATGTTCCACTAAGCCACAGCGGCACAGATCAATGAAAAAGGCCATCAGACGAAAAAAAAATTCTACAAATACCAAAAAATAAAAGCAGAAATTTAAGAAATAAGAATAAGAAATATATTACGAGCCCCCCAAAGGAACACTGCAACATATCAATATTAGAATGTGAAGATGAAGAGATTGAGGAAATGCCAAAAATGGAATCCCAAAAACTAATCATAGCACTACTCAAAGGCAATCAGAAGCAAATCCATGAACTAAAGAAAACCATATATGATATGAATGAAAAAAAAAAATTTTAAATTTATTTGATAGGTAGAGTTACAGACAGTGAGAAAGAGAGAGACAGAGAGAAAGGTCTTCCTTCCATTGGTTCACTCCCTAAATGGCCACCACGGCTGGCACTGCGCCAATCCGAAGCCAGGAGCCAGATGTTTCCTCCTGGTCTCCTACGCAAGTGCAGGGGCCCAAGCACCTGGGCCATCCTCCACTGCCTTCCCAGGCCACAGCAGAGAGCTCAACTGGAAGAGGAACAACCGGGACTAGAACCGGCGCCCATATGGGATGCCGGCGCCGCAGGAAGAGGATTAACAAAGTGAGCCACGGCGCCAGCCCAAAAATTCTTCCTATGAAATTGAGATCTTAAATTAGAGAAATAAAGGGGCCGGCATTGCAGCTCAATTGGCTAATCCTCCATCTGCGGCGCTGGTACCTTGAGTTCTAGTCCCGGTCGGAGCACCAGATTCTGTCCTGGTTGCTGCTCTTCCAGTTCAACTCTCTGCTGTGGCCCAGGTGGAGGATGGCCCAAGTCCTTGGGCCCTGCACCCGCATGGGAGACTAGGAGAAGCACCTGGCTCTTGGCTTTGGATCAGTGCGGTGCGCCGGCCGCAGCACGCCTGCCGCAGCGGTCATTGGAGGGTGAACCAACAGAAAAGGAAGACCTTTCTCTCTGTCTCTCTCTCTCTCTCATCGTCCACTCTGCCTGCCAAAAGAGAGAGAGAGAGAGACAGAGAGAGAGAAATAAAGGGGCCGGCACTGTGGTGCTGCGGGTTAAAGCCCTGGCCTGCAGTGCCAGCATCCCATATGGGTGCCAGTTTCTAGTCCCGGCTGCTCCTCTTCCAATCCAGCTATCTGCTATGGCCTGGGAAAGCAGTAGAAGATGGCCCAAGTCCTTGGGCCCCTGCACCCACGTGGGAGACCTGGAAGAAGCTCCTGGCTCCTGACTTCAGATCGGTGAAGCTCTGGCCATTGCGGCCATCTGGGGAGTGAACCAGAGAATGGAAGACCTCCCTCTCCATCTCTACCTCTCTCTGTAACTATGTCTTTCAAATAAATAAAGTAAATCTTTAAAAAAAAAAAAGAGAGAGAGAGGAATAAAAATGAAATAGTAGAAATGAAGAATTTAATAGATCAAATAAAAAATGCAGTGAAATGCCTTAACAGAGTTAGTGAGGCAGAAGGAAGACTATCCAAGCTAGAAGACAAATGTCTGGAAATTTTCAGTCAGACCAAGAACAAGAAGAAGACATCTGAAAACTTAAAAAAATGGTGTTGTAGATATATGGGATACTCTCAAACGACCCAACATACTGATCTCAGGAGCACCAAAAGGTGTGGAAAGAGAAGGGACTAGAAGGCCTACTTAGTGAAATAATTACAGAAAACTTCCCTCGTGGGTGATCCTGTGAGGCTGCCTGCCTAGCCCTAGCCCATGCAGTCAGCCTGACTGCTGGCAGGCGGGAGCCCCAGGTATATTTGTCCCCACCCCGCCTTCTGCCAATCAGGTAAACTGCTCCCGGGTGTGGCCCAGGCCCATTAGGCCCACCTGGAAAGCTACTTGACCTTCGAGCTGACTGGAGAGGCATATTGGCCCCTGTTTCAGTTCTGTCCTATAGTCAGTGTTCCCCTGAGTTAGTTACGCACCTTCCACCTGCTCTTTAAAAGCGTACATGGTTGTTAATAAACCTGGACATGCTCATCAAAGCCTGTCTCCGGTGTTTCTTTGTGGGAAAGGACACTGCCACCCTGCTCCTCCCCAATGGTGTGGCTTTGCAGGACCAAGCCACGTTCCCTAATTTGGAGAAAGAAAGGAATGTCTAAGTATAGGAAGTACATAGAACTCCTACAGATATGAGCAGAAAAGATCCTCATGACACATTGTAATCAAACTTTCTACAGTAAAGCATAAAGAAAATATTCTAAAATGTGCACGAGAGAAATGCCAGATAACTTTCCCAGGAGCTCCAATTAGACTCACAGCTGACTTCTCATCAGAAACCCTACAGGCTAGAAAAGAATGGCAAGATATAGTCCAAATCTTAAGAGAAAAAACCTGTCAACCCAGAATACTGTACCATGCAAAGCTCTCATTTATAAATGAAGGTGAAATAAAGACCTTCCATAACAAACAGAAATTGAAAGAAAACTGGAGGCACACAATACCAGACCTCGACATACTACAGGGCAGTTATAATCTAAACAGCCTGGTACTGGCACAAAAACAGATGTGTAGATCAATGGAACAGAATAGAAAATCCAGAAATTAATCCACACATCTACAACCAACTTATCTTTGACAAATGAGCAAAATTCAACCGCTGAAGCCACAAGTCTCATCAACAAATGGTGCTGGGAAAACTAGATCTCCACATGCAGAAGTATGAATCAAGACACCTAACTTACACCTTACACAAAAATCCACTCAAAATGCATTGGAGACCTAAATCTACAACGTGATACCAACGAATTACTAGAGAACACTGGGGTTACCCTGCAAGACATTGGCATAGGGAAAGACTTCTTGGAAAAGACCCCAGAAGCACAGGCAATCAAAGCCAAAATTAACAAGCAGGATTACATCAAACTGAGGAGCTTCTGCACTGCAAAAGAAACACTCAACAAAGTGAAGAGGCAACCAACAGAAGGGGAAAAATATTTGCAAACTATGAAACTAACAAAGAATTAGCTTCCAAAATCTATAAAGAACTCAATAAACTAAACAATCACAAAACAAATAACCTAGTCAAGAAATGGGCAAAGGACCTGAACAGATATTTTTCAAGAGAGGAAATTAAAATGGCCAACAGACACATGAAAAAACACTCAGGATTGCTAGCCATCAGGGAAATACAAATCAAAACCACAATGAGGTTTCACCTCACCTCCTTAGAATGGCTGTCATACAGAAATCAACAAACAAACAATGCTTGCGAGGATGTGGGGAGCAGGGTACCTTAATCCACTGTTGGTGGGAATGTAAACTGACGCAGCCACTGTGGAAGACAGTATGGAGATACCTCAGACATCTGAATTTAGACCTACTACATGACCCAGACACCCCACTCTTGGGAATTTACCCAAAGGACATGAAATCAGCATATGAAAGTATATCTGTATCCCCACGTTCATCTCAGCTCAATTTATAAAAGCTAAGATATGGAATCAGGCGCCTCCGCCGAGGCCCGCAGCCGCTCGGGTCTGTTTCTCGGTGCCTGCTCCTGGCCGGCCCCCGCGATGCACGGGGCTCCGCAAAGCTGCAGCAGGAGTCCGGGGGTGAGCGGGCCGGGCCGGGGGCTCGCGCGCCGCCACCCCGTCTGAAGAAATGAGTGGTGGATTGGCCCCCAGTAAAAGCACAGTGTATGTCTCCAACCTGCCCTTCTCCCTGACGAACAACGACCTATACAGGATATTTTCCAAGTATGGCAAAGTTGTAAAGGTTACTATAATGAAAGATAAAGACACCAGGAAGAGTAAAGGGGTTGCATTCATTTTGTTTTTGGATAAAGACTCTGCGCAAAACTGCACCAGGGCGATAAACAACAAACAGTTATTCGGTAGAGTGATAAAAGCAAGCTTGCTATCGACAATGGAAGAGCAGCCGAATTCATCCGAAGACGGAACTACTTTGATAAATCCAAGTGCTACGAATGTGGGTAAAGTGGACACTTAAGTTATGCCTGTCCTAAAAATATGCTTGGAGAACGGGAACCTCCAAAGAAGAAGGAAAAGAAGAAAAAAAAGAAAGTTCCTGAACCAGAAGAAGAAATTGAGGAAGTAGAAGAAAGTGAAGATAAAGGTGAAGACCCTGCCCTGGACAGCCTCAGCCAGGCCATAGCCTTCAGCAAGCCAAAATTGAAGAAGAACAAAGAAAATGGAGACCCGGTCCAGGGGGTCCCTCCACATCCGATGACTCAAGACGGCCGAGGATAAAGAAAAGCACCTATTTCAGTGATGAGGAAGAGCTCATTGACTGAAATGGCATTTACTGTGTAAATGTCCCTAAGATGGAAAAGCCCGGGAGCGTACAGTTCAGCTGAGGGCCATGGTTACTTTTAGAATTTGAGATAAAAACACTTAATACCAAACAGTGTTTTACTAGAAAGTAGTTCATAGGAAATTTAAAAATAAATAGAAAGTATTATGTTTCTCTCTTGCCTTAGCACAGTACAGTTTGAGCATCCCTAATCTGAACTCCTGAACACTGCACAGTCTGAAGCCTTGTCATTGCCAACACAGTGTCTCAAGTAGGGCATCGTGACAGTGTTACACACCCTGTGTCCTGCTGCCTTCAGGCTGTGTACATAAAGCTTGACAAAACCTAAGTGAAGTTCATATTTAGGCTTGGTCCCTTCCCATCCCTGTGGTATCTCATTATGCTTGTGCAACTACTAGAAAATTCAGAAAAACCCAGAAAACAAAATACTTCTGGCCCCAAGTGTTTCAAATAAGAGATACACAACCTATACTAAAAATCAGAACTTGCTACTACTAATCTGAAAAGAGCTAATGTTAATAAAAAATAAGAAAGTATTATAATGCTGTTGTCATCCCATGAGAAAAAGGTATTAAAATGATTTGAGATGTTCATTCCAAAAAAAAAAAAAAAAAGATATGGAATCAAACCAGATGTCCATCAGTTGAAGACGGGATAAATAATGATATATAAACACTACTCAATACTACACCGTGGTAAAAAATTGAAATCCTGTCATTTGCAAGAAAATAGATGCAACTGGAAACCATTATACTTAGTGAAATAATCCAGTCACAAAAAGACAAATACCATAGGTCTCTCTGATCTTTGGTAATAACAGAGTACCTAAAATGTAATCTATAGTAGCAAAAATGACATTTTGAGATGCGATGATTTGGACTAGCCCTTGCCTTGACTGTGGAGGACCAACATTTTTTGTTTGTTTAGTTTTGTTTTATTCTTCATTTTTTTCCTTCATACTATCTGGTGAACACTCTACTTAGTGTAGTTAATCTTATGAGTATAAAAATTAACTGAAAATTAATCTTTGTAAAAAATAAGAATGGGAAAGAAAGAAGGAGGAGGAAAAAAGGCAGGAGTATGTATGGGTGGGAGGGATGTGGGGTAGGAAGAATCATCATGTTCCCAAATCTGTATATATTAAATGCATGAAGTTGTGTTCCTTAAAATTTAAAAATTCAGATAACCTGAATAGCCCCATATTAAATAAATTTTAAGTGTTCTCATCATTAAAAAATGAGAATTTGAAGTGATGTATACATTAATTAACTAGATTTAATTATTCCACATTATATTCATAAATCATAACATCACTTTGTACCACATATATACTGACAATTATAATCTATCATTATACAATATTTAAAAAGAAATTGTATTTGAAGTTTAAATTTTCCTACAAGGAAATTTTCAGTCCAGATGGCTTTACTTGTGAACTCTACCAAGTAGCTGAGGAAGAAATGATATTAATTTTGTACAAAGCTTTCCAAGAAGAAACATTTCCCAACTTGTTCTGTCAGGAAAGCAATTCCCTGAAAGCAAAATAAGACCCAGACATTACAGGAAAATAAAATTATTTCTTATAAAAGATGTAAAAATCCTTAGAAAAATTTTAATATATAAAATCTAGTAATGCAAAAAAAAATAATACACTAAGACCAAATGGGGTTTATTCCAGGAATGTAAGGTGGCCTAACATTAAAAAGCAATTGATACAATTGATTACATTAACAGACTGAAAAATAAAAGTAATGTGAAAATTTGATAAATACACTGCTACAGAAGACAAAAACTATTGGCAAACTACTAATAAAACCTATAACTGATTTCTTACACAGTGGTAAAAGTGTGAATGCTTTCCATCTAAGATCAGGACTAAGACATGAATATTCATTCTTACTGCCTGCTTTCAACATTGTGTGGAAGGTTCTACATGGTGCCATAAAGTAAGAATAAGAAACAAGTAATGAGCTGATTATGGGAAATTTACTAATCTCTCTGAGTCTCAGTTTCCTTATACAAAATGATATAATGAATGCACATATATCGTAGAATTGTTGTGAGGATTAAAAGACATGTCTATGAAACATTAAGGCCATAGCAAACAGCTGACAAATCTTAGCTACTAGTATTATCAAGCAAAAAGAGAAAATTCCTACTACAGATGTATGCTGTTCTTTATTCATGCTTTCAAATAACATTAACCAAGTACCAACTACATTGCTCTTCCTGAACTAGATACTGGAGATGCAGATGTGAGCAATACAGATGTAGTTATGATATTTATTGAGATTATAAACCATCAAGAAAAATATGTAATTTAAGAATTAATTGCAAAGCAAAAATAGACAAATGAAATTATATCAAATTAAAACTTCTGCACAGGGGCCAGCACTGTGGTACAGCAGGTAAAGCCTCTGTCTGCAGGGCTGGCATCCCATGTGGTCACCAGTTCCAGTCCCAGCTGCTCCACTTCCAATTCAATTCTCTGCTATGGCTGGGGAAATCAATACAAGATGGCCCAAGTCCTTGGGCCACTGTACCTGTAAAGGAGACCCTAAAGAAGCACCTGTCTCCTGGCTTTGGATCAGCGCAGCTCTGGCTGTTGAGGCTATTTAGGGAGTAAACCAGTAGATGGAAGACTTCTCTCTCCCTCAGCCTCTGCCTCTTTTTAACTCTGCTTTTATTTTTTTTATTTTTTGACAGGCAGAGTGGACAGTGAGAGAGAGAGACAGAGAGAAAGGTCTTCCTTTGCCGTTGGTTCACCCTCCAATGGCCGCCACGGCCAGCGCGCTGCGGCCGGCGCACCGCGCTGATCCGATGGCAGGAGCCAGGAGCCAGGAGCCAGGTGCTTTTCCTGGTCTCCCATGGGGTGCAGAGCCCAAGCACCTGGGCCATCCTCCACTGCACTCCCTGGCCACAGCAGAGAGCTGGCCTGGAAGAAGGGCAACTGGGACAGAATCTGGCGCCCCAACCGGGACTAGAACCTGGGGTGCCGGCGCCGCTAGGCGGAGGATTAGCCTAGTGAGCCGCAGCGCCGGCCCTGCCCTGTAACTCTGCTTTTCAAATAAATAAATAAATCTTAAAAAAAAAAAAAAACAAAAAAAAAAACAAAAAAAAAAAAAACAACTTCTGCACAGCACAAGAAATAATCAATAGAGTGAAGAGACAATCAATGGAATGGGAAAAAATACATGCAAACCATATATCCAATAAAGGGCTAATAATAATATACAAAATATATAAAAGCTGAAACAACCTAACAGTAAGAAAATAAATAACTGATTAAAGCATGGGATTTAGACATTTTTCAAAAGAAGACATACAAATAACCAACACGTATATGGGAAAATTCTCAACATCATTTATCATCAGTGAAATGCAAACCAAAACCATAATAAGATATCACTTCACACCTATTAGAATGCATATTATAAAAAAATACATAAAAAATAAGTGTTGGAGAGAATGTGAAGAAAGAACCCTTGTACACTTTGGGCAGGAATGTAAATTGGTATAGCCATTATGAAAAATAGTGTGGAGGTTTCTCTAAGTACTAGAAACAGAATTACCATATAATCCAACAATCCCTCTGTGAAGTATATATTCAATGGAAATAAAATCAGCATTTAATGGAGATATCTATACTTCCACATTCATTGCGTGTCCATTACATCAGCTAAGATTTGAAAGTGACCTAAGTGTATATCAGTGGATGAATGGATAAGGAAAATGTATTCACACACACACACAGGAATACTATTCAGCCTTAGAAAAGAAGGAAATCCTATCACTTGCGATGACATAGATGAAAATGGAGTATACAGCGTGATAAGTGAAATAAACCAGGCACTGAAAGACAAAATTTAAAAACTTGAAGTCAAGGGAGCAGAGAGTGAAGTGGTGGTTATATCAGTGTCTGGGTGAAGAGTGTGGTTAAGAAGGTGTTAGTCTAAGGATACAAAACTACAGTTAGATAAGAAGAATCAAGAGATTTGTTGTACAAAATGGTGGCTATAATTAATAATTATAGTCTTGAAAAACTAAGAGAGTTGGTTTGAAGTGTTCTCACCACAAAAGTAAAGGTAAGTATGGAATGCTTATGTTTATTAGCATGATTTATGTATTCCACAACGTATACATATTTGAAAATAGCATATTGTACACAGTTAATGCACACAATTTTTATTTGTCCATTTAAATAAAACTAAATTTTTAAAGGATTAATTATAATCAAGATTTTACAAATAATAAAATGAGAAAGAAGAATGATTAAGCAGAGATGGGAGACACCTAATTTACGAGCAGTTTTTAAAAAATTCTGTTAGGCGTCTGGCATAATGGGTTAGGCCACTACCTGCAATGCAGGCATCACATATGAGTGCTGGTTCAGGTCCTGGCTACTCCACTTCTGATCCAGTTCCTTGCTAATGTGCCTGGGAGAGCAGAGGATGATGATGCAAGTGCTTGGGTCCCTGCCACCCACATGGGAGACCGGTGGAATTCCAGGATCCTGGCTTCACCCAGGCCCAGTCCCAACTGTTGTGGCCATTTGAGGAGTGAACCAGTGGATGGAAAATCTCTTTCTTTCTGTCCTTCCTTCTCTCTCTCTCTCTGGTAATGCTGCCTTCCAGATAAATAAATCTTTTATTTAAAAAAGGAAGTTTACTCCAAGAATTTTGTTAACAAATTATAAATATAAATCTGCTAGAGACTGGTGAAGGCCACATTGCAGCTCAGGAGTATTTGCTTCCAATGCCCACTGATGCCATGCCTACTTCACTTTGCTGCCTTCATGTATGAAGATTAACTCTGCACAGCTCCCACATTCACTTATCAATACACCTGTCTTCTCTTCCTAAATTGAGCGGTAACTGATCTTTTAAGAAGACCCTATGTGTTTCTGTTGGCGGCTGCAAGGGTTGCCAGCGGGTAGCTCTCCGTAGAACTCATCAGCCAGACACATCCCACTGTCAGCCTGGGCACCTGCCAGGTGCTGGCCCCTGATCGCTCTAGCCCCTGTGTCCACTGGTATGGTGGCCTGGTGGCACGCTCTTCCTCACAGCTAGAAACCAAAGTTACTATGGCTCCTCTCTCCTGCAGTTTCTCACATTGCTATCCACCTAAATTTTAAGAAAAATTAGTTGCCAGAAAAACAGGAAAAGAGCAAAGATGTCTGTGAGTGGGTGTATAGCACACCATCACCGCTGTATTTTTAGGTTGTTAATTTAATGCCAGAAAGGTTATTTCCTCTTGAGCCATGTTGCTTAAACTGAACGTCCTTGGTCATCAGGAAAACAGTCATGGTTTGGTCAAGCTCCTGTGGAAACAGGAACCTTTTGCCATGGGTGTGGTTTACTTGAATTGGAAATTTTGGCATAAATAAAACAAAAACAGATCTGCATATAAAAAGAGCTAACCTGATCACGTATTATCAAAATACACTAAGCCTGCCCACCGAGCTTTAAAGATAGAAATAAAAATTTGGTCTTTTTCTCATTAATTCTCACTAAATTCGAGTCATTTAAAATTATTTTGTCCTGGTTCTCTTTTCTCTTCTCATTTGTTTCAAAATAAAACCCTTTACCCTTTGTTCTCACTCCCTTTACTCAATTCTCAGGGTCTTGTCATTGATCACTCAGCACTGTGGAGTTGTTTCATTTTGGTTTTGTGGGGTAAAAGACACAGAGTCTATAGAGCAGTGGAGATGAACGAGAACTCATCGCCTCCTCTCCTAGCCATCAGATTTACTGGGATAAAATGCCTCCTTCATCTGCTTCTCTATCTTAGCTGTCTCTTGGTTCTCCTTTACATGACAAAAGCTAAAGAGTTGGTAGACACATGATGCCTTCTAAGCAGGTGGGAAGAAATATATTAGCTTATCTTCTCTCTTGGTGGGTTTTCTGACTGTGAGCCACTTTGGAAGGAATCAAATGGCTTCTCTTTCCTTGGGTTTCTAGAAGTCATTAAGAGTTTACTGATCAGGAATGAGCATCTGGCCTAGAAGTTAAGCCACCCAAGCTCCACAGCAGAGTTCCTGACTTTGAGTCCCATCTCCACTCTTGACTCCAGCACACACCCTGGGAGGCAGGTGATAACTTGAGTAATTGGTTCCTGCCACCCAAATGGGTGACCTGGACTGCACTCCCAGCTCCTGGTGTTGGCCCCAGACCAATCTGGGTCATCACGTGCTTTTGAGGAGTGAACCAGCAGATGGAAGCTCTTGTCTTTCAAATTAATTAACTAATTATAAAAAGGGTTTATTGGTCAGATAAATAGTATATTTTTCTCTGCTGATAAGATTATTCCTGTAACTTGCTTTCACATCTCAACAGATACAGTTACTGTTTTAGAAAAAAATTTACCCTAGGACCCTTAGGAGTTCAAGTAACACCAGCCTTTTATAAATTCATTGAAGAAAAATTTACCAAGACACTTTAAAAAATAATAATATGTGAGGAGTTTCTCACACTTGGCTGCCAAGTGTTATTTCATTAAACTGTTTGAATCATAAATCTGCACACATTATGTAATTATTATCCAGTGTTTCTGCAGATGGGTTTTATTCTACCGCCATTTACCCATCTGTGTTCCAGGTTCCAGAAGGTCTAGCCTCTCTAGCACTTTCCACACAAATGTCACTCATCCCCAGCATGTTGTGACTTGAATAATCTCAGGAGAAACCTTATCCTGAGCTGAACAATCTCCCATTATTGCATAGGTCGTTCTTCAATGCTTCAACCACCCATTCTCCCTCTTTGGCCCTGGAGCAGTAAGCACATTTTCCCTCTGTTATCTTCAAAACAGCTCTCCTTTATCCAGATCCTGAAAGCTCATCTTTTAGGCAGTGGCTTTAGTCATGCACCTTCTCAACAATGGTAGATCTCTGCCTGGGAGGAGAACTGCACGCACCAGCTGTGATTATCTTAGCTGTCCACTGGAAAGAGGGGAGAAAAGGCTGAGAAAAGGCCAACTAGGGAATGAGTGGAAGACAGCAAAATAGGATTATCTAGAAACTAGTCTCTTTATGGGAAGGGCAGATCTATGGGAAGGGCAGATCCGGAAAAAGTGACTGTTACTCAGGGCTCTTTATAAAGTTACCCAACCCACATCAGTTTAAGTAGGGGAGGAAATGTGTTGGCTCAGTTGTCTGGAAAGAAGATAGATGAAGGCACATAATCAAAGGGTGAGCTGTAGGACCCAGGCCTTCGAAGCTGTGTGACACGAGGACTTTTCTGTCTCCCGCCATCACCCAGAGCCCAGCTTGTTTCTCTGTGGTTTCATTGCATGCAAGAACCATGCAGAGCCATGGCAGAGAATATGGCTTAGGGAAGTTCTAGACTGTGTACCATACACAAAGAAGACTTATTTTCAATATGCCCATATTTTTGAATTTCAAATAGGACCTGATTGTCCCTCCTTGGGTCATTTATCCATTGCTGCATATTAAGGCAGGAGAATGCCAACAGGATAGCAAGGGGAAAAAAAAACACAAAAGAATTACACAAAGATCAGTAGTGATGTAACCTGAAGATGAGAACAGGATGGGAACACATGACAGGCAAACAAAAGAATCAATAGCTCCCACCAGCCTCCTGGGGGACCACAGGCTATCTGACAGCATGAGGCAGCCAGGAAGGGGGTATGCTTAGCTAAAAGATGGTGATGTGAGGAGGGAAGTGCCAAAAACTTTGCAGAAGTTACCGTTGTCCTTGGCTAGGTTTATAACAATGGCAGAAAATCTGGAGAGTGGATTTGGCTTCTTTTATGTGGCCCATGCAGAAGCTGTCATGGAATCACTCACTGGAAAAGTCCTGAACAGCCAAAGTTACGGTAGGAATTTCATGGTGGAAGACAATACAGGCTGGAGATACAGCCTGGAAACTACTCTTTTCCAGTTCAGAAGATCTAGGCACTTCTACAACTCCCTCCACTGTTGCTGTGTAACCAGATACAGCTGAAGGTTCAGAGAGATACAAGCAAGAAAACACATGATACACTTTCTCAACCTGGCAGTTGTCTTCAGCTCTTCAGAGCAAAGGGAGAAGGCAAGGACAATCTAACATCTTAGCAGTGTACAAATGTCTGCAGTGCTACAGCCTAGAACTAAGGGTAGCTAGTTGACTCCAATTTTACCTTTATTTTTGTCTAGTCCAGATTTAGGGTTAGTTGAAAATAATATTAAAATTTTCAATAACATAAAACAACCATTAAAAGGCAGATGATTTGGGGCAAAGGACAACATAAGACACCAAAAAAAGATAAGCAAATTATGAAATTTGGAAGAGTGATGTCACTTAGATCATAGGATGTGACAAGTAGGTTAATGTTGGCACCTTGCAACTACCTTAACAAATAAAGTCACTTAATAGGTAATTTTTTTAATCAAAGAGTAGTTTTTTTTACCTTTTCTTCTTTGTCTTTTTTATTTTATAATTTTCTATGAGTTTGCAAGGTACTTTCATTTTTTCAATGTGTTTCCTTATGCTTTTAAGAGTTTTCATAATTACATAGGAAATATATTTTCATTATAAGTAATTTAAAAATTCAGAAGTACAATAAAATCTTAAAGTTTTCTTAATACACAGATACACACACATCAAAATATTATATGTAGCCTCAGAAGCTAAAACTGTTTGAGGAATATCCTCCCAAAATTTTCTATGCACTTATGTGCATGTTTGTAGCCATACATAGAAATAAGTATGCGTACAGACATAGATAGTTGATGCTTTCATATTCTTTTTTCCTCTTTTTTTAAAAATGACTTATTTAATCACTTGAAAGGTAGGGTTAGAGAAAGGGAAAGACAGACATACACACAGACAAACAGAGAAAGAAAGAGAGTGAGAGGGAGATAGAAAGAGAGAGGGAGGGGGAGAGAGAGAGAGAGAGACAGAGACAGAGAGAGAGAGAGATCTTCCATCCACTGATTCATTCTCCAAATGGCCACAATGGCTTGGGCTGGACCAGGACAAAGCCAGGATTCTGGAATTCCATCCAGGCCTCCAACATGGGTGGCAGGGTCCCAAGTACTTGGGTCATAGTCCACTGCTTCCCCAAGCACATTAGGAGGGAGGTGGATAGGAAGTAGAGTACCTGGGACTTGAACCAGTATTCATATGGGATGCTAGTATTGCAGGTGGCAGTTTAACCTGCTGTGATACAACACCAACCCCAAATTCTGTGTTGTATATCTGTTTTTTCCCTTGAGATTATGACTTATGGATCTTTCCATATTGGGACATATGATTATCTGGTGTTCTTTGAATGTCTAATAATATTATTGGCAAGACGTGTATTAATGGATAATTCCCATTTTTTTGCTAGTACGATTTGCCCTCTTCCACCTCATTGTGCTGGTCTGGTAAGAATAGTTTTTAAGTTGCTAGCTTGGTACTCAACCTTGAAAGGTGATATAGAATTAAAGTGAGCCTTGAGATTCATATAATTCAATCTGTCCCTAGCTGGGGCGGGAGAATTAGGGACTGAAATGAAGGTTCATCAAAGAGTACATACACTTATCTCTGGAATGTGTATTCTCTCAGAACCAAACAACAGAGGCAGTAATCATAGGGTGCCACTGGTTAGCTATCGGGGTTTTAGAATTTTGGTAAAGACTAGAATTTTGTCATTTATTTTAATATTTAGTAACTTTTCCCCTGATAAGAAAAGTAATTTTCTTGGAAAATACAATGATGGAGAAGAAAAAGAATTAACCAGAAAGAACCACTACTGTGATTGTTATGGATGTTATTACTCCTTCTACCATTTGTTAGATACATGTACATTTTTAAAAATGAGACATCTGTGACCTTTAAATATTATACTATGAAAATTTCCCATGTCTTAAATATTGCTTTAAAGTCTAGTTGTAACTGATACATAGTTCTTAGCCTTACATGGTAAAACATAGGAGCTTCTTAAACAGGCATAAAGAGCCTCACCTTCCTATCTTAAAACAACTGGGGGGCTTCCAGCTTAGCATTATTTGAACAAGGATCCCCAGGAAGCCTAATTTAAATATTAACAGTTTTACTCTGAGTTCACAGAACTGGGTGTAAGAATATAAAGCACAAACATCAGGAAGCCAATTGGAAATACATAGTAAAACTAACTATGCATAGTCTCAGATCCAAAGATTCCATTTTTAGGTACATGTGCTTAAGGAAAAATTCTTACATATGCCCAGAAGGAGAAAAATTCAAAGATACTCTCTCCAGCCCTATTCAAAACAGGAAAAAATTACAAATAACCAAAATACCTATTGTTAGGGGAATGGATAAAGTTAAGGTTTGGATATGATGTGAATGTGTTTCCTAAAGATTTGTGTTCTGGTCCTCAGTGTGGTGATGTTAAGTCACAGAATCTTTAAGAGATAGGGCCTAGTGAGAGGTGGCTAGATGATTGGGGTGCTATCCTCAGAAAGGCTTTCATTCTGCTCTCATGGGATTCTGGTTGGTTCTGCAGAGCAAGTTGTTATAAAAAGAGCAAGCCTGCATCAAAGAAAGAGGTACCTTTCTCTGAAGGGAGGAGAGAACTTCCACTTTGACTATGACCCTGTCTAAATAAGATCGAAGTCGGCGAACTCAAAAGGCTTCCATAGCCTTGGAAACTCATGACTAGAGCCTAGGGAGATTACTGACGCCATAAACAAGAGTGTCAAATTGTTAAGTCAACAACAGGAGTCACTGTGCACTTACTCCTCATGTGGGATCTGTCCTTAATGTGTTGTCCAATGTGAAATAATGCTATAACTAGTACTGAAACAGTATTTTACACTTTGTGTTTCTGTGTGTGTGCGCAAACTGATGAAATCTTTACTTAATATATACTAAATCGATCTTCTGCATATAAAGAGAATTGAAAATGAATCTTGATGTGAATGGAATGGGAGAGGGAGCGGGAGATGGGAGGGGTGTGAGTGGGAGGGAAATTATGGGGGGGGGAGCCATTGTAATCCATAAACTGTACTTTGGAAATTTATATTTACTAAATAAAAGTTAAAAAAATTAAAAAAAAAAAAGAGCAAGCCTGGTCCCTGACTCCCTCCTTGCAACCTGTCTCTCCATGTGGCTGCTCTCTCCCTCCCATAAACACTCCCATCAGCATTCCATGTGTCATGTTGGGATATAGGCATGAGACTATCACCAGAGGCCAACCAATGTGGGCACCCAATCTTTGACTTTTAGTATCCAAAACTGTGAGCTACATAAATCTCTTCTTTTTACATTACCCAACCTCAGCTATTTTGTTATAGTGACAGAAAATGGACTAATAAAGATAATAAACTATGGTATATTCATGTGATAGAATGCTATAGAGTCACTGAAAGAACTGAGATGGAATTATTTAGAGTGTCATGGATAGATGTCAAAAGCAAAACTCTGAATGAGAAAAGCAAGCAGCAGGATGGTACCTTCAGTTCATTTATGGATATATATAAATCAGAGATATGTAAGTATAAATAAATATGGAATAAAGGATGCATAGCAAATTCACAATAACAATTGTCTCTGTGGAAGACAGTAATGAAACAAGGGGGATTTTTCACATTTTCTGTCAGATTTTAAGAGATGAAACAAAACAAAAATGTTACTCATTGAGAGTTTTATGTGGTAGTTACATGGCCTTTTTCATAGCATTTGCCATATTTTTAATTTCTCTTTAATTTTTTCTCAAGAAGAATAAGTAAATAATAAAAACAATAAATCCTTTAAGCCAATTAAGTTACTATAAACATTATTTTATACAGTAGATTTTCATTATTTCCAAGAATTATGTTCTATTAAGTTCAGCAAACACTGAACCAGCAAACACAGAACAATTGCTCAAAGGAAAATATAGGGTAAAGTTCCTTCCTGGGAGCCTCTGGTCACAACATTTCCATCAGTCCATCAACACATAGCCTTTCATATGTGTTCTTGTTTAAAGATCCCCTATTTAGTTCATACTGAATTCATGGCCGGCAGTACCACATCCTGCACCTGAATGAAGCTTAACTAACTCACATATTTTTTCACAATCATCAAGAACTTCAGAAAAATTTAAACATAAAAATCACTAACAAAAGCACAAAATTATGAAAAAATGTAGCATTAAATAGGCCTCAAAGAGGATGCTTGTTTACAATCTGAGACTGGAACCAAAAGCCAGAACATAGCTTTGTTTACCCACAGCTAACAGAATGAGCGCAAGGTGTTTCAAATTTTTTACCAATGTGTTTATGCCTGCACATAACCACAAAAGTCCTGAGAGTATTGATTCAGGGATTACAAATAAACTGTGGAGAGTAAGCAAATTTGCATTTATAGTATCCACTAACAATGATGATTAACTATATTTACTTATAAAAACTTATAAAAATTATAAATGGCAACAATATCTAAACAATACCCTATTGTTAAGACCCACCTTTCAAGTAATAAACATGAACTGCCTTCTCTCCCTACCTAGATTGCACATTTTGTGGCACCTAGCTGATTGTGATCACTCTGAGATCCCATGTGCTAGATGAAAATCTTGCACTTTCCATCTAGAACACTCCAAGACTCATGTGTTTCTCTGGTCTTTAAACAAAATTCAATCTTTTTTTTTTTGTTTCAGTGAGTTTTTTCCTATTTAGAAAAAAATGAACTATATAGGTTCATATTTGAATAAGTTATTAAAATTCCACTTCATTTATTGTTTGTTGTGAACAATCTGAATTTTGGTTTTGGAAAGGATGCATGTTTATACTTTTAATTGATTTAATTCATCTTTGTTTAGGAGAGAAAACTTTCAGGGTGAGCATTTGGCACAGCAGTTAAGAATCCATTTGGGATGGCTGCATTCCACATCGGAGTACTCCTGGCTCCACTTCAATACAGCTTCCTGACAATGTGTGCCCCACAAATGCAGCAGATAATAGTTCAAGTATTTGGGCACCTGCCACCCACATGGGAGACTCAGACTGAGTTCTTAGCTCCTAGATTCAGCCTGGCCCAGTCCCAGTGTGTGGGCATTTGGGGAGTGAACTGCAGAGGTAAGGTTTATGTGCGTGTATGTGTGTGTTTGCCTTTGAAATAAAATAAAAATAAAGAAACAAAAAAAGAACAAAAAGTGGAAACTTTAGGAGAAGCATGTTTAAATGAGACATTGAAGAAAGGAGGTATTAAATAAAAGCCAAACCATCACTTTAAAGCTTTAAGATCTGCTATTTAATATTTTCCTTTTTAAAGATGTATTTATTTATTTATTTTGAAAGGCAGAGTTACAGAGAGAAAGGGAGAGAAAGAGAGATTGACAATATGCTGATTCACTTCCCAAATGGTTAAAATGGCTGGGGCTAGGTGGAACCAAAGCCAGGAGCCAGGAGCTTCTTCTGGGTCTCCTATTTGGGTGCAGATGCCCAACATTTGGGTCACCCTTCCTTGCTTTCCCAGGTGCATTAGCAGAGAGCCAGACTGAAAGTGGAGCAGCTGGGACACCAACGGGTACCCATATGGGGATGTTGGCAACACAAGCTTAACCCACCACACCACAGAGCCAGACTATTTAATATTTTCAAGGGTAGCCCTCAAAGACAGATTACATAAGGAATTTTAGTCAAGAAGGTGAACTATGAAAAGTGATTTATAAAGCCAGCCAGGTTTCACAGTAGGCGTGTGCCTTCTCTATGACTACAAATAGCAAAACTTCAACTACGGTGTTTTCTGAAATGTTTCTAAATTACAAAAATTTTATGCATGAACATAATCTTTTAAGACCAGTCTATCTAGGGTTCAATAACCTCAGCCACACTGGAGGTGGATTTTTCTCTCTCTCCCTTTCTCCCTCTCTCTATTCTTTTTTTATGACTATTCTCAAATCCTAAATCCTTCCAGGATAAAAATGAAGGAAAGTGCTGCAGCTCTAAAAACCTCAAGGACAGTCTCCTGGAAACTCCTTGGTGTGGAAAGGATGGATATCAAACATGAAGAAAGCTTTTGCTCTAGTGGGGTCCCAGAGGATTTACATATATAAACACAATCCTTGGGATGCTTGAGAGCCACAATGACCAGTATAAATAAATCATATAAAACTGTAACTCAAAAAATACAAGAAGAGATAGGAAAATGCAAACCTGCTTTTACCCAAATGTTTCTCAAATAATGGGAAGGGAGATTAGGAGATATATAATAGATTATATGTTCTTTTTTTTTTTTTTTTTTTTTTGACAGGCAGAGTTAGAGAGACAGAGAGAAAGGTCTTCCTTTTTCCGTTGGTTCACCCTCCAAATGGCCACTACAGCTGGTGCACTGTGGCCGGCGTGCTGCGCCTATCCAAAGCCAGGAGCCAGGTGCTTCCTCCTAGTCTCCCATGCAGGTGCAGGGCCCAAGCACTTGGGCCATCCTCCACTGCACTCCCGGGCCACAGCAGAGAGCTGGACTGGAAGAGGAGCAACCAGGACAGAATCTGGCACCCCAACCGGGACTAGAACCCGGGGTGCTGGCGCTGCAGGCGGAGGATTAGCCAAGTGAGCTGCGGTGCCGGCCAGATTATATGTTCTTAAAGAGACCTTAGTAAACAGTCCAAGTATATTGTATTAAACTTCTGAATGTTTACCACAAGAAGTCTGTGCTGACACCAACCACAATGTCCACCATTTGAATCAACACACACACATACACACACACACACTCACATAAACTTAACACACACACTCACATAAACACACACATACACATACATGAAGCCAGGTATTTTTAAAATCTCTTAAGAAGACTTGTAAATGGAAAACAACATTGATTATTGGATTACTTTACCCAAGCAACAGGAATCAAATCAAATGCTTACTTTCATGGTGCAGCCATATTCTTAGGATCTTGCCTTCATCTTTGGATTCCATGGCATCAACACAGCTCTGCAGACAAAATCTCAAATGCAGCATCGGAGATAGGTTCAAATGAGCCATTGGTAGCAACTTCAGACACTGAAAAACACAGTGAAGATCTCACTTTTAAAACATAGTTTTTGGTCTTTATTTTTATAAGTGGAACAGTTTTAGTCATAGAAACCCCAAACTGTAAGCAACTCAAATGTCATCATGAGTAAATAGAAAAACTAGTTGTGATATATTCAAATAATGATATACTACTCAACAATGAAAAAGGAAGAACTACTAATGCATGGCAGAACATAAATGAATTTTGAAAATGCCAAGCCAGGAGAAGAAAGTCTGACACAAGTATGATTTAAAGTGGGATTGTTACCATGTTTTTCAGTTTGGGAGAGAAGCAGGAAGGTAGGAATCTGAGTGAAGAAAAATAAATATTCAAAGAATCTGAGATGACCACACTAATTTGGGGTTCTAAAGAGGTACGGACCAAATAGGATTTCCTTACTCTCTTCCTTTCTTTATTTTTTCTTTCCCCTCTTCCTCCTTCTCTACTTCCCCCTCCTGCCCTCCTCTTTTCCTTCTTTTGTTTCATAAATTTATTTTATTTATTTGAAAAACAGAGTTACAATGAGAGAGGAAGAGATGGGGTGGGAGGAGGATAGAAAAAGGGAAATATCTTCCATCTGCTGGTTCACTGTGTCCGGGGCTGGGCCAGGCCAAAGTCAGGAGCCTGGAACTCCACCTGGGTCTCTGACATGGGTGGCAGGGGTTCAAGCACATGGACCATCCTCTGCTGCTTTCCCAGGTGCATTAGCAGAGAACTGGATCAGAAGTGAATAAGCCAGGACTCCAATGAATGTGCTCATATGGGATGCTAGCAATATAGGTGGGGCCTTAACTCGCTGCACCACAACTCTGGCCTCTCCCTTCTTCCTTTCTTTCTTTTCTTCTCCCCTCCCTTTATTTCTTGATTGTTTCATTTATTTGATATTTAGA
Source organism: Oryctolagus cuniculus (assembly GCF_964237555.1). Classification (NCBI taxonomy): domain Eukaryota; kingdom Metazoa; phylum Chordata; class Mammalia; order Lagomorpha; family Leporidae; genus Oryctolagus; species Oryctolagus cuniculus. Next base: position 122,772,370 of record NC_091436.1, on the reverse strand, counting down.
AGAGTGAAATATTTACTTTCTTCCTTCCTTTCTTCTCTTCCTTTTCCTATCTTCCACTTCACAAATTTTTTGTATTTAAAGTTCAGGCAAACTTTTAATTTTTTCATTTGAAGGACCAGATAGACTCTCCTGTTTGAAACCTAATCACTGTAATCTGTTTGATGGAAGAAAAGATTTCAATTCATTCCAAATCTGTCTGGATAATCAGTAATATCCTATGCATGGTGCTTTTTGAGAAAAATGAGCTGTTACTTAATTTGATTTTTTTTTTTTTTACAGGCAGAGTGGACAGTGAGAGAGAGAGACAGAGAGAAAGGTCTTCCTTTTGCCGTTGGTTCACCCTCCAATGGCCGCCGCGGCTGGTGCACTGCGCTGATCCGATGGCAGGAGCCAGGTGCTTCTCCTGGTCTCCCATGGGGTTCAGGGCCCAAGCACTTGGGCCATCCTCCACTGCCTTCCCTGGCCACAGCAGAGAGCTGGCCTGGAAGAGGGGCAACCGGAAAAGAATCCGGTGCCCCGACCGGGACTAGAACCGGGTGTGCCGGAGCCGCTAGGTGGAGGATTAGCCTATTGAGGCTAATTTAATATGATTAAGAAGTGAGTTGTTCCACTTTCAGAACATCATCCTACTATCTCAAGAAACCCTTTGAGAATAAAAAGTAAACTCTGCTTGGATTGAATGTAAGGAATCCGAAGGCCACCCACATTCTTCACCTTTGGGACTGATCCCTAAAGGCACATAAGGAGGGTATTTCTTTTTCTCTTCCCTTTAACTGATACCAAATTGCAAAGTCACAACTGGTTTGGAATTAATGGAATCCTGAGGAATCAATGCAGAAGTATTACAGGCTGTAGGGACAATAGATAGGCTAGGAAGGGTCAGACATTTCCTAGAATATTCCATGATCAAATAGCTTTCTTTTCCCTGTGATTCCCCGAGATCCAAAAGTCTGTTTTATTAACCCAGTTTCAGCCCAATTACATTTTTAATTGTTTGAGTTTACTCTTGGCTAGGGTAACCCAAAGCTTTAATTTCTTTCTAAAATTATCTCAAATGTCTTTTAAAACTTAATGTCTGTAAAAGATCTGTGTCGCTCCCCCTCTTCGTGGAGGAGCGACACTGAACCCTGCGCTGTTCTTTTGTCTGCTCGGCCCTCCCTGGGTTTGCTGCTGGTTCTTCCCGGGTTGGCTACCGACCCTTCCACCTCCGTGGAAGGGCGGTTCCCCCTGCCACTTTCACCACTTCCGTGGGGGAGCGGCACACTGCCGGCCGGCTCTCTCGGGGGCTGCACAGGTGTTCCTTCAGATAGATGTTCCTGGTGCATGTTGTCTCTCTCCTCCTTTATAGTCCTCTTCCACCAATCCCAACTCTGCTACCCACACGCTGAGTACGCTGCTCTCCTCCAATCAGGAGCAGGTCCTGCTGTTTATTGAACTTGAGGCAGCTGTGTAGAAGCTGTTTCCTCCCTTCTCAGTGCCATGTTGTGGGAGAGCAGATGCATAGAATAAGTCTTAATTCCAGTAACAGTCTAGTCCGAGTTGCTCCCCACAGATCTGCATGAACCTCATTTTGCAAACCTGATGGCAAGTCTTGAGAAATGCCCCTCATGTTAATAAGGCCGACTTAAGCTTCATGTCAGTGCTTGCCCACATGTTCCTAAATGTGAAAGTCCACAAATTAGTGTATATTTTTCGTGGACAGATGTTGCAATTTGAAAGTATACTTAGTACTTTGAGTGCCTATATCTGTTGAGATTTTTCACTGCAAGCAAAATATAAGCAAAAACAGTTAATTTATCTTTCTCCTCATTGCTTCCACTTCCACTTCCTAACCAACAGTCTCACCTCCAATTTTACATGAATCCTTTGAGAGCCTAGGGCTCGTGAGTAGCGGCCAATGTCATTTAGTGCAGTATGGGGCCCAGGGCAGAAGCAAAGCAGCTGAAGGAGCCCTTCTCCTCTGAGAGTGGTTGAGTTTGAGCTGGGTCTAATTAGACATACTGTGGGCTGAGCTCCGGAAGAGAGATCTCCATCTCCACAGGACTCTTCTCTTTTACAGAGTGATAATTGAGATGCATTTTTCAAAAAACAAAAAAAAAGTTATGTATTTGAAAGGCAGTTCAGAGACAGGGAGAGACAGAGAGGGAGGAGAGAGAGACAGAGAGCATCCATCCACTGGTTTACTCCTTCAAGTGTCTGCTAACAGCTAGGCCTGGGCCAGGCTGAATCCAGGAGCCAGGAACTCAAACTGGGTCTCTCACGTGGGTGGCAGGAGCCCAAGTACATGGGCCATCTTCTGCTGCTCTCCTAGGTCCATCAGCAGGGAGCTGGATTGGAAGCTGAGCACCTATATGGGATACCTACATCACATGTCCAGCTTAACCTGCTGTGCCTCAAGGCAGGCCCCAATCTTTCACATTTTTAAAACAAATGAGGTCATGCTGGACATTATTTTCAGTTAGTGTATTTTGGCCTTCCATGGTTAAATTTGGATAAATTATGGATCAGAAAGATAATACGATTACATCATCAGGAAGCAGTCATGACTGAACGCAACTGAAATCTGTGCTTTCATCATAGCACTGTCTGGCTTTGACACTACCCTCATATGTCTGAAATGCAAAGCTTCACAACTTCTGCTCCTCTGCACAAGTGCAGTCCTATTCCAGAATCTGCGATGCTGAAGCTTCTGACAAGGGCACAGGTCTTTTGTGTTTCTACCTAAGGGAAGACAAGCCTCAGGGAGGTCTCTGGACCTGAGTGTCAGATGCACCAGGAATTGAGTATAAAAGTGAGGAAGGGAAATTGAGTCTTAATTTTTTTTTTTGACAGGCAGATTTAGACAGTGAAAGAGAGAGAGAGAAAGGTCTTCCTTTCTGTTGGTTCACCCTCCAATGGCTGCTACTGCTGGTGTGCTGCAGCCGGCAAGCTGCACTGATCCGAAGCCAGGAGCCAGGTGTTTCCTCCTAGTCTCCCATGCGGGTGCAGGGCCCAAGCACTTGGGCCATCCTCCACTGCCCTCCCGGGCCACATCAGAGAGCTGGACTGGAAGAGGAGAAACTGGGACAGAATCTGGCACCCCAAACGGGACTAGAGCCCCTGGTGCTGGCGCAGCAAGTGGAGGATTAGCCAAGTGAGCCATGGCGCCAGCTGGGAAATTGAGTCTTTAAAAATCTGTCCTTGGGGTCGGCGCGGTGGCTCACTTGGTTAATCCTCTGCCCGCGGCACTGGCATTCCATATTGGCACCCGGTTCTAGTCCTGGTTGCTCCTCTTCTAGTCCAGCTCTCTGCTATCAACCAGGAAGGCAGTGGAGGATGGCCCAGGTGCTTGGGCCCCTGCCCCTGCATGGAGATCAGGAGGAAGCACCTGGCTCCTGGCTTCGGATCGGCGCAGTGCGCCGGCCATCGCAGCCATTTGGGGGGTGAACCAGTGGAGGGAGGACCTTTCGCTCTGTCTCTCTCTCTCACTGTCTAACTCTGCCTGTCAAATAATAAAAAAAAATTCTGTGCTAATACTTGTTACAAAGTCTGCATATTTCTAATATGGATCCCTTTACATTATGGAATATGACATGAACCTCAAAGGTAAGTATAAAAGATTTACCTATTGTTGGCACATACTAAATACATACCAAAATTCCGAGAACAATTGTCAGATATTGCATTTGTTTAGATATTGCATTTGTATTTTTCAGGATTATTTAAGAATAGAAAATAGAGAATTCTTGGTACATATTTTAAATGGATATTATTATTATCTTTTAAAATATTACAGAGTTCTTACAAGTGAAATCCCAAATATATTGAACAATTAAGAAAAAAATCAATAGCTAATCTCCTTGCTTCTTTTCCTATATCCCTTCTATATTTTCTCAAAACAGCAGCCACAGTGATGCTTTTAAAACAGAAGACAAATCATGTCACTCTGATTAGATCTTCCCAATTGATTTCCATCTGTACAATAACAATCCTAATGTTAAATGCTTTGAAGAAAACAAAACAGGAGAGGGGGCTAGGGAGTGATGACAGATCCCATTTCCAATGTAGTCAGAGAGGGCCTCTCCAACTAAGAAACATTGGGAAAGAGTCCTAAAGAAAGTGAGAGAATGGGCTGGCGCCATGGCTCAATAGGCTAATCCTTTGCCTAGCAGCGCCGGCACACCAGGTTCTATTCCCGGTCGGGGCGCCGGATTCTGTCCCGGTTGCCCCTCTTCCAGGCCAGCTCTCTGCTGTGGCCCGGGAGTGCAGTGGAGGATGGCCCAAGTGCTTGGGCCCTGCACCCGCATGGGAGACCAGGATAAGTACCTGGCTCCTGCCTTAGGATCAGCGCGGTGCGCCGGCTGCAGTGGCCATTGGAGGGTGAACCAACGGCAAAGGAAGATCTTTCTCTCTGTCTCTCTCTCTCACTGTCCACTCTGCCTGTCAAAAAAAAAAAAAAAGTGAGAGAATGAGATATTTGGGTATCTCATGGTATAGATATGAGATAGAGAGAAAGGCAAGTTTGAATCCAAACCTGGTAAATGCCACTAGTTCAACGTCTATTCATAGAAAGGTACTCCTACATAAACCGACATTAGCTGTCCTCAACTCTTAAGCACAGCATTGCATTCTTAGTACAAGTTCAACAAAAATTTTATTAAATGAAAAATTTCCATATACCAAGTGTCATTGAGGTGGGTGTTTGGCACTGAAGTTAAGATGCCCACATCCTCTATTAAAGTGCCTGTGTTTGGGTCCCAGCTCTGCTTCCAATTCCAGCTTCCTGTTAACGCACATCCTGAGAGGAAGCAGATGATGGTTTAAGCACTTGGGCCCTTAATGGATTGAATCCTGGGATCCTGGCTTCAGTCTGGCCCAGCCCGAGTTAATGCAGGCATTTGGGAAGTGAGCCGGCAGATGAGGATATCTGTCTCTCTGTCTATCTGCCTTTCAATAAATAAATAAATATTTTAAAGATTGACTTATTTATTTGAAAATTAGAGTTACACAGAGAGAGAAGGAGAGGCAGAGAGGGAGTCTTCCATCCGCTGGTTCACTCCCTAATTGGCTTTAATGGCTGGAGCTGTGCTGATCTGAAGCCAGGAGCCACATGCTTCTTCCTGGTCTTCCATGCAGATACAGGGGCCCAAGGACTTGGGCCATCTTCTACTGCTTTCCCAGGCCACAGCAGAGAGCTGAATTGGAAGTGGAGCAGCTGGGACTCAAACCAGCGCCCATTTGGGATGTTGGCATTGGAGGCAGCAGCTTTACCCACTACACCACAGCGCCAGCCCCAAAATAAATATATTTTTAAAAAAACAGATGCCATGAGCTCCTATCTCCTTCAGAGTAGTTGTCAAAGTCCTTTCAATGGCCTAAAAGCTCTCCCCGTTCAGCACTGCCTCCAACCTATTCTTTCCCTCCTCCAATCCCCTCTCTGACCCTATTTCCTACTACTTTCCCCTTCCTCACTCAACTCAGCCATTCTGGCCCCAGTGGTGTTCTTGGAACATCCCAGTTATGCTCCAGGTTCAGAACTTTTACACTTGTGTCTCCATTTCCCAGTATAACTTCCCACCCACATGCACTCTTTCACTTCTTTCTGGCCTTTACCCAAGTGTTCCCTTCTCTTGAGTCTTTACTAGCCAGTCTTTCCAAAATTGCACCTCTTCTCACACTCCTCATGTATTTTGTATTTCCTTTCTTTGCCTTTTTTTTCTCCTTGAGGCTTAACACCATCAGCATATTATAGTCTGACACAATTTTCTTTATTTCTCCTGGAGGTCAGAGACTTTTGTCTGTTTTGCTCACTGCCCACCTAAGACAGTGCCAGGCAACATGATAGGCACTCTCTAAATATTTGTAAAATGAAGAAATAATGGCTGAAAACTGTGCTCAGCAAAATGATCCATTTTTCAATAGTATTTAGCATTTCATTTGGGTCACACCAGAGCCATGGAGACTCAAACCAGTTTTTGTGACCAGAAGCACCCCAAGTGACATAAGAGGTAACCCTAGGCTTAGTTTAGGACAGAGCAAATGCTTTATGCATTCTTGCACCAGGAATAGCCAGATCCAGGAAGGTTACAAGGTTGGAATGTTAAGCCAGCCAAGTATTCCAAGGGGGACCAAAGTATGAATAGACAAACCCCTGGACTGAGTGGTGTTCGGGTAAAGGGCTATGTAACTCTCACTAGGAAGAAAGTGCTCCAAGAGACTTCCCAGAGGATGGACACTGTCATTGTGTTGACCTCCAAAGAACTGGCCTTCAAGTCTCCCATCCAAGAACTCCCGATAGAATGTACATCCTGGCTCTTTCCTCAGCTCTCAACTCTCTTCCTCTTAGGGAATTTTCTATTACCACTCACACAGAGGGATTGACAGAACCTGTCTGTGGGTATATTCACTCCCTTACGGCTTCAGAAAAAGCAGATGGGAAACTAGCCCCACCCAGCCACTGGGGGAATCCTTTAAGAATCTTCATCCTTTCATTACATCCTGTGGCATATCTAACACTCTTTTGTGTTCAGTCAATGCTGGCTCATGACCTAGTGATCAATTATTCATGACTCCGGTCAATATGGAGCTTTTACTCCAGAATTCTCTGCAAGACTATGGGCACTGTATCTTGTTGGTAATTAGATTATGCCCTAGGGATCTCTGTATGAAAGTGAGTCTGTCTCAAATGTTATGTTTCAGGATCCTAATTATAAAAATCCATAATTGGCTGCCTCCTTAAGAACACCAAGAATGATGGCTTGTCTGTTCTAAAGAGGAACACAAAGAACTGTTGCTGTGGGAAAATAAGATTTTTTTAATGACCTGAGAAAACCTGGTGGTATGGTGCACTAGAGTAAACCCTGCAAATATAAAAAAGTAAGCTGGGAACAAGACTAATCAATGCTTATACAAATGCTCTCAGGAAAAGCACTCTGATACTAATTTTGGGTCCCCTGGGATGCTGGGGAAATTTGAAGATAATCACCTGTGACACCTAGCCTTTCCTTAGGACTTGATTTTAAAAACTGACCTTATTTCTGAGCTGAGTTAATGCCAAGATTGAATTTCTGCTCAGCTGGAACCAAATCCTTTTCTAGCCATCTCTCAAGTGAGTTGGCAAGGCTCATTTTGAATTCTTTGTCACACTTGTGCAAAATTAATTTGAGGTCATTTTGAAGTCTTTCCCCCTCTGTGCTGGAAGCAGTGAGGGGTATTTAGGTCCCACATACCCTTTGCCCATGCGTCTGCTCTGCTTTGCACTTCCTTGAAGGCATGTTCACATGGCAAACAAGTCTACATCAGGGTGTACTTCAATTGCACAAGAAATGTTTGAGTAATTATCATGGTACAATATGCTGTTAAATGCTAAGGATTGTGAGGCTATGGGAGGAGAAGTAGAGCTTACAGAGAATGTGATGGGACTAAGAATACAGGCTCTGTAATCACACTGACTTCTCCTGGCCTCACTTCAGATTAGCAATGAGAACTTGGGCAAGTGCCCAATGAACCATAGGCCTCTTTCCCCTCACCTGTAAAATTGGGGTAATAATCCCAAATCAGAGGCAATTATATTTATAAATAGATCCAAAATAATTTACATTTTCTAAATAGCATAAAATATAATAGCAAATACACCTTGAATGTTATGCATAGTCCTTAACCTCCAGAAGCGGAAAATTGGGAAGAGAAATAAACCTTGCACATGAAACAAGCTACTATGGGGAGAAGCTGAAGGGAGGAAGGCTCAAGTTTCAAAATATATGTGAAAGGAAGTAAGTGCTCTTAGCAATGAGAATGCATACCAATTTCTGCCTAGAGATTATCCCCCATCATCCATCATCTAAGCCTCAGTGCTTTTGTAATTAGAAAGTGCAGTGCTTTGGTGAGCATGCCTAATTTAAATTCCACCCCATTCCAGATCATGTGAGATCAACATTTAAGTTAAAAGTTGTTAGTGTCTTTGAGATACAACTTTTAGCAATTCTACTTAAAGGAACAGGAACATTGTCACTACCAAAAAATCAAAAAAGAAAAATTTGTAGTACCCCCTCAGAGTCTATAAAATATAAAAGGCAGGGAAAATCATGCCCATGGTTGCAAAAGGAAGAGTCTGATTTATTAGCAAGCTTGCTATCAGGAGTTACAATAATGTTGATGCAGAAGTATATACTCATATATATATAAACATGTATATGTAATATATAATGTATATATGTCTATATGTAACACATATATAATAGTGATATTAGTAATATGCATATAATAACCAGTATTGAAACAATATATATGTTTATATATAATATATATTTTTATATAAAATATAAATGTAATAGGGATATATTTATATAAATATATACAATATATTGTATATACAATATACAATATATACAATATAAATGTAATAGGGATATATGCATATATATATGTATATAATATTATAATGTAGCAACTATCATCAATGGCCAATCTATTTAACCTCTACTGTACAACTTTTCACACATGTGAGGTCTCTTAAGGTCAAGGACCCTCTAAATATAGAACAGCATGTGTGAAGCCCCACCCCTGGCTGTGCAGAGCTCCAGGAAACAGGTGGCATGTGAATGACATGGAGATATTTAAGGCATCGATTGTCCTCCATAAAGTGGACACTTTGGGTTTTCTGACTTGAAGATGTGGCTATTTTCAACCTTTTAATTCTAGGCTGTCTTTCTCTTGTCTCTATGGTACAGCACACACCCTGTGAATAAAGTCTACTTCATCCAAGAAAAACAGCCTCTGACAGTCCACTTCCTCCTACCTCACCTGGGGCAGACCAGTTGGCCTGTCTTTGACATAGAAACATTAAATGTGCACAAATGGTCGCTTTACTCAAACTCCCAAAACAGCCATTAAAACAAGAATTTAATACTAATTTCATAACACCATCAAGCAGTCTCTTTAAAAACTAGTTTTTTTCTCAATGAGATTCTTAAGTCAAACAATTTTGTAATCAAATTCTCTATATCTTGCTAATCTGGTTTAATGACCTTTTTAAATATTGCACATAACTCCCTTATTATACTGATCTGGAAGAAAAACTCAGTACAGTTATACTCAAAATGAGTACTGGGCCCACATGAATGGGTTAAGCAATTGGAACATGATGGACAATCCAACAGCAAAAGACACGCTTGGACGTGATCAAGAGGAATTTCACCTCCATTAAATAAGGCAGAAGAGGGATCCTAGGAAATACAGCAAGATGCACTCCTACCCTTTGGAGGTCAAGCTTTATCCCACAGTGGTGTGAGGAATGGCTTATTTTCTGGTGATCACATGTGGGACTATTTTAACCACCACTAGAAACCCCAGAAGGGTTTTCTTGTTTGTTTTTATTTTGTTCTGTTTTTTTCTTATAAATATAAATGCAACACATAAACTTTATTCAAGCTTGATCCCAACCTTTCAGAACCAGCCTCTCTGGGGCCAGAGAGGAAGGTACTTTTATTTCCTTTTTTAAAAAATCACCAGGCAGGATGTCAGCGCTGTGGTGCAGAGGGTAAAGCCACTGCCTGCAGTGGCATTCCATATGGGCTCCGGTTCAAGACCTGACTGCTCCACTTCCATTCCAACTCTCTGCTATGGTCTGGGAAAGCAGTGGAAGATGGCTCAAGTGCTTGGGCCTCTGCACCGGTGTGGGAGACCAGGAGGAGGCTCCTGGTTCCTGGCTTCAGATCAGCCCAGCTCTGGATATTGGGGCCATTTAGGGAGGGAACCATCGGATGGAAGACCTCTCTTTCTCTCTGCCTCTCTCTAACTCTGCCTTTCAAATAAATAAATAAATCTTTAAAAAAATCACCATGCAGGCAACATTCACTTTCCACTGTGATAACTAGAGCCTCCACCAACCCCTCCTCAGACAGTGACCCAACTGGAGAAGAGTGCAGGTCTGGCTTCTGGGAACACAATAGGCTTTCCTGCTTCTCTCCATTGGTTATGCCTTAACCTAACCTACCATCCCTATCCCTACCCTCTATCCCTATTCAAACAAAGCATGAGAAAAAAGTGGAGTTTCATCCTGTCAAATCTCTTGGATAAGAGGAGCCCTCCCTCAGCTTGGACAGAGAGCTCATGCCTCAGAGGTACCATCCTGCATAGATTCCATGAAGAGAGTGGGTGCAAGAGACAAAATGGCTAAAAGGAAAACAGAAACTTCAGTCCCCATCTGTTACTACAATCTAAGACACCTACAGATATGGTCAGTGTGACATGTGCAGGGGATGCGTGCCTACATAGTTATATGCGTGGTCTCTTCATCCCCCAGGAAGTGCAAGGGCTTGATGGGCTTCAAGTTCTTGTCCAACCCACAGACAATGGAGTATCAGTCAGCAGGTCCAGCTTCTTGATGGTCTCTTCAGAGAGAGCCTCCAGATGGTTGATAGTGGCCTAAAGCTCTTGCCTTGGACTACAGTCAGTACCTGTTTCCCCTCCTTGATCTGGGGGCATGATTTCTTCATTCCAAAAGCATGGAGCTCTGGCTATGGTTGTCCTTTAGACTCCCAGGAGAGCAGCTGATCTTCAATGAGGTCTCCTTACCTGTGATCCTTACTGATGTTGCTATAGAAGTGATGGTCAGGGGCCAGGAATGTGGCACAGTAGGCTAAGCCTACACTTGTGGTGCTGGCATCCCATATGGAGGCCAGGTCAAGTCCCGGCTGCTCTTCTTCCCATCCAGCTCTCTGCTTATGGCCTGGGAAAGCAGACCCTGAAGAATCTCCTGTCTTCCGGCTTCAGATCGACTCAGCTCTGGCCATTGCGGCCATTTGTGGAGTGAACCAGTGGTTGGAAGACCTTTCTCTCTGTCTCTCCTCTCTCCCTCTCTCTCTCTGTAACTCTACCTTTCAAATAAAAAAAAAATAAAATCTTCAAAAAAAGAAAAAAAGAAGTGATGGTCAGGCTCCATGGGAGGCAGTAGGACATCACAGGAGCACCTCCAAATCTTCACCTGGGTCTCACCAGGCTTGTTAGCAGTTTCTTCTTCATTGAAGCCAGTCAGAGCCCCCACTGCCACTCACTGACGAACCAAGTTATCACTGCTGGCAGCCACATCCGGTCAATAGCATCCGGTACTGTCCAGAGGGACCAGGCTGTTCCTTTCTGCCCTGAAGCCAGCATCTCATAGTGCCTGCCTGCCTCCTCATGGATAGCAGGGCTGAGGCACCAGTCGTTGCAGCAATTATCCAGGTTCCAATTACTCTCCCCAAGCCAGATCAGCAGCAGCTTGTAGGCAGGCAGCCAATGGTGAGTTGGGGGTGTGGTGCCAAGTGTCGCTCATGGAGATTCTCAGGGATCATTTTTAACTCTTCCTTGAAGACAGTTGTTATATGTTTTCTAAAGCATTTATGATGCCAGGATTCAAATAGAAATTTTTTCTCCTGGACAACTTTAGGAAATCATGCAATATTTTTCCTCCCAAGATGAACTTAGGTTGGCTGTGATCTCATACTATTCTTGATACAGTGTTCCTTGCTTAAGGAGGCAGATCATCTGAAGACTGGGAAAAGTGTGGGTGTGTAAAAAAAGCAGTCTCTTTTTAGGCAAATACTGAGTAATTCAGAAAGCATTGTAGAAATTATCTACAGCTCCTCTATAAATAAGGGACTCCATTCCCTTTGTGTCTTCCCCAGTTGTAGCATTCTGTGAATCAATCACCACTTGAGTTTCAACTCCTGTCAAACCATCACCAGGTCTTAATTATCTCTCTATTTCCAAAGCCTCCCACAAGGTCTGGCACACAGTAGGGTCTCAACATGTTTTTCCTGATGAATGTATACATTGTCTCACTTTTTACATGCTTCATTTTTTTTTCTGTAGCAAGAATAATACGTTGGGGCCAGTGCTGAGGCTTAGCAGGTAAAGCTGTTGCCCGCAGTGCCGGCATCTCATATGGGCACTGTTTTGAGTCCCAAGTGCTCTGCTTCTAATCCAACTCCCTGCTAATGTGCCTGGGAAAGCAGTAGAGGATGGCCCAAGTCCTTGGGCCTCTGCAACCATGTAGGAGACCTGGATGAAGCTCCTGGCTTCTAGCTTCAGCCTAGCCCAGTCCTGACTATTGGGGAATCAGCAGGTGCTGATGGGAGATTCTCTCTCCCCCCCACCGCCTCTGCTTCTTCTTTACTGTAACTTTTTCAAATAAATAAATATTTTAAAAACAAAATAATCATGTGTTGTCACTAAAGGCTCACAATTCTGTTCTTCAGGGTCACAGAATCACACTCCTAAAGTTTTGCCATTCTTGTTTTATTCTGTGACTATAAGGTATACATACGTGTGATTTACCAGTGTGGATAATTTTGGTGAGTGGATCAGTTCATATATTTATCCAATGAATGTTTTCAGAGCACTCATAATATTGGACTAGGCACAGTTCCTTATACCAAGAAACTTGTCATATAATGAAGACAGACAATAAACATAAAATAATGTAAGTTTTGTGGGAACAGAAGAGTAGCTGACCAGGTCTAAGGAATTGATAAAGGTTTCCCAAAGAAGGTAATAAGCTCAAACTTAAGGTTAACTAAGAGTTAAATAGGTAAAAGTGGGGAGAAGGCTGGGTGACACAGAATGCAGAAGGAACTTCAGAGCCTGTAATTGGTGGGGCATTTTTATTATTTTTTTAAAGACAGAGATGAAAACTGCCATACTACCACCCACATGAGAGACCTGGAAAAAGCCCCAGGCTCCTGACTTCAGATAGGCCCAGCTCCAGCTGTTGCAGCCACTTGGGGAGTGAAGCAGTGGAGAGAAGATCTCTCTCTCTCTCTCTCTCTGCCTCTGTCACTCTGCCTGTCAAATTAATTAATTAATTAATTAATATTTTTTAACAAAGATCTAATTGCAGTGAGAAAGTTAAAAAGAGATAAGATCAGAGGTCAGGAGAAGTATAGGAAAACTTTAAGAGTGGCAGTGAAGAGGAAGACCGTGGAAGCAGATGGAAAGAGAATTAGATGGATTCTGGATACACTGAGGAAGAAAATGAATGAATAATGAATGCATGTGTGTGGGGGAGTTGGGCTGGTGATTAAGGAAAGAAGTCAAATCTGATGCCTGCTTTGAGAAACTGAGAGGACCTTTGGGGAGGGAAGGTGAACAATGATGAATCCCATAGGGTTGCTATGTGATATCCGAGATGAGATGTCCATGGTACTATTGTTTGAATTTGTCCCTGAAAATGCATATGTTGTAGCCTAATATCCAGTGTGATGGTATTTAGAAGTAGTGCCTTTGGCAGATAATTAGATCATGGGGGCGCTCATGAAAGGGATTAGTGACCTTTTAAGAATGAGAGGGAGATGATCTTCCTCTCCAATATGTGATGATTCAACAAAAGGTAGCCATCTTCCAACCAGGGATCAAAGAAGCTAGCACACTGATCTTGGATTCTCAGCATCCAGAATCATACAAAACAGACTGTTATTGCTTAACCACCTATTCTATATTTTTTGTTATAGCAACCCAAACTAAGACAAATAGTTGAGTACACAAATTTGGATCTCAAAAAAGAGCTTTGCATTGAAATGATCAAATTAACAATCATCAACCTACAAATAGAAACTGACACTGTTAGAATGGATGTCCTGAGGAGGAGGAGGCAGCTGAGTTGTCAGTCCTAAGAAATACCAGTCTTTAAGGGCCACACACATACTCTGTTTCCTGATGTCACTACTCAGTCTCCACGCCTAAGGACCAGATTCACTCTACATCACCGGGATCTGCTATGGTTTCAATGTGTCCTTCAAAGTTCACGTATTGGAAACTTGATCTGCAATGCAAGGATATTGAGGGTTAAGACCTTTAAGAGATGTGTAGGTCACACAAGCATTTTTCTCATCAATTAATTAATGCTGTTATTACAGGAATGGGTTTGTTATCACAGGAGTCGGCTCCTTTTAAAAGGAAAAGTTTAGCCTCCTTTTTTCTCTCTGACCCTCTCTTTGCCCTTCTGCCATGGGATGGTGTGACAAAACGGCCCTTGTCAGATGCCAGCCATTTGATCTTGGACTTTCCAGCTTCTACAGCCATGAACCAATAAACTTCTGTTAATTATAAATTATTCTGTGATATTCTGTTATAGCAAGAAGAAAAAAAGAACTAAGAATCTAACAAGGCACTTTCTATTAAAATGTTAGCTGGGAACTCTGTGAAGGTACAAAATTAAGCCTCAGGACCTTAGGGTGTATCACCTAAATTATCACCCAAAATTGAAATCATTTGAAAATCTTGCTTGGTTGTATGGGTGTAGAGAAAAGAGAGCTAATTGTTAAATATGTGAGTGCCTAAGAAATGTTCCTGAGCTTCATCGAGAATTTTATTAAAAGATTTACTTATTTATTTGAAGAGCAGGGATACAGAGAGGAAGAGACAGAGAAAGAGACAGAGATATTCCATCTTCTGGTTCACTTGCCAAATGGCCATGACAGGTCGGCACTGGGCCAGGCTGAAGCCAAGAGCCAAGAATTCCATCCAGATCTCCCATGTAGATAGCAGGGCCCCAATCATTTGGGCATTCCTCCATCGTCCTTCCGGTGTGTTAGCAGGGAGCTGGATCAGAAGTGGAGCACCCTGGACTCCAACAATTGCCTATATGGGATGCTGGCATCACAGGTGGCAGCAGGTGATGACACAATGCCAGACCCCAAGATTGTTTTTATACATTGTGTTGAGCACTACAGACGGGAAGTATAATATCATAAAAAATCCATCTTCTCTTTGACACTAAGCTGTTATTAAGGAGACTCAGCACAATTCTTTGCTTTCACCAACTCCCTAAATTACACACATGCAACCTAATCAAGGGGAGGAAGAAGATGGAGACGGCAGCCTTGACGGTATCCGCCAGAGTGATGGTGGCAAAGAAAAAGAGTACTTGCAGTCTTGCTAACAAACTGAAATCAAGAGCGTTTGTCTTAATATTTCAGTCACATATACATGTACCTCAGCGGGTCATAAATGCTGGCTTCAGAAGTATTTCTGCAAGTAGAGTTAGGCAAAAATCCATAACTAAGCAAATGACATTTCCTCTTATAACTTTATAAAACCCTGGGGACAGTGCAGTTAGTTTTTTGTTTTGTTTTGTTTTGTTTCACATGGTCTGAAGTATCCCAGAGCTATTTAAGATTCCATCTGTTGAAAACGTCCAAGCTGGTTTTCAGCTTTTGAACAAATATTTTGATTTACCAAGGAGCTTAAATCAGATAAGAGATTCTGAAGGATGTAGAATGATCAAAAAACTTATCTTAAGAGATTTGGTTGTTTCCTTAGTCATGCATCTGCTATGAACTGCATGTTTTAAAAGTTGACTTTCTGCTAGCACTTCAGTTCTTTTTTTTTTTTTTTAAATTTTTTTTTCTTTTATTTAATGAATATAAATTTCCAAAGTACGACTCATGTGTTACAATGGCTTCCCCCCCCATACCGTCCCTCCCACCCACAACCCCCCCCTTCCCACTCCCTCTCCCCCTCCATTCACGTCAAGATTCATTTTCGATTATCTTAATATACAGAAGATCAGCCTAGCATACCTTAAGTAAGTATTTCAACAGTTTGCTCCCACACAGAAACATAAAGTGAAAAATAATAGATGATTTTTTTTTAAATGATGATGAAATCAGATCAGACCTATTGTCATGTTTAATCCCAGTGAGAGTCAAGTTGGGAATTGATAATTTTTTTTTTTTTTACAGAAGATCAGTTTAGTGTACATTAAGTAAAGATTTCAATCGTTTGCACCCCCATAGAAACACAAAGTGAAATATACTGTTTGAGTACTCGTTATAGCATTAAGCCTCAGTGTACAGCACGTTAAGGACAGAGATCCTACATGAGGAGTAAGTGCACAGTGACTCCTGCCGTTGACTTCACAAATTGACACTCCTGTTTATGGCATCAGTAATCTCCCTATGCACCAGTTATGAGTTTCCAAGGCTATGGAAGCCCCCTGAGTTCTCCGACTCTTATCTTGTTTAGACACGGTCATAGTCAAAGTGGAGGTTCTCTCCTCCCTTCAGAGAAAGGCACCTCCCTCTTTGAAGACCTGTTCTTTCCATTGGGATCTCACTCACAGAGATCTTTTTGCCAGAGTGTCTTGGCTTTCCATGCCTGAAATACTCTCATGGGCTTTTCAGCCAGATCCGAGTAGCACTTCAGTTCTGAAAGTAAGATGAAGCCCTAAGATTTGCCATCTTAGTAAGAATAGACGTGTGGATTAGTGGCTGCTAACAGGGTCTCCAAAACAGAATCCACATCCTGCTTAAAAATTTCTCAAAGTTTTGAACTCATTGAACTTTAATAAGAATCCAGACATCATACATTGATCCAAGACGAATTCATTTTTTAACTTTCCAAAGTACAGCTTTTGGATTACAGTGGCTTCCTCCCCCATAACTTCCCTCCCACCTGCAACCCTCCCACCTCCCATTCCCTCTCTCATCCCATTCACATCAAGATTCATTTTCAATTCTCTTCATATACAGAAGATCAATTTAGTATAAATTAAGTAAAAATTTCATCAGTTCGAACCCACACAGAAACACAAAGTGTAAAGTACTGTTTAAGTACTAATTATAGCATTAATTCACATTGAACAACACATTAAGGACAGAGATCCTACATGAGGAGCAAGTACACAGTGACTCCTGTTGTTCACTTAACAATTTGACACTCTTGTTTATGACGTCAGTAATCTCCCTAGGCTCTAGTCATGAGTTGCCAAGGCTATGGAAGCCTTTTGAGTTCGCTGACTTCAATTTATTTAGACAAGGTCATAGTCAAAGTGGAAGTTCTCTCCTCCCTTCAGAGAAAGGTACCTCCTTCTTTGATGACCCATTCTTTCTATTGGGATCTCACTCACAGAGATCTTTCATTTAGGTGTTTGTTTTTTTTTTTTTTTTTTTTTTTTTTTTTTTTTTTTTTGCCAGAGTGTCTTGGCTTTCCATGCCTAAAATACTCTCATAGGCTCTTCAGCCAGATCCGAATGCCTTAAGGGATGATTCTGAGGCCAGAGTGCTGTAAAACAAAATTTTTATATTTAGTGTTGAATGTTTAGTATGTTTCAAGTACTTTGTTAGGAAACCCTACAAAGTCAGCACTATCTTGTATTAGTCCTGCTTTCCAGATGAAGAAACTGAGACACAGAGAAACCAATCAACTTGCCAAAAGCTGCACAACACATATATAGTAGTCTTTAAAAGTCAGCCCCAAAGCTATATGCTTGGCAACTTTCATTCTAGAGATAAAATTCCCTGTGTTATCTACAAACCCTGTGTTATCAAAATCACTTGGAGAGCATATTAAAAAGAAAAAAACAATTCCTGGTGGAAATTGCACTGTCTCACAGAGTGGAGCCATCTTCCTTTCCCCTTTGAGTACCTGTGGCTCTCATATGCGGTAAGTCTCAGACCTAGGGGCCCCCCCGAATGAGCTTTGGAGCTTTTAAGGAGGCAATCGCTGGATACCTTGATGGTTAGAATAATGCAAAGCTTCCAATGTGTTTCTGTTTCTTCATTGCCCATTTATTTTAGGAAAAGAAGTTTATTAGACCTTTTGGGTAAGCGCAAACAGCAAACCTTCAGGTCTGAATGATGAAAGAGCTGCTTAGCTGCTCTGAATAACAGAAGTGTGTCTTCATTGTGAATGGAGTTGCAGCTCTGAAGATCTATTTCAGTAGCAATAGGGAACAGAGTAGAATAAAGGCAGAATCATGAGGTCAGATTTCTAGACAGGAGCCTGAAATGCTCAAGCATCCTTCTGCTGAAGGGAGATAGACTGACCCTGCAACATGGTGGCAGAAGTGTGAGGAGGGACATAGTCTACAAGGTCATTGTGGAGAGGTCTGGTTGATGGACTTTGGAAGAAGTCTAACAACTATCTAGTTTTATGGTGATTTCACCTTATCTCCACTATTGACTCATTAGTTATATATCTCTTTTAAAAATTATTTTAATAGTTGCCTTATATGTGTTTAACATCACCGTCTACCCTCCAACAGTACATTACCGCATAGTGTGAAAATCTGGAAATGCATTCCTTCAACTCTGTTTTCTCGTCATTATTGCTATTTTTTTCATACATTTTACTTTTGCATATTTTATAAACTCCATAATATATTGCTGCCATTTTTATTTTAGCCAGTCAATTGACTCTTAGGTAATAATAAATAAGAAGAGGGACAGGTGTTGTGAAGTGGTTTAGGTCACTGCCTGTGGCGCCAGAATCTCATATGAGTGCCTGTTCCAGTACTGGCTGCTCCACTTCTGATCTAGTTCACTGCTAGTGTGCCTGGGAATGCAGCAGATTATGACCCGATTGCCTAGGTCCCTGCCATCCATGTGGGAGACCCAGATGGAGTTCTGGGTTCCTGACTTCAACCTGGCCCAGCACCAGCTGTTGCAGCCACTTACAGAGTGAACCAGGGAATAGAACTCTTCTCTGTGTCTCCCTCTCTCTGTCTAATGCTGCTTTTCATAAACAAATCTTTTTAAAAAAAAAAAAAAAGAAGAAAAAATTTCTTGATTTTTATCTGCATTTTTGCCATTTCTTGTGGTATTTCTTTGTATAGATTAAAAGATTCTATCTGGAATTATACTCCTTCTGCCTGAAGAAGTCCTTTAATATTTCTATAGCACAAGTCATCTGGAAATTAATTCTCTCAGCTTTTGTTTGTCTAAAAAGACCTCATTTTGCTTTCATGTTTGAAACATGTTTTCACTGTATGTAATGCTAGGTTGATGGGCTTTCTCTTTCAGCACACTAAAGATATTACTTCATTATCTTCAAAGTAATTGCAGCTGTTGTATGTTTATCATTGTTTCCCTGTAGGTGATGGACCTCTTCTTGTTTTCAACATTCTCTAATTATCTTGATATTTCACTTTATGTTTTATCTTGAACTGAGAATTTTCTGTTTACTTTCATTTTTATTGGTTTTGTTTTATTATTTTTATGTTACATTTATTTTGCTTCTGGTTCTCTGATCTTCCTGGATCTATAGCTTCATATCTTTTATTATTTTTGGAAAGTTTTCAGCTATTGTCTTTTCAAATATTTCATCTCTCTCTCTCTCTTCTTCCTCCTCCATCTAGGAGTCTAATTATACATATATTGGACTACTTAATATTATCCCAAAGCTCTTGAGTCCCCTTCTTGGTTTTTCTCTTTGTGTTTCAATTTTGATCATTTCTACTTAGCAATCTTCAGAATCACTGATTCTTTCTTTAACTTTGTCATGTCTACATGTCTATTTATAAGCCTATCAAAAATAATTCTTTATCTCTGATATCATGGTTTTTATTTCTAATATTTCAATTTGGCTCCTTCTTACAGTTTTCTGGTTCACAGAGTTCTGGAAGACATTGTTTTTATCTACCCCAAGTCCATTTCTTCTCCTTATTCCTTGTTTACAGATCCTGACTCTTGGATAGTTTTTGCTTGTTTGTTCATTTTTTTTCAAGTAGACAGTAGAAATCTCATGATCTTAGAGAAGGTGGCCAATAAACTATGAGGGAAAGTCTTCTTGAGAGCCGTTTGGAAGATTTTCTCCCTGGTGAGACAAAGAAATGAAGGAGAAATTCTTTCCTCCACAACAACTCTTTTATTTCCTGCCTTGATTATGGTTGTGCAAGGGTGAGATCCTTGGAACCATCTTGTAACCATGCATCAATAAACACAGGACAAATACGAATAGCTGAGAATGATAAACAGAAGCCTAGAAAAGGCAAGGTACTTGATAAAATCATTGAATAATTGCACCACAGTTAAAATCAACTTTCTCCAGATTCTGATAATGTGAGATAGTTTGATATCTTTTTTACTTAAGCCATTTTAATTAGTCTGTCATATGCAGCTAAAGTTGAAACATTCTTCATAAGTACAATGTACTAAAATGTATGACTTGTTTAAATTTTACTAATCAGAAATTAATCAATGAAACAAAGAACTTGTTCTTTGAAGAGATCAATAAAATTGACAGGCCTCTAGCAAGGCTGTCAAAGAAACAAAAGATGCGTATTGCTGACATCAGGAATGAAACAGTGACATGAACACAGACCCTGCAGACATTACAAGGATAATAAGGAATATGATGGACAATTAGGCTCATACAAATTTGACAACTTAGATGAAATGGCCCAATTCCTTGAAAAACATAAACTGCTACAACAAACCCAGAATAGTCTACCTTGCATTTATGAATGAAGGTGAAATAAGGACCTTCCACAACAAGCAGAAATTGAAAGAATTTGTTGCTACTCATCCAGCCTTACAAAAGATGCCTAAGGTTATGTTACTCACAGAAACACAGAAAGACAGCCATCATTATCAAAGAATGTAAGGGCAGAAAATCCACCCGTAAATTACAAAAGAAATCCAAAGAAAACAATAAGAATATTTATGGAAAAAATGGTAGGGCCAAGTCGTCACTTATCAGTAGTCACCTTGAATATAAATGACCTCAAGTGTCCAGTTAAAAGATACAGACTGGCTGAATGGATTGAAAAACAAAACCCATCTATTTGCTGCCTATAAGAAACACATATCATCAACAAAGATACACACAGAGTGAAAGAAAAAGGATGGAAAAAGTTAGTCCATGCTAATGGAAAGCAAAACAGGGCAGGTGGTGTCATCTTAATATCAGACAAAATGGATTTTAACATAAAAATTGTAAAAAGAGACAAAGGGCACTATGTAATGATTAAGGGATCAATTCCACACATAGATATGCCTATAATAAATGTATACACACCCAATTACAGGGCACATGGCTATTTAAAAGTAATGTCAATGGATTTAAAGGGAAACAGACTCCAGTACAATAGTAATGGGGGACTTCAACACCCCACTTTCATCAATGGATGAATCAACTAGACAGAAAGTTAACAAAGAAACAACAAGCTAATCGACACTATGGACCAAATAGACCTAAAAGATATCTACAGAATTTTTCACCCCACAGTGACAGAATACACATTCTTCTCATCAGTGCATGGAACTTCCTCTTGGATAGACCATGTGCTAGGCCATAAAGCAAGTCAGTCAATTCAAAGAAATCGAAATCATACTATTCATCTTCTCTCACCACAATGGAATGAAGCTGGAATTCAACAACTCAATAATCTCTAGATCATATACAAACATATGGAGACTGAACAACATGTTCCTGAATGAACAGTGAGTCATAGAAGAAATCAAAAGAGAAATCAAAAAAGTTCTGGAAAGAAGATAACAATACATCATATCAGAATTTATGAGATACAGCAAAATCAGTGTTAAGAGGGATGTTTAGGGGCTGGCACTGTGATGTAGCAGGTGGGGCCACTGGCTGCAGCGCCAGCATCCCATGCAGGCACCAGTTCAAGTCCTGGCAGCTCCACTTCTGATCCAGCTCCCTGCTATGGCCTGAAAAAACAGTGGAGGTTGGCCCAACTCCTTGGGCCCCTGTATGCATGTGGGAGGCCTGGAGATGGCACCTAGCTCCTTGCTTCAGATCAGCACATCTCTTGCCATTGTGGCCATCTGGGAAGTGGACCAGTGGATGGAAAACCTCTCTCTCTCTGTCTCTCTCTCTCTCTCTCTCTCTGCCTCTGCTTCCCTATAACTCTGCCTTTCAAATAAATAAATAAAATCTTTGGGAAAAAAAAGAAGGATGTTTATAGTAATCAGAGCCTACATGAAGAAATTGGAAAGATACCAAATAAATGAGCAATCAATGCATCTCAAGGACCTAGAAAAACAACAAACCAAACCCAAAATTAGTAGCAGGAAAGAAATAATTAAAATTAGAGAAGGGGGGCCCACGCTGTGGTGTAGTGGGTAAAGCTGCCACCTGCAGGGCATCATCCCATATGGGTTTGAGTCCTGGCTGCTCTACTTCCAATCCAGCTCCCTGTTAATGTGCCAGGGAAAACATAGGAGGATGGCCCAAGTGTTGTGGCCCCTGCACCCACGTGAAAGACCTGAAAGAAACTCTTGGTTCTTGGCTTCAGATAGGCCCAGCTCTGACCTTTGTTGTTGCCATTTGGAGAGTGAACCAATGGATGGAAAATCCCTCTCTCTCTCTCTCTCTCTCTCTCTGTCTCTCTCTCCCTTTCCCCCCGACCCTATAACTCTGCCTTTCAAAAAAATTTAAAAAATAATTAGAGAAGAAGTAAACAAAATTGAAACAAAAAAATACAAAAGAGCAGTGAAATGAAGAGCTGGTTTCTTGAAAAAAATAAAATTGATAACTAAAAATAGATCTTTGTAAACAATGAGAGTGGGAATGTGAGAGAGAGGAGGAAGAAGGGTTGTGGAGGGGGAGTGTCACTATGTTTCTATATCTGTATATATGAAATACATGAAACTTCTATAACTTAAATAAATTTTATTAAAAAAATTATGTAATGGGGGCCAGCGCTGTGGTGCAACAGGTTAAGCCGCCATCTGCAGTGCTAGCATCCCATATGGTGCCGGTTGAAGTTCTGGCTGCTTCATTTCAGATCAAGCTCTCTGTTAATGTGTAGGGGAAAATGTGTAGGGGAAAGCAACAGAAAATGGCCCAAGTCCTTGGGCCCCTGCACCCACGTGGGAAACCTCGAAGAAGCTCCTGGTTCCTGGCATCGGCCTGGCCATTGTGGCCATTTGGGGAGTGAACCAGTGGATGGAAGATCTCTCGGTGTCTCTCAATTTTCTCTCTCTCTCTGTAAGTCTGCCTTTTAAATAAATAAATAAATAAATTTTTAAAAAAGAACTAAATCTTGCAGCAAATTCCTCATAACACCCCCATGAGATGTCCCAAACTTCTTCATAGTGTAAAGTTTCATTTAAAAATAAATAAATTAATTTTTACAAAAATTTATTTAATGACAAAGGAATTAGAATACTAAAACAATTTAGGGGGAAAAGGAGAATAAGGTGGCAGAAAACAGTCTGCACTTTTTAAAGACTTATTATGTAGCTACAGGAACGAAACCTAAGTGGTAGTGACACAGGGACCAATGGAACAGAAAAAGAAACCCCCAAACGGACCTACATAAATACACCCAGCTGACATTTGACAAAATTAAAAATGAACTAAATGGAAGAAAAGTAGCCTCTTTTTTGGGGGGAGAGGTTAAAGCCAAATTTATTGTCCACCATTGTATGTCACACAAAAATCTAGAAGTAATAAGTTTGCACAGAAAAAAATGATAAATGAGAGTGCAACTGTAGTAATTTAAATTTTCTATTTCCATGATATTAGGATGATAACCATCGCAATGCACGGGTGTCCTGGAGTCAGAGCAGGTTTTGTTCACTGGCCACAGCCTGCCAGATATGTGAAGTGCCAGTGTCCTTGCTCCACTGACTCTTGACTAAACTTGTGAGGTCCTCAAGGAAAGTACTGCACTCCTGGTGCTCTAGTGCGGTACCCCGGCTCCACCAATTCATCCGCAAAACTATTGTCCACCTCTCAGACCGCCTAACTCTGTTAGGTGGTCCTACAAGGCCCAGTCCAGGGAATCTGTGTTGAGTATGTAACTGGTATCCTTCCATTCAGACTCCCCAGTAGCCTGAAAGCTAACTTCCCAGATAGAGAAAAAGTCACTCTCAGCCTCCTCCTCTTGTCCAACTGCACCCTTTTTGCCATCACTCTTTGTAACTTTAACCCCAAAACTCAGAGTTGATGCCGATCCAGGCTCCTGTTCCTCAGCCTTCTGTCCTTGTGAGGGCTTCTCCTCACTATCTGAGGTTGGTGGGATGCTACTGTTGACACTGAAAGTGACAGTAATCTTTTCTCCCGTTTACTTCTTGCTTTGGTCCTGTTCACTTCCAGCTCCCAGCTTCCAGACATTTTGGGAAGAGATTTATGCTTCTGGATTTTCTACTGCTCCTTAGTCTCACCTGTAAGGAACTCCGCAAAACTTTATTTCCTTTGGTGTGCAGGGCATGGCGACCGTGAGCCTCAAGTGCTGGACCCCCGAGGCTGGATCGCGGCACAGACCCACGCGCACGCTGAGCAGCCCAAAGGGCCAGGCTCCAGGCCTGGACTCGGGCTGCAGCACCTGCTGGAGTTGCATGACCCGGGCTGCTATGTGGAGGCCCACGATGGCATAGCCCAGCGCCCATGACACACAGAGAAGCAGAGGGAGCATCGTGCAGGCGGTGGCAGACAGGCTGCAAAGGGCGATCAAAAATAGCCCTTTTTAACAGAAATTTTATTTTAGAACAATTTTAGAGTTGTAGAAAAATTGCAAACGTAAGAAAAAAGTTTCCATAGATCTGTTACCAATATCTTGCGTTAGTATGGAACATTGTATACAATTAATGAACCAAAATTAACACTTATTATTAACCAAAGTCCATTCTTGATTCAGGCTTTTCAAGATTTTACTTAGTGTCGTTCTTCTGTTCTGGCATCCCACATGGCATTTCTTCCTTAGGCTCCTGTTCATTATACCAGTTTCTCATACTTTGTTGAGAGTTGTGATAAGGTGTTTTGAAGAATGTCCCTCAACTGGATTTATATGATCATGAATAGACGGGGATTATGAGTTTTGGAGGAAAGCCAAAGAGATTAAATGTCATATTTTTAATCATATCCTATAAAGGATACATATAAGGATACTGTGGAAAATGCATGGGAAAATAGAATTTAAAGATAAGCTTACTTTGGTGTAAAAATTTTGAAATCTATGCATAGTTGTACTATCAGCATGATTTACCACTCTGTGAACTTTGATTATGGAGCTGGGAATGTGTTTCACAGGTTTCTCACTGTTACGGTTATTCTCTCTCTCCTTTTTAATTTTTAAAAGAAATACCATACCGATACATGACACAGCACAGATGAACTTCAAAGAGATCACATGAAGCAGAAGCAGCCAGAAGCAAAGACTCATTCATGGTGTATGATTCCATTTATGCCATGTCCAAAAAGGGGAACTCTTTAGAGGCAGAAAGCAGATGAGGGGTTCTGAGGGGGACTGAGGCTGAGCATGTGCAGTTGCTACAAATGAGGATAAAGTTACCAGTTTAGATTGATGGAGATGTTCCAAAATCAGACTGATGGCATGGGTGCATAACTTCACACGTCTATTATGAAATCACTAAATTGTACACTCTGAGTGCATTTTACACTTCAATAAAGTTGCTTTAGGGGAGAAAAACACTCTATAATTAGAAGTCTCTCTTGCATTCCTGCCCTCAACTCTGTTCTCTCAACCCTTACAGGAAATCATTTTAATCGCTGTGTGGTTTACCCTACCAGTTTTCCTTTGGCGAATATAAGCAAATACAAATATATTAAGACATGTTTTAATGAAAATTAAGTTACTTTAATTTTTACTTCGACACTGATGACTAAGGAAAGGCAGTCTAATTGAGAGTTAAGAAGAAAGTCTGGGGCCAGCGCTGTGGCACCAGCATCCCATAAGGGCGCCAGTTTGAATCCTGGCTGCTCCACTTCCGATCCAGCTCTCTGCTATGGCCTGGGAAAGCAGTAGAAGATGCCCAAGTGCTTGGGCCTCTGCACCCACATGGGAGACTTATAAGAAGTTCCTGGCTCCTGGCTTCAGATCAGCTCAGCTCTGACCATTGCAGTCATCTGGGGAGTGAACCAGCAGATGGAAGGCCTCTCTCTTTCTTCCTCTCTGGCTCTGTCTCTCTTTGTAACTTTGAATTTCAGATAAATACAGTAAATCTTTTTTAAAAAGAAGAAGAAGAAGAAGAAGAAGAAGAAGAAGAAGAAGAAGAAGAAGAAGAAGAAGAAGAAAGTCCATTGAAACCTTTTAGGGATTGTGAAAGAAGGACCATCTGGGGCTCCACAAAAGCCTTGACGTTCATAGCAGTGGTTCTGGGATGTCTCATGACTCCTGAAAACATACAGCTTTCAATAGTTTGAGTGGGGAAGGGGTTCACAAATTAAGAACAGGATGAAGAAAGGTGGAGAGAGTGAAATATTTGAATTGCCTCCTGGGAGATGACACAGGAACCATTTCAGCAATGGATGGGAGGACAAGTTCTCACTGAAACAGGAAGGAGAGAGCATCCTCTAGTGAGTAAGATGCTCCCACTTATATCAGAGTGCCCTGCACTGGAGTCCCAGCTCAGCTCCTGATTTCAGCTTCCTGGAAGCTGCACTCCCTGGGAGGCAATAGGAGATGGCTCAAGTAAGTGTGTTCCTACTGGGAGACTTGGACTGAGTCCCCTGCTCTGGGATGCCTCATGGCCTAGCCCTGTGCTATTGCAGGCATCTGGGGAGTGAACCAGCAAACGGTAGTGCTCTTTGTCTCTGTCTCTCCGCCTTTCAAATAGATAATTTTTTAAAAAGTGAAACATAGGTGTGTGTGCACATGTGTATTGTTTGTCCATGTGTGTAAGAAGTTATCTTTAAAAAAAAAGATTTATTTATTTATTTGAAAGGTAGAGTTACAGAGAAAGAAGGAGAGACAGGGGGTGGGGAGGAGAGATCTTCCAATTGGCTACAATGGCTGAAGCTGGGCTGATCCAAAGCCAGAAGCCAGGAGCTTCTTCCGGGTTTCCCACATGGGTGCAGGGACCCAAGCACTTGGGCCATCTTCCTCTGCTTTCCTAGGCACATTAACAGTGAATTGGATCAGAAGTGGAGCAGCCAATTGGAACCAGCACCCCATTTAAGCTTTAACCATTAGCCACAGTGCTGGCCCCAAGAAGTAGCTTATAACAAGTTTTCTACTTCCATACTTCCATGAGAGAGGCAACCTTTTTCTTTCTTTCTTTTCTTTTCTTTTTTTTTTTTTTTTTTGTATTTGCCAGTTTCCCATGTTGGCCACTAGATGGCAATACCAATCCAAATCAGTCCTGCTCTGCAAAAGAAGAAAAAGGGATGTAATAATACAAAGTAGGGGAAAGCTGTTTGGACATGCACAACACTTTTAAGTCAAATATTCTTATCTCAGGAAAAGCATTGTAAGTTTATGCATGTATAAACATAATTGAGATTATAAGTCAGGCAGGTAATCAAAATGCAAAATCTCCTTGATGTTAACATTAACTTTTGCTCTCACTAAATCTTACATTTGAGGAATTTTCAGGACATAAACATGATTTTGATACTGAAAATGAAAAGTGGTAAGTGCTCAGGTCTTCAGACCATAAAACCTATTTAAACTGTAATTTCACTGTCTGCATTTTAGAAGGTAACCATCATATTTTATGATTTCATGGCGAAGATTTTGAGTTCAACATGGTTTGGGAGTCTTCTCATCTTCCCACTCTCTCAGTGGGTGGGGATCTCATCAGCTCTGAGCCAGTGGCAACTTGTAGCCCAGTGGAAGTCAAGGGCAAAAGGGGTGATGGGCTCTTTTCTCTCATTTCATCAGGGCAGGGCCATCAGCTCCCATATTCAAAAGTGTTCCCATGCATCATATGCCCCATACATCAGAAGAACTTATGTGATCCCCTGATTACCTTGCAACTACATAATCTTTTTTAAGGTTTCCCAAGGGCTTTTTGTTCCGTTAGGTTTGATTTTACCACTAACTATAACAGGAAACAGAACAGGGGCAAAGGCACCAAAGAGAAAGTTGCAAAACTTCAAACAATTTCACCTGGAATAGTCCCACAATGAGAGCTGCCGCTGGTATGCACTGCAATGCAAATGAAAGCTTTGATCACTCAGCTCTGGGGCTGCAGTCTAGTTTCCCTCTGCAGGGTCCTGCCCACACTCTCAACTCTTTCAGTCCTTGGGGTTATGCGCTTGTCTTTTCTCCAAGAGATTTCTCCACTACCTTTACCTCCCATTCCTCCAGATCTTCTTTTATCTAATCCTTACAGGAAAAACTGACTTCCATATAGAATGTTCGTGGATATAAAAATAATTAAATGAGAATTAATCACATTCAGAAGAAATCACACTCAGATTTTTGGTCGATGTTTTCCTTCATCAGAAAGGAGGGCTTAGGTTATATTGTGTGTTTTTTCTTGCTACAACAGAGCTATTTGGGATATGGATGCTTGGCCTGAGCTGAGGATGCTACAGGCAAGGCAGCTCAGAGGAGAGATGTCACAGAGAGAGGGTGACATGATGTTTAATATATGCTTCATATTCAATAACCCAACAGTATGCTATTCGGAACCCGCATAATCAGCATTCTTTTCCAATTTAAATTAATAAATGCAGTACCAGTTAAGAGTTGTTAAGAAAAAGTTTGGGGGACGGAGCTGTGGCATTAGTGGGTAAAGCCACCGCCTACAGTGCCGGCATCCCATATGGGTGCCGGTTCATGTCCTGGGTGATCTCTGACTCAGCTTCCTGCTAATGCGCCTGGAAAGTAATGGAAGATGCTCAAATCCTTGGGCACCTGCACCCATGTGGGAGACCTGGAAGAAGCTCCTGGCTCCTGGCTTCGGATTGGCACAGCTCCAGCTGTTGTGGCAATCTGGGGAGTGAACCAGTGGATGGAAGACCTCTCTCTCTCTGTCTCTCTGCCTCTGCCTGTCTGTAACTCCACCTTTCAAATAAAATAAATAAATATTTTTTTTTTTAAAAAAGAGAAGTTTGAATTAAATATATTGAGGCAGATGCAGACAGTGCCTCAGGTTTACTATGTCCAGCTGCCAGCATGAGGGTCCTTTGTAGCCAATGACTTTCTCTGATCAATGCAGCCAACTCTGTTAAACAAGGTTCAGAGGAATGAACAGACTGGGAGTATCCCTTTACAAATGTCTGACGGGAACTGATGGAGCAACACCCTAGCTCCTTTGCCGTGCCAGGAGATAGCTCTAAGATTTCTGTTATACCGGATCCCACAGCTCCCAGAAGCTCCTGGCTCCTGGCTTCGGTTCGGCGCAGCTCCGGCCATTGCCGCCAAATGGGGAGTGAACCACTGGATGGAAGACCTCTCTCTCTCTCTCTGCCTCTCCTCTCTCTCTGTGTAACACTGACTTTCAAATAAATAAATAAAATAAATCTTTAAAAAGAAATTAAAATACTTTAAAAATAAAAAATTTAATAGAGTTGAAAAAAAAATTTCTAGTTGTCCATAAGGGTAACTGACTTTCTCTTCCTTGCCTCACTTCCTGATTCATGAACAGTGTTTCTTGGGATGCCAAATAAATTCTCAAATCATTGTCTCAGGGTGGGCATTTGGGCTAGTGGTTAAGATGCCACTTGAGACGCCTGTATCCCATATAACAGTGCCTGGTTTCAGGTCTCAGTTCCATTCTTCATTCCAGCTTCCCGCTAATGCACACCCTGAGTGGTAGCAGGTGGTGACTCAAGTGATTGGGTCCCTGCAAGCCACGTGGCAGAGTTGGAATCAGTTCCTGGCTGCTGGCTTTGGAATGGCCTAGTTCAAGCTGTTATGACTGTGGTGGGCATTTAGGGAGTGAACCAGCAGATGAGATCTCTCTTTCAAGTAAATAAAATAAATTTTAAAAGCATATAAATAACTGAATTTTTATTTCGGTAAAATGTATATATAATTTACCATTTCAACCATTTTTAAATGTACATACAGTTCAATGGTATTAAGTACCTTCCGTGTAACCATCATCATCATTGAGCTTCAAAACATTTTTACCACTTCAAACGGAAACTTTGTACCCTTAAATTTTTATTTATCTAT
The DNA here is from genome assembly GCF_964237555.1 of Oryctolagus cuniculus. Classification (NCBI taxonomy): domain Eukaryota; kingdom Metazoa; phylum Chordata; class Mammalia; order Lagomorpha; family Leporidae; genus Oryctolagus; species Oryctolagus cuniculus. The sequence goes on along the minus strand of NC_091436.1, from coordinate 122,742,792 downwards.
TTTCACTGTGTTTCAAAATCAAAAACACAGAGAGGCACATGAAGAGAAATCTCCCATCTATTTCTGCACTTCCCAACTCCTTGCAACAGCTGGGGCTGTGCCAGGCCAAATCCAGGAGCCTAGAACTCAATTTAGATCTCTGATGTGGGTGGCAGGGACCTAAGTACTTGAGCCATCATCTGTTGCTTCCCAGGGTGCGCCTTAAAAGAAAGCTAGAAAAAAGAAAAAAGAAAGAAGGAAGCTAGATGGGAAATGGAGTATCTTGGACTAGAATGGAATCAGGCTCTCTGATATGCAATGTGGGCTTTCCAAGCAGCAACTCAAACACTGCACCAAATGCCTGCTATTCAAACTCCTTTCCACAATAACTCCCGATTCTGCCTCCTGTGCCTCTGATGACCACCTGTCTATATTTCTTCTCCATGGATTTAGCTGTTCTGCATACCTCATATAAGTGGAATCATACAACAGGTGTCTTTTTGTATCTGGCTTATTTCACAAACCATAATGTCTTCAAGGTTCATTCATCTTGTAGTATTTGTCAGAACTTCACCTCTTTATGAAGCTGAATATTATTTCATTGTATATATGAAGGATCTTCAAGAAGTCTGTGGAAATACATGTTATGAAAAATACTATGTGTGGATTTCAAAAAGCTTTTGGACTAAAATAAACTTGGTTTTTAATTTCATTTTTTCCACAAACTTTATTGAAGTTCCCTAGTACATACCACATTTTGTTTATCCATTCATTCACTGAAGGACATTTGGGTTGTTTACACCTCATTTTTTAAAAATTTATTTTATTTATTTGAAAGGCAGAGTTACAGAGGGGAGGTGGAGATAGAGAGAAGGCCCTTTCATTAGCTGGTTCACTCCCCAAATGACCACAATGACCAGAGCTGGGCTGATCCAAAGCCAGGAGCCAGGATCTCCTTCCAGGTCTCCCACATGGGTGGACTTGGTTTGGGCCATCCTCTGCTGCTTTCCCAGGCACATTATCAGGGAGCTGGATTCAGAGTGGAGCAGCTGGGACTCGAGTCAGTGCCCATGTGGAACACGGCCCTTCAGGCAGCAGCTTAACCGCTGTGCCATGGTGCCAGCCCTTGCTTCCACCTTTTGATGACTGTTAATATTGCTGCTATAAACAATGATATACAAGTATCTGTTCAAATTCCTGCTATCATTTATTTTAGGTATGTAGTCAGAATTAGAACTGCTAAAATATTTGGTAATTCTATGTTTAATTTCTTAAAGAAATAACCATACTGTTTACTACAGTCACTAACATTTTTACATTCCCACCAGCAATGTTCCAATTTCTCTATTCCCTTGCAAAGACTTGCTATTTTCTGTAACAGTCATCTTAATGAGTGTGAAGTGGTATCTCATTATGGTTTTGATTTGCATTTCCTTAACTTTTAGTGATGAACAACTTTTTAATGTGCTTAATTGGCCAATTGTATGTATCTTCTCTGCACAAATGTAATTTCAAGTCCTTTGCCCATTTTTAATTGGAATATTTAGTTTGTTTTCTATTCTTAGGTTGTAAGAGTTCTTTATATACTCTGAATATTGATCTCTCATTGTATATGTGGATTTGCAAATATATGGAGTCTTCAAACATTCAAAAATTTGTATTATTTAAGAAATGCATGAATTTAAAAAATTTTTTCACCAACATAAACTTACCTTTTAATTTCATTCTCTATGAACTTTTTGAAGCATTCTTGTATTCACTTCCACACTGCAGTGTGGCTCTTCACTCAACTGATAATGTCCTCCGGTTGATCAAAAATTAAATTTTAGTGAAGTCCAATTTATCTAAATATCTTCTTTTGTCACCAGTTCTTTTGATATTTTATACATGCAATCATTTGCAAATCCATGTTATGAAGCTTTCCCTGCACTTCCACTTAAGTGTTTCATCATTTTAAGTTTTATATTTAGGTCTTTTGATACATTTTAAGTTAATTTTTACAAAAAGCTCATTCTCTTTTATATACTAAATAAATGGATTTTTAAAATAAATAAAGCCTCAATTATTGTCATAAGATTACCTTTTGCAAAGTACAAAGAGAAATAGTTTATCATCTATTAGACTATTAGGACTAATAGTCCTCTTAAATTCTTTTTTAAGTTGTGAATTTCTGGCCCTTTACTAAAACCATTGTAGAAAAACTAATGCAGAGGCAGGAATTTGGCAGTGGGAACCACTGCTTGGGACATTCACAGCCCATATTGGCATGCCTGGATGCATGTCCTGGCTCTACCTTTGAATACAGCTTCCTGCTAATGTGCAGCTTGGTGGGCGGCAGGTGAGGGCTCAAACTGGAGCCCTTGCCACCCATGTGTGAGATCCAGATTTAGTTCCAGGTTCCTGGTTGTGGCCTGTCCCAGTTCTAACAGCTGTGGGCATTTAGAGAGTACACCAGCAGATGGATCTACCTCCTTTCAAATAATTTTAACGTCTGATGGAACAAGGACATACGCCTCAGCCATTTTAGGTTCTTGTTACCCCTGCCTTCTTTCAAGAGATCAGTTTAGTCTCACATCCTGTATTGTTCCCCACCCCAGCCCCTGCATTCTTCCCCAGGTTTGGAAGCCAGTGGGCCAAACTTGAAGAACCAGTATGGAGAAGGTCACCTCCACCTACTGCTCTCCAGTCCCACCCATAACCCACCTAAGATATAAAAAGGCCCAGCCTGCTGGGTCTGGGCCCTCTGCCACGTATTCAGTCTGTGTACAGTCTGGCAGTTGGTCACCTGCCTCTCTGGATTTATTTTTTCTAAATAAATTCAGTTTGGCTGCAAATTTGTACCCTACCTCCTCTCTGTTCTGCACCCATTTTTTTCTTTTTTTACAGGCAGAGTGGACAGTGAGAGAGAGAGACAGAGAGAAAGGTCTTCCTTTGCCGTTGGTTCACCCTCCAATGGCCACTGCGGCCGGTGCACCGCGCTGATCCGAAGGCAGGAGTCAGGTGCTTCTCCTGGTCTCCCATGGGGTGCAGGGCCCAAGCACTTGGGCCATCCTCCACTGCACTCCCTGGCCACAGCAGAGAGCTGACCTGGAAGAGGGGCAACCGGGACAGCATCTGGCGCCCCAACTGGGACTAGAACCTGGTGTGCCGGTGCTGCTAGGCGGAGGATTAACCTATTGAGCCACGGCGCCGGCCTGCACCCCTTTTTTCTTACATTTGGTGCCCAGTGTTTGTTATGAGGCACCAATCCACTCCCTTTTTTCATTACAGTGTATTTTTGCCTTTCAAATAATGTTTTAAAAGCTAATATAATAATAGACAATAATAATTCTGAAGTCTGTAGAGACAGATTGATCAGGTCAGGCTACTACACAAGTGTGAATGGTTTAACTTTGGTGTATATTCCTAACTTCCTTCCTTCCTTCCTTCCTTCCTTCCTTCCTTCCTTCCTTCCTTAGATTTATTTATTTGAAAGAATTACACACACACACACACACACACACACACACACAGAGACAGAGACAGAGACAGAGAGAGAGGTCTTTCACCCTCTGGTTCACTCCCCAGTTGGCTGCAAAGGCTGGAGCTGCACTGACCCGAAGCCAGGAGCCAGCAGCCAGGAGCCAGGAGCTTCTTCAGGGTCTCCCACATGAGTGCAGAGGCCCAAGGACTTGGACCACCTTCTACTGCTTTCCCAGGCCATAGCAGAGAGCTGGATCAGAAGTGGAGCAGCCGGGACTCGAACTGGCACCCACTTGGGATGCCGGCACTGCAGGGGGCAGCTTTACCTGCTATGTTGCAGCACCAGCCCCCTGTACTTCCTAATTTTCAAGGGACAAAATCACAGTACTATTTAAGAGCCAAGAGATGTTAAGGAAAAGGGTGCAGAACAGAGAGGAGATAGAATACAAACTTATAGCCAAAATGAACAATTTATTCACAGAGGTGGGTAATCAGCTGCCAGGGTGCACACAGACTGACCACAAGGCTGAAGGCATATCTTAGGTGGGTTAGGGGTCTGGAGGGGAGGTGGAGGGGGGCGAGACACAGAAGTGAGTCTCCATGGAGGTTGGTGCCAGCTTCCAAACCTGGAAAAGAATGCAGGGGTTGGGTGGGGAACAACACAGGATGTGAGACTGAATAGGTCTCTTTGAAAGAATGCAGAGATTAGGGGTAAATTCCGATTTTATCTACTTTCAGGCAAGGAGCTAGAATGGCTGAGGCTTATGCCCTTGTTCCATCAGGGGAGACAGACACTTATCCCAGCTATTAATGCAACTATGTCCCATATAGAGTGCTTATGCTCAATTCCCAGCTCTGGCTTCCTGCTAATGCAGACGCCAGGAGGCAGCAGTGATGATTCAATGAGTTGGGTTCCTGCCAGCCACATGGATTGAGGTCCTGGTACCTGGGTTCAGCCTGGTTCAGTCCTAGTGTTGGAGGGATCTGGGAGAGAACCAGCAGATGGGTGCTCTCAGTCTGTCAGTGTCTCTCTCTGCCTTTCAAATCAATAAAAAAATAAAATTTTAATTACTAGAGTTCTTTAAAAGAGAGAAACAAGAGGATCTTTCACAAAGAATATGAGGGAGTCGGGGCTGACGCTGTGGAGCAGCGGGTTAACGTCTTGGCCTGAAGCGCCGGTATCCCATATGGGCATCAGTTCTAGTCCCAGGTGCTCCTCTTCTGATCCAGCTCTCTGCTATGGCCTGGGAAAGCAGTAGAAGACGGCCTAAGTCCTTGGGCCCCTGCACCCATGTGGGAGACCCGGAAGAAGCTCCTGGCTCCTGGCTCTGGATCGGCGCAGCTCTGGCCATTGCGGCCATCTGGGGAGTGAACCAGCGGATGAAAGAGCTTTCTCTCTGTCTCTACCTCTTTCTGTAACTCTTTCAAATAAATTAATCTTTTTTTTAAAAAAGAAAGACTATGAGGAAGCCACTAGATTAGGTCCATTCTCAGACTGAAACTAATTAAATAATTATTTGAGATTAAGTAAAACATAAGTATCCATAAACATAACCAGTTTTATCACTTTACGTACAAAAAGGTGATTTTTGTCTCAAATAAAACAATTATGGCTACCAAAAAATCATTTTCAAATACTATGAATGCTGCGTGAGTATTATGCCAAAAAGTAAACTACTGTTCAGAAATGTAAGCAACATGGGAGCAAAAAAGGCACAGGCCAAAATCTTTCTCTGAGGTCTCGTTAGCAATAAATCTCAGATCATTTTTAACTTCAAACCATTTCTAGTTTTCTAAGAAACTTATGAAAACCATTTCATTTTTTAGAACTTTGTGAAAAAGAGCTTTAGAAAATGAGCTTAATTTTTGAAATCCTAATGAAAAAGGAAACAAAATACCTTAGAAAACTGCATTAAATTCTGGAATGTGTTTATTGAGCCTGAAGGTATCTTATAAAAAATCAGTATCACTATGAGTCACCAGGAGGAAGATGATGTTTTTTAATAACTAGGAGGCCAGGAGTAAACATTCCATCACCACACATTTCTAGTTTAACCAACGTTGTTTCCACACTGGCATTCTGTAGACTCTAGGATTTAAAAAATGTATTTCCTACAAAGGAAATAAACCCAGGGACAGGTACACAGAGCAATTCCCTCTTTAAATGTTCTTCCTACAGTAAGTATAATTTGATCTTGCATCCAATTAAAGAAGAGGAATTTCCCCAATTATCAGGCTTCTTGGCTTTGGCTGTTACTGCTTCTTGTTTAGAAATACTTTGAGTCTAATGCACTTGGCAAACCCTCCTTCCTCTTCCCCGTGGATAATCATTAACCAGCATATCAAATCTCAATCATTTACAATTAGATCATGTTGACGCTCCCTTCCCAGACTACAGCAAGACAGAAAGAGAGAGGCCATTTAGAAACAGATTTAAGTACTTCTGATTTTCTAAAACTGGCTAACTGTCCTTTACTCATTTTTCCCAAGAAATTAACACAAAGGACTGTGAAATTAAACATTACATTATTTTGAACAATAATAAGCTTCTCTTAGGGCTTTTACCCCTCAAATTAATGACAAATTGATAAAAGGCAGGAAAATAAAATGGTGACAATAACTAAAATATAGTTATCAGATCTATTATTTACTATATGCTTACCAATGTCACCAAAATTTTATATTTTGTTAACTGAATTTGGCTTAAAGTTCCCTCATTAGAATTCAACTTCAGTGTCTCCTGCTTTTGATCTTGGCAATGCTTTGCCAACATATTAAGAAGACACACAGCATCCCCTACCTCCAACTCTCATCTTTCTCCTTGGAGCTCTGTAAGTTCTTTGTCTTGCCAAAGAGCAAATAGGTTAGGGTCTCGTCCCCTCCCTCTCCTCCTCACCATAAGCTGTGATGCTGGTGGGCCAATAGGAAGCAGTATGGCTTGTAGGTGTGGTATCAGATACTCAACTGATCAGAATATCGGAAATGAAATACTCGGTTACCCAGAAAACAGCTCTGGGTGGCTGAGGCACCAACCTTCTTCTGAGTCACCCCCCTGGAATTGAATACAGTGTAAATTCGTTCACACCCACCCAGTTTATCGGGACCTCTACAAATTATCTTAAGCAAAGCAGGCATTTCATGGCATTGGTCCCTGGGCTTGCCTGATTCCAAACAACTTTTCCAATGGGGGAACAGACATATCTGCTGAGAACTCTAAACCACCAGAAAGTTTTAAAACAACACCTGTGTTTCTCTAGGCCACCCATTTTGTTGTATGAAAGATGAAGCCATGCTCCAACTGAGTCTTCTTCGACATATTCAGCTGTATTGCTAAATGTATGTTTTTTTGTTTGTTTGTTTGTTTGTTTTTTATTAAACAAGGAACTGAGGGGCCGGCGCCGTGGTGGTTCACTTGGCTAATCCTCTGCCTGTAATGCCGGCATCCCATATGGGCACAGGGTTCTAGTCCCGGTTGCTCCTCTTCTGGTCCAGCTCTCTGCTGTGGCCCAGGAAGGCAGTGGAGGATGGCCCAAGTGCTTGGGCCCTGCACCCACATGGGAGACCAGGAGGAAGCACCTGGCTCCTGGTTTCGGATTGGTGTAGCTCTGGCCACAGCGGCCATTTGGGGGATGAACCAATGGAGGGAAGACCTTCCTTTCTGTCTCTCTCTCTCACTGTCTAGCTCTATCTGTCAAATAAAAACAAAACAAAACAAAACACCCAAGGAACTGAAATCTCAGCAGCTGGCACTGACAGCCAATATTCCATTATGTATGTGTATAAACCCACTCTGATCTTCATGTAAACTATTTTGCCCTTGTAATGTCATTCGCCTCCCAGTTTGTTTCTAGAGTATCTCCCTGCAGAATAAGGCAACAGGCACTCAAGGAATAAAATTCATTATCACGTTAATATGAGTGAGTAAAATGATTTAGTGCTAAAAATTAAATTAAAAGTATTTGCATTATTTTTCATTAACTATAATTACTTCCTCCATTGAGTTTATTGCCTATGAATTAAATGCACACACATACGCACACACATACATGAAGGGTAGTTCAAAAAGTTCATGGAAAATGGAATTAAAAGATAAGTTTATTTTGCTGCAAAAAGCTTATAAATTCAGGCTTAAGGAAGGTCTTCAAAAAATTCTTGGAAAATAACAAATTAGAAAAAAAGATGGATGCATTTCAAAAATTTTTATACCAAATAAAGTTATCTTTTAAAACAATATTTATTTAAAAATCAGTTACAGAGAGGGAGACACAGAGAGAGAGAGAGAGATCATCCATTTGCTGGTTCATTCCCCAAATAGCTGCAATGATCAGGACTGGGCCAGGCCAAAGTACGAGGAAAGAACTCCATCCTGGTCTCCCACGTGGGTGGCAAGGGACCAAGTATTTAGGCCATCCTCCTCTGCTTTCCCAGCTGCATTAACAGGGAGCTGGGTCAGAAGCAAAGCAACTAGGATTGGAAATGGCACCCAGATAAGATGCCAGCATTGCAATTGATGGTCCCTCTGGCTGTGTCACAACACCTGCCCCAGGTTATCTTTTAATTCCATTTTCCCACAAACTTTCTGAAGCATTCTCATATATATGAGTATATTTAACAACCATTTTTATTATTACCATGAGTTTAGCTTTATTATCAGAGTCATAAGAGATAGTTGAAGAAAAATAAGCAAGGGTGGGAAATTATACAAATAATCAATATTGGAACCTGGATTAGAGCACATTTTTTCCCTCAGTTTGCATTTTAACAATCAATCAAGGGAACCTATTACCCAACGTCAAATACAATCAAGCACCTCCATTCAAGCAGCATTTAAAATTCTTCGCTTGTGATGCTTTTTCTCAGAATTCATCATCATCCTCTGCCAATAGGAGTTAATTCTTTTGAATAAGATGGAGGGGTCTAACTAGTTTTGCACATGTAAGTGTTCTTTTTATATCTACACAATGACAGCCTGGTGCAAATATGCTTCCTGCAAGGCAGATTTTAGCCTGGTATAAGCTCATCTCACGTTTTATCCAGGTTTCTCATTATTGGAAGACCTCAAATAGTTTCACCAGTAACAATTTCTCCAGTGTAGGCCCAAAAGAAAATACTAGAGACAGGCTCTCTTTACCACCTATAAACTCATTTTTTATAAACGAATATGAAATACCTTAAGCCTCATTTGATCACATCATGAAAAGGGGGAAAAAAACTTGCTTAAGTTCCCTTATCTGTTGTCATATTAGAGAGCTGGGCTAAATGACTTTAAGGTAACTGCAGCTCTTTCAAGCCCATAAACACCAATTTTTAATATCTGTTTTAAGACCTCACAAACACACAGATGGGACATATATTTAGTGATTTATTTTACGAATCTGCACTTAATGGTGTTTTTCCCTTTCAGAAATGTGTCTTATTTCCCATGTCCCAAGCTTCCTACCAAGCAAGGATGGTTAGAGATGGCTTTATATACTACATAATCCATAGAACAGCTAATTTCTTGTAAAATAAAACAGGAATGTAGACCCAGAAATTAATTGTCTTTCTATGGGTTTCTGAGGGAGTCAGGGCTATTGTTTAAATATGTAAATATGTTCTAAATCAGAATTAAATGTAGCATTTTTATTTGGAAATATACCACTCAGATGACCATTCTCCCTGCTTTCGTGACTAACGCACTGTATCTGGCTGATCAATTTATATTTCCTGTAAAGTAAAAATGCAAGAATTGTGCCCCAGGATGAGTCAGTGTGTAATAGTTACTGAGTTAAGGATAGTTACTACTTTTAGAAGTAGGAGTAGGAGGAAATAGAAAGGAAATAAAGATATGCATCCCTTCTGGGTAGCTCTCAATCTCATAGAAAGAATGGGGATAAACACTTTGCATTTTCTCTAGACAATGGAAATGTATAACTAAACACATGACCGTGTACAAATCTATACTGTCTGTATGTGATTACTGGGATAACCAAGGCTGACTGGAGAATAGAAAAGTATCTTTAAACAGAATTAGGTTTGTCAAATGTTTTTATAGGAAAAAATGGTGCAGTGGGTTAAGCTACTGCTGCCTGTGATGCTGGCATCCCTTATGAGTGCCAGTTTGAGTCATGGCTGCTCAGCTTCCAATGCAGTTCCCTGATAATGAAGCTGGGGAAAGCAGAAGATGGCCCATGTCCTTGGGCCTCTGCCACCTATGTGGAAGACCTGGATGGAGTTCCAGGCCCCTGGCTTCAACTTGGCCCAGTCCTGGCCATTATGGCCATTTGGGGAATAAAGCAGTAGATGGAAGATTTCTTTCTCTGTCACTCTTTCAAATAAATAAAATAAATCTTTTTAAAAAGAGTGCAGAGAAACAACGAAATTCAGTCATTTGCAACAAAATGGAGGAATCTGGAACACATCATGCTGAGTGAAATAAGCCAGTCCCAAAGGGACAAATACCATATGTTCTCCCTGATCGGTGACAACTGACTGAACACCAAAAAGGAAACCTGTTGAAGTGGAATGGACACTATGGGAAACGGTGACTTGATCAGCATAGCCCTGACTGTTAATGAACAACTTAATACATTATCCCTCTTAGTAGTTTTTTTGTCTGTTCTACTTAATATGACTGGTTTAATTCTGTAATTAATACACAGTTATTCTTAAGTGTTGAAACTTAACTGAAAAGTGATTGCTGTTAAATATAAGTGTGGGAATAAGAGAGGGAAGAGATGTACAATTTGGGACATGGTCAAGCTGACTTGCCCCAAATGGTAGAGTTAGAAACATACCAGGGGACTCCAATTTAATCCCATCAAGGTGGCATGTACCAATGCCATCTCACTAGTCCAAGTGATCAATTTCAGTTCACAATTGATCATAATGTAAGGACTAAGAGTCAAAGGGAGCACATAAGCAAGTCTAGTACCTGCTAACACTAACCGATAGAATAAATAAAGGGGAGAGTGATCCAACATGGGAAGTGAGATACTCAGCAGACTCATAGAATGGCAGATGTCCTAAATAGCACTCTGGCCTCAGAATCAGCCCTAAAGGCATTCAGATCTGGCTGAAAAGCCCATGAGAGTATTTCAGGCATGGAAAGCCAAGACACTCTGGCAAAAGATCTCTGTGAGTGAGATCTCAGTGGAAAGAACAGGTCTTCAAAGAAGGAGGTACCTTTCTCTGAAGGGAGGAGAGAACCTCCACTTTGACTATGACCTTGTCTAAATAACATAAGAGTCGGAGAACTCAGAGGGCTTCCATAGCCTTGGAAACTCATGACTGGAGCATAGGGAGATTACTGATGCCATAGACAGGAGTGTCAATTGGTAAAGTCAACAACAGGAGTCACTGTGCACTTACTCCTCATGTAGGATCTCTGTCCTTAATGTGCTGTGCATTGAGATTTAATGCTATAACGAGTACTCAAATAATATATTTCACTTTGTGTTTCTATGGGGGTGCAAACTGTTGAAATCTTTACTTAATGCATACTAAACTGATCCTCTGTAAAAAAAAAAAAAAAAAAGAAAGAAACTATCAACTCCCAACTTGACTCTCACTGGGATTAAACATGACAATAGGTCTGATCTGATTTCATCATCATTAAAAAAAAATCATCTATTATTTTTCACTTTATGTTTCTGTGTGGGAGCAAACTGTTGAAATCCTTACTTAATGTATACTAAGCTGATCTTCTGTATATTAAGATAATCGAAAATGAATCTTGATGTGAATGGAAGGGGAGAGGGAGTGGGAAAGGGGAGGGTTGTGGGTGGGAGGGACGGTATGGGGGGGAAGCCATAGTAATCCATTATTTGTACTTTGGAAACGTATATTCATTAAATAAAAGTTAAAAAAAAAAAACAAAAAAAAAAAAACAAAAAAAAAAAGAGTGCAGAGTGCAGAGAGAGGTAGAGACAGAGATATATAGAGAGAGAAACCCTCCCTCTGCTGGTTTACTCCCCAAATGGCCACAAAGGCCAGAGCTGAGCCAATCCAAAGCCAGGAGCCAGAAGCTTCTTCTGGGTCTCCCACATGGGTGTAGGGGCCCAAGGACTTGGGCCATCCTCTGCTGCTTTCCCAAGTGCATTAGCAGGGAGTTGGATTGGAAATGGAGTAGTTAGGACTCAAACTGGTGCCCATATGGGATGCAGGCGCTGCAGGTTGGGGCTGTTTTAGCCCGCTGTGCCACAGCGCCAGGCCCTAAAATAAATCATTAAAAAAAAAAAAAAGGGAAGAGTGATAGAACAGGGTTGTGTGAGATATGAATTAGAGTTCTGGGTAGAGGGAATAGGATTGCTATGGCTCTGAGACAGGTAAGAGTATGCAAAGAAAAAATAGATAGTTCAACTCAGAAGAGAGAGTAGTGAGCCCCTTCCACATATCCTAATCCCAAATGTGTAACCTCTTGTCTCATTCCCCTGCCTGAATTGTCACTCATTCTTGTCATGTCTGCAACTACAACTGGAGGCATTGGGTATGTATGTCTAGGACTAGGGGCTCTTTCTAATTGGAGTTGAAAAGAAAATGGTCCCAGAGGGACCATTCTGCTTTCCAGAACAGAACATCAAAAAGGTTCTCAATCCTTTCCTTGGGAATATTTACTCCTTCTTAGCATTTCTTCTCTTCTTTATTAAGTTACAACTGCACCTGATGTCTTCCTGCCTGAAACTACAGCGGAGAAGGCCAGTTTCTATTTATTTAGTATCCCAAAATTCAGAGTCACAATAGAGATAGAGGCTGGAAATAGAATCACCCACCCTTTCCATGCTGAATATTTTCACTTGATATATAATCCTCCCATCAAATTTTACAAGTGTAGACCTTAACTTCTTCATTATTATTGCCCTTCTGTAGGTACTTGTGTGTCCTCAGAAGTGCTCCCTCATCTGGATGCCTTCCTTTGGTAACTGGCACTCTTCAATCACTAGGTCCCACAGTGCAGTCATGTTAACATGTGCTTCTTCCTTTTCTTTTTCTTTTTTTAAAGATTTATTTTATTTAATTGAAAGGCAGAGTGGCAGGGAGAGAGAGACGGAGAAATAGAGACAGGGAGATCTGTTATCTGCTGGTTCAATACCCAAATGGCTGTAAAGGCCAGGACTGGGCCAGGTTGAAGCCAGGGGTCAGGAACTCCATTCTGGTCTTGGGCCATCATTTGCTGCTTTCCCTGGAGCATTAGCAGGGAGTGGATCAGAAGTGGAACAGTCAGGTCATGAACTGGCACTCATATGGGATGCTGGTATCACAAGTGGAGACTTAACCCACTGCCCCACAAAATGCTCTGCTTCTTCCTGTTCAATACCTCTTTCAGGTGCACCTTCCATTCTCTTTGCCATCACTCAAGGTCATGTTCTCATTATGACTATGGAAATAGACACCTAACTTGAGAGGCAGAGTTACAGAGAGTTACAGAGAGCTACAGAGAGAGGTAGAGACAGAAAGAGAGTTCTTCCATCTGCTGGTTTATTTCACAAATGGCCGCAACAGCTTGGAGCTGGGCTGATCCAAAGCCAGGAGCTTCTTCTGGTCTCCCAAACAAGTACAGGGGCTCAAGCACTTAGGCCATCTTCTACTGCTTTCCCAGGCCATAGCAGAGACCTGGGTTCGAAGAGGAGCAGCTGGGACTCAAACCGGCGCCCATATGGGATTTTCGGCACCGGAAGCGCATGCTTAACCTACTAGGCCACAGCACCAGCCCCTGGATTGCCTTCTAAAGCCTTACATAGAAGCCCTCATCCATCCAGAAAAATAAGAAAAGCAATCAGTTAGTATGGAATCATTTTAGAAATACACACATGCCTTAAACATCCTATTTAACCTTCAAACATATAAAATATTCATTCACTAGACTTTGGTGGAAGACTAAGATCATTTAACTGAAAGTGCATTTGCCAAATGGATTTCCAAATCTTCCTGCTTGCATAAAAATACTCAGATTTCCTGGACGTGATTTTTTTTTTTTTTGTGAAATGGAATAAGAATATATATACAGTTGTTATACAAGTGCAAAATTAATCTAGAGTTCAGTGGCATCCCCTAATCTTTCACTGTTGCTTATAGATTTGACTTTTTTTTTTAATTTTTGACAGGCAGAGTGGACAGTGAGAGAGAGAGAGAGACAGAGAGAAAGGTCTTCCTTTTGCCGTTGGTTCACCCTCCAATGGCTGCTACGGCCGGTGTGCTGCGGCCAGCGCACAGGCAGGAGCCAGGTGCTTCTCCTGGTCTCCCATGCGGGTACAGGGCCCAAGTACTTGGGCCATCCTCCACGGTACTCTTGGGCCATAGCAGAGAGCTGGCCTGGAAGAGGGGCAACCAGGACAGAATCCGGCACCTCGACCAGGACTAGAACCCGGTATGCCTGCGCCGCTAGGCGGAGGATTAGCCTATTGAGCCTCGGCGCTGGCCTATAGATTTGATTTTAATTTTTTTTTGGTTTGTTTTGGTGAGGTTTCTTTTTTTTTTTTTTTTGGCAACTCACTTCTTTTTTTTTAACTTTTATTTAATGAATATAAATTTCCAAAGTACAGCTTATGGATTACAATGGCTCCCCCCACCCCATAATTTCTCTCCCACTCGCAACCCTCCCAACTCCCGCTCCCTCTCCGCTTCCATTCACATCAAGATTCATTTTCAATTCTCTTTATATACAGAAGATCAGTTTACCATACATTAAGTAAAGATTTCAACAGTTTGCACCCACACAGAAACACAAAGTGAAAAATACTGTTTGAGTACTAGTTATAGCATTAAATCACAATGTACAGCACATTAAGGACAGAGATCCTACATGAGAAGCAAGCACACAGTGACTCCTGTTGTTGACTTAACAAATCGACACTCTTGTTTATGGCGCTGCCAAGGCCATGGAAGCCTTTTGAGTTCACCGACTCTGATCTTATTTAGACAAGGTCATAGTCAAAGCGGAAGTTCTCTCCTCCCTTCAGAGAAAGGTACCTCCTTCTTTGATGACCTGTTCTTGGGATCTCACTCACAGAAATCTTTCATTTAGGTCATTTTTTTTTTTTTTTTTATTTGCCACAGTGTCTTGGCTTTCCATGCCTGAAATACTCTCATGGGCTTTTCAGCCGGATCCGAATGCCTTAAGGGCTGATTCTGAGGCCAGAGTTATGTTTAGGACATCTTCCATTCTGAGTCTGCTGTGTATCCCGCTTCCCATGTTGGATCGTTCTCTCCCTTTTTTATTCTATCAGTTATTATTTGCAGACACTATTCTTGTTTATGTGATCCCTTTGACTCTTATCATTATGATCAATTGTGAACAGAAATTGATCACTTGGACTAGTGAGATGGCATTGGTACATGCCACCTTGATGGGATTGAATTGGAATCCCCTGGCATGTTTCTAACTCTACCATTTGGGGCAAGTCAGCTTGAGCATGTCCCAAATTGTACATCTCTTCCCTCTCTTATTCCCACTCTTATATTTAACAGGGATCACTTTTCGGCAACTCACTTCTATGGGGCTCCTCCATAGCATTCAATTTACTACAGAAAAGTTTGGCCTTGTGTGTGCATGTGTGTGTGCATGTGCACATGTGTGTGGTGACTCATAGTTTTTTCATTGTGGAACTTTAACCACTTTTGCCTCTGTACTCAGTTTATATTGTTTACATAATATTCAATTAAAGTCTATAGAGGTTTGGGTTCAGATAAGAGTAAGCATATTCTTCCTTGGCTTTCCCACTGATAATAAATCTGCACAGAATGTACAGAGCAGCTATTCATCTAAAAAGTAAATAATGGCAGGCAGGTTGAAGAGAAAAGGCCCAGAATCTGAAGTACTACTGACTGAGGCAGCATTGAGTTCCCCATTTTTTCCCCCTCCAGGCCTCCCAAGACAGTCCTAAAAGGGAGCACAGCTGTGGAAGTTTGCATCAAATCTATGTAAATAGAGCTCCATCTTTTAGCACAACCAAAAAAGGAAAGTCTAGGAAACAGGAAAGTAGAAGAGGCCTAGGGGAGCTAAGAGCTCAGAAAAGTGAAAATCTCAATCTGAATAGGGAAAGACAATTGACAGATGTCAAAGCTGAGATGAAAAAGATATTAGAATTACCTAATAAAGTCCTTAAAGCAGTTATTATAAAATGCCCCAATAAGCAATTACAAGCACACCCAAATCCTAGAATATTAGAAAGTGTTTCAAAGGAAGAGAGGATATAGGGAAGAACCAAATGGAAATTTAAGAAATGACAGTAAAACAACAGATAAATTCACTGGTTGGGATCAATGCAATAGGGATAATAAAGCAAAGAATCAATGGACTTGAAAATAGATCAGTAGAAATAATTCAGTTTGAAAAACAGAGAAAAAAAATTTTTCAAAAAGTGAACTAAGCCCTAGGAATCTGTGGGATAATAGTAACAGTTTTAAGTTTTGTTTAATTAGAGTTCCAGAAGGAGAAAAGAGTGTGTGATTAAAGTTAGAGAAATGATGGCTGATACTTCACCATAAAAGATATATAGATGGCAAATAAGTACATGAAAATATATTTAATATCTCTTGACCTAATAGTGGAATGAAAATTAAAATCATGATGGGATATTACCTCATACCTATTAAAATAGCCTTCCTTAAAAGATAACTGATAATGCCGAGCACTGATAAGAACATAATGCAATTAGAACTCATGTACGTTACTTGTGAGAATACAAAAATGGGACAGCCTTCTGGAAAATAATTTGGCATTCTCTTAAACAGTTAAACATACATTTGCCATATGGCCCAGTTGTTCACTCTCATGTTTTTCACCCCAGAGAGATGTAAACCTGTTCACACACACACACACACACACACAAAATAAATAAAAATAACACCAACCCTGTACATGACTGTGTATAATAGTTCTATTTGTAATAGTCATAAACTGGAAATAACCCAAAGACCCTTCAGGGATGAATGGATAAACAAGCTGTGGCACATCCATATAACAAAATACAAGCCAGCAATATAAAAGAAGGAATTACTAATTACTAAAACACACAGTGATTTGTATGACTCTCAAAAGCATTATATTCAATAGAAGAAACCAGCTTCACAGGACAATGTACTAAACTCATATAAAAGCGCTTAAAAGGGCTCATGAAAAATGGAATTTAAGGTGTCTCCCTTTCTGCTTCTCAAATAAATATTTTAAAAACAAGGTTATTTTGCTGCAAAAATGGAAATTGGTGCATAGTATTTTTACTTCAAATTTTTCAGGAACTGGCTGGCGCCGCGGCTCACTAGGCTAATCCTCCGCCTGAGGCGCTGGCACCCTGGGGTTCTAGTCCCAGTCAGGGCGCCAGATTCTGTCCTGGTTGCTCCTCTTCCAGTCCAGCTCTCTGCTGTGGCCCAAGTGCTTGGGCCCTGCACCCGCATGGGAGACCAAGGAGAAGCACCTGGATCCTGGCTTCAGATCGGCGCAGTGCGCTGGCCGTGGCAGCCATTTGGGGAGTGAACCAAAAGAAGAAAAACCTTTCTGTCTCTCTCTCTCACTGCACACTCTGCCTGTCAAAAAAAAAAAAAAAAAAATTCTCAGGAACTTTTTAAAGACCTCTGGCATGCATGGATTTCAAATTTTTACACCCAAATAAATGTGTCTTTTAATTACACTTTCCTATGAACTTTTTGAAGTAGTCTGGTGTATGTTTATCTATATGACTCTTGAGAAGGCAAATGAATAGGATTAAAGAACAGATCTGTGGTTTCCTGGGTAGGGATAGTGGGGAGAATGTCACTTTAAAAAGATACAGCAGGCAATTTTTAAGGTAACAGACATTTTCTGTGTTTTTAAAAAAATATTTTACTTAATTTGTCTGAAAGGCAGAGTTGCAGAGAGAGAGAAAGACACACAGAAAGAGATCATTCATCTGCTGGTTCACTTTCCAAATGGCTGCAATGGCCTGGGCTGAGCCAGGCCGAAGCCAGGAGCCTGGAGCTTCATCAAGGTCTCCCACTTGATTGGCAGGGGCCCAAGTACTTGGGCCATCTTGTGCTGCTTTTCCAGGTGCATTAGCAGGGAGCTGGACCATAAGTAGAGTAGCCAGGACCCCTATGAGATGCCAGCATCACAGATGGTAGCTTAATCCACTGTGCTACAACACCAGCCCTAGTGCTTGCAGTTAGACTAATCTGTACGTGTGTTGAAATTTATAGAATTTAGTGCCAGCGTTGTGGTGTAGCAGGTAAGGCCACTGCCTGCAGTGCCAGCATCCCTTATGGGTGTGGGTTCAAGTCTCAGCTGCTCCACTTTTGATGCAGCTCTCTCCTATGCCCTGGGAAAGCAGTGGAAGATGGCCCAAGTCCTTGGGCCCCTGCACCCACGTGGGAGACCCAGAGGAACTTCCTTAATTATTCTCATGCTCTGCTAAAGTCCTTGCTGGGTATTGCTATATCTTCCATTTAAGCCCGGACTTGAATCTGATAAGCTCAAAGCCCTGACTGGGTGTAAAGTTGGGGAGAAGAGAAGTGCAACAGCTTCTGGCCATTTTATAGAATCCACTCTTGACCAGAAAGGCCCCATGTCCTGTCTTCTAACATATTAATAATACCAGGTTTCCTTTAGCTCCTGGCTCCTGGCTTCGGATCGGCCCAGTTCCGAAGTTGCAGCCAACTGGGGAGTGAACCAGCAGATGGAAGACCTCTCTCCCTCTCTCTCCCTCTCTCTCCCCCTCTCCTCTCTCTGTGTAACTCTGACTTTCAAATAAATAAATAAATCTTTTTAAAAAAGAAATTTATAGAACTCTACAACAACAAAGAAAAAATCCATTGAAATGTGTAATTTTTTAAAAAAATGCATAAGTATACTAACAAGTGCTCTTAGCACAAATAATTCAACTTCTGGGAATAGAAGAAAGCTAGAAAGTAGTGAACTGGCCATGAGCAATTTGCAAGCCAGTGTGCTACAGGTATGTGTCAGAACGTTTCTGAGAGAATGGAAAAGACTGGCTAATGTGGGGATTTGGTTAAATGCAAGTCTATTAGGAACTTTCATAATTTCTGTACTTTCATAATTTCATTTCATTCTTTTAAAAATAAACTCTAATTGTTTGAATCCTCTAGATTTAAAATGTCCATATAAATGGTCCTTCACTTTTTTTTGATAACTGAAAGTCAATAATACTTCCTCAGTACACATAAACTCTCAGACATACTTCTCATGTGAACTGTTTCAAATTCTTTCCTAGCTCAAAGTTCTCAGTTCCTCCTCACCACTGTCATTTAAAGTTCATGACCACTGTCACCTTCCTGTAGGGGATGGCTTGTGTGGTGCTTGAATGACCAGAGTCACTGAAGACCACGTTTGTCTCCACTAGCTGGAAGCAACCTGCCAATCCTAATAGTCGCTCTTCAAAGGGCTCATTGGTCTCACAAAATGGACAGAATTCAACAGAAGTACCACTGGAGAGTTCCCACACACTCAGGCTACTGAGGCCAGACTTTGAAAATGTTTCGGCAGAGACAGATCATGAGACAACCATCATGGAAACTTGGTCTAACTCTTCCTTCTCAGCATTTCTCCGTGCCTATCATTTTTTCCCTTCTCCAAAAGTCTCAGCAGAAGAGTGTGTGTGCCTTTCTCAAAAGTAAACAATCCTCTTGTGTTCTGAATTCCATAAACTTCCTCGCCTATTCCCACTCTTGTTTTTTTGTTTTTAGTTTGAGAGGCATGGACAGACAGAAAGCTCCCATCAATAGGTTCTCGTCCCAAATGCCTGCAACAGCTGTGACTAGGTCATTGCTAAAGCCAGGAACGTGAAAAACAATTGGCATCTCCCATATGGCGGGAACCCAATCACTTGAGTCATCACCACTACTTCCCAGGGTCTACATTAGCAGGAATGCTAGATGCAGGAGCTGGGAATCCAACTCAGGCACTCTGATAAGGGATTTGCATGTCTTAACCACTAGGCTACAAGCCTGCCCTGGCAGGACATGTTTTTAGACTTCATCTATAGACATCTGTTAAATCACTTTAGCTGCCTCTTTATGAATAAATAAAATAATTCTAGCTTTTCTAAATATTTATTTTATATTCCTTTATTATCATTAAAACTTTACTCAGAAACTAGTAAAAGTAATATGTAGAAATTCCATGTCTATTTAATCCAACATGTGGGACTCTCTTGCCAACACTGGAGGATGGAAACTCCTTGAAGATGCTCATGTTAAAAAGGAATTTTCTTGCATTATCTTGAGTACTTAAACTGCAGGGTTGAGGACATAACAGCACCAGATCATGACTGTGATAATTCTTCCATTTCTAAAGTGCTCTTTGAAGTTGTGACTTCTACATGATGAGAGGAAGCTACAAGAAGTCTTGGGTTAAGGCAAATAGAAACCACAAGAAAAGCTCACTGTCTCAATTATTGCCACCTGTCCCAACTGAGACCTAAAGGAAACCTGGTATTATTAATATGTTAGAAGACAGGGCAGGGGGCCTTTCTGGTCAAGAGTGGATTCTATAAAATGGCCAGAAGCTGTTGCACTTCTTTTCTCCCCAACTTTACACCCAGTCAGGGCTTTGAGCTTATCAGATTCAAGTCCGGGCTTAAGTGGAAGATATAGCAATACCCAGCAAGGACTTTAGCAGAGCATGAGAATAATTAAGGAAGTTCTGTTTGAATGCTGCGAGCATGCTAGTTTTTAAATTAGGCATTCTACATGGAGCTATCTAAAAGTTCATACTAATTAATTGTGACAGGGTAGCTTTCTGAAAAGCAAAGATTTAACTTCACTCCTGAGTTGAAAACTTGTTTATTTATAGAGGTGCTCCTGCTCCATCTGTCTAGTCTTCTTTAGAAACAAATTACTAGTTCTACATTATTTTTTTTTTTTTTTTTTTTTTTTTTATTTTATTTTGACAGGCAGAGTGGACAGTGAGAGAGAGAGACAGAGAGAAAGGTCTTCCTTTGCCGTTGGTTCACCCTCCAATGGCCGCCGCGGCCGGCGCGCTGCGGCCGGCGCAGCGCGCTGATCCAATGGCAGGAGCCAGGAGCCAGGTGCTTTTCCTGGTCTCCCATGAGGTGCAGGGCCCAAGCACCTGGGCCATCCTCCACTGCACTCCCTGGCCACAGCAGAGGGCTGGCCTGGAAGAGGGGCAACCGGGACAGAATCCGGCGCCCCGACCGGGACTAGAACCCGGTGTGCCGGCGCCGCTAGGCGGAGGATTAGCCTAGTGAGCCGCGGCGCCGGCCCTCTACATTATTTCCTTAACCCAATTCTGCTTTACCCTTCCTTAAAATAATGACAATAATAAACAACTCTTCCAAAAATAATAACTATGTAGAATGTGACTGGTCATCAATAAAGCAAATAAAGAGTGGATTCCTCAAAATGATTATTGTACCTTTACTCTATGAGGATATTGCCAGACACTTGGGCTACAACTTCTGAGGGTTCTGCAGTTCCTGCCCTTTCAATGCTTACCTCCCACAACAATGCTTCTCTTTTTTTCATATTGCTTCCAAAAGAGCCTTTTTATGCCCTTTTCTCTAACTGCTTCCACATGAAATTTTTTTTGAAAGATTTATTTATTTTATTTGAAAGGCAGAGTTACAGAGAGAGAGAGGGAGAGACAGAGAGAGAGAGAGATCGTCTATCCACTGTTCATTCCACAAATGGCCACAACAGCCACAGCTGGGCCAATCCAAAGCCAGGAGCCAGGAGCTTCTGGGTCTCCCATGCAGGTACAGGGGCCCAAATACTTGGGCCATCTTCCACTGCTTTCCCAGCTGCATTAGCAGGGAGCTAGATGGGAAGTGGAGCAGCTGGAACTCGAACCCACAACTGTATGGGATGCCAGCACTGCAGGCTGTGGCTTTACCCACTATGCCACAGCACTGGCCCCTCCACATGAAATTTTAATACTCCAGAGACACTATATCTGTTTATGTACTGCAAGAAAGATAAGGTTTTTGCCTCCCAGGAAAAGTTTTTCTCCCTGTTGGGTGTGATATTATACCTGTTGCAAATGTCTGTTCTGGGGGAAAAGGCAGATAAGAAACAAATAAAAATAAGAGTGATAAATAAATCTAGGAAATAAAAGTATATAAATCTTGGGATGTGATTACTTTAGATAAAGCTATCTGGTTGCTTTCACTGACAAAACTGAGAAGAAAACTAGTTAATCTGTAGCCTTTTCTTACTCTATTTCTTCTCTACCTCGCTTGAACTGTTCCATGACCCCTTTACAACTACACACCTGCATGTAAGCATGAGGTTTAAAGATACCCAGAGCTTCCTAGTAGTATTTCTCCTGAACCCAACTGGTTAAGCAAAGAAAGGCAAAATGTAGTATATGGTATACAAGTAATTTCTCTCTTCCTTTTCTTCAAATAAGCTGACATTAACCCATGTTGTTCCCTTAAACAAGTTCTGCACCCCAAACAGCAGAATGGCCAAAAGCTGGTTATTCAAGGAAGATAATTTACTGGGTCATTTACTTCTGTGCAATTTGGAATAGGTCATTGTTGCTTAGTAAGGATGTGAGACAATCAAAGATGAATTTAACTTGCCATGATTGTGGTGAAATAAGGTATACATATTTGCATAATGCTCTCTCCATATACATATGCCAGTATATGAAGGCTGCATTATTGAATGCTGGAAAGCAATACTGTGCAGTATAATGGTATAGTTAAGAGCAAGATGTGGCTGGCATTCTAGCTCAGCAGGCTAACGCTGTGGCCTGAGGTGCTGGCAACCCATATGGGCACCAGTTGAAGTCCCAGATGCTCTACTTCTGATCCAGCTCCCTTCTAATGTGCCTGGGAAATCAGTGGAGAACTGGAAGAAGCTCCTGGCTTCGGTCTGGCCCAGCCCAGGTCATTGCAGCCATTTGGGGAATGAACCAGCGGCTAGAAGATCTCTCTCTTTCTCTGTCTCTCTTTCTCTCTCTGTAACTCTGCCTCTCAAAATAAATAAGTAAGTAAATAAATAAAATCTTTTTTTAAAAAAAGAGCACAAGTCCCCAAATGCGAAGGTTATGTGAAATCAAGACTCTAAGACTGCTTGTTCCTGTACCAAATGGGAATGATGATATCATACTAGATCATCACCAGAAATAACGAAGGACAGGTGCTGTGGCACAGAGAGTTAAGTCACGGCCTGCAGCAGCAGTATTCTATACCAGCATTGGTTCGAGTCACAGCTACTCCACTTCCAATCCAACTCACTGCTAATGTGCCTGGGAAAGCAGCAGGAGATGGCCCAAGTAGTGGAGTCCCTGGTTCCTGGCTCCAGCTTGGCCTTCCCAGCTGTTGTAGCCATTTGAGGAGTAAACCAACGAATGGAAGAGCTCTCTTTCTGTGTGTCTCCTCTCTTTCTGTGATTCTGCTTTTAAAAGGAAAATATGAAATAAAATCTTAAAAGAAGAGAGAAATAATGAAAGTAATATATGTAGTGTCACACTAGGACTAAAGTATACATTTTATAAATAGTTGTTACTATAATTGTTTCTGTAAATCAGCCATGCTTTGGTAATCCTTTCCGGTTTTGCTAATCTTTAGAGTAGAAGGTTAAAATTTAGTTAAAATAAAAGCAGGATTTTGGTATTTAAATATACATTTTAATTATACTTTTCCTTCAACTACATTCATTGATACTTCTTCTAAATCAACCTGTTATTTTATTTTACTCTTAAATGTAATTTTTACTACCATTCATCAAGCACTAGGGCATGGTAAATGAATGCTAATAGAGCTGATAAGCTAATGCAAATTAAACCATGAAATGTCTGAATTCTGTCTCCCCAATTCCTCCCTGAGCCTGTATCAATTCTGAGATCTCAATCTTGGCGATTGGCATTAGCATCCTGACAATTATCTATGCTAATCCTCAGGGTATCTCTTTTCATGCATAATTTACTTTCTCCTTGTTTATACAATATTTCTATTGTGTGCACCTGCCTCTACAATCCCTTTCCAAAACCTACACAAATGTATTTCCTCAACAGAACTGCCATTCTTAAATACCAAAGATATGCTCAAATTCAACATAAGGGATATTTGCTGTGTTTGAGAATTTTTTTCTGAAGTCAAGACTTGTTCTGTAAACCAGTTTAGTTCAGGGATTAAGTCAGGAGTAGATCCTGATTCTGTGGGGCTTGAACTTAATACAATTTTGGAGTCTTCTTTAAGAAAAAACAATACATTTATGAATTTTAAATTAGGTTAAAAACTGAATACTTGGGGTGGGCATTTGGCCTAGCAGTGAAGATGCCTGTGTCCCACATCAGAGTGCCTGGATCTGATTTCTGGCTCCGGATCTTGATTCCAGCTTCCTGCCATTGCAGACTCTGGGAGGCAGTCATGGAAGCTCATTAGCTGGGGACCTGCCATGGTGTGGGAGACCTGGATTGAGTTCCTGGCTCCTGGCTTTGACCTGTCTAAACCCTGGCCCTCCCATGCATGTAGCAGGTGAACCATCAGATGGGAGTCTCCCCCTCCCCTGCCCACTAAATAAATTAAATTAAAAAGTTTTTAAGTGAACAACTCATTTAGAATGAGAAAAAATAAAAATCATAAATTTTAAAAATATGTACCACCAACATTACAAATCCAAAAAGCAAATGACTATTGAACTAATTAATTTGCTTAATGTACCTCTTTATTACTTTTCTTCATTATTTTAGCTGCATATTCTTTGTCATCAGATGACAGTGTTTTTTAAATAGTTTTTATAAAAATAATAGAAATAGTTTAGAAAAGTTTCTTTAAGCTTCACAACTCATGGCTGATAACAATGTAAATTTAGTAAGAGTGATGGGGAAGGCAGAGTTGCAGGTACAATATTTTTCTTTCACCACTTTTACAAAATGTGTAACATTTTTAGGGCTTTTCCAGGGCCTTGCAAGGGGTCTGTGCAAAAGTAGGCCCCTAAAGCTCAGGATCCATTAGCTTTGTGGTCGGTGAACTCTGAATGCTGTCAGGCTCCATGAATCAGACAGTCATAAAGATTTCACTTCAGAGGTTTAACAATCCTGGGAAGCAGGGGCCCTTGTTATCTGCCATTTCGCTAGAATGACAGCAGAGGCACTGGCCCTTCCAGAATGTGCTTGGTGGGATTTTTGGTGCTGAGTTTCCAAAGCCACTGGCAGGGGCAGGGATGTGTATGCAAAGCAGCTGCCAGAGCATCCTTTGTCTTCCAGCAGTCCTTGGAGTGTTTCCTGAACAAGGCACCTAGATGCAGAGCCTCTGGGCCCTACTCTCTAGGCCTCTGGGAATGCCATGAGGTACCAAATATCCTTATTAAATTAGTATTACTTTTCTATCCAAAATAGCTACCACAATTTCTGTTTCAAACACAAATCCTGAGTAATATGTGTGGGAGTGTGTGTTCTCTAAGAGATGATGGGGCTTGAAGCATCATAAACCTGCCTGCGAGGATGGAATAACTCACAGGTGGAAAAGTAATCAAAGCCGAGTGCACAGGTGAAAACAAATGTGCAAATAGCAGAAAAATAAGGATAGAGGTCAAGTACACAGGGGCCAGAGCTGAAGGCAAGAGCCAGTGAGCCAAGCACCTTAATTAATGATAAGAGATGAAGGCAGAGGAGATTTAGGAAAGGCAGTGAAGAGTAGGAGAGTAGTTGAGTGGTGTGCATGGGGGTTGAGTGGCCTTAAAAAGGAATGGAAAAATATAAGAATGCTATAACTCAGGGTTCCATTAGGACTTACTGGAAACACAAAAACCTTCTAACATTCTTTTACCTTGCTTGCTGCCCTGTAGAATGTTCTTTGCAGGAAAATAAAAAACATTTGGGGCCATTATTATTGCCCTACTTTTAAAAAATCAGTTGTGTCTCCCTATTGCTTACAGAGGATGACAGCTCATTAGCTTGGCCTTTCTGACCCTTCTTCATCCAGGTCAACCAATTTCTCCTATTTATTCCTGATTAATCTTCTACCACCACTCTAAGCTAGAGCCACACTAAGCTATTTGTATTTCCTAGACATGAACTCCATTTTCTCATGTGCCTGCTGTTCTTTCTGCCTAGGCTGCCCTACCCTACGTCATATCTCCGCATATCTAAATCCCTCTACTTTTCAAAGCCTAGTTCAAATGACAATTCTCCCTCAGCAGCAATATACCTGCTCCCTCCCCACGACCACCATGAGACATGCATTTGGCCTAGCAATTAAGCCACCAGTTACTGTGTCTACCTTCCATATTTTTTCTTAAAGATTTATGTATTTATTTGAAAGACAGAGTTACAGTGAGAGTTACAGAGAGAGAGAGAGAGAGAGAGAGAAAGGCCTTCCATCCGCTGGTTCACTCCCCAAATGGCCGCAAACAGCCAGAACTGGGACAGGCTAAAGCCAGGATCCAGGAGCTCCTTCCAGGTCTCCCAAGTGTGGCAGAGGCTCAAGCACTTGTGCCGTCTTCTGCTGCTTTCCCAGATGCATTAGGAGAAATCGGGATCAGAAGTGGAGTGCCCATATGGGATGCTGGCACTGCAGGGGCAGCTTTACCCAATATGCCATAGTGCCAGCCCCCCACATTCCATATTGATGTCCCAGCTCTGGGCCCTGACTTTAGCTTCCTGCTCATGCAGACCCTAGGAGGTATCAGTGACGCCTTGAGTACTCTGATTCTTGCCACCCATATGGGAGACCTGGATTTAATTCATGGTTCCTGGCTTCAGGCTGGCCTAGCCCCAGCTGTTGCAGGTATTTGCGGAGTGAACCAGAAAAGCTTTCTGTCTCTATGTCTGTTTCTCAGCCTTACAAATAAATAAAAATTTTTAAAAAGTTTCCTCTCCTGAAGCACACTAATTACTTCATTTTACTTTTGTTTTCCATGTTGCATTAGTGATTAAGGCAAGAAGTTTCAATTCATCTAAGAATCCAGAAGTTCACTTCTCAGGGAAAGGAAACACCCAGCCCTTAGGCTGAATATGGGCCACTAAATCATTTGGTATGGCCCTGCCAAGCAACCACAGGCAGGACTCAAAATTCAATAAAGCTCTAGTAGGCTAATTTTTAAGTTGATAATTCTGTATGGCCTGCAAATAATGTTATAAATACCCACATGGTTCTTAGTGGAAACAAAGGTTCCCCACCTCTGGGACAGACTTCTTGGCACAGTGCTTTGTATTTTATAGGTGCCCAACATAGTACTGAATAAAGGGTTGAATTAAACAATTATTGACACAGATTTTTCTGTAAATGCAATGCAGACAAAAATGGCCTAAGGTGGATAGGAAAAAATACAGGTGTCGTATCAGGTGAGAGCAGGAATGGAACTATTACTCTATTACTAATCTTTTTTTTTTTGATTTGTTTATTTATTTAAGAGGCAGAGTTACAGACAGAGTGAAGGAGAGATAGAGAGGTCTTCCATCCACTGGTTCACTCACCAGATGACCGCAACAGCTGGATCTGGGCCGATCTGAAGCTAGGATACAGGAACTTCTTCTGGGTCTCCCTCATGTGTGTAGGGGCTCAAACACTTGGGCAATCCTCCACTGCTTTCCCAGGTGGATTATCAGGGAGCTGGATAGGAAGTGGAGCAGCCAGGATTGAACTGGCACCCATATGGGATGCAGCACTGCAGATGGTGGCTTCACTCACTAGGGGATATATCACTGGCCTCTGTCACTGATCTTTTGATATGCTGCTTAATCACCTGGATAAATTAGCCATATGGGGATAATAATACCTACAGTGTAGGATTATTATTAGAATTAAGTAAGCTTCTAGACGGTATCTAGTCCAAGTCCTGGCACAAAAGAGATGCTAACTGAATGTTAGTGATGTGTTTTTTCTTCCTCATTCTCCTCTTGTTTTGCCTTAGCATATTTAATTCCATACAAAGGGGTTTCAAAAATTTTGTGAAAAAATGAATTAAAAATACGGTTATTTTGCTGCATAATTTGTTGAAAAGGATGCATTCAAGGAGTATTCAAAATGCTCTTGGAAAATGTGTATATAAGAAAATGATGTACGGATTTCAAAATTGTTTTGTGCCAAAATAAAGTTCTTTTAAAATTTTTTTATAAGAGAAAGAGACAGAGAAATTGAGATGGAGAAAAGAAACTCTTATCTGCTGGTTCACTCCTCAAATGCTTGCAGTGGCCAAGATTGGACTGAAGCTGGTCAAAGGGTGAAGCTGGGAACAGAGAACTCAATCCAGGTGGCACACAAGAGTAGAAGGAACCCAACTACTTTAGCCATCACATACTGCTTCCCAGAGTGTGCATTAGCAGGAAGCTGGAATCAAAAGCAGAGCCAGAAATACCGTAAACAGCACTCTGGCCTCAGAATCAGCCCTTAAGGAATTCAGATCTGGATAAAAAGCCCATGAGAGTTTCTCAGGCATGGAAAGCCAAGACACTGTGGCAAAAAATGACCTAAATGAAAGATCTCTGTGAGTGAGATTTCATTGGAAAGAACTGGTCATCAAAGAAGGAGGTACCTTTTTCTGAAGGGAGGAGAGAGCTTCCACTTTGATTATGTGGAGTTTGTGAACTCAAGAGGCTTCCATAGCCTTGGCAGCTCATGACAAGTGCTTCGGGTGATTACTGATGCCATAAATAAGAGTGAATTGTTAAATCAACAACAGGAGTCACTGTGCACTTACTCCCCATGTAGGATCTCTGTTCTTAATGTGTTGTACTATGCGAATTAATGGTAAAACTAGTCTTCAAACAGTACTTTCTACTTTGTGTGTCTATGTGGGTGCAATCTGTTGAAATATCTACTTAGTATATACTAAGTTGATCTTCTGTATGTAAACATAAATAAAAATGAATCTTAATGAAGAATGGGATGGGAGTTGGAGTAGGAGATGGGATGGTCTGCAGGTAGGAGGGTGGTTATGGGGGGAAGAACTGCTATAATCCAAAAGTTGTACTTTTGAAATTTATATTTATTAAATAAAAGTTTTCTTTAAAAAAAAAAAAAGCAGAGCCAGGATTCAAATCCAGACACTCCAATATAGGATGCTAGTGTCTTAAGTGGCATCTTAACTACTAGGCCAAACACCCACACCTAAACTTACCATCTAATTCCATTTTTCCACAAACATTCTGAAGCATCCTTGTATTTTTTTTTCACATGACATTTTATCAGTACTGATCCTAAAAACTGAAATATTAAGATGCCTCACGTCGTCTGACCAGTTCACAGACCACTGGGAATATCACTTGATATGCTCTTGACTCAATTATTCTATATTTACACAATAAGATCTCTATATTTGAGTATACTTAAGTTTGTGATTAATGAAAATCTTCAGATTTTTTACAGCAACTTTCCACCTGTGCATATGCCCATTTCCATCTATCTCTGGTTAGTTTCAACTAATTTATTAAAGCTCAGAATTTTACTTTTCCAAAATCTCTTTCAGCTCTGATTTTAATAATCTTTAAATATACATGGGAGAGGGGAGCAGGCATTGTGGAACAGCAGTTTAGGACGCCCCTTGGAATGCCTGTGTCCTTGTCAGGGTTCTTGGTTCAAGTCCTAGCTGTTCCATTTCCAATCCATCTTCCTGCTAATGTATACTCTAGGAGTCAGCAGACGATTGCTCAAGTTCTTGAGTCCCTGTCATCCATGTGGGAAACCTGGATTGAGTTCCAGGCTCCCAGCCAAAGGTCCAGCCCTGGCTGTTGCAGGCCTTTGGGGAGTGAACCAGCAGATGAAAGACTAAAAGACCTTCCCTCTCTTCTCTCTTTCTCTCTCTCTCTCTTTGCACTTAAAGTAGATGAAAATAAATAAACATTTAAGGAAATAAAAAGTTAGGGGAGAAAATAGGGGGATGAGCACTAAGTAATAACTTCAGACATTCTCCTTACTGTTATTTAATTGCAAAACAAACACCTCCCACAGATAGTCATCTGTAATGCATGCCAGCATTTGTGTCTAAGTGAAGGAAAAAGGTTGACTTTTGCACTTTGTCTCTGCCAATTATAACCACATGAGTAATTAAACTTCAACAAACTTAGCAACTGAATAACAAAAATACATTTTTTAGAGATCACCTTAACGGAAAAGCAACAGGGAGAAATGGCATTCCTTTAAACAGAAAAGATTCTCTTATGTATTAATTACATATTGTTTAGTCTACCAACAGCATTACCCCAAAACTTTGATTAGCAACTAATAGTCTTTATTGCAAAAATCTAAGGAATTTAATTTTCTCAGACTTTATACAAATGGAGTATTTTTCATGAGAACATGTAAATAAAAATATATTTTAATTTCTTCCCACACATGAGAAAAAGACAATAAAACTAAAGGCCAAATAAAAAAAGTTATAAGAAGCTTGTGGGATTCATCTAGTCTGGGGCCAATTTTTCTCGTTAATTGAGGCACCTCTGGGATATTTAATGTATGTTTTAAAATATTTTCTAAAAAATTCTAACCTGGAGGGAGGGTGTGGTGGGAAGCATTATTATGCTCTTAAAACTGTATGTATGGGGGCCAGCAATGTGGCATGGTGGGTAAAGCCGCCACCTACAGTACCAGCATTCCATATGAGCGCCAGTTCGAGTCCTGGCTGTTCCACTTTCGATCCAGCTCTCTGCCATAGTCTGGGAAAGCAGTAGAAGATGGCCCAAGTCCTTGGGCCCCTGCACCTGCATAGGAGACCTGGAAGAAGCTCCCGGCTCCTGCCTTCAGATCGGCGCAGTTCCGGCCATTTCGGCCAACTGGGGAGTGAACCAGCAGATGGAAGACCTCTCTCTCTCTCTCTCTGCCTCTACTTCTCTCTGTGTAACTCTGACCTCTTAAAAACAAAAGAAAACAAAACAAAACAAAACAAAACAAAACTGTATGTATGCCACGTAGGAGACCTGGAGGAAGCTCCTGGCTCCTGGCTTTGGATCCAGTCAGCTCCAGCCACTGCGGCCATTTGGGGAGTGAACCATTGGATGGAAGATCTCTTTCTGTCTCTGACTCTCCATCTCCCTCCCTGTAATTCTAAATTTCAAATAAATAAATAAATATTTAAAAATAAAAGACAAAAAAAACCTGTATGCAGTGAATACATGAAATTTGTTCCATTAAATAAATTTTTTAAAAGTTAAAAAAAAATCTAACCAAACAAAACAAATGACTCATCAAATAATCTTGAATTTAATATCAGTGGCAATAAAGTCAGAATGTAGGGAAGATAAAGATGGAAGTGGGATAAAAATAATTTTCTTACTATTTATGTAAAGTGAAAAAATAATATTTCCCATCTATTGTTAGAGATTCAGTTACTGAAGACAAGCAAGGAAAGATACGTAAGATAGCAAAGACTAGCAAATGCCACAATTTGTGTTAGTTTGTTTGAAAGTATGTTTCCCAGACATAAACACAGAACATGTGAAATATAATGAAACCTTTTCTGTATTACTCAAGATTGTCATTGTGGTCATTGCATTTTGGATCATAAGTCGACTTTTGTTCTGAGACATCTTTTCTTTCATAAACCCTTTACATTTGGTGCTTTGTTCTAGAAGACATACTTTCAAGGCTTACTGAAAAGGGTTCTTATTAAGTTGAACCATGACCTTAGTAATATGTAATCACTGTAACCCATAAAACATTTTTTCCTGATTTAATCTAGCAATTAAAGGTTGAGTCAAAAACTGAAGAGCTTTGCTATCAATTATTTTGATCAATCCCCGTTGACTCTTTTTAAAGAATTATTTATTTATTGGAGAGACAGAGTTATAGACAGAGAGAAGGAGAGACAGAGAGGTCTTCCATCCACTGGTTCACTCACCAGATGACCACAACAGCTGGATCTGGGCCGATCTGAAGCTAGGATACAGGAACTTCTTCTGGGTCTCCCTCATGTGTGTAGGGGCTCAAACACTTGGGCAATCCTCCACTGCTTTCCCAGGTGGATTATCAGGGAGCTGGATAGGAAGTGGAGCAGCCAGGATTGAACTGGCACCCATATGGGATGCAGCACTGCAGATGGTGGCTTCACTCACTAGGGGATATATCACTGGCCTCTGTCACTGATCTTTTGATATGCTGCTTAATCACCTGGATAAATTAGCCATATGGGGATAATAATACCTACAGTGTAGGATTATTATTAGAATTAAGTAAGCTTCTAGACAGTATCTAGTCCAAGTCCTGGCACAAAAGAGATGCTAACTGAATGTTAGTGATGTGTTTTTTCTTCCTCATTCTCCTCTTGTTTTGCCTTAGCATATTTAATTCCATACAAAGGGGTTTCAAAAATTTTGTGAAAAAATGAATTAAAAATACGGTTATTTTGCTGCATAATTTGTTGAAAAGGATGCATTCAAGGAGTATTCAAAATGCTCTTGGAAAATGTGTATTATAAGAAAATGATGTACGGATTTCAAAATTGTTTTGTGCCAAAATAAAGTTCTTTTAAAAATTTTTTATAAGAGAAAGAGACAGAGAATGAGGTCTTTCATTTGCTGGTTCACTCCCCAAACAACAGCCAGAGCTGGGCCAATCTGAAGCCAGGTACCAGGAGCTTCTTCTGGGTCTCCCACATGGGTGCAGGGTCCAAGCCCTTAGACCATCTTCTACTGCTTTCCCAGGCCATCATCAGGGAGCTGGATTCGAAGTGGAGCAGCTGAGTTGAACCTGAGTTACAGCGCTGTGCCAGCCCCACCCCCGGACATTTACAGAATCCTTTTTATATTCAATATGAAGCAATGCAAAGTGAAAGGCTTTAGAAGAAACCAACCCTGCAAATACCCTGATATCAGACTTTAGGTCTCCAGAATCTTGGGAAATAAATTTCTGTTGTTTAAGCCACCCAGTCTAACAATCCTAATGAAGTATTACTATGGGATTGGACATTGGAATGAGACCCAATTTGAGCCAGCAAGTAAGAAAGTTTTCTGGAAATCTTTAGGAAAGAACATTATGTTTCAAAAAGAGCACCACAGGCAGGTGTTTGGTCCGTCGATTATGATGTGAATTTTGAAATCCCCATCCCACATCAGAATTTCTGGGTTGATTCCAGTCTCTGCTCCTGATTCTAGCTTCCTGCACATGCAGATCCTAGGAGGCAGCAATGACAGCTCAAATCACTGGGTTCCTGCCCCTCACATAGAAAACTTGAACTGAGGTCCTGGCTCCTGGCTGTGGTCCTGTCCTTGGCCTGAAGCCATAGTGGGTAACTGGGGAGTGAATCAGTGGGTGGGAACTCTCTTTTTCTCACTATCTGTCTTTCTCTTCATGTCTCTCAAATACATTTTAAAAACAAATATAATAAGATAATAATAAAAGGAGAGCACCAAAAGAGATACTCTGTCTACTCCAGTTTGCTAATTAGGGAAGCCACACTTTGTCATCCATGAGGGTGCTACGCTGAGCATGAGCCAACACCCAGAAATGAACACAGTCGGGAGAACTGCAAAAACAGGAACTTGGATTATTTGATTAAACCAGTCTCCACGTCTGCACAATCTCTGGACTTCCGGTTATGTGAGTCAATACCCTTCCTGAGCTGTTTGGGCCAGCAAGGGCCAAGTTTTCTGCTGTGGTCCCTGTTGCACTCGCTGTAGCTCTCCCCTCATTTTACAGAGAGCTGGAGGCCTCTTTGGATTTGAGTGACTTGTCCTATGTGAAACAATTCTCTGTCCTTGAAGATGGAGGGTACATACTTAATCAGTACGAACACAAAGAAGAGTACAAGTGAAAAGATTTATGCATAAAATGAAAAAAAAATTCACTCTGATCTTATCAATCCAGGAAAGTGAAGTAAGAAGAATTGGAAGTATCGGAAAAGGAGAAAAAAAAATGAAAACTATCTTTTTGTGTCAGTAAGTTAATTCTCTCTCTTCCTTCCATCCTTATTTTCAGTCCCTTTCACAAGAACTCTGTCCTATGCAATGTTCATCCTTCTATTTCTTTCACTGCCCTCCTGTTTACAGGTCTCAATATTCATATACTGTTCCAAATACTTTTTCACCTCGGTGTAGCCCACAGGTACCTCTGTGGGACTCCGAATGCCTCAGCTCTTCCATTGCCAGTGAGGCATAATTACATTTTCAAAGCAGCTTCCACATTTTCTAAGTGCTAAAGACACGTTTTACAAGACCATTGAGTCTATTCCCCTACATAAAAAATTCATATTCACTATTTGAAGAAGTGGCAATTTTACCATGGTTGGACAACTTAAACTTGTTTACAGCTACAAATCCCTGCATCTCATTTACATTAACATTTTGCTGCAGCAAATGGAAAAGGTCACATTGACATATTTTCATTTTATACATTTTAGGCATGCTTTTGTGAATGAATTCTTTCTTTTAAATCTTGGCAAGCTAAATTATGAATAGAGTTCATCAATCAAATTCAAATTTTAATTTTTAAAAAAACATGCTATAACTAAAAGGAGAGCAGAAAAACTAGCCCAGAGCCTAAAACTATGCCTGTGATATAGTACATAATACATTTTTGAAAATAAGTATCTGTTGATGAATGATTTACCATAAGATTTTGTGATATATTTATGCATTGCAACTTGATTAATTTTATTTTTAAAATTACTTCTCAGGTAATTTAATATTTTTATTTATTTTTTTTTTATTTATTTATTTGAGAGGTAGAGTTACATAGAGAGAGAGGGAGAGACAGACAGAAAGGTCTGCCATCCACTGGTTCACTCCCCAAGTGGCAGCTATGGCCATAGCTGGGCTGATCCGAAGCCAGGAGCCAGGAGCTTCTTTAAGGTCTCCCACATTGAGTAAAGGGGCCCAATGCCTTGGGCCAACTTCCACTGCTTTCCCAGGCCATAGCAGAGAGCTGGATTGGAAGAGGGGCAGCCAGGACACAAACCGGAGACCATATGGTTTGCCGGTGCCGCAGGCAGAGACAGCCTAACTACACCATAGCACTGGCCCCAGGTCAGTTTAATATTAAATACTCAAAAATTTGATTTAGGATATAAGATAGGAAATGATAAACTGTGTTGTCAGGTTGGTGGATTGTACATGAGATGTTACCATCTGAATTTGTCAGTTAGAGTTGAACAGAGATCATATCTACCCTATTCTGGATATGATGCAACAGCCTGGCTTTTTAGGATGCCTCAAGGCATTGAATCTATAGAAAGCACCCTTTTCCTCCTGGAGGCAAGTAGGATAATTAGAGTCACAATTCATCTGAATTGCTACACAGGCCTCTTTCCCACAGGCACATCATTTTCTTGTTACTCTTATGTGACTCAAGTCAATAAAATCATTCTGGGTTTTTATAATTGACAGGTAAAATATTACATCTTTGGCTTCTGAGGTTTTCTGAGTTTGCCATGGGGCCAACCTATTGAGTATTTTTTTTTTTTTTTGACAGGCAGAGTGGACAGTGATAGAGAGAGACGGAGAGAAAGGTCTTCCTTTTCCATTGGTTCACCGCCCAATGGCCACTGCAGCTAGGACAGAATTGTCGCCCCAACCGAGACTAGAACCCCATGTGCCGGTGCCGCTAGGTGGAGGATTAGCCTATTGAGCCACAGCGCCAGCCCCCTATTGAGTATTAAGTGAAGCAGAGGTAGTACAGTTCTGTGCTAAATAATAATAATAAAGAACTTTTACTTGTTTTTTTTTAAATAAATTAAGCATAGTATAAATCTTGCCTGTTTTGACAGATCATATTCTTCTGATGAGTTAGTTTTGTCTTGTTGTATGACTGAATTCAAAACCTGAATTGTTTGGGGGTTTAATTTGCTTACTGTCTTACAGATACAACTGACACATTCTTCTGAATGAATGGCCATCCTCTAATTATGAATGAAATGGGAAAAATTTCATTTTGAGTCAGTCTATTTGATAATTCACACTTTTCTAGAAACTGCAGTCTATAAATTGGATATCAAAATTCTAGAAACTGCAGTCTAGAAATTCTGAATTCTGAAGCTAAAATCTGAAATATCTAAAATATCAATCTTTTTTTTTTTTTTTTTGACAGGCAGAATGGACGGTGAGAGAGAGAGACAGAGAGAAAGGTCTTCCTTTGCCGTTGGTTCACCCTCCAATGGCTGCCGCAGCCGGTGCACCGCGCTGATCCGATGGCAGGAGCCAGGTACTTATTCTGGTCTCCCATGGGTTACAGGGCCCAAGCACTTGGGCCATCCTCCACTGCACTCCCAGGCCACAGCAGAGAGCTGGCCTGGAAGAGGGGCAACTGGGACAGAATCCAGCGCCCCGACCGGGACTAGAACCCGGTGTGCCGGCGTCACAAGGCAGAGGATTAGCCTAGTGAGCTGCGGCGCAGGTCCTAAAATATCAATCTTCAAAATTGGCCAGGAGCAGTCACTGATACACAGGTTGGTCTTATATTTTAATAATACTCAATGTGTTATTTTCTTCATTCCAGAAACAAAAAAATTCCTTGATAAAAATCTGAAAGGGAAATGCATTAAAGTTTCCTTCAACCACATTCATGCTCCATGGCCCCAGCTCTGATTTCTTTCCCTAACTGCACGTATCCAGTACTACTTTTGTTCTGAAGAAAATTGTAATAGATTTATTTATTTGAAAGGCAAGGTTAGATGGAGAGAGAGAGAAAGAGAGAGAGAGAGAGAGAGAGAGAGAGAGAGAGAGAGAGATCTTCCTTCTGCTGGTTTACTCCCAAATGGCCAAATGGCCAGGGCTGGGGTTTTTGTTTTTACAAATGTAGAAAATAAATGAACACTTCCTGAACAGTGCATGCCGACCTAAATCCAAAGGCAAATTAAAATTATTGTACAGAATTCTTTTCAGTTAGCAAATGTTCTGATTCTTTTATTCTGACCTTTCCTCCTCAGCTGCCATTTGTACACCCACCTTTATTCAATGGTATTTATTTATATATAATCACAGCTTTCTCAGCTTCACAATACTCAAATAACAGCTCAGTGGGTGCCGTGTTTTTGGACAGGAGACAGACGGATTTGGAGGAATCATGAGTCTTTGTTGTTGTTAAGGGTGGCATTCATGCCTGCTGGGTACATACACAGTCCAGGGCTTGAAATGAAACAAGGAAAGAGATTATAGTAATACGCTCCGTGGCATGTATGTAGTACTTTATAATTTTTCCATATACTTTGCCCCAAGCAAAATGTTAATATTGTTATTTAGCAACCTCCTTCCAGCTCTGGAAAGGTCTTGGAATTTCTTGAGGGTAGGCCACCAGCATTAACATTCCCTGAAAACTTGCTAGAAATCCAGAATCTCCCACCTCCCAGCTAAATCAGTCTGCAGTTTAACAACAGCTCCATGGTTGGGTCCTCTATACAGTCTGAGAAGCTCTGACCCAGTTAAGTCTTTAACCTACCAGTCACCAAGGAGTGCTATCTTGAGATATCTTTAGCTTAATTGTGACTGTATTCAAATCTCAGCATTCAGAATAAGCTAATACTACTTATTCTGGATGGTGCACAATGCTCTTTACCTTTTCGTGACTTTGGAAATACTGAATATACTGGAATGAGAGTGTACAGAGTGTTGTTTCTCTTCACGAGCTTGTCTCAGAACATCTAGAAGGTTTTACTATTCTATGTTTTCTCAGTCCTAGGCAAAACTATGAAATGTTTCCCGACCAGGAATACAGGCGATCAGGTTTTTAAAGGGAGTGATGAGATTTGTTTTCCCATTTCTTTCAAAGGTGTTCAAGATTATGGTTAAGGGGGCTTGGAGGAGTTTATTACTCTATCACTTGGTTTACTACTCAGCTGAGACCTGCTAGCCACTATGAGGTTTTTGATACATATACAGCTTTATATCATTATTACTCATGTTATTATATTTATACTTATAATGGACTATGAGTTAAAAACTCAGAAACAAAAGCAATCTTAATGACAAAGAACAATATATTAATAAGATAACAATTCTCTAAACTGATCTCAGATTTTTCCTCTCCATAGGATTCAGTAATTAAGTCAAATTCTTAAATAGCATAATGAAATGCATTGATTGCTTCGAAAATCAAAGTTAAATACAGAATCATCACAAGGATTTTCAGTTCCATGACTTCTCACACAATTTGTCATTTGCAGGTGCTTATAACCTGGATGACCTCATCCTTTATAAACAAAAACATAGCAGCTGGGGCCTGTGTTTTGGCCCAGAGGTTTAAACTGTTGCCTGTGACCCAGGCTCGTGTCCAGGCTGCTCCACTTCTAGTACAGTTCCCTGCTTATGCTCCTGGGAAGGCAGCAGAGGATGGCCCAACTACCTGGGCCACTGCCAACAACCTATAAGACCTGGATGGAGTTCCAGTTTTCTGCTTCTGCCTGCACCAGCATTGTAGCCGTTTGGGGAGTGAACCAGCGAATGGAAGATCTTTCTCTTTCCTTCTTCCTCTGTAATTCTGCCTTTCAAATAAATAAAAATAAGTCTTTTTTATTTGTGGGGAGCAACTCGGACTAGACTGTTACTGGAATTAAGACTTATTCTATGCATCTGCTCTCCCACAATATGGCGCTGAGAAGGGAGTAACAACTTCTACGCAGCTGTCTCTCGCCAACTTGAGTGATGACCTGCAGGAGCTGATCCTGCTCCTGATTGGAGGAGAGCAGCGTACTCGGCGTGTGGGTAGCAGAGTTGGGATTGGCAGAAGAGGACTATAAAGGAGGAGAGAGACAACATGCACCAGGAACATCTGAGGGAACATCTATCTGAAGGAACACCTGTGCAGCCCCCGAGAGAGCCGGCCGGCGGTGTGCCGCTCCCCCGCGGAAGTGGGGAAAGTGGCAGGGGGAACCACCCTTCCACGGAGGTGGAAGGGACGGTAGCCAACCCGGGAAGAACCAGCAGCAAACTCGGGGAGGGCCGAGCAGACAAAAGAACAGCGCAGGGTCCTGTGTTGTTCCTCCGAGAAGAGGGGGAGCGACATTTATTCTTAAAAAAAAAGAGAGCAGTTGGGGTTGGCGCTGTGGCACTCAGGGCTAAAGACCCCGCCTGCACTTCCTTCAATCCACCGGTTCATAGCTGACTGCTCCACTTCAGATCCAGCTCCCTGCTAATGGGCCTGAAAAAGTAGCAGAGGATGGCCCAAGTCCTTGGGTCTGTGCACACACATGGGAGACCCAGAAGAAGCTCCTGGCTCCTGACTTTGGATCGACTCAGCTCCAGCCATTGTGGCCACTTCAGGAGTGAACCAGCAGGCAGAAGAGCTTTCTCTGTTTCTCCCTCTGTCTGTAACTCTACATCTCAAATAAATAAATAAAATCTTAAAAAAAAAAAGAGCAGTTGATTTTCTCTTAAATGGAAAATTTGGACATTCTAAATAGTAATTTATGAGTGCACTTATTTTTTGATGTTGTTAACAGTTAAATTTTCTCCTTAAATGTTTATGAAAAGTAAACATGATATACCTTTTAAAATTTATTGGTTGATAAGTATAGCTTTCTTACATAATTAATCAAATAATATCTCTTGATAAATGGGTGAAGAGTAAGTTACTTTACAGATAATGGGCATTACTAAAGAATATCAACAATGAGTTTTATTTTGTTAAAGTTTTTTTGTATGAGAGAGAGTGAGCTTCCATCTGCAGGTTCACGCCCCCAAAACAGTAAGAGACATAAATCATTCTTTGTGATCACAGTATCCTATTTTCTGGCTCTATGAACCAAAATCATTGTTCAAACTCCCTCCTGGGGCAGAGAGTTACATTTGCCCTACTTCACAGTGCCATGTGCCTCAAATGCATTTTTATTTTCCCTCTATTTCATTAGAATTCACATTCTCTAGTGCATTTACCTCAGCCTATTATTAGGAAAAAGAGAAATCTAGTTTAAACTAATTCATATCAGTTGCTATTGAATTGTGGATAGATTCTGGGTTGATATAATCATTCTTTTGCAGGTTTTCACATTTCAAAGGAGAATACTTGCTATTTTAAAGGAATTAACCTAAGCTGCTATGGTTTTCAAAATTTAGGATTGTCAACTCTTGGGATCCAGAAAGGCAGCTCTAAATTCTAAAGATCTGGCTCAAACACAAAAGCTCTGCTTTTCTATGTGAGGGCTGCGCTTGCATTTTCACTGGGGGACAGGAATTTAGACTAGTGGTAAAGAACGGTAGTTAAGGGGCTGCAGCTGTGGCACAGTGGGTTAGTCCTCTGGCTGTGGCACCAGCATCCCATATGAGTGCTGGTTCTAGTCTCGGCTGCTCCTCTTCTGATCCAGCTCTCTGCTATGGCCTGGGAAAATAACGGAAGACAGGCCGAGTGCTTGTGCCCCTGCACCCATGTGGGAGACCGGGAAGAAGCTCCTGGCTTCTGGCTTCAGATAAGCACAGCTCCGGCCAACTGGGGAGTGAACCAGCCAATGGAGGACCTCTCTCTCTCTCTCTCTCTCTCTGCCTGTCCTTCTCTCTCTGAGTTTCAAGTAAGTCTTTTAAAAAAGAAAAAAAGGAAGATCTTCCTTTTTTAAATTTTTTTTGACATGCAGAGTTAGACAGTGAGAGACAGAGACAGAGAGAAAGGTCTTCCTTTTTTCCGTTGGTTCACCCCCCAAATAGCTGCTACAGCTGGTGCGCTGTGGCGCGCTGCGCTGATCTGAAGCCAGGAGCCAGGTGCTTCCTCCTGGTCTCCCATGCGGGTGAAGGGCCCAAGCACTTGGGCCATCCTCCACTGCCTTCCTGGGCCACAGCAGAGAGCTGGACTGGAAGAGGAGCAACTGGGACAGAACTGGCACCCAACTGGGACTAGAACTCGGGTGCCAGTGCCGCAGGCGGAGGATTAGCCAAGTAAGCTGTGGCGCTGGCCAAAGGAAGACCTTTCTGTCTGTCTCTCCCTCTCATTGTCTGTAACTCTTCCTCTAAAATAAATAAAATAAAATAAAATCTTTAAAAAAGAATGGTAGTTAAATGAGGCCTGGATTGTGGCATAGGGGTTAAGCTGCCACCTGCAACATCTGCCTTGTTAGTACAATGGCACAGTCTTATCTATGGCAGGATCTATACCCCAACACCATCCTAAGCTCTAGTCCCTGCTGCCACTGCAGGAAGCCAGGTGGCTACATGGCCCAACCATTGGTGTCAGCTCTACCCTGACTCTAAGGGAATTTGCTGCTCCTACTTCCCTGCCCGCCCCCTCCCATCCCCAGCAAAGTTTTAAAAGAGGACCTGTTCCTTAATATGCCTCTCTTTTCTCTCGCTCTTTCTCTCCGCCTGATCTCTCTGTCTCTTGATCTTTCTCTCGCTCCCTCTTTTCCCTCTTCACCCTTTCCCTCCGGTCTGTCAGGTTTCTCCCAATAAACTCTTTCCCTTCCTCAGGGGTTCGGTGCGTCTTGTGGTGGCCTTCCATGCCTCCTAGATTGGCTGCTCTGCTTCTGACCCAGCCCCCTGCTGATGTTCCGGGAAGGCAGTAGAGGATGGCCCAAGGGCTTGGATCCCTGCCACCTATGTGGGAGACCTGGATGAAGCTCCTGGCTCCTGGGTTTGGTCTAGCCTACCACTGGCTGCTGTGGTCATCTGAGGAGTGAACTAGTTAATGGGATGTCTCTCTCTCTCTTTCTGTCTGACTTTCAAACAAATTAACAGATCTAAAAAAAAAAAAAAAAATGCTAGTTAAACACCTGTTTCCCATGTTGTTGCCTGGCTTTGGCTCCTGACTCCAGGTTCCTGCTAATACAGACTCTGTGAGGCAGAAGGTGAGGGCTCAAGTGAGCTCAGCCCAATTTTAGCCATTGGGGGCATTTAGGGAATGAACCAGAGGACTGGATCCTCTTTTCCTGTTTCTTAAATTAAGAAAAAAAAAAAATAAAGATCAATTAGGAAAGCAAAGGAGACTCCACTTCGCAAAATAATAAACTGAATCACTGCTCTAATCTATTTGCCCTGTGAACTTTCTGGCATTTCTTCCCCTCCCTTGCATTCCACACAACCCCTCCCTGATAAGGAAGCACACTGGGTGGAACACTTCTGTGTTCAAAGAACTTGAAGACAGTATCCAGCAAGTAATTTTGAACAGCTGATTCGAGCCTTTTAGCGATGTGAAATTATACAGCAGAGGTGGACGTTCTAGTAACAAGATTATTCTATTTGATACTTGATGCCAACAGCTATATTTCTTAGCATCCTGGGCTCAAACGGAGCTTTACTGACAAAGGAGAACTTTTATACTGGGCATTACAGAAACCGGAAATCACCAGTCATCGGGTACACAGTGCCACAGCTGCATTCTTCTGTCACTCGTAGAGGATATGTGAGTCATCTGGGGGCCTGGACTCAGCTGCAGGCAGGTGTCCCTGCTCTTGGTTC
Organism: Oryctolagus cuniculus; assembly: GCF_964237555.1. Classification (NCBI taxonomy): domain Eukaryota; kingdom Metazoa; phylum Chordata; class Mammalia; order Lagomorpha; family Leporidae; genus Oryctolagus; species Oryctolagus cuniculus. Next base: position 122,701,175 of record NC_091436.1, on the reverse strand, counting down.
CAGCAGTTCTTCCCAGTGATTGGTGGAGATTGCATCTGACCAAGTGTCTCCAACTTTGTAACTGGTCATGGGTCAGATCCCTGCTTGAAGCAGTTTCTTCCTCCACACCCAATGAATTCTCAGGACATACTGGAGGCCTGTGCAGATTTCTACAAGCTCAATCTAGTGTTGCTGAGAACCCAATCTATCAGTTCCTGGTACTAGTCAGTGATTAACTTTTGAAGGCAACTTGTGTGTGTGTGTGTGTGTATGCATGTGTTTAGGAAATAGAGGACCTGTTTTAAGTATTTCCATACAAAGTTATATACTCTTCTCTTTGCAAGGTTTTTGTATTATTTATTTTAAAGCCTGAGTTACAGAATAGGGGAGACAGAGAGAGTCAGAAGGAGATCTTCAATCCCCTGGTTCACTCCCCAAATGGTCGCAATAGCTGGGGCTGGGTCAGGATGATGCTAGGAGCCCAGAACTCTATCCATGTCTCCCACATGGTGGCAAGGGCTCAAGGACTTGAGCCATCCTCCACTTCCTTAAAGGGTGCATTAGCAGGGAGCTGGACTCGAAGTGGGGCAGTCAGGACTCAAATGTAGAGCTCTGATAAGGAATGCCGGCATTGCAAGCAGTGGTTTAATGCAAGTAGTGCTGAGCCAAAACACAAGCCCCATTAGACACATTTTTCCCAATCAATGGTCCAATTGCAAAGGATTGTGGTAATCACTGACTCAGTAGCTAAAGAATAAAGTCCTCGGGGCCAGTGTCCTTGCACCCACGTGGGAAACCTGGAAGAAAGCTACAGGCTCCGGGCTTCAAATCGGCTCAGCTCCGACCTTTGAGGAGTGAGCCAGTAGATGGAAGCTCTGTCTCTCTGTCTCTGTCTCTCTCTGTAACTCTGTCTGTCGCTCCCCCTCTTCGTGGAGGAACGACACAGGACCCTGCGCTGTTCTTTCGTCTGCTCGGCCCTCCCTGGGTTTGCTGCTGGTTCTTCCCGGGTTGGCTGCTATCCCTTCCACCTCCGTGGAAGGGCAGTTCCCCCTGGCCACATTCCCCACTTCCGCAGGGGAGCGGCACACCGCCGGCCGGCTCTCTCGGGGGCTGCACAGGTGTTCCCTTAGATGTTCCCCTTAGATGTTCCTGGTGTATGCCGTCTCTCTCCTCCTTTATAGTCCTTCTCCGCCAATCCCAACTCGGCTGCCCACATGCCGAGCACGCCGCTCTCCTCCAATCAGGAGCAAGTCCTACAGTTTATTGGCTGAACTGGAGGCAGCTGTGTAGAAGCTGTTTTCTTCTCTCCCAGCGCCATATTGTGGGAGAGCAGGTGCATAGAATAAGTCTTTTTTTTTTTTTTTTATTTTTGACAGGCAGAGTGGACAGTGAGAGAGAGAGAGACAGAGAGAAAGGTCTTCCTTTGCCGTTGGTTCACCCTCCAATGGCCGCCGCTGCAGCCGGCGCACCGCGCTGATCCGATGGCAGGAGCCAGGATCCAGGTGCTTTTCCTGGTCTCCCATGGGGTGCAGGGCCCAAGCACTTGGGCCATCCTCCACTGCACTCCCTGGCCATAGCAGAGAGCTGGCCTGGAAGAGGGGCAACCGGGACAGAATCCGGCGCCCCGACCGGGACTAGAACCCGGTGTGCCGGCGCCGCAAGGTGGAGGATTAGCCTATTGAGCCACGGCGCCGGCCATAGAATAAGTCTTAATTCCAGTAACTTAGTCTAGTCCAGGTTGCTCCCCACAGATCCCCCTTTCTTTTTATTTTTTGGCGTTGATACGCGCCTGTCTTCGGTGTCCCGCGGCACACACTCTGCTCTACTTGCTAGAGTTGCCACAGGTTCTTACAAGTCCTATCAATCAGGCAAACCGAATCCGGGTCCTCTCTTCACCATGTTGTGAGGAGGTTTTTAGGCGCTGATGCGTGCCTGTGTTCGGTGACCTGCGGCTCATACTCTGGTCGAGCCGCCTGCTGGTGCTTACCGCCTTAATCAGGCAGACCGAATCCAAGCTTTCTCATTGCCATATTGTGGGGGAGACTTATTAGTGTTGATAACGTGCCTATCTTCGGTGACCTGCGGCTCATACTCTGGTCGAGCTGCCTGCTGGTGCTTACCGCCTTACTAATCAGGCAGACCGAATCCAAGCTCTCTCATTGCTGTGTTGTGGGGAGGCCTTATTGATGTTAATTCGTGCCTGTCTTCGGTGACCTGCGGCTCATACTCTGGTCGAGCCGCCCGCAGGTGCTCATCGCCTCACTAATCAGGCAGACCGAATCCAAGCCCTCTCATTACAATATTGTGGGGAGGCCTTTCTATTTCTCTATTTCTCTATCTCCGGGCATTCCTATTTCTCCCATTTTACTTCTATCTTCCAGCATTCCTATTTCTCTCATTTTACTTCTAAACTTCTGTTTCTCTTATCCCCGCGGCTTCCCGGCGCCCGCCCCGAGGCTGCTTCTCGGCGGCTTCCCGGCTGAGCCGCTTCAGCCCACGCCTCTCTCATCTGCGCGGCTTCGCACTAGCCCAGCGTTCCCTATCTACTTGAGCCCCGCACGCTCTGTCTGCGCGCGGCAGCCTCCGCGAGTCACACAGCGTAGCTTACGTCTCCGCCACTAGCATTCAATCCAAGTTCCCCGGGCTAGCCTGGCGAATTCAACCCAGCTCACGTCTCTGCCCCACGATTTGGCTTCCCGTCCTTTGCTCCCCGGGCTAATCAGACGGATCCCAACCGGGCTTACGTTTCCGCTTCTGGTTTTAACTTTTCGCCCCCTATTCCCGGGCTAACTTGAGAATCCCAAAGTGGCTTTCGTTTCCGCCTCGGCCTGCCCCCCACGGCTTCAATTTCCCTAACATTTTTCTCTACCCGGTATATTTCCCCAAGCTTTCCTCCAACAATACTCCTCCCTCATTTCTCCTGGCCTCTCCCCACAGTCCGCATCCGAGTCTGTTTGTTCTAGCTTTCACTTTCGCTTTCGACCTTAGAGATTTCTCCCAGCTTCCCCCCGTAGTCCGTATCTGAGTCTATGCCTAGGCTTTCAATAGCTTCTTCCGGCACCTTTTTCGTCCGGCTTTTCCCTAGGCTGTTTGCTAGTCTCTCTCTCCGGCATTTTCCACTTCTTCCCGTTTCCTCCCTCCTAAGTTTTCTATCCGTCCTAGATTTCCTATCCGAGTCACGGCACCATTATGTCGCTCCCCCTCTTCGTGGAGGAACGACACTAAACCCTGCCTAGGCTTCATATCCGAGTCACGGCACCATTATGTCGCTCCCCCTCTTCGTGGAGGAACGACACAGGACCCTGCGCTGTTCTTTCGTCTGCTCGGCCCTCCCTGGGTTTGCTGCTGGTTCTTCCCGGGTTGGCTGCTATCCCTTCCACCTCCGTGGAAGGGCAGTTCCCCCTGGCCACATTCCCCACTTCCGCAGGGGAGCGGCACACCGCCGGCCGGCTCTCTCGGGGGCTGCACAGGTGTTCCCTTAGATGTTCCCCTTAGATGTTCCTGGTGCATGCCGTCTCTCTCCTCCTTTATAGTCCTTCTCCGCCAATCCCAACTCGGCTGCCCACATGCCGAGCACGCCGCTCTCCTCCAATCAGGAGCAAGTCCTACAGTTTATTGGCTGAACTGGAGGCAGCTGTGTAGAAGGTGTTTTCTTCTCTCCCAGCGCCATATTGTAGGAGAGCAGATGCATAGAATAAGTCTTAATTCCAGTAACTTAGTCTAGTCCGGGTTGCTCCCCACACTGTCTTTTAAAATAAATAAATCTTAAAAAAAAAAAAAGAATAACGTTATCTCCTCTCAGAAACCTCTCAACTACCATGGAAGGGAAATCAGCAGATGTTTGCCAAGATGCTGTCTTGTGGCAACTTAAGGCTGGATGAGCTGTTTTCCACTACTCCTTTAGCCTGTGGGAGTTCAGAGGCCAATCCACTGACGTGCTCAGAGGAATAAAAAAAATCCAATTACAGTGAGAGCTGTATTCCAAACACATTTCTCAGAAAGTCTTAGGTTACTATTTCTACTCATTTCCTACTGAGAGGTTTCACTTAGACTTAAAAGGGAGACATATCCCTATGCACACAGGCCTCTGGTAAGGCAGATTTAGGGAGGACCTACATGACAAAGATTTTATACAGGTTTGGTAATTATTACCTGCATATACCCCACAGCATTGTCCTTGTTCTTGCCCTCTGTCAAAGTTGAGTTCCTCATTTCAACTGACTGCCCAGACTCTGCTATTTGAAAGACCATCTCTGGGTATGAAGCCAAACCCTGCATAAATCAATTTCTAATCTTCCTCAGCACTTCCCCTGATTTCCCCATTTCTGTCCCCATTTCTTTAAATAAACCATTTTTCTTGGCTCCCTGGCTCAGCATTATATTTACTTTACTTCTCCAAATATAGGTTTGTTATTATAAGACTTTCCTATAGCACTGTTCTCTTTTTGGCATCATGCCCATAACCTTGCAAATGTCAACAACGGAATTATGGTTCCTGGCTATGAGAATTCAGTGACAGATAACTCAAAGTAAGGACTGGGGTAGGTACTTGGTGCAGTGGTTCCTATGCTGCTTGGGACTTAGCATCCCAGTTGAGTACCTAGAGTTCAAGTCTCAGCTCCACTTAGGATCCCGGCTTCCGGCAAATGCACATGCTGGTAGACAGCAGGTAATGGTCCAAGTACTTGGATTCCTGCCACACATGTGTGAGATCAGGACTCAGTTTCCAACTTCTGGCTCTAGCCTGGCCCAGTCTTGGCTGTTGTAGCCATTTGGAAAGTGAACTAGCAAATGGAAGATATCTCTGTCTGTCTGTCCATGTCTCCGTCTTTCAAATGAATAAAAACTAAATACTGTTCTTAAAAAGCAAGAACTTGTTACAAAAGTTGGCTTTTTGTGAATATATTATTTAACTAATTGCACTAAAATATGGGTAAGAAAGTGACTAAAGCAAAATGTAAAGGAAAGAAATTAAGTAACACGAAGGTCTTTTTAAACCTACAAGTGATGAAAATAATGATAGTAAAATTCCAGTAATTTTAAATCATTGCTTCATCTAACTATGACCTTCCTCAACTGGATCAAATGAAAAACACATTTATTTCAACAAGTACAAACTGATGAGGATATTAACCCTGGATTGTGGGATAGCTCTATCAAAATCATAGGATTTATTTTTATTTGTATCTAAGTTTACTTGGTGCTATGCTTTGAACAGGATTTGACTTCCCAACTCATACAGACACTTAAACCCCAAAGTCATGTGTGGTAGTGCCAAGGCGGGTGAAGGCTTCGTGTAATTACAGAGTTCAGGAGCAGGACCTAGTGGGAGGCCCTAGGTCACTGAGGGCCTGCTTTTGGAAGGAATTCTCTTGAGAGTGCTGGTTATATAAGCCCGAGTTGGGCCTAGTCATTTTCTGCCAGCTCCCTCTGCCTACATTCTACATTCTACCATTGTACCCTTATTAAACATGAAACCAACAGGACAACCCTATCTTGGATTGTGAACCTCCAAAACTATAAGTCACAATTTACCTCCTTCCTTCATAAGTATAGTTATGAAAAGTTGGCTTGGGGTTGGCATTGTGGTGTAGTGGGTAAATCTGCAACACCAGCTTCCTGTATGGGTGCCAGTTCAAGTCCCGGCTGCTCCACTCCAATCCAGCTCCCTGCTAATGTGCCTGGGAGAGTGGTGGAGGGTGGCCCAAGTACTTGCGGGAGACCCAGAAGAAACTCCTGGCTTCCAGCTAGCTCTGCTCCAGCCATTGCAGCCTTGTAGGGAGTGAATAAGCAGATGGAAGATCTCTCTCTGTGTCTCCTTCTCTCTCTCTCTGTAACTCTGCCTGTCAAATATATATATATATATATATACATTTGAAATACATATTTATATATATATTTGACAGGCAGAGTTACACAGTGAGAGAGAGAGAGACAGAGAGAAAGGTCTTCCTTTTCCTTTGGTTCACCCCCCCAAGTGACCGCTATGGCCTGTGCGTTGCGCCGATCCGAAGCTAGGAGCCAGGTGCTTCCTTCTGGTCTCCCATGCAGGTGCAGGGCCCAAGGACCTGGGCCACAGCAGAGAGCTGGACTGGAAGAGGAGCAACCGGGACAGAACTGGCGCCCCAACCGGGACTAGAACCCGAGGTGCTGGCGCCACAGGCGGAGGATTAGCCTATTGAGCCATGGCACCGGAAATAAATATTTTTAAAAAGTTGACTAATACACTTGGCTTTTTTGGCTCTAAACTTTAAAAAAATTCTTTAATTATGAATAGCCAGTACATGTTCAATGCCACAATTTCAGAGAAGAGAAAAAAATATGATGAAAATAGAGCACCTCTTCCATTTATCCTACAATTCCTCTCCCCTTTCCAGCTGCACTCATTGCACCAGTGTCTTGTACTTCCCTGAGAAACATACCATGTGTTATTCTAGCAGTTATATTGACTAATTTGCATAATACTCATTTGCAAGCCCTTTCTAGGATGCCTTTGTGTATTGTAGAAGCTAGCAAGCTAAAAGTAACATCTCTCAGATTCTCTTTTATTTTCATTACAAACACTTTTATTTAGTAAATATAATTTTCCAAAGTACAGTTTATGGATTACAATGGCTTAGATTCTCTTATAACCAGAGTTCCTGCTGTGGTTTAGTTTCTCCTAATCAGATGTATTTGTAGGACACCTGATGTTGAAACTGAGCTAAATGAGGACAGAGACTACTTGCTGGTGTGTATCATGGCCACATGGTTCAGCATTACCAAACTAGATTTCCAATTTATCAAAGGCATCTTTTTGATAATATGGGAGGTGATATGGATTTTGATGACAAAAGCCACCCACAGCTTCTGTCTTCCATATCTGACATCTGATTCTTGCAGTAGTGTCAACTTTCTGGTTGCCTCATTCCATTCTGTGTTCCATGAAAGTCATTCTTGGAAGCTTAGCTGAGTCTAGTTATTCAGCTCACAGTTCTGAGGCCAGTGAAATAAGCTCACTTCTGCCTAACCAGCTAGAATATATTATGCTAGCTGGTACTGACTTGGTTTAAAAAATACATATAAATACAGTATGGTTGGCACAATAATGCCCTCCCCCCAAAATGTGCACACCCTAATCTTTAAAGACTGTGAATATGCTACATTACATGACCAAAAGGAATTAAGATAGAACTAACGTTGCTAATCCACTGCTTTTTAAAATAGGGAGAGTAGGGGCCGGTGCTGTGGTGTAGCTGTTTTAAAACTGCCAACTGCAGCAATAGCATCCCATATCAGTACCGGTTTAAGTCCTGGCTGCTCCACTTCCAATCCAGCTCTCTGCTATGGCCTGGGAAAGCAGCAGAGGATGGCCCTTGGGCCCCTACAGCAGCATGGGAGACCTGGAAGAAGCTCCTGGTTCCTGGCTTCGGATTGATGTAGCTCCAGCTGTTGCAGCCATTTGGGGAGTGAACCAGCAGATGGAAGATTCTCTTTCTCTCTCTGCCTCTGCCTCTCTGTAACTCTGCCTTTCAAATAAATAAATAAATATATTTCTTAAAAATATATTTTGACTTTGAGGATACAGTAAGGATTGTGGGTGCTCTCTGGAAGCTGGAAAATACAATGAACTATATAGAGTAAAAATAAACATTGAAAAGGTGTTTGGAAAGAACACTGTACTCATTTTGGTTCAATAAATATTCATGAAGTTTTAACTAACAACATAATGGAGAAAAATAGAGATAATATTTTCTCTTACTTGAATTTTTATGTAAGTACTGGAAATATTGATATTCATTGCAGTAAAGAAAGTGTTTATGAACTATTTAATTTCGAGTTATTTCTTTTTAGTTAAGTAATTGATCTTTTAAGAAAAAATCTTATTTGGGAATTTTTGCTATTGTTTGATGACAAATGAAAGGCAGCATGTCAATTCTACCATTTCAACATTACATGGAAAGAAAAACTTCAAAGTCACCTATAATATCTGATTAATTACTCTCATTCAAACATGAGGAAGGTATAGAACAAGTAGAAACAAATACAAATAAGAGGACCAACAAAAATTCTCTCAATAAACAAACAAAGAGATAAAAACTTAAAAATGTTCTGAGGTCATCAGTGTTGTGGTACAGCAGGTTAAGCTGCTGCCTGTGATGCAGGCATCGCATATGGGCACTGGTTCATAGTCTGGCTGCTCTACTTCCAATCCAGCTCCCTGTTAATGTACCTGGGAAAGCACTGGAAGATGGCCCAAGTGCTTGGGCCCCTGTACTCATGTGGAAGGCTTGGAAGAAGCTCCTGGTTCCTGGCTTCAGCCTGGCCCAGCATGGCCATTGTGGCCATTTGGGGAGTGAACCAGTGGATGGAAAATATCTCTCACTCTGTCTCTCCCCACCCCAAACTCTTGTCTCTCAAATACATTAAAAAATTAATTTAAAAAATGTTCATATACTTTTGAATTATGGAGATACTGCCCTGGTTAATTCCCACCAGAAGAGGTAAGCTAGAAAACTTGGGGGCAATGGCACAGCAGCACTCTATCCCAGCAAGGACATTCTAAAAAATAATCTTGTTCATTCACTGGTCACTGTCAAAATGAGCACGTATTTAGCATTAAAAAATATATCTATAACAATGACCACAGAAGCAATGGAGAAGCTACAGCAATGATAAATGATCATTCCTGCTCTATAACAGTAAACTGAAAAAATTGATACCCATAGTTTTAAATAAAATTGGAATTATAAAAAATGTAAATTTCAGATTTTTCTTCTATGCCATAAGTTCAAAAAAATCCATGATTGTAATATCCAGCTCTGATTATGAGTTCGAGTAAATGTTGATGTTAATACTTCATCAGCTGGAATTTAGCCAAGTGTGTGTTTGGTGTACTATTAATGCTCAGCCAGGCTTGGGAACCAGTTATTTACTGAATATTTACATGTTCCAGGTCCTGGATAAGCTGGCAATACAAAGATAAGTATCTGTACAGAGTTACATAAGACATTTTATTAACTCTGTTACCTGGCTCAGAGCTTTTTTTTTTTTTTTTCTTTTTTGATACTGACTGTTTCTGGAAAGGGCAAGGCCTTTTGTAATTCTAAATGTTTAGAACAGTTTATATTCTGGGTAATTAGGATCAGGAGGCGTGTTCAGCACAACTGTATATTAAAACATCAAAAATAGTGAAATACAAATATAGGAATAGGTAAATTAGAATCTAGAAATTGACAAATTAGCTGGAATAAGTTTATGATGAAGGTGGCATTCCAAATCCACAGGAGAAATACGAATTAGTATTATTCTCAAATATTGTGAATAACTAGTCACTGAAGGAAGAAGAAACCACATCCAATCTTAATCCTTATACCCTCAAGTTAAGTCCAGACACATCACAACCCTATTTTATTTAAAAAACATTTGTTTTGATTGAGAGAGCACCCATCAGCTGGCTCACTCCCAACATGCTTGCAACAGCAGGAGACAGAAGTCAGCAACTCAATCCAGGTCTCCCAAGTGGGTGGCAGGAACCCAGCTACTTGAGTCATGACTACTGCCTCCCAAGGTTTGCATTAGCAGAAAGCTGGAATGAGACAACAGAGCTGAGAACTGAACCCAGATACTCTGATGTGGGACATGGGTGTCCTACTGGGTATCTTAAAAAAATGTTTATTCATCTACTTGAAACAGCAAGAAAGAGAGACAGAGATCTCCCCCAAGTTTCCACAGGACTGTGTAAGGCCAAAGTCTAAAACTCCATCTGGGCCTCTCACTTGGTTGGCACTTGAGCACTTAAGCCATCATCCAATGTCTCTCTCAAGAGGCATTAGCAGAAAGTGGGATCAGAGGTAGAATAGCCCTTTGATGTGGAATGTAGGTAGCCCAAGCAGCAGCTTAACTTGCTGTGCTGCAATGCCTGTGCCCCTACCAACCATCTTAACTGCTAGCTAAATACCTACCTCTATATCACAACCTTAAAAAAAAAAAAAGAAAAAACAACACGGCCAAAATTTTTAGATGTGAAAATTCAGTAAGTTGTACACTTATGACCTGTATGCTTATGATTATACACTACTTATCACTAAAAATTTAAAACGATAACTTTAGAGGAGAAAAGGCCTTTGAATTATAACAAACTAAAGAATTATCAAGATTGGAAAATTTAAGAACACACAAGTTTATACTTTTTGAATGGTATAAAAACACCTTAAAATGTCAAAATAACCCCATCAAATTGGGAAAACATATTTGCAACACTTGGCAGACTGTATTAAGCATTGTCCAACCAGGAAAAGGAAAGACCACTCTGAATAACTGAAGCAGAAAGAATCTAAGATAGCAATTACTTTTAGAGGTGATAGAAGAATTGAGAAGCCTAAAAGGAGATAAGCAGAGTGACAGAGAGAAAGGAAGAGAAAGAGGTCTTTCAACCACTAGTTCATTCTCCAATGGCTTCAACAGCCAGGGCTGGACCAGGGCAAAGTCAGAAGCCTGGAACTTTATTTGGGTCTCCCATGTGAATGGCAAGGACTCAAGGACTTACACTATCATCTGCTGCCTCCCAGGCACATCAGCAGGAAGCTGAAGGAGGCAGAGGAGCCAGGACGTGAAACAGGTTCTCTGATATGGGATGTGGGCATCCCAAGCAGCATGGCTTAATCCACTGCACCACAATGCTCATCCCCCCTCCCACTTTAACGGTCCCTTGTGAATATGCTGTGCCTACTTAGAAAATCCAGAGTAATCTTATTTTAAGTTCAACTGATTTGTTAACTTCATTCCATCTGCGACCCAATTCCCTATTGCCATGTAACAACATGTTTACAGGTTCCATGGATTAGGAATTAGATATCCTTGGAGGAGGCATTATTCTGTTTTCCATTCCCTCCAATCTTCCTTGTACTTCTTATGGATCAAACTCAGCTGGAAGCCAAGAGACTGAGAAAGCAGTTTGCAGGGTTGAGTGCTCCTGACCTCCACCTCCCACCCTCCAGCTCCACACCTCCCCAAGGAAAGAGATGAGTGGATCTAAGAGCAAAAGGCACTGGAATAAACACTAGAATAAAGTGTCCTTAGAAGCCAAGGATGGGGCCGGTGCTGTGGCATAGAAGACTAAGTCTCCATCTGCAGTGCTGGCATCCTTTAATGCCGGTTCGATTTCTGGCTGCTCCACTTCTGATCCCTCTCCCTGCTAATGCACCTGGGAAAGCAGTGAAAGATGGCCCAAGTACTTGAGCCCCTGTACCCTGGAAGAAACTCCAGGCTCCTGGCTTTGGCCTGGCCCAGCCCTGGACATTGCAGACATTTGGAGAGTGAACCAGTGGATGGAAGATCTCTCTCTCTATATATATATTTCTGTCTCTCAAATAAATAAAACAAATCTTGGGACTGGCACTGTGGTACAGTAGGCTAAGCCTCTACCTGTGGTGACAGTATCCCATATGGGTGCCGGTTTGTATCCCAGCTGTTCCTCTTCCAATCCAGCTTTTCTGCTATAGCTTGGGAAAGCAGTAGAAGTTGGCCCAAATGCTTGGGCCCCTGCACCCACATGGGAGACTAGAAGAAGCTCCTGGATCCTGGCTTCAGATGGGCCCGGTTCCAGCCGTTACAGCCATTTGGGGAATGAACCAGCAGATGGAAGATCTTTCTGTCTGTCTGTCTCTCTCTCTGCAACTCTACCTCTCAAGTAAATAATAAATCTTTTTTTAAAAAAATAAATAAATCTTTAAAAACTGGTGGCTTCCTTAAAAAAAAGCTTACTTCATTAAAAAAAAAGTGAGAGAATGACAACAAAGTAGAAAAACTAGCCAAGGATATAGACTGGTAGACTGGTAACTTTTAGGCCCAAAAAGAGGCAATGGAGGTCGGGGGGAAGTTGCTATATATAATTTCTCTGGCTTCCTGCTAACGCGGACCCTGGGAGCTAACACTGATGACTTAAGTAGTTGGGTACCTACCATCCACATGGGAGATCTGGATGGAGTTCTTAATGCCCAGCTTCTGCTAGGCCACCAGGGACAGTTGGGGAGCAAACCAGCAAGGTCTTCTTGCTCTGTCTCTTGGATAAAGACGTAAGAAAAAAAAATAATACACAGACATGTCAAAAAGTGCGTAACAATGGAATTCAAAGATAAGTTTATCTGAGGACAGATGTCTGGCTTAGAAGTTAAGATGTGGCTTGGGATACCCGTGCCACATATTGAAGTGCCTGGGTTTGAGTCCAGGATCTGTTCTGATTCCAGCTTCCTACTGGTGCACACCCAAGGAGACAACAAATCATAGTTTAAGTGGCTGGGTCCCTGATATCCTAAGCGGGAAGTGGGACTGGATTCCAGGCTCCTGGCTTAGTCCTGGCGTGGCCTTGGCTATTATAGGCATTGGAGGAATTAACCAGCAGATGGGAGTTCTCTGTCTCTCTACCTGTTTCTCTCTCAGATAAGTTTACAAATAATAAATTTAACAAGATGTTTATTTTAATGCAAACATTTTGAAATTCATGTAGTTTTTCCACAGTATGCATTTATATGTACTTTTTGAAGATCTCTCATATATGTGTTTAAGAATAAGACAAACTTTTATTTCTTTTATTTAAATTAGATTTGATTTTAAATTCTCACTTCATTAAAAATGATTCACCTAAAGTCACGGTTAATATATTATTAATATTCCCGTCCCACCAATGAATGGATGGGTGAATAAATGAATGAGGAAGTCAGAAGGTTTTTGTTTCAAACCTCCAGTTGACTGGCGTTTCTTTCCACCACTAAATTTGTTTAAATTAGAGTTCTTCTTTCTCAGGGTTCTTCCCCCCCAGAATGAAGCTGTCCCTTTGTGCTTTCAATTCCTGTTTGTACAAAGTGTCTGCCATGAAGTCCCTTTCCCTTTTACTTTGGTTTAAGAAACAGCCACATAGACCCATGAACTAACACATTCATTTGGGGAAGAGAGGTTGGTATGTGAACTTATATTAGCAGTGGGAATTCCCAGTTTCTTTGCATCTCATGGCATAGTGTCGTTTCCCAGGGACTTGGAAGATTGCTGATCTTTTAACATAACTCTGATATGTGGTGGTTATAGTATCTTTCCATTTTATAAATGTTACATTTGTTTAGTTGGGTTCTAAAACATTCAGTGCATCTATGAACTCTTGATTCTCATTTCTTACCTGATTTTAGGTTACATTGCACAAAGGCAGTGACTAATTATCTAAACAGGATGTAAAGACTCTTTATTACACTTTGAGCTCAACTTTGTATGGTTGCAATAGCCTGGATTTCTTAATTTTTTGTAAATATTTTAGGGATGGACGATAAGGCTTGAAGAAAATGGTTCCATGGTGAAGGAAGAATACACATGTAAGTGTAAACACAAATACGAGTGCATAGGCAGGGAAACCAGATTTCACTTGTCAGGAGTGGCTTCTTAAATGTAGGCTATAGAGTAGATTAGATAAAACTGTACCTGAATTTTTTTTTTTAAGATTTTATTTATTTATTTGAGAGGGAGACTCAAGAGAAAGCTCTTCCATCGGCTGGTTTACTTTCCAATGGCCACAATGGCCAAAGCTAGGTTGATCCAAAGCCAGGAGTCAGGAGCTTCTTCTGGGTCTCCCACGTGGGTGCAGGGACCCAAACACTTGTGCCATCTTCCACTGCTTTCCCAGACTATAAGCAGACAGCTGGATCAGAAGAGGAGCAGCTGGGACAGGCACTGGCATACATATGGGATGCCGGCACCATAGGTGGAGAGGCTTAGCCTACTATGCCACAGCACTAGCCTCTGTACCAGAACTTTATGAGCAAATTTTTCACTAGTTCCTCCAAATCAATAATTATTGGAGGAAATGATGACCCTTTAATAGAATGTAATGTATTCTGAACATACGTCTTCAACATTTGGGGGATGATATTTCTGAAAAAATTCCAATATATAAAATTAACTTAAAATTTTTATCTAACTGCTTAACAGAGTCTATTCACTAAACGAAAGATAATAGAACAATCAGTTAAACATACATCATAGGTAAGCACATTGGCCAATTATTTCCAGCAAGAGTTGTCCCAAAATGGACATTCATCAGAATAATTTGATATAATCACCAAAGTAATGATTCCTTGATTTTTTTTTTTTTTTTACAGGCAGAGTTAGTGAGAGAGAGAGAGAGTTATAGACAAAGAGAGAGAGAGAGACAGAGAGAAAGGTCTTCCTTCCGTTGGTTCACTCCCCTAATGGCCGCCACTGCTGGAGCCATACTGACCCGAAGCCAGGAGCCAGGTGCTTCCTCCTGGTCTCCCATGCGGGTGCAGGGACCCAAGCACTTGGGCAATCTTCCACTACCTTCCCGGGCCACAGTAGAGAGTTGGACTGGAAGAGGAGCCACCGGGACCAGTACCCGGTGCCCCAACTGGGACTAGAACCTGGGGTGCCAGCGCCACAGGCGGAGGATTAGTCAAGTGAGCCACGGCACCAGCCTCCTTGATTTGAAGTATCAAGGACACAGAAGAAATAATTTTGTAGCCTTTCTACTATTGAATTTAGCATATAATCATGAGAGCCTCCTATGTGCCAAGAGCTGGCATGAATGTTAAAAAAAAGAGGACCTAGGGGCTGGCGCTGTGGAGAAGTAGGTTAATCCTCCACCTGCGGTGTCAGCATCCCTTCTGGGCACCCGTTGTAGTCCCGGCTGCTCCTCTTCCAATCCAGTTCTCTGCTATGGCCTGGGAAAGCAATAGAGGATGGCCCGAGCGCTTGGGGCCCTGCACCTAGTGGGAGACCTGGAAGAGGCTCCTGGTTCCTGGCTTCAGATTGGCACAGCTCCAACCATTTGGGGAATGAACTAGTAAGACCTTTCTCTCTGTCTCTCCCTCTCACTGTCTGTAACTCTACCTCTCAAATAAATAATAAATAAATAAATAAAATAAGTAGGACCTAGTCCCTGTCTTTGAGTACTTCACCACCATAACAGGAAGTAACTGCTATCTGAAAGCAGCTATTTTACATATAGGATAGGATAGGCGGAGAAGTCAGGATTGTGAAATTTGACTTCCTCTTTCCTAGACCATAGGCTCCCTGAGGATGGCAAAGGTGTTCATCACCTCCCTCCACCCATCTACATAAGCACAAGCACCTGGACAGTACCTGGCACACAAGTAGGTCATCAGTGAACGAAGGCAGGGACACACATTAGCATCAAGTATCTACTCTGCTAGCCTCTCCCTGGTTGATCCTCATAATAAATACCAAAGGAAGATTACAGTGTTTCTCTCTACTGCCTTCTCTCTATCCTCCTTGTCTTTAAACTACGGAAGAAAACACAGCTCAAAGACCAAGCTGGACTGGAACACAGGCTGTGGAATCAGCCCCGGACTGAAGCACAGGCTCTGCCACTTTATAGTTATGCAATCTCAGGCAACTTAATTACCCGTCTCAATTTTCCACTCTTTAAAATGGGGGGTGATAATAGTATTACTCATAGCGATATAATGAAGGCAATGTCAGACGAGACACACAGTGTTTAAGTGCCTAAGACTTAAAATGGTTAGACAGCATTAGCTGTCATTAATGGTGTTGCTAAAATTGTAAAACTACGAAGAGTTTTGCTGGTTTAACTGATTTATTTTAACGAATACACTGATATTTTAGGTTGTCAGTGTGCAGAAAGGTACGTTACCTTGTAAGGCCCAAGCTTATTCTACGAAAACATATCTGGTGCCAAGGGGGGGTTAGGAGATCAAAGAGGCTATTTAGGAAGGGTTTATTAAAACGGGCAAACTGGATTGACAATCTGAGGACAATGGTAAAGAGAAGAGATACGGTATAAGGTATAGAAAAAGGGTAAGAAGGGAAGAAATGCAGAAAAGATGGATGAGGAGGGTAGGTGTTTGGCCTAGCAGTTAAGATTCCACTTGTGATGCCTGCATTCCCAGTCAGTGTCTAGGTTTGAGCTCAGGCTCTGCTGCAATTCCAACTTCCTGCTAATGTGCCTCCTAAGAGGCAGCAGGTGATGGCTCAGGTACTTCAGTCCCTGCTAACCACCTAGAAGATCTGGATTAAGTCCCAGCTTCTGGCTTTAGCTTAGCCCACCCCAAGCTGTTTGTTGGCACTGTGGGCAGTGAACCAGCGAATGGGAAATTTTATCTCCTCTCTGTCTCTCAATAATACATAAGATTAAAAAAAAAAAAAAACAGAATGAGAATATAGAATAAGAAATTCAGAGGGAAAAAGCAGCTCAAGTATATATGAATCCTAATCAGAGATATAACAGTTGAGGGGAAAAGAAGGCATAGTCCATGTCAAAAGAGGGACATTTGTGAAAGAGGAAAGTAAGAAGAGTGTGCAGGGGACTATTTTAAATGACTCAGCTTCCCTGGTTATACAGTGAAGGTACCAGTAGAAACCTTATGGGTAAAGAGGTTCAAGTAGACTGTTTCACTTGAACTAGCCCCTCAGATCAGTCAAGCAGATGTTAGAAAAGACAGAAGCTGGCTGAGGAGGGGTGGGGGAAGGTTAGGGAGATTTGTGGATGAGCCGCACACACACATAAAATGAGGTGTACTAGTGGGAGTGATGACACATGGCCTGGAAATGTGCAGAATGGGATGTGGAATTCCCAGGAATAAAAAAAGAGAAAAGTCTTGGTTTATGAATATCTTCTGCTTTGGCAGGCATTTAACTTTGGGCACCCAAACAAGGCCAGAATAGGTGATCTAAAAGCTACAGTGTTACGTGGGATATAAACCTTATGTGCATTTAAGGTAGCAGGAAAAGGGGTGGGATCTATGAGGGTGGCATTGTGGTACAGTAGGTTAAGCTACCACTTGCAACACCCACAGCACATTTTGGAGTGCTGATTTGAGTCCTGGCTGCTCTGCTTCTGATCTAGCTTCCTGTGTGTACATTTGAAAAGCAGTGGATGATGGCTCAAGTACTTGAGTCCCTGTCACCTACATAGGAGAACTAGTTGGAGTTCCAGGCACCTAGCTTTGGTCCAGAGCAGCCCTGGCTACTGTGGGTAGTTGGGGAGGTAACCCAGATATACTTTCTCTGCATTTCAAAAAATGAAAATAGATGCTAGCGTTGTGGTGCAGCAAATAGAACCTGAACTAGCAACACTCTAGCATGCCATATCAGAGTGCCAATTCAAGTCCTGGCTGCTCCATTTTCAATGCAGTTTCCTGCTAATGAGCCTGGGAAGGCAGCAAATGGTGGATTGAGTACATGGAATTGCAGTTCCTGCCTCTTGGCTTCATCTGGCCCAGACTTAGCTGTTGTGGTCATTTGGGTAGTAAACCAGTGGATAGAAGCTTGCTGGCTCTCTGTCACTACTCCTCAAAATAAATAAATACATTTTAAGTGTGTGGGGGGGAGCAGGGATCTGAAACAAAGTTTCTACTTCTTGTTTCAGAAAGAATTTATGGTTATGTGGGCAGAAGCTCAGATATATAATAATTTGATGTGTGTTTTTGGTGTCACATTAGGTCAACAGAAACAGTCAGATGACGTCCAAGTGATAAGGACTAAGGATAGGATCCTCTGTTGAGTGTTCCCTTGGGTTACTATTAGCAATAATACCTTCTTTGTAAGTTTATATAAGCTCATGAGTAAAGGAAACACAATTACTCATATTATTGTTTTCAAAAATGCCACCTTGTAATAGACTAACTTGTGAGCCATACAAATGCCACCTGATTTTTGGGGAACAGGTCACTTGTATTTACTGTTCAAAATCTGCAGATGTTCAAATAAGAACACTACAAATGCCTAATACGAGAAAGTGCCCAATGTATTGTTCAGTGCCATGTTTATTTTAAATTCTGCTTGTTGGCAATAAAGTGACTCTTATTTAAGTAAGAGTAATTATAACAAGCATGTCAATCTTAGCTGGAAATCCTTGAAGACAGAGTACGCTGCATTCCACCTCTCATAGTTTCCAGTGCATGAAACACCTTGCATATATTATATTGGTTTAAACTCTTTTTTTGTATTAGTAAAAACCGTATTAGCAACTTTATTGAGAGCAGTCAGAGCTGAATCAATGCTTGTTGAATCAAATTTTTTGTACCTAAATTTTTGAGCCTATGTGCATTTTTTTCTGATTATAGAGGTAGCTGAAAGAGTAAATCAGTTACCTTCTTAAAATCCTTCATTAACTTCCTATGACATTTTGGGCATGACCTCAAATCATTCACATCATACACAATGCCCTCTATATTTGACTCTGGTCCACTGAGCCTGGTCTCACAAAAGGCATCCAGGGCTTTGGACTGTATACCTGCCCGTTGTCCTAACTATTCTCCCTGTCCTTATTAGGCAACAACAATATACCTCCAACAAACTTATCAACATTTCCTCTTTTAAGATAAGGGACTTTATTTTCCATATCTATAGTCATGATCCAGCAACTGCTCCTTAATAGTGGTGATCAGTAAAATGTCTGATGAGTTGAATGGGTACTCATGACTGGAAATTCTTCTTCTTCTTCTTCTTTTTTTTTTTTTTTTTTGGACAGGCAGAGTTAGACAGTGAGAGAGAGAGACAGAGAGAAAGGTCTTCCTTCCATTGGTTCACCCCCTAAATGGTCGCTATGGCCGGCACACTGCGCCGCTCCAAAGCCAGGAGCCAGGCGCTTCCTCCTGTTCTCCCATGCAGGTGCAGGACCCAAGCACTTGGGCCATCCTCCACTGCCTTCCTGGGCCACAGCAGAGAGCTGGACTGGAAGAGGAGCGACCTGGACAGAATCTGGCGCCCCAACCAGGACTAGAATCCGGGGTGCCGGCGCCGCAAGCGGAGGATTAGCCAAGTGAGCTGCGGCGCCGGCCTGGAAATTCTTTATAAAATACTATGTATATAAATAACCATCTTGAAAACTATGAATGTATTTGTAACTTTGGATTGCTTGAAATATCTGACCCTTCAAAAGGGGATGCTTTAACATTTTAGAAGAGTAATGCTTCTTTTTTTTTTTTTTTTTTTTTTTTTTGACAGGCAGAGTGGACAGTGAGAGAGAGAGAGACAGAGAGAAAGGTCTTCCTTTGTCGTTGGTTCACTCTCCAATGGCCGCCGCGGCCGGCGCACCGCGCTGATCGATGGCAGGAGCCAGGAGCCAGGTGCTTTTCCTGGTCTCCCATGGGGTGCAGGGCCCAAGCACCTGGGCCATCCTCCACTGCACTCCCTGGCCACAGCAGAGAGCTGGCCTGGAAGAGGGGCAACCGGGACAGAATCCGGCGCCCCGACCGGGACTAGAACCCGGTGTGCCGGCGCCGCTAGGCGGAGGATTAGCCTAGTGAGCCGCGGCGAGTAATGCTTCTTGTAAGAGATTCCCTTTGAGTCTCTGAGACACTAGCATCTGAATAAAGTCCGAATAACATCACTAAAAAAGGCTCTTGCAATTGGCAAAGTGTTGATTTATGTGTATGGGGTTAAACCTTTTTTTAAAGGGCAGAAGCAAGGGGCCAGCACTCGGAATTCCCATATGGGTACCGGTTTGAGTTCCATTTGTTCCACTTCTGATCCAGCTCCCTGCTAATGGCCTGGGAAATGCAGAAGATGGCTCAAGTCCTGGGGCTCCTGCCACCCATGTGGGAGGCCCAGAAGAAGCTCCTGGCTTTGGCTTGGCACAGCCCTAGCCATCACAACCAATCGGGAAGTGAATCAGCAGATTGAAGATCTCTTTTCTCTCTGTCTCTCCGTTTGTCTCTCTGTAAGTCTGCCTTTGAAATAAATAAGTCTTACAAAAAAAAAATTCCAGAGGCAGATACTGTGGCATTAGTGGGCTAAGCCTCCACCTCTGGCACCAGCATCCCATATGGAGGCCAGTTCCTGTCCTGACTGATCCACTTCTGATCCATCTCTCTGCTAAGGCCTGGGAAAGCAGTAGAAGACAGCCCAAATACTTGGGTCCCTGTACTGTGTGGGAGACCTGGAAGAAGTGAATCAGCAGAGGAAAGTCCTGTCTTTCTCTCTCTCTGTAACTCTACCTCTCAAATAAATAAATAAAATCTTTAAAAAAAAAAAAGTGCTTAGAGTGGACATGTATCTGAGCATACCCCTGACTTGCTAGTGGAGTAACAGGATTTTGTTACAGGCTGAGGGTCACCAGTTTGAGCAGGGGGATTTTTTTCAGCTTCAGTGACCTCACAGTATAGGCATTGTGATTGAGGTTATTATTTCCTGCAATTGTTTTCTAAAGAAAGATTTTTAAAATTCAGGTTATACATTGATGTAATTTGTGCTTAAGTATACAACAAATTAGCCAAGTCAAAACAAGATAACAATAAGAAACCTGCCAAGGAAACCTTGCATTTTGGAACTAAGAATAAAGAACCAAAAAAAATCAGTTATTTGTAAGATTTGAGCAAAATATAACTACTTTAAAAATAACACAGTTTAGTTAACATCTACTTTTCTTCAGCATAATCCTCCTGGTTAAAATAGTTTTACCACAAGGAAAGAATGTAGATAAATGATCGTTTCAATTCAGGTAACTTGACACAATTCTAAGAAAACTCTAGAAACAATGACAGTTCAGTATGAATTAGGTTAGTTTGAAATTTTTGCATTCATGGACACTGTAATACTCTTTGATGTAAGATCAACATATTCAGTATTTAACAGGAGAAAAAGCTAACACTGGCTTTAGTCAATTTGTCCTAGAATTAAAAGAAGGATGAGGTTGGATGGATGAAATCAAACCTAATTCAGTAAAAAGAGAGCAACAAAGGAAGCAAAGGCAAAAGTAAAAAATAATCTGTTATTAGCTGAAAGGAAATGGAAGTTAAAATTAATATCTATGTGAAGTACGAGTTTATCTTCTTACTTGATTTTTTTAAAATAGAATTTATTTATTTATTTTGTTTATAGGGCAGAGATAGAGCAAGAGAGAGAGAAAAGAGGGACAGAGCTCTTCTGTCCACTGGTTCACTCCCTAAATGGCTGGGTCAGGCTGAAGCCAGGAGCCAGGAGCATGTGGCTGGCAGGGGCCCAGGTATTGGGCCATCTTTTGCTGCTTTCCCAGGCACATTAGCAGGGAGCTGGATCAGGAATGGAGCAGCCAGGACTCTAACTGGCCCCCATACTGCATGCCAGCACCGCAGGCAGCAGCTTAACCCGCTGTTCCATAGCACCAGCTCCATCTGACATTCTTTCATCTAACAACCATTACTCAGGAAAGAAGAATTATGGCCTGAGGACAATATTGACCATACAAAAATGTACAAATCACTGTGTCATCAGTTAAAGGCCTATTAAAGCTGGCCAGGGAAAACTTTGAGGAGGAGAAGAGATCCATGGAATAATTAACATTTGCATAGCATGTACTTTTACATACTAAATGCATTTTTAGATCTAATTTTTCTTTTGGGATTTCCTTTGGAAGACAGCTTTAACTTTGGGATTGTGATTACTTCTTTACTTCAATTTTCTCAACTTTTTTTTTTTTTTTTTTTTTTTTTTGATAGGCAGAGTGGACAGTGAGAGAGAGAGACAGAGAGAAAGGTCTTCCTTTGCCGTTGGTTCACCCTCCAATGGCCGCCGCTACAGCCGACGCACCGCGCTGATCCGATGGCAGGAGCCAGGAGCCAGGTGCTTTTCCTGGTCTCCCATGGGGTGCAGGGCCCAAGCACCTGGGCCATCCTCCACTGCACTCCCTGGCCATAGCAGAGAGCTGGCCTGGAAGAGGGGCAACTGGGACAGAATCCGGCGCCCCGACTGGGACTAGAACCCGGTGTGCCGGCGCCACAAGGTGGAGGATTAGCCTATTGAGCCACGGCGCCGGCTCTCAACCTTTCTTATAGGTCCTATTCTCTATCCTGATTTTTGTGAACTGAAATCTGAACATTATCACAGTGGGACAATGCCCTCCGAATTTGCAAAGGCAATGTGCTTATTTTAATTTTTATACTTCTTAAATACAGCTTATTATGGAAATAACAGAGATCTTTGAATTTCTACAACAGAATGGATAGGACATGTTTTATCATGTGTCGGATCATATGTCTTGACTAGTTAAAAATATGGCCCACTTCTTTTTGGCTTCTGCTCTTGAATTGGGCAATTTCTGTTATAAAATTACCAGATGCAACTTTTCTAGAAGTAATAACAACCAGATGGCAAAGCCTCACCTATAGGAGTGAGTGGGAACTGATACTTACAAGGTTGCTACTATGTGTTCAACACTGCTCTGCACTGTAGATTTCATTCAACAGACTCAAAAATTGGAAGTCCAGCCAAGTTATTTAATTTATCCAAAGTGCTATAAAAAGTAAATGGCTACATCGAGTTTCAGAAAGCTAGGTCTGCCTGGTTCTGAAGGGCCAGGCAGTTTTACTGTGGGATTGGCTGTAAGCATTAAAAGACCGAATTTCTTGCAAAAGCACTAGCTAGGCACAGTAGTTGGTGTTCAACAAAAGTTGCTCTCACACACATCTGTACAGGAACTGGGTCTACGCAAACAGGACGGAATAAAGCTGGCTGAACTAAATTATACTTGTTCCTAACTCTAAGAAAGGCCCCGTGTGATTATAATAATCCCGTATCCTCTTTCATAGCGTTGCTAGAAAAAAAAATGCTTGCCAATATTTCAAATCATGATGCTTTTACCTCCTGCCCTCTCTATCAGATAACAACGTAAATTGTATTTTCAAGAGAGAAAAGGGATTCCGAATGTTGTTTTCAGCCAAGGAGAATCAAGGAACCCAATAGTTCATTCTCGTATAACAATTTATTTCTTGCCTAGGCTTCCTCCCCCCGCCCCCCTCCCCCCGACAGAGAACAAATACTGCAAGGAACTCTGCAAGGTAAACTGCAGGGTGCCTGCAACAGCTGGGCCGCCCTACAAAGTCGAAATCAAGCAGGTTCGGGCTCCCTGTCGCTACCTCTTTTCTTTAGATCTCCCAGGGGCCTGCTTCGATCAGAAAAGTAACACAGCGTCACTGCTGCGAAAAGTGGGGCACCCCAAGCTCACTCTGCCTATCGGCAAAAACCTTTTCCCGTACATCCGAGGCGGCAAACAGAACCACAGACACCCGCCGAGGCCCACGACCGCGGCTTCTCCGGATGGCTTCCTTATCTTAAACTCGCCGCACCTGCAGGCGGGCGGCGCGCGACCCCCCGGCCGTGACGTCACCGCACCTGGCATCAGTCGGGACCCGAAGGGGGAGAGCGCGAACGCGGCGGGGGCGGGGCAGGCAGGGAGTACCAAGGCGTTCTCGCGAGATTTGCCTCCTCCCCGGCCCAGCTCCCGGCACCTTCCCGGCCTCAGTCCCGATTTCCACCTCAGTCTGGTGTTCTGTTCTAGGGTTATAGCTGAGGGGCGGGCACCGAGGCAAGACGGGCACTCGGGGCTGGAGCCGGAGGCGGGGGCCAACCGACGGGTCCCACCTCCGCTGCGGGGAAGACAAGCGGTGGGAAAGCCGCCGTCTGGGCGGGCAGGGACTGACCCTCCGGCCGCTGTGGCTTCGGCGGAAGCCCGACGGGAGGAATCGCTGCGGCTTCTCGCCTCACGGGCCGCGCTGAGGGGACTGGCCCGAGGGTGCTGCGGGCGGATGGAGACGCCTCCTCGCCCCGCCTGAGCTCAGCGGGGGAAGAGCGGAGCGCGGGGCCCGCCTCCTGCCGCAGGAGCGGCCGTGCGAGCCACCGGAGGAGGAGGAGGAGCAGCAGCGGGCGCTGGGCTTCTCCCCGTGGGAGCCCCCAGCATGGGTAAGAGGCTGGGGGCGGGGGGCGCTTCCCGCCGTCCATTTAGACTTGGCCCACCTCGAGAGGCTGTTCTCCTCCTCGAGTTTGCTGGGGAGACGACGGCGGTCGACCCGAGGCGAGTCTCTCCCACCCCTTCGCCCCTGCTCGCCCTACCTTCCACCTTGTTCTCGCGGCGAAATTGGTCGGAGGGCTCCGGGCACTTCCCCTCGCGCGCCGCTCTCCGCCGCCTCCGCGGTTGACCGGAAAGGTGCGGGAAGGGAGGAGAGGGGCGCCGACCCCCTCTCCTCACTCCCCCAGCCTCAACCCTTCCTTCCCTCCTCCCTGCTCTTCGAATGGGGGAGGGTGATCGAAAAACTTGGACTCGCACTTTCTACTTTTTTTCCTTTGAGGCTTTGTATCGATTGGGCTTTTAAGATATCTATGTATTATAGATATAAATCTATAGTGGTTTTTTTTTTTTTTTTTTTTTTTTTTGTCAGAAGAGACTTTTCAAAACCCCCTTGCTAAGGTTTGGAGATGCCTCAAGGATAGGGAGTTTGAGTATTTCACTCCGGTTCTACCTAGGCAAGTGTGTTGGCACCTAAACATTCAGTCTCCTCCTGTGGGACTGGGTTGGGGTTTGATAGGATTTCAGTACTGTACCCTTTGAGGAGCAGTTTCCTGTTTGGAGTTAGACTTCCTTGTTGGAGGAAAGTACAAGGCCTTATATGTTTGTTTTTGTTGTGTGTGGTTTTTTTTTTTTTTTTCGTATGCGTTCAGTGTTTTGTTGGGGAAAGAGTGCGTTGCCGCTTGGCTGAAAAGGATTTTGTTAAGTGGTAACAATTCTTTTGATAACAGAGTTCGGTGTGTACTTGGCATACACTGTCTCAATCCTTTAAAATTAAGATCAATATGAAAGAGAATAGCTTTCTTTAAAAAAAAAAAATCAAATCGGTACCACCATAATACAGAACGTGTTCTGTGAGAGTAAACCCAAGTTTGGTTTTGTGGAGTAAATCAGGAGGACACTATCACTTTTTGCACTTGAGAATTGTTGCTGCTTCGTATCAACAAACCATTACTGGAATTAATAATTCATGGAACTAACAGATGATTTGGTAGCAGGACAAATGCGGAGTACTGCTGATGTGGCATCCTCTGCCACACTTTGTTTGGTGGGGAATGCTTTGAGCATACTGTTTATAGACACTTGCCTGGCTGTTCTGTTTTCTTAGACTTTCTAATTTTGTGACCTATCCTCCTCCTCCCTGCTTTCACGTACCTTTTAGTTCCTGAACTCAACCAGTAAAATAAAACGTTGCTTTTTGGAACTTTAAAATAAATTCCTTTTTAATTGATCAGTTGAGTTTACAGGATAATTATGGGCTTATTCCTTTAAGCATGAAATTATAAAACCATTTTAACCTCTTTGGGTGAAAATCATACTAAGATTAAAAATACAATTCCTTTCTGTCTTAGATAGAATGGGAAACATAATTAAGCCTCTTTTGATGACTTAGGGTTATAATTTGTGTCCACTGTGATGCCCTGAGAATCTGTTGAATCTTATACAGGACTGTTGATCTAAATGCTAAATAACATATTACTTTGTCTTTTACAATTATTTAAAATAAGTACTCCCTACCTCCTTATCTACTTTGCTCTTTGATTTGCATGCTGATAGTTAGTGTCCATCACACTTTGTTCTCATTTTTCTAGAAGTGTGGAAATAAGATTCAAAATTGTTACTCTGCAGAGGGGAAGAATTAGCATTCCTTGACTTAGTGAAGTCTTTTCTTGAGAAAAGTAAATGAATACCAGTGCTTAACATTTCTGTTACCTGCCTTGATTGTCTGAAGGCCTTTGCTTAGTGACATATTTGTTGTGTCTGGTTAGGTGAGTTTCCAGATAATGTTGTTAAAGGTCATTAGTTTGTTCTCAACTTGACTACTTAGGATGTGTTCTCAAGGCCTGTTACTTTGGGGCATTTGTGCTGAATTTTTGAAAAGTATTTGTGAAGTATTTATGTATTTTAATTTGTTGGTAATATAATATTAAAAGTCTCAAGTTTATTTAAATGGGGTGTCTTGTCTTCAATATAAATTTCATTTGCTTTTGTTGTCAACTATTATAATTTAAGATGCAGCCTAAAATATTTACATGATATTTTAATTTGTTACAAAATGAAAAAAATTTTCTTTGTTTTGAGGTAGCTTGGTTGGATACTTATTAATATGGTGCCTACATTTAGGCAGTACAGCAGGTGTTGTGGTGCAGCAGTGTAAGCTGGGACCCCTGCATCCTTTGTTGGAGTGCCTTATTTGGGAGTCCCCACTACTCAGCACTTCTCATTCAGTTTCCTGCTAATGTGCCAGGGAGGCAGCAAATGATGAATCAAGTACTTGGATTCCTGCCATTCATGTGGGAGACTCAGAGAAGTTCCTGGCTCTTGGCTTTGGCCTGGCCTACCCCTTACACAGGCATTTGGGGGCCTGAACCAGCAGATGGAAGATATTTCTCTCTTCCTTCCTCTGCCTTTCAAATAAATCTTAAACACGCAAACTGGGTAGACATCAGGGAGTACCTGATGTCTCACTAGCATTGTGTCTGAGCAAGTTAGGTAACTTCTGGGTCCCTTCAGTTTCTTGATCTGTAAATGGAATAAAAATATCAATCATGTAATAGATTGTTGGGAGAATTGAATGAGCTAATATAATTTTGCCAGTGTTGGTTGTTATTTTTGTTTTCAAATGATTTCACTGATTCTTGTAACAACATGAAAAAAAATCCTAAATTTTCAAAAACACTCATTTTTTATGTGAAAGTCAGAAAGAAAGGGATAAGGAGAGATAGATGAAAAGAGTTCGTACATCTGTTGGTTCACTACCCAAATGCATACAACAGCTAGAACTGGGCCAGGCTAAAGCCTGGAACCCCAAATTATTTGGGTCTCCAACATGGGTGGCAGAGACCCAACTACTTGAGCCATCATCTGCTGCTTCCTAGGATGCATATTAGCAGGGTGATAGATTGGATACTCAAACCAGGCAATCTGACTTGGGATGTCTGCATGTCCACCTGTGTCTTGGCTGCTGTGCCAAATGCCCATCCTTTAATTCTCAGTTTTTGGCTTTTAAAGGACCAGTAAGATGAGATAATTTTAAACTGTTGCAGAAGTTGAATTTTATGAAATGTAACCTTATGTAGGGAGAATATTTTTCAGTATTGGATGTCCTGTGAGAAACTCATTAGTTGATAATAAGTTTAATGGTTTAGGAAAGTCTTCTAAATGGGAGGAATACTATTACAGACTTTGACTATTATGTTAAACTGATGTTTTCAGTTTCTGTGTTTGCTAAGTATGGAAGTATGCCTTTTAAGGAATTTCAGGCATTCTGTGTGAAGGAATTGGGGAGAGCTTTGGGGAAATACAATACTTATTTTCGTGTTCCAAAAGTACAGATCTGCATTTTGGAGTGGGATAAGAAAGCAGATGACCCAAATTGTTACTATATGTGAATTTTTATTGCTGAAAGAATAAACAGTTTTTAAAAAGATTTTATTTATTGGGAAATAAAATTATAGACCAAGGGAGAGACAGATAAAGAGGTCTTTCATCTGCTGGTTCACTCCCTAAAAGGCCACAATGGCTGGAGCTGGTCCGATCCAAAGCCAGAAACCAGGAGCTACTTCTGGGTCTCCCACATAGGTGTAGGGCTTTCCCAGGCCATAAGCAGAGACCTGTATTTGAAGAGGAGCAGCAGGGAAACACACCAGAGTCAATATGGATGCCTACACCACAAGTGGAAACTTAGCCTGTCAGGCCACTGTGTTGGCCCCCAAAGTAAACAGATTTTAAGGATTGATTTTCCCTGAATTTTGATTAGGTTATGAACTTTTTAGTTGTAGAATTTATTTTATAAGTGCTTTTACGTATCAGTCACGGACCTGTGCTTTTTAAAATATTTTAAAAAATTCATTAGTTGAGAGAGAGTGTTCCCATCCACTGGTTTACTCCCTGGATAGTTGCAGCTAGGTCAAGCCAAAGCCCAGGATCCTGGAACTCAGTTCAGGTGTTTCATTGGGTGACAGGGACCTTATTAAGTAAGCCCTCACCCATGTAACCAGGGTCTATATTATCAGGAAAGTGGAGTCAGGAGGTAGAACTGGGTTTTGAACCCAGGCACTGTGAGGTGGAATGTTGGCGTCTTAACTGCCAGGCCAAACACCTGCCCCATGAGGTTGTTTTATTACAGAAAGTTACATTTGGTTCTGATGATATATATACTTCTATAACAGAGTGATTTCCTTCTTTTACTTTGTTGCACTATCTGGAGAAAATTTTGATTCATACAAATAAGTAGTTACAAATAGAAATTGCCTGCTAATGGCTTACCTTTCAGTCTCAGGATTTACTTCAATTAAAGTAATCCAGAGTGTAAAAAAGGAATATTAGTAAATTTTTTTTGTCAAAGTTGAATCATTAATAACATCTAATAATTCTATTTTTTTAATTAGCGTAAGCTTTCATGATCAGGTTTTCTTCTAAGTATTTCAAACTTCGAATAATTTAGATTTTGTGAAATCATATTGAGTGAAAATCCACATTCATAATATTTTGTTTACCTATAGAAATGAACCTGGAATTTGCCATATAACTCTCTAAATTAGGGGTTTGTCGGTATGATGATGTCACAGTAATTGAGTAAGATATAGTTTTTAAGAGATTTAGGACTTTAAAAAGTTTGGGGTTGCATTGTGGTGCAGCAGGTTAAGCTGATGCCTGTGATGCCAGCCTCCCAAATATTCCACTTCCAATGTAGCTCCCACTAATGCTCTGGGAAAGCAGTGGAAGATGACTCAAGTACTTGAGCCCCTGCCACCCACATGGGAGACTCAGATGGAGTTCCAGGCTCCTGGCTTTAACCTGGCCCAGTCCCAGCTTTTGTGACCATTTGGGGAATGAACCTGTAGGTGGAAGATCTCTGTTTCTCTCTAACTCTACTTTTAAAATAAATAAAAATAAGTCTTTAAAATAAAGTTATAAAACATGAAATCTTTTTTGATACATGCTGTACTGCCAATAAAAAATAACCTTAAATTTTTATTTGCACAGATTCAAATCTGTGGTTTTCCCTCTCCACCCCTCACCCCCATCTTGGGATCTTTTTCTGTTAAGTGTATTTTGAGTAAGGTAAAAGTTTTAATTTCATTATATGTGTTAAGAAGTGGTATTATTGTGTCAAGAGAATGAAGATAGGCAGAGAAAGAGGTGTAATGATTCTTGATTTTGGTGAGAAAGGGATTGCTGCAGTCCTCTTTCCTAGGTAAACTGGTGAAATAAGTTGTGAAAATCTGGAAGTTTTCAGAGTTTGAATTTAGGAAAAATGAGGTGAGTAAAATCTAATACTAGTAGGTCATTATGATGTCTTTATAGATGGAGCAGAAAGCAGACTGTGAGTCTAAAAATTCTGCATGTGAGGTAGGGACTTTTGAAAGGAAAGTCAGGGGCCCTCGAGATCAAAGGAAAAATTAAGGACTGTCCCAGAACAACAACAAAAAGAACAAGTGGTATAATCAGTACCTATGTGTGCGTAAGTAACCCTATAAGAACCCTATAGCAACCCTGTAGCCTTAAAATACTTAATTGGAGGGTGTGTAACCAAATAAGGGAGATAAAGAAACTAAGATTGTAGATAAAGCAATGCCTGGCTTTGTTGGGGTCTCAGCCTTTGAATGTTAATTTAGTATGCCCAGGAATAGACACTGCTTTCTGCTGTGATTCTCTATGTCCTGTCTCTCTGTCAGAGAACTGCACAACAGTTAGAGGTCTATATATGAGTGTCAGCATTAGAGATTATGTGTAGCAAAATGCAATTTGTAGACACATAGATGAGCAGGCCGGTTTGGCATGGGGATGATATGGTGGTTGGTAGGTAGGAAGTGGAGTCTGGCCTTGGGTCTTGAAGATCTAGCCACAGCGAAAGGGAATCAGACAGGGCCCAGATTTCTTATCAGAGAAATATGAGGTAGGTATTTGTTTGCAGGGAGAAAAATGATTTTGGTTATTGGAATTGTTTAGAATGAGCCAAGTACTAAAACCAAGGAGATGCTGAACCCTTAAACTCTCAACCTTATACTGTATGTTTTCTGTCTTGAGACTACACTTTTTTTTTTTTTTTAAGATTTATTTATTTATTTGAAAGTCAGAGTTACAAAGAGAGAGGAGAGGCAGAGAGAGAGAGAGGTCTTCCATCTCTTGGTTTACTCCCCAATTGGCCACAATGGCTGGAGCTGTGCTGATCCAGAGCCAGGAGCCAGGAGCTTCCTCCGGAACTCCCAAATGGGTGCAGGGGCCCAAGTGCTTGGGCCATTCTCTGCTGCTTTCCCAGGCCATAGCAGAGAGCTGGATTGGAAGTGGAGCAGCCAGGTCTTGAACCGGCCCCCATATGGGATGCCCATGTTTCAGGTCAGGGCGTTAACCCTCTGCACCACAGCACCAGCCCCGGAGACTACACTGTTAATCTACACTAGTACCTGAGTCTTTCAAGTGTGATATAAAAACAATCCTGACTAACTGGGGTGAAATGAGATTCTCTTAAGTATTTGAGGATAGTTACTGGTCATAGTCAGTATCCTGCTTGATTCCAGGGAGTTGATGTGCCTGCTTTTTCTTTGCTGCTATGTCTTTTTCACTTGAAGTTCCTTTCCCTTCAGACTTAATGGCAAAGAGATTACAGTTTTTTTTTTTTTGTTTTTTTTTTTTGTTTTTTTTTTTTTTTTTTGACAGGCAGAGTGGACAGTGAGAGAGAGAGACAGAGAGAGAAAGGTCTTCCTTTTGCCGTTGGATCACCCTCCAATGGCCGCCGCTGCAGCCGGCGCACCGCGCTGATCCGATGGCAGGAGCCAGGAGCCAGGTGCTTTTCCTGGTCTCCCATGGGGTGCAGGGCCCAAGCACCTGGGCCATCCTCCACTGCACTCCCTGGCCATAGCAGAGAGCTGGCCTGGAAGAGGGGCAACCGGGACAGAATCCGGCGCCCCAACCGGGACTAGAACCCGGTGTGCCGGCGCCGCTAGGTGGAGGATTAGCCTATTGAGCCACGGCGCCGGCTGAGATTACAGTTTTAACATGCCTTTCTATTTTAGAAACAAGTACACAGTCCTTAAGGATATGATATACTTATACCTGCCAGTATAATCATAAGTGTGAAAGTAAGACATAAGAAATGTGAAGATACTGTTAATTGCTTGTTCATTGGTTTCACTGAAGTGATATTAGACTAGTTATTAGAAACACCCTTTTGGGGCTGGCGCTGTGGTGTAGTGGGTGAAGCCGCATCCATATGCAGTGCCAGCATTCCATATGGGCGCTGTTTGACTCCTACCTGCTCCACTTCCGATCCAGCTCTCTGTTATGGCCTGGGAAAGCAGTGATGGATGGCCTGAATCCTTGGGCCCCTGAACCCACGTGGGAGATCCTGAGGAAGCTCCTAGCTCCTGGCTCTGGATCCGTGCAACTTTGGCTGTTGTGGCCATCTGGGGAGTGAACCTGGAGATGGAAGACCTCTCGCTCTCTCTCTCTCTTTGCCTTTCCTTCTCTCTCTCTGTAACTCTTTTAAATAAATAAATAAACCTTAAAAAAAAAATACCCTTTTGTTTTTTTTTTTTTTTGGTGGGAACTTATTACGTGAGAGTACCTGTCTTTTCAATAAAAACCTTGTATTTTCCCTAGCATGTAGGTCTGTGATACATATCTGTTTAGACCAGTTCACAATACACAGATAGAATTTCCTTCATAGTCTTTCTAGGATTTCTCTGATCTGAAGCCATGTTACACTATTATTTTTCAGTCATAACCTTGGTTTTAGCTGCTAATGGGGTAGACATTTCTTCTGGGCTCCTTAGTGTTTCTTCCTTTGGATTAAACTTTATATTCCTCTTTTTAGTTTTGGTTTGGTTTTTGTTTTTGAAGGTTTCAGCTGCTTGAACCTTGTTTGATTTACCAAAAGTGTATTTACTAGCTCTTTGCACTGAAAAGTTATTAAGCTAAACTGACACCTTGCTTAAGATGTTGATCTAGCGTCAAGCATGAGGATGTTACATATACTTTCTTTCCTTGAACCTATTTATACTATATCAGTCCTTTCCAGTAGCTTGGATTGTATAATCTTTCAGATTTTTTTGTGTCTGTTAAACTTCCCATCATGATTCTGCTTCTCAGTGCATTTGAAAAACAAATGACTAATATGAGAACCTGAGTTATGGTATTTATTTTAGTATTTTATCAGTGCCAGTTCAGGTTCTTATGATGATTCAATGTCTAGGTAATTCTAACAGAGTGACTGGGTAGCTTCTGATCACTTGGGGTTTCTAGTAGAAAAAATTTTAGGGATGGTAATAGTAATAAACAGTACTAACATTAAAAGAAAGGTGTTATCTTTTCTCAAGGTAACATCGTCAACAAAAGGAACAGCTGATGTGTTTGCCCTAATGTGAAGAATGTGATTGATGCCCTACCAGGCATTGGGGGATTTATGGTAAATGTGTTGGTGCCCCAAGCAGTTTTAGGGATTGTCTATATTATTTCAATCATCTGGGTAGTTTTTTTTTTTTAACTTCTCATAACTGCTGGATTCTGACACAGATACTCCTATCACTCCATCCCTCCAGTTTTTGATGCGTAAATAAATGTGTTGCATGGTTTATTGGTGTGATAAGAACACTGTCACTTAATAGAAGTAAAGTTTACCATATGGAATGGGCATTTGGTATGGCATTTGCTTGGCTTACCTGCTTCCCATATTGCACCTGGGTTTGAGTACTGGCTCTGCTTTTGATTTCAGCTTCCTGCTTGGGAGGCAGTAGGTAATGGCTCACGTATTGGGGTCCCTGCCACCCATATGAGAAACCTGGATTGAGGTAAGGGTTCCTGACTTTTACTTTGCCCAGCCTTGGCTGTTTAAGGCCTTTAGGGAGTAAACCAGTGAGTGGAAGATCTCTCTCCCTCTCCACGTTTCAAACAAATAAATAACAACAAAAAAAATCTTAACATGTGAATCGATTAGCAGTATGAGCATGATAAGGAGTGTAGTTGTACTTTAGGGGTATAGGTTCCAATGTCATAAATATTAAAATGTAATAGGAGAGGCATAAGGAAGATGGGAATGTAAATTGTTCCATTGGAAGGCAAATCGGATCTATTCATCTATCCTTAATTTGACCAGTGATGATGTAGTGATTACTTGACAGTAGCCAAGATATAGCTTCCTCTACTCCTGGCATTGAGTCTTTAAAGGGAAGCAAATATCTTTGAGGTACTTTTATTTGAAATATTAAAACTGTTTTACCTTCCTAGTGATCTGTCAGTGTTCCAGTATTGAGGAGGCCTTAAGTAAAGTCAAGAATGACTTTGCTAACTATACGATGTCATTCCTAGAGTATGTATGATGATTATTGTAATAATCAAGTGCCAAAAATGTTTGGTATTCTAAATACAGAAGTTCATACATTTGTAACATTAAATTATATAGTCCTGGTTAAAGTAGAGGATGTTTTTAGGAAACCTATTGAAAGCTGGTCTTTCAAATGTAGTACTCAACATGGATTTTCTTATCCTGTGTATTAGAAACGTTTTTCGTTGTTTATTTAGAAATCTGTTCTAAGATCAACATTTTTAAAAATTAATTAATTTTTAGGGGCCTCTAGTGCATCAGGTTAAGCCTCTGCTTGTGATTCTGGCATCCCATATGGGTGCCAGTTCGAGTTCTGGCTGCCCCACTTCCATTAATACACCTGGGAAAGCAGTGGAAGGTGGCCCACGTACTTGGGCCCATACCACCACATGGAAGACCCAAAGGAAGCTCTAGGCTCCTGGCTTTGGCCTGGCCCAGCCCCATCTGTTGTTGCAGATGGAAGATGGATCTCTCCCTGTAACTCTGCCTATCAAATAAATAATTTGATAAATAAAGTGATTAATAGATTTTTTAACAGATTTATTCAATTTATTTGAAAAAGTTACAGAACAGAGAGGAAGAGACAGAATCTGGGTCTCCCACATTGCATGTCAGGGGTCCAACCATTTGGGCCATCTTCCACTGTTTTCCCAGGTGCATTAGCAGGAAGCTGCATTGGAAGTAGAGCAGCTGGAACAGAAACCAGTGCTTATGAGATACCTGCATCCCAGATGGCAACTTAGCCTGCTATGCGACAACACTGGCCCATGATCCAAGTTTTATATTAGGCTTTAATTAAAATTCTTGTGCTGCTGTAGCAGATTGTACTCTAATGAGCATTTTGCTTTGCTGTTTTGGGGTATGTGCTTACATGTGTGCAGACAATATATAATAATCCATTTTTATTTACCCATTATTAGATCTTACCAATTTTTAGGAAGCACTTCAAAAAATAATCTTAAATGATGAAAAACTTTTCAGAGTGAATATCATATGGAAATAAAAAGGCTATATTTCAAAACTCATAGTAACTCCTTTCCCACAAAATTATTCTAAATTCTTGCATCCTACAAAACTCAAGTAAACATGAAAACTCATAAAGTATAAGTAAAAAGTCCCTTGTTATGGTCTTCATTTCATGTGTAAATGACCTTACTTGCCTTTAACTCATTGATGCTAGAGACCACATCTTATTTAAAAAAAAAAAAAAAGATTTATTTATTTATTTGAAATGCAGAGAGGCAGAGAGAGAGGTCATCCATCTGCTGGCTCACTCACCAGATGACTACAACGGCTGGAGCTGGTCCGATCCGAAAGCAGGAGCCAGGAGCTGCTTCTTTGGGGTCTCTGATGCTGGTGCAAGGGCCCACGGACTTGGGCCATTTTCTGTTTTCCCAGGCTATAGCAGAGAGCTGGATTTTAACTGGAGCAGCTGGGACTCAAACCAGCGCCCATGTGGGATGCCAGCACTGCAGGCAGCAGCATTACCTGCTACGCCACAGCACCAACCCTGACCACATCTTATTTTAAAAACCATTGTTAACACTCTTAATGACATTGGGAGCCTACCATGTGTCCACTAAGTCTGATTGAATAACCTTTATAAGGCCAATCTAACGAATAATATGAAATTTAAATGTGCTGAAATATGTCTAAATAAGACTAACATAATTTTGTCTAATGGAATTATCTTTTCAAATTGATGGATAAGATGTAACTTTTTAAAGAAATAAACTCTGTTCTGTGTGACTCATTGAAGCTCTTAAGTCTTTTTTAGTAGAGAGTATATAATCTGGGATAGTAAGCATCTTGTCAAGTGGGTTTGCTGATTATCTACTCTTCCTCTGGGAATTGTCATTTCAGTTACAGGTAACAGGTATTCTTGATTCATCCTCCATATCCTGCCTTACTTTTTCTTTTACCCATTTCTGTCATCCAGATTGCAGTTTCCTTTGTAATTTCCTTGTTGTTTATTTCTGACTCATACTGGTAGAATATAATTTCCAGAATGTAGTTTTTATCTTTAGATGTATCCCAAGCATATACAGAACAAGTACCTTCCAGTGGCAGCCACTCATATATTTGCTAGGTGAAGACTGAGGAAGTTATATTTGTTTCATACCATTGTATAAGACTTATGTAATATTGTAAATTGCTTATACTCATCCCTGGGTTGGGGTCAAAATATGTAATGATCTTTCTATTGGAAGTGTGGGGAGCAGCTCGGACTAGACTGTTACTGGAATTAAGACTTATTCTATGCATCTGCTCTCCCACAATATGGCGCTGGGAGAGAAGTAAACAGCTTCCGCACAGCTGCCTCCAGTTCAACCAATTAACTGTAGGACTTGCTCCTGATTGGAGGAGAGCAGCGTACTCGGCGTGTGGGCAGCCGAGTTGGGATTGGCGGAGGAGGACTATAAAGGAGGAGAGAGACGGCATGCACCAGGAACATCTATGGGGAACATCTAAGGAACACCCGTGCAGCCCCGAAAGAGCCGGCCGGCGGTGTGCCGCTCCCCTGCGGAAGTGGGGAATGTGGCCAGGGGGAACTGCCCTTCCACGGAGGTGGAAGGGATAGTAGCCAACCCGGGAAGAACCAGCAGCAAACCCGGGGAGGGCCGAGCAGACAAAAGAACAGCGCAGGGTCCTGTGTCGTTCCTCCACGAAGAGGGGGAGCGACAGGAAGTACCTGGGAATGGATAACAGTTTTTGTTAGTTGTACAGTGCCAGAGAAAGAACAATACTATCTTAATTTTACAATATACTGCATTTGCTGGTGCTGTTTTATACAGTGAAGCAGCAGTTCTGCAGCAAAATAGGAAACAATAAAATTTTATTAACTTCCTCATTAAAAAATACAAATTAAGTTAAAATTAACCAGTCCTTGAGATTGGTATTTTTTAAACTTTGGTTAACTTTTGTAGATATCTGTCACTTTTCAAATTTAGTAACATTAGAAGGAATGTAATACTATGTAAAATTTTCTTTATCAGATTTCTTTTTCTCTGGATATTTGGTAAGAATGTATCATGCTTTGCAAATTTTTGCTCATTAAAACAAAGAGGAAGAGTTGGTTTGTGTGTGATACTTTCACTATCATAAGAATGACCAACTTTCCTTTGTTAAAAAACATTTAGGAATTGCTACTTATCATTTTCATATTTAAATGTTTACTTTTGTTTATTTTCATCTACTTTCAAGACAGAGTGACAGAGATATCTTCCATCTTCTGGTTCACTCCCCAAACGCCTACAACATCCAGGGCTTGGCCAAGCTGAAGCCAGGAGTCCAGAACCATCATCTATTTCCTCCCAGATTGCATTAGTAGGAAGCTGGGTTGGAAGTAGAATAGCCGGAACTCAAACTGGCACTCTGATAAAGAACTTTGTATCCCAAGCAGCAGCTTAACCCTCTGAGTTACAACACACACCCCCTACCCATCCCTGTTCTATATTTGACAAACTTGAGAAAGTTGATGAGAAATTCTACTTTTATTAAAAGGAACTTAGGGGGCTAGCCCTGTGACATAGTGGCTAAAGCTGCCACCTGCAGTGCCAGCGGTTCGAGTCTCGGCTGCTTCACTTCCGGTCCAACTCTGCTGTGACCTGGGAAAGCAGTGGAAGATGGCCCAAGTCCCTGGGCCCCTGCATCCGTGTGAGAGACCCAGAAGAAGCTCCTAGCTCCTGGCTTCAGATCGGCACAGCTCTGGCTGTTGGGGCCGTCTGGGGAGTGAACCAACGGATGGAGGACCTCTCTCTGCCTCTGCCTCTGCCTCTGCCTCTCTGTAACTCTGAATTTCAAATAAATAAGTAAATCTGAAAAAAAAAAAAAAGGACCTTAGACTCGATACTTTTATAAAGCTCAAAGAACTTCAGGGTTGATGCTGTGCGTTTTATTAGTATTTCAGCTAATTTATCTAGTATCTAACTTTAGGGAACTTAAATAATGAAGTGTCATTGGTTAAGGACATTAAACAATGCCAATCAATTTTGCATTTCCCATTTATATTGAAGAATACATACTTAGTCCTATAAATAATACATGATGAAGCCTTTGGGCTTATTAAAAAATACTTAGTCCTGAGAACAAAATTTTATTTATATGTATATATATTTGTTTATTGGAAAAGAGGAAGTGGAACCAATAAAGCGTTTCTATCATTACTCTTTTTTTAGGCCATAAAGTATTTGATCTTTTCATGATGTGTATTTTTGTTAATTCTTGTGTAACATTTAAAAATTTTTATTTACCGAGCCGGCGCCGTGGCTCAATAGGCTAATCCTCCACCTTGCGGCGCCGGCACACCGGGTTCTAGTCCCGGTTGGGGCGCCGGATTCTGTCCCGGTTGCCCCTCTTCCAGGCCAGCTCTCTGCTATGGCCAGGGAGTGCAGTGGAGGATGGCCCAGGTGCTTGGGCCCTGCACCCCATGGGAGACCAGGAAAAGCACCTGGCTCCTGGCTCCTGCCAGGATCAGCGCGGTGCGCCGGCTGCAGCGGCGGCCATTGGAGGGTGAACCAGCGGCAAAGGAAGACCTTTCTCTCTCTGTCTCTCTCTCTCACTGTCCACTCTGCCTGTCTTAAAAAAAAAAAAAAAAAAAAAAAAAAAAAAAAAAATTTATTTACCTTACTTGAAAGGTAGAGAGAAAAGAGAGGCACAGATCTCCTATCCTTTCCATCCTTTTTTTTTTTTTTTTTTTTTTTTTTTTTTGACAGAGTGGAGAGAGAGAGAGAAAGGTCTTCCTTTACCGTTGGTTCACCCTCCAATGGCCGCCACGGCTGGCGCGCTGTGGCCAGCGCACCGCGCTGATCCGAAGCCAGGAGCCAGGTGCTTCTCCTGGTCTCCCATGTGGGTGCAGGGCCCAAGCACTTGGGCCATCCTCCACTGCCTTCCCAGGCCACAGCAGAGAGCTGGCCTGGAAGAGGGGCAACTGGGACAGAATCCGGCGCCCCGACCGGGACTAGAACCCGGTGTGCTGGCGCCGCTAGGTGGAGGATTAGCCTATTGAGCCGCGGTGCTGGCCTCCTTTCCATCCTTTCAGGATGCATGTGTCTTTGTTGGTGAGATGTACTTCTTGTAGGCAGCAAATAGGTGGATCTTGTTTTTTAATCCATTCAGCCAGGCCATCTTTTATTTGAAGTATTTAGGCTATTTGCATTCAAGTTCATTATTGATAAACAAAGACTTGGCCCTGCCATTTTTCCATAAATATTTCTATTGTTTGCTTTGGATTTCCTTTGTAGTTTTACTGGGGGATTTTCTGCTTTTACATTCCTTTACAATAATGACTATTTTTCTGTGTTTCTGTGTATCACATCCTTAAGTGTCATTTTTAAGGCTGGCTAGTGGTGACAAATTCTTTCAATTTCTGTTTTTTATGGAAAATATTTTGCATTCATTCCTAAATGGGAGCTTTGGAGGGTATAATATTCTAGGTTGATGATTTTCTTCTTTTAGGATTTGGACTTTATCTCTCTATTCTCTCCTAGCCTGTAGGATTTCTGATGAGAAGTCAGCTGTGAGTCTAATTGGAAATCCTCTGAAAGTAATCTGGTGTTTCTCTCATACACATTTTAGAATCTTTTTTTATGTTTTACTGTTGAAAGTTTGATTGAAGTATATGTCGTGAAGATCTTTTCTGCTCACTTCTATTAAAAATTCTATGTGTCTTGTGTACTTAGACATCCCTTTCTTTCTCCAAATTAAGGAAAATTTCTTACTTCATTGAATAAGTCTTCTAATCAGTTCTCTCTTTCCACACCTTCAGGAACTCCTCAGATCCTTGTTAAGTTGTTTGAGGGTATCCCATAAATCTCAAACATTGTTTTTAATTTTTCTTATTCTTTTTTTTGTGTGAGAGATATTTTCAAAGATTTGTCTTTTATCTTAGATATTCTTTCTTCTGTCTCATTAAGTCTGTTGTTAAGGCTTTCTTCTGTATTATTTGATATATTGATTTATTCCTTTCTAATACTGAAGTTTGATCTCTCTTCAAAATCTCAATTTCATGGGAAAATTTTTACTCCATGCCATGTAACGGTTTCTTTAACTTGTGAATTTGCTTTTGAGTAATACTATGGTCGTCTTTTTAATTTCTTTTCAGGCATTTCATCAATTGCTTTGTCTCCACATTCTTATACTGAAGTGTTACTGTATTCCTTTGACGGATTCATGTTGTCGGCCTTATTCTTGTTTCTTGAGTTACTGCATTTATTTTTAGGCAATTTGTGGAGAAAGTTGTTGGTTTTCCCCTCCTATGTATTTTTTTAACTTTTATTTAGTAAATATAAATTTCCATAGTACAGCTTATGGATTACATTGGCTCCCCCCCCCCCCCATAACTTCCATCCCACCTACCCACAAGCCTCCCAACTCCCATTCCCTCTCCCATTCCATTCACATCATGATTCATTTTCAATTCTCTTTATATACAGAAGATCAATTTAGTATATATTAAATAAAGATTTCAACAGTTTGCACCCACACAGAACATAAAGTGTAAAATACTATTTGAGTACTAATTATAGCATTAATTCACATTGAACAACACATTAAGGACAGAGATCATACAGGAGGAGTAAGTGCACAGTGACTCCTGTTGCTGACTTAACAAATTGACGCTCTTGTTTATGGCGTCAGTAATCTCCCTAGGCTCTTGTCATGAGTTGCCAAGGCTATGGAAGCCTTTTGAGTCGCAGACATCGATCTTATTTAGACAAGGTCATAGTCAAAGTGCAAGTTCTCTTTTCCCTTCAGAGAAAGGTACCTCCTTCTTTGATGGCCCATTCTTTCTACTGGCATCTCAGTGACAGAGATCTTTCATTTAGGGTTTTTTGTGTGTGTGTGTGTGTGTGTGTGTGTGTGTGTCAGAGTGTCTTGGCTTTCCGAGCCTAAAATACTCTCATGGGCTCTTCAGTGAGATCCAAATGCCTTAAGGGCTGATTCTGAGGCCAGAGTGCTGTTTAGGACATCTGCCATTCTATGAGTCTGCTGTGTATC
Organism: Oryctolagus cuniculus; assembly: GCF_964237555.1. Lineage (NCBI taxonomy): Eukaryota > Metazoa > Chordata > Mammalia > Lagomorpha > Leporidae > Oryctolagus > Oryctolagus cuniculus. The sequence continues at coordinate 122,661,090 of NC_091436.1, read as the reverse complement.
CCGCTTCCCATGTTGGATCGTTCTCTCCTTTTTAATTCTATCAGTTAGTATTAGCAGATACTAGTCTTGTCTCTTAGACCTATCAGTGTGATCAATTGTGAACTGAAATTGATCACTGGGACTAGTGAGATGGCATTGGTACATGCCACCTTGATGGGATTGAATTGGAATCCCCTGGCACATTTCTACTCTACCATTTGGGGCAAGTCCGATTGAGCATGTCCCAAATTGTACATCTCCTCCCTCTCTTATTCCCACTCTTATATATGACAGGAATCACTTTCCAGTTAAATTTAAACACCTGAAAATAATTGTGTGTCAATTACAGAGTTCAACCAATAGTATTAAATAGAGCAAAAAAAAAAATACTAAAAGGGATAAAGTATTAAGTTGTACATCAACAGTCAGGACAAGGGCCGATCAAGTCATTGTTCCTCATAGTGTCCCTTTCACTTCAACATGTTTCCTTTTTGGTGCTCAGTTAATTGTCACTGATCAGGGAGAACATATGATATTTGTCCCTTTGGGACTGGTTTATTTCACTCAGCATGATGTTTTCCAGATTCCTCCATTTTGTTGCAGATGACCGTATTTCATTTTTTTTTATTGCTGTATAGTATTCTAGAGAGTACATGTCCTATTTCTTTATCCAGTCTACTGTTGATGGGTATTTGGGTTGTTTCCAGGCCTTAGCTATTGTGAATTGAGCTGCAAAAAACATTAAGGTTCAGACAGCTTTTTTTATTTTCAATTTAATTTCCTTTGGGTAAATTCCAAGGAGTGGGATGGCTGGATTGTATGGTAGGGTTATATTCAGGTTTCTGAGGAATCTCCAGACTGACTTCCATAGTGGCTTGACCAGTTTGCATTCCCACCAACAGTGGGTTAGTGTCCCTTTTTCCCCACATCCTCTCCAGCATCTATTGTTGGTAGATTTCTGAATGTGAGCCATTCTAACCGGGGTGAGGTGAAACCTCATTGTGGTTTTGATTTGCATTTCCCTGATGGCTAGTGATCCTGAACATTTTTTCATGTGTCTGTTGGCCATTTGGATTTCCTCTTTTGAAAAATGTCTATTTAGGTCATTGGCCCATCTCTAGAGTGGGTTGTTTTGTTGTTGTGGAGTTTCTTGATCTCTTTGTAGATTCTGGTTATTAACCCTTTATCTGTTGCATAGTTTGCAAGTATTTTTTTCCCATTCTGTCAGTTGTCTCTTCACTTTCCTGTTTCTTTTGTACAGCAACTTCTCAATTTGATGCAATCCCAAATGTTAATTTTGGCTTTGACTGCCTGTGCTTCCTGTGTCTTTTCCAAGAAGTCTTTGCCGGTACCTATATCTTGCAGGGTTTCTCCAACGTTCTCTAATAATTTGATGGTGTCGGGTCGTAGATTTAAGTCTTTAATCCATGTTGAGTGGATTTTTGTGTAAGGTGTAAGGTAGGGGTCTTGCTTCATGCTTCTGCACATGGAAATCCAGTTTTCCCAGCACCATTTGTTGAACAGACTGTCCTTGCTCCAGGGATTGGTTTTGGATCCTTGATCAAATATGAGTTGGCTATAGATGTTTGGGTTGATTTCTGGTGTTTCAATTCTGTTCCATTGGTGTATCCATCTGTTTCTTTACCAGTACCATGCTGTTTGATAACAACTGCCCTGTAGTATGTCCTGAAATCTGGTATTGTGATGCCTCCGGCTTTGTTTTTGTTGTACAAGATTGCTTTAGCTATTCGAGGTCTCCTGTGTCTCCATATGAATTTCAGCATCATTTTTTTCAGATCTGAGAAGAATGTCTTTGGTATTTTGATTGGTATTGCATTGAATGTATATATTGCTTTTGGGAGAATTTACATTTTGATGATATTGATTCTTCCAATCCATGAGCATGGAAGATTTTTCCATTTCTTGGTATCCTCTTCTATTTCTTTCTTTAAGAGTTTGTAATTCTCATTGTAGAGATCTTTAACGTCCTTGGTTAAGTTTATTCCAAGGTGTTTGATTGTTTTTGTGGCTATTGTGAATGGGATTGATCTTAGAAGTTCTTTCTCAGTGGTGGCATAGCCTGTGTATACAAAGGCTTTTGACTTTTGTGCATTGATTTTATGTCCTGCTACTTTGCCAAAGTCTTCTATGAGTTCCAATAGTCTCTTAGTAGAGTTCTTTGGATCCCCTAACTAAAGAATCATATCATCTGCAAAGAGGGATAGTTTGAGTTCTTCCCTCCCAGTTTGTATCCCTTTAATTTCTTTTTCTTGCCTAATAGCTCTGGCTAAGACTTCCAGAACTATATTGAATAGCAGTGGTGAGAGTGGGCATCCCTGTCTGTGGCTTAGTGGAGTGTCAGTCTTTGGTCTTTCAGTGAATATCCTGAGGCATGTGCTGGGTATGGTCAGGGAGCTCTGTTCAGTGCTCCAAGGTGGGGCAAATATCCAGGATAACACCCCGTATTGGACATGGTGGATCTGTATTGTCAGCAGCAGCAGCAATTGGGAGAATATGATCACCTCTGTTGACATAATCACACCCTCACCTCTTCTCAAGGTGTTCATTGCTCGGAATTTGCCCACAGTGGGTGCATCACTCACCAGGCTGCTGCATGAACCGCAAAAAGGATTTGTAGAGTCCTCAGTTTGAGCACAGATCCTGCTGCAGTGACTCACCTTAACGAGTCAGGGAGCTCTAAGCCTCTGGTGCCAGACATAGTGATTGTCTAGAGACCCAGCTACACCCTCTGCCCTCTTGTGCAGTCACAGAATTCCCACAGTCTCAGCAAACAAGGCTCCCACAGTCCCAGGTTGCAGAGGATCCATTCCACTCTGATAGCCCATCCCCATCCATGGATAGAGCAGTGAGGTTCCTGGAGCCATCTGCCTTGGATAGTCTGCATTGGCAGTTTGAGCCTTGTAGCCTGTGATATGTTGAGAGGCTAGGGGCTCCTCACAGTCCTATGTGAGTGTCCAGCCCCCGTCAACCTCCTTAGCCAGACTCAAAGTCAGTGGGCACCTTGTTGGGGTATGGGGAGGAAGAAACGTGGTTTTTTGTTGTTGTTGTTGTTGTTGTTTTTTTTTTTTTTTTTTTAAATTTCCTGGGTTGGGCAAGTATTGTGCCCACTGTTAGAGCTCCAGGCCAGACTCAAAGACAGTGTGATCCACAAGGCTCTTCAGGCAATATCACTAATGGTATAGGCTGCTGCAGTCTCCTCTCACCTTGTTCTCCAAAGTTGGTGTATCCTCTGGCTCTCAGCTGTGGGGTTTGCGTATAGTATTCATGCTCATTGCTGCACGTCCACACCTTCCGTACTGAGCTCTGGCATCCCTCTTCTGTAGAATTTCCTTTGCAGATTTCTCTCCAACTCTCCTCTGAGAAGGCACTTCCACCGTTGCCCTGCTATTTTTCCCTCACCTATACTAGTATATCTTTTCCCTATTCAGATATCTTGGAATCTCTATTTTTATTTTTTTTATTTTATTTTTTTTAAAGAATTTATGTATTTGAAAGAACTACAGAGAGAGAAGGAGAGACAAATTTTCCATCCACTTGCTCATTCACCAGATGGCTGCAACAGCTAGAGCTGGTGCCAGGCTGAAGACATGAGTCAGGAGCCTCCTTCAGGTCTCATGAAGGTAGCAGAGGTCCAAGCACCTGAACCATCCTCCACTGTGTCTCCCAGGCCACCAGCAGAGAGCTGGGCAGAAAGTAGAGCTGCCAGGTCTGAAACCAGTACCCACATGGGATGCTAGTGTTGCAGACAGTGGCTTCACTGGCTAAACCACGACTCTGGTCCCCAGGATCTTAATTATTCTCAATGGAAATCTAGTAGGATTCTTCTAGGTACAATCCATGAAAGTGTGAGGACCACCCCCCCTGCAAAGACTATGATTCTCAGTAGTTTCTTACGCCCACTCTGTCCACACTTAGACTCCAGTAGTTCATTGAAATTACTCATTAAGGATTTGTACTAGAATGAAATTTTATCGTCAAAAATGTCTAAATCCTAACCTGTGAAACCTGTTAAGTGTGACATTAGAAGTAGAATTTTCATCAATTAAGGATTTTGAAAATAATTTCTTTTTAAAGATTTACTTTGTATTTATTTGAAAGGCAGAGTAACAGAGAGAGAGGGAGAGGGAGGGGTAGAAATCTTCCATTTGCTGGTTCACTCCCCAAATGGGAGCAATGGCCAGAGCTGGGCCAGGCTGAAGCTAGGAACCAGGAGCTTCCCCTGGTCTCCCAAATGGGTGCAGGGTCCCAAGCACTTGGGCCATAGTCTGCTGCTTTCCCAGGTGCATTAGTAGAGAACTGAATTGGAAATGGAGCATCCAGGAATCTGACTGCTGCCCCTATGGGTTGCCAGCATTGCAGTGGCTTTACCTGCTATACCACAATGCCAGCCTTGTAAATAAATCTTAAAAAAAAAAAAAAAAAAGTTAGTTAGTGATGATATGTTACAGCAGCCTTAGAAAACTTGTACATTATTTCCACCAGTTAATGGCTCTGGCCGTTTCTGTCTTAGGTGTGTAGATGTGTAGATCTTTGCTGTGACTCTCTGATTTTGACTTTCTCCTTATCTTGAGGTAGCAGTTCCCTTGTATCCTTAGTTTTCTGTTGGGCCCAAGGAAAGTCATTCATTTGCAGTTGGTTTAGTTTTTTTATTGCTGTAAGGGCAGACATGATGGTTTTCAAGCTTTTTACATGTTGAAGTTGAAATTATGAGTTGAATTTTTAAATTTTTTTTTTTTTTCCTGGGGCTGGTGCTGTGTTGCAGTGGGTTAACACCCTGGCCTGAAGCGCCACCATTCCATATGGGCGCCGGTTTGAGACCCGGCTGCTCCACTTCCCATCCAGCTCTCTGCTATGGCCTGGGAAAGCAGTAGAGGATGGCCCAAGTCCTTGTGCTTCAGTACCCGCATGGGAGACCTGGAGGAAGCTCCTGGCTCCTGGCTCTGGATCGGCGCAGCTCCGGCCATTGTGGCCAACTGGGGAGTGAACTGTCGGATGGAAGACCTCTCTGTCTCTCTCTGCCTCTCCTCTCTGTGTAATTCTGACTTTCAAATAAATAAATAAATCTTTAAATTTTTTTTTTCCTTTCCACAGTCTTTGAAATTTTGTGCTTGTTTCTTTTATATTTGTTATTACCACATACACTCTTTTTTTTTCTTTTAATAATCTACAGGTTGAGCATAATTTCAAGATCTTTTTTTGTAATATTTATTTATTTGAGAGGTAGAGTTATAGATGGAGAACGAGAGACAGAGAGAAAGGTCTTCCATCTGCTGATTCACTCCCCAAATGGCTTCAATGGCTAGAGCTGGGCCAGTCTGAAGCCAGGAACCAGTAGCTTCTTCCAGGTCTCCCAAGCACTTGGGCCATCTTCCGTTGCTTTCCCAGGCCATAGCAGAGAGCTGAATTGTACCAGCCAGGACAGGAACCAGTGCCCATATGCACCACAGCCCTTGCCCCTCCTTTATGTTTTTATTGTTTTAATCATTTAGTATTTTTATACGCTTACCACTTCTTTTGCTTTTCTTTCCTTTCTATATTTTTGACACTTTTCATAATTGGATCTTTTTCTTTGTTCTTTTCAGAGAACTTATTTCAGTTTCTTTTAGTGTACCAAACTACCCATTCTAATTTATCAGAAGTATCTTTATTTTTTCTTCCTTTATAAGGATGTTTTCTCAGTGTAGAGAGTTTATGATCTGTAGTTATTCTCTCCCTGTACATTTAAGGTACAAATCTGTTGCCTTTGACTTCTTCCATTGTTGCTGCTGAGAAGTGAGTTTAGTCTAAGTGTCACTTCTTTGATATCTGTTTTTGTTTTGATCTTTCTGGAAAAGATATATTTTTTCCTTTGAGTTATTGACTTTTTGCAGTTTATTTTACTGTATTTGGTTTGTAAGTTTCCTTTTGTTCCATTTGGAATTGCTTGGACTTTTTTGAGTGTGGATTGATGTTTCTGTCAGTTTGTAAATTTATAGTCATTAACTTTTCAGATATTCACTTTCATCTTCTGGGACTGCAGTTAAACATGTTGGGCTATTTTAGTGTATCTTCTTTCCCTCGTATGTCTTTTATGTATTTTTCTATATTTTCATATTTTGGTTTCTTTTTGCTTAGTTTCAGTTAACCTAGCATTTCTTTAATTGCAGCTATTTCTTTTTTAAAAATTTATTTTATTTATTTGAAAGGCAGAGAGATAGAAGGAGCTCAGTGATACAGATAGAAAAGAGGGAAACAGAGGAAGGGAGAGCGAGCTTTTCCATCTCCAAGTCATTCCCTAAATACCTGCAATAGCTGCTACTGGGCCAGGCTAACAACCAGGAGCCAGAAACTCAATCTGGGCCTTCCGTGTAGAAGTCAGGGACCCCAGTACTTAGACCATCACCTATTGTCTGCCAGGTTGAACATTAACTGGAAACTAGAATTGGGAGCAGAACTGGGACTTGAAGCCAGGTGTTTCAACCTGAGGTGCAGGCATCCTAAATGGCATCTTAACAGCTGAGCCAAACACCCCACCTCATCAACTGTTTCTAATGTGGTTTTACACTTACTCATCAAATTCCTATTTTTTGGTTATTGTATTTTTCAGGTCTATAATTCCAGTATGGTTCTTTGTAGTTTGCTGTCCCATTGCCTACAATTTTCAGTTCTGTGTCAGTTTCAAACTGAACCTTCATATCTGTACAAATAGTAAATTTTACAGTTTTAAAGTTTGTTTCTGATGAATCCAATATCTGTAGTTCATTGATGTATCTCTGTTATTTCTTATTTCCCTAAGTACTTACGTGTGATGTTTTGTTACTTCATGTACCTGGTTACTTTTGCTTGTTGTAAATTAAAAAATATTTCTTGGAATGGATGTTTTGCCTAGCAGTAAAGATGCTGGTTCAGATTCCTGTATATCACATTGGAGGTCCTGGGTTCGATTCTTTTTTTTTTTTTTTTTAAGATTTATTTTATTTATTTGAAAGAGTTACAGAGAAACGTAGAGATGGAGAGGTCTTCCATCCGCTAGTTCACTCCCCAGATGGCCACAGTGGCTGGAGCTGCACTGATCCGAAGCCAGGAGCTTCTGGATCTTCCATGTGGGTGTAGGTGCCCAAGGACTTGGGCCATCTTCTACTGCTTTACCAGGCCATAGCAGAGAGCTGGATCAGAAATGGAGCAGCTGGGATTAGAACCAGTGCCCTATGCGGGATGCTGGTGCTTCAGATCAGGGCCTTAACCTGCTGCACCACAGTGCCAGAACCTGGGTTCTATACTTGACTCTGGCTCCTGACTCCTGCTTCCTGCTATTTTTTTTTTTTTTAAGATTTATTTATTTTGAAAGATTTAATAGAGTGAGAGACAGAGATCTTCCATCCACTGATTCACTCCAAGATGGCCTCAATGGCTAGTACTGGGCCAGAATGAAGCCAGAAGCCAGGAGCTTCATCCAAGTCTCCCCTGTGGGTGGCAGGTTCTCAAGTATTTGGACTATTTTCTGCGCTTTTCCCAGGCTGTTAGCAGGGATTTGGATCAGAATTGGAGCAGCGGTGATGGGATCCCATATGGGATGTTAGTGTCGCAGGTAGTGACTATATCCGCTATGTCACAGTGTGAGCTCCCTGCTTCCTGCTATTGCAGATTCTGAAAAGCAGTGCTGATCACTCAAGTAATTGGGTTCTTGCAGAAGTCTTGGACTGTGTTCTTGTTCCCCTACTTTGACACTTGCTCAGCCCTGGCTCTTGTGAGCATTGGGGAATGAAACCAATCTCGCTCGCTCTCTGTCATACATACATACATACATACATAAACTAAAAAAAAAAAAATTCTTGATATAGTTTTAAACCCAGAATTTCGTCTTCCAGAGAAGTTTTTAGTTACTTCTCCTCTTAGACCGATTATATCCATTTTCAAGGATTCATGTGTCTGGAGTTGTCTAAGTAACTACTGGGCTACTGTGTTTGGGTACAGTTATTTAGGGTACTGTCCCAAGTTGCATATGGCTTATCAGAGATACTACCCTTAGTACGATAGAATGACAAAGCAGCGAAAGTACAGTTTAACCTCTCAGTTATGTCTTTAGGATTGACAGATACTGCCCAGGGCAAAAATGACCTCAGTATGTGGGCTACAGACTTCATCAGAATATTGTAATACTAGTTTAGTTTTAGTTTAGAGAATTGGTTTTCATATTCCATCTAGCTTTTTTAATTCTTTCCTGATAGAGTTGATCCAGAATATCTATTACTTTAAGTCTGGATGACTTGTTTTTAACACCTATTTTTCCTACAAAGCTCACAAATGTTAAAACATATAAGATGAGTATTTCTTATCCAAAATGCATGGGACTGAAAGTATTTCGGAGTTTGAGTTATTTTTGATTTTTGGGTTAGGGTTGCTCAGCCTGTATTTGACTAGCCTGGGTTGCTTTCTGCACACTTTAAACTCAATTGAGGGCCGGCGCTGTGGCTCACTTGGTTAATCCTCCACCTGCAGCTCCGGCATCCCATATGGGCACCAGGTTCTAGTCACGGTTGCTCCTCTTCCACTTCAGCAATCTGCTGTGGCCTGGGAAGGCAGTGGAGGATGGCCCAAGTGCTTGGGCCCTGCACCCGCATGGGAGACCAGGAGGAAGCACCTGGCTCCTGGCTTCGGATTGGTGTATCTCCGGCCATAGCAGCCATTTGAGGGGTAAACCAACCGAAGGAAGACCTTTCTCTCTCTCTCTTTCTCTCTCTCTCACTCTCACTGTCTAACTCTGCCTGTAAAATTAAAAAAAAAAAAAAAAAAAAAAAAAAAACCTCAATTGAGGTATCAGCGTTATGGCACAGAGGGTCAAACCACTGCTTGTGATGTTGGCATCCCTTACCAGAGTGCTGGATCAATTCTTGACTACTCACTTCAAATTAGTTTCCTGCTAATATACCTGGGAAGGCAGCAGTAGTTGGACCATCTACTCAGACCCTGCCATCCATGTGGGAGTCCAGGCTAGAGTTCATGACTCCTGTGTTTCAGTCTGGCTCAGACATGGCTGTTGTGGCCATCTGGGAAGTGAACCAGCAAATGGAAACTAACAGTGTATCCCTCCTGCTTTCTGTTGCTCTAGCTTTCAAGTAAATAATTAAACAAACCTTTTTGGGAAAAAAAATAACTTATAGTAATTGAATTAAATTTCACTTTCTCTTTTAATAGTAATTATAATAGAAATGAAATATGGAAATCCACAGCCAACAGTCTAGACTTAAGTTATTGACGTGATAAAGGAACAGGTTAATAGCCATGAGTGACATATACCACCTGTATAACTTTGGTCTGTTTTTTTATACCCCATATACCTTGTGGAGGTGTTTTTCAGGAGGTACACATTCTTCTCTCATCTTCCCCACCACACCCAATGCTTTATTTAGTCAATATTTATTTCTTCACTTTAAGAAAACAATTCATGCAGATCCCTTTCTTTTTTCAATCAGACAAAATTGTGGAAAGATTTTATTTAATTTGCTTTGGAGTTTACCAGTTTTCAATCAAAGAATGAGTTGTGTGAGTTTCTAGAGTATAGAAGGTGCTGATTCTTGGAATGATTACAAAGGTTAATAATCCTTCAGAAGCATTGGAAGAGGGGAGTTGGTAAAGGAAAGAAAGGAGGCACTAATATCTTCATCATACAAAGTACAAAATAAGATTTTGTTTAAATAATTTTGACTTTAAAGAGTTATTGGGGGGCCTGCGCTGTGGCGCAGTAGGTAATCCTCCACCTGCAGTGCCAGCATCCCATATGGGCGCCTGTTCTAGTCCCAGCTGCCCCTCTTCCAATCCAGCTCTCTACTATGGCCTGGTAAAGCAGTAGAAGATGGCCCAAGTGCTTGGGCCCCTGCACCCATATGGGAGACCAGGAAGAAGCTCCTGGCTCCTGGTTTCGGATCAGCACAGCTCTGGCTATTGTGGCCCTCTGGGGAGTGAATCAATGGAAAGAAGACCTTTCTCTCTGTCTCTCCCTATCACTGTCCGTAACTCCACCTCTCAAATAAATAAACAAAATCTTAAAAAAAATTATTGGAAAGAGTGTGAATTGTTAAATCAACAACAGGAATCACTGTGCACTTGCTCCCCATGTAGGACTTCTGTCCTTAATGAGTTGTACTATGAAAATTAACTTTTTAGGAAGCTTTTATTTAATAAATACAGATTTCATAGGTACAACTTTAGGAATATAGCAGTCCCCCCCACACTCCCGTCCCACCTTCTCCTCTCCCATCCCATTCTTCATTAAGATTCATTTGTAATTATCTTTATATACAGAAGATCCAACTCTATACTAAGTAAAGATTTCAATAGTTTGCACCCGCACAGACACACAAAGTATAAAGTACTGCTTGAGACAAGTTTTACAGTTAATTCTCATAGTGCAACTCATTAAGGACAGAGGTCCTACATTGGAGCAAGTGCACAGTGACTCCTGTTGTTGATTTAACAATTAACACTCTTATTTATGATGTCAGTGATCACCTGAAGCTCTCATCACGAGCTGCCTTTTGAGTCCACAAACTCCATCATTATTTAGACGGCCATAAGCAAATGTAGCCTCCCTTCAAAAACTCATCTTCAAACAGTACTTTATGCTTTGTGTGTTTGTGTGGGTGCAAACTGTTGAAATCTCTACTTAGTGTAAAGTTGGTCTTGTGTATATAAAGTCAGTTAATAACTAATCTTAATGAAGAGTGGAATGGGAGAGGGAGTAGGTGGTAGGATGGGAGTAGGGGTGGGAGGGCGGGAATGGGGGGAAGAACCACTATATTCCTAAAAGTTGTACATACGAAATTTTATTCATTAAATAAAAACCTTCTAAAAAAATTACTGGGTCCAGGGCTGTAGTGTAGCCAGTAAAACCAATGCCTACAGTGCTGGCATCCCATATGGGTGTGGTTCGGGTCCCAGCTGCTCCACCTCTGATCCAGCTCTCTGCTATGCCCTGGGAAAGTAGTGGAAGATGGCCCAAGTGCTTGGACCCCTGTACCCTTGTGGGAGACACAGAAGAAGCTCCTGGCTCCTGGCTTCAGATTGGCTCAGCTCTGGCTGTTGCGGTCATCTGGGGAGTGAACCAGCAGATGGACAACTTTCTCTCTCTCTCTCTCTCTCTGCCTCTCCTTCTTTGTGTAGCTCTTTCAAATAAATAAATAAATATTAAAAAATATTATTGATTTGAAAGGCAGAGTTAGAGAGAGGGGGAGAGAGAGATCTTCTATCTACTAGGTCACTCCCCATGTGGCTGCAACAGCTGGGACTGGGCCAGGCCAGTGGTGGGAGACTGCAACTCCTTTGGGATCTCCAACATGGGTGGCAGGGGCCTAAGTATTTTGAGTTATCTTCTGTGTTTCCAAGTGCATTAAGTGGGAAGCAAGATCAGAAGTGGAGCAGCTGCGACTTGAACCAGTGCTCATATGGATGGTATACCAGCCAATATGGATGGGAAGCCAGCATCACAGGCCGTGGCTTAACTTGATGCTCCATGACGCTGTCCCCAACAATTTTAAACTTTCAATAAGTATAGTTGTTAAGTACTGTCTGTATATCATTGTCAGTTTTTTAAATAACTTATTTTTTACACAATTGACATGTTTATTTTAGGAAAGTGCTAAGATAAGTGTTTACAAGACTGCCCCTCATTTCCGATACCAGTTGCAGAATTTAGGGGTTCCCCAAACTATCCTCCTGTCAGGTAATTTGCTGGAAGCAACTGTGGAACTGATTGCTGTTATATTTCTTGATTATGTTTTATTAAAGTGAAGAGAATTATATTAAAATCAGCCAATGGAAGACAAGCATGGTGCAGTCTATGAGAGTTTTAAATGTAAAGCGGTTGTAGAGTCATGGAAAGCCTTAATTCCTCCTGACAACAATATGTGACACCACGTACAAGATTACTGCCAATCAGGAGAGCTCACTTGAACCTTTATGTCTGGAGTTTTTGTTGGGGAAATATGGTTGACTGCCCATCTGACCTTTAGTCTTTAGCTCCTCTGAAGGGAGGATGGATACTGTATAGCCCTAAGCTCCCAAGGGAATTACATTGTTAAAATCTTTGCTATGGTTGGGGTAAACAAAGGTCCTCAGTTAAACAAAAAGAAGTCCTAGATACTGCCTCTGAGGAGTTAAGGCTCAAGTCCAGACCTCCTTTTTGGGTAAGATTAGTTTTCTTTCTTTTTTTTTTTTTTTAAGATTTATTTATTTGGGGGCTGGTATTGTGATGTGATTCGTTAAGCCACTGCTTGCGACACCGGCATCCCATATGGGTACTGGTTCATGTTCTGGCTACTCCAGTTCCAGTCCAACTCTGTGCTAATGCGCCTTGGAAAGTGGTAGATGGCCCAAGTGCTTGGGCCCCTTTACCCTTTTGGGAGACCTGGAAGAAGCTCCTGACTCCTCCTGGTTTCAGCTCAGCCCAGCTCTGGGCTGTTGCAGGCCTTTGGCAGGTGGAAGACCTCTTTGCAAAAGAATAACAGAGAGGGAGGGAGAAAGCTTCTATCTACTGGTTCATACCCTTAAAGGGCCACAACAGCTGGGGCTAGACCAGGACTGGCCAAAACCAAGATCCAGGAACTCCATCTTGGTCTCCCACATGGGTGACAGGGGCCCAAGCACTTGGTTCATCTTCTGCTGCTTTCCCTGGTACATTAGCAGGGAGCTGAATTGGAAGCAGAACAGCCAGGACTCTAGCTGGCGCTCATATGGCAGGTCTTCATCACAGGCGGCTGCCTAACATGTGCCACAATCTTGGGCCCAGGTTAATAATTCACTACACATGAAATGAAGATAAAAATAGTACCTAAAATCTCTTTAGGCAGGTGAAATAACTTCTGCTAGTATTTGAAAATAGTTCATTTCTCTGTATGTACGTGTATTTTTGTTTATTTTCTTTTTAAAAATATGCTGCCATACGAGAGTGCTACAGGTTCACAGAAATAATTAAAAAATAAAAAAATTATAAACTTTATTCTCAACATTCCATCCATTAAGTTCAGTACAGTTTTTTGTAAGCATTGATATCAGCCACTGAATTCATGCATGCTAAAGAATTGAAGCATCCCGGAGATTTAACCATGTCAGTGCAGTCTTTTTATTTTATTTTTTAAAAAATAAGTTTATTTATTTGAAAGGCAGAGAGCGAAATCTTCATCTGCTGATTGACTCCACAAATGGCCACAATGATTGGGGCTGATCCAGGCTGAAGCCAGGAGCCAGGAACGCCATCCATATCTCCTATGTGGGTAGCATGATCCCAAGTACCTGGGCCATTTCCCACTGCTTTCCCCTCATATTAGCAGGGAGCTGGACTGGAAATGGAGCAACCGGGATTCCACCCAGCGCTCACGAGATGTCGCCATTGTAGGCTTCAGCTTAACCCACTGTGCCACAAAGCTGGCCCCAGTGTTTTTTTTATCTTAACTGAAGAAAAATGGGTGCTTTTTCCAGCTGTTTTTCAGACTAGTAAACAGAAAGATATCAGAAGGAACCGAACGCTTAATGATTTCATTTTGAAACTTTTCTAAGACTGTTCTTGGAGCCGGTGCTGTGGTGTAGCAGGTAAAGCCGCCGCCTGCAGTGCCAGTATCCCTTTTGGGCACCCGTTCAAGTCTGGGCTGCTCTGCTTTTGATCCAGCTCTCTTCTATGGTCTGAGAAAGCAGTAGAAGATGACCCAAGTCCTTGGGTTCCTGCACCAGCATGTGAGACCTGGACGAAGCTCCTGGCTCCTGGCTTCGGATCAGTGCAGCTCTGGCCATTCGAATGAACCAGAGGATGGGAGACTTCTCTCTCACCCTGCTTCTGCCTCTCTCACTGCCTTTCATCTAAATAAATAAATCTTAAACAAAAACAAAAACAAACTGCTATTGTCTGATGAGTAGAATGAGCAGAAGAATTCATATAGTGGGGAAGGACTGTGGTGAAACTCTTCTTTGCATTTTTCTGCTAAAACTAACATTTTTCAAATAGTTTCCTAATGAACAGATGTCATCATTCCTTTTGGCCTTCCAGAAAGTCAACAGGCAAAATGCCTTGAACATCACAAAAAACTTTTGCCATGACCTTTGCTCTTGACCCATCTTCATTTGCTTTGACTGGACCATTTCTACATCTTGGTAGCCATTGTTTTGATTGTGTCTTGTCTTCAAAATCAAACTGGTAAAGCCATGATTCATTTCCTGTTTACACTTCCTTAGAGAACTGTTTTAGGATCTTCATACCACTTCTTAGACTTTCCATTGAAAGCTCTTGTCTTGTTTGCAGTCCATCCAGGTGTAACAGTTTTACATCCAGTGAGCAGAAAATTTGCTCCACTTTAATTTTTCAGTTAATGTCACCTAAGTTAAATCAGTTGAGATATCTGTGATATTGATTGTTGTTTCTCCTGTTAATGATTGGTCCTCTTCAATTAAGGCATGGACAAGATTAATTTTTTCCTTGCAAATTGATGTGGACATTCCTCTGAGATGGGCTTTAGGTTTATATCCAGCATCATTTGGTCCTTTTTTTTTTTTTTAAGGTCTATTTTATTTATTTGAAGGCAGAGTTAGAGAGAGAGAGAGCCAGAGAGAGAGAGAGGGGTCTTCCATCCACTTGTTCACTCCCCAGAAGACCACAATGGCTGGAGCTGAACCAATCCGAAGCCAGGAGCCAGGAGCTTCTTCCAGGTCCCCAATATGAGTGCAGGGGCCCAAGCACTTGGGCCATCTTCCACTGCTTTCCCAGGCTATACCAGAGAGCTGGATTGGAAGTGGAGCAGCCGTGACTCGAGCCAGCTCCCAAAGGTGATGCCATTGCTGCAGGCTGGGGCTTTAACCTGCCATGCCTCACTCAGCACTGGCCCTTGGTCCCTTTGTGATATGAGTAATCCACTTATAAACTGCTGATTTCTATAGAGCATTTTCCCTGCACATTTTTATAGAAAATCAATAACTTCATCCTTCTTTCATAGAAGCTTCAACAATTTCAAATATATACTTTTTTAAGATTTATTTTTTATTTATTTGAAAGTGTGTGTGCACATGAAAGAAATCTGCATCCAATGATTCATTCCTGAATGGCCACAACAGTTCTGGGCAAGGGCAAAGCCAGGAACTGGGAACTCCATCCAGGTCTTGCATGTGGGTCACAGGAGCCTAAGTACTTGGGCCATCCTCTACTGCTTTCCCAGGAATGTTAGCTGGAGAACTGGTATGAAAGTGGAGTATTCAGGAGTCAAGCCAGAACTCTAGTATGGCATGCTGGCATTACAAGTGATGGCTTAACCTGCTCTGTCACAGTGCCTGCTCCTATTTGATAGATGTTCTTGCTTCAATTTTAGCAGCATTCAAGTTGCCCTGATAGGGGCTCCTTCCTTCCTTCCTTCCTTCCTTCCTTCCTTCCTTCCTTCCTTCCTTCCTTCCTTCCTTCCTTCCTTCCTTCCTTCCTTCCTTCCTTCCTTCCTTTTTTAACACGATTCACTTATTTTATTTGAAAGACAGAGTTATAGAGAGGCAGAGACATTTTCCATCCACTATTTCATTCTCCAGATGGCCACATGGCCAGGGCTGGACCAGACCAAGAGCAGGGAGCCAGGAACTTTATCTGGGTCTCCCATGTGGGTTCAGGGGCCCAAGCATTGGGGCTATCTGCTGCTGCTTTCTCAGGCGCACTAACAAGGAGCTGAATTGGAAGTGGGACAGCCAGGACTCCATCCAGTGCCCATATGGGATGCCAGCAGTGCAGGCGGTGGTTTCACCCACTGTACCACAGCACTCGCCCTAGGGGCTTTTTTCAAACTGATATCTTATCCTTCCTACTGTCTAAAATGATACTCTGTTCAGACAGATTCTGACAAGGTTGTAGGAGTTTTTTTTTTTTTTTAATGTACAGACTTTTTTGAAATCCATGCACAATTTTTTCCTAATACACATTTTTCATTAACTTTTGAAGATACTTTCTATTTTTTAACCTTTTAAATTTTACATTATTTTAAGTCTGCAGTGATTTGGATGTGGTTTGTACACCAGGATTCCATATATTGGAATACTGAACTTTAGGGTGGCAGTGTTGGGAGGTGGAATTTTTTTAAAAATTTATTTTATTTGAAAAGCAGAATGATAGGAAAAAGGGAGAGATACAGATTTTCTGTCTTCTGGTTCTCACTCCAAATAGTCACAACATCGTGACTGGGCCAGGCCAAAGCCAGGAGCCAAGATCTCCATCCGGTTTCCTTCATGTATGTAAAGGGCACAAGCACTTGGGCCATGTTCTGCTGCCTCCCAGAAGCATCAGCTGGAAGCTCGATGGGAAGCAGATCAGCCTGGACTTGAGCCAGCATTCCAATACAGGATGCCAGGTTCACATATGGCGGCTTAACCCCCTGTGCCACAGTGCTGGTCATGGGAGGTGGCATCTTTAAAAGTAGATAGGACATGTGGAATGTTAGGTCATTTGGGGGCATAACCTGAAAAGGGATTAAGGTATTCTCTTGAGAATCTGATTATTGAGAGGATTATTGTAAGAACTTGAGCGTGGCCCAGCCAGTTCTTTGGCTTCCTGTATCTAGATGAGTTCTTTCTCACACATGTGCTCTCCCCATCTGTGATGGGACTGTTTCAAGAGCTGATGCTATATACTGTTTGGGCTTTTTTGTTGTTGTTGTTTATTTAAAGATTTATTTACTTAAATGGCAAAATCATATGAAGAAATGCAAAGTCAATGAGAGAGAGTTCTTCCATCTGCTGATTTACTCCCCAAATGACCACAGTGGCTGAAGCTGGGCCAGGTCAAAGCCAGGAGCCAGAAGCTTCCAATTTCTCCCACATGGGTGTAGTGGCCCAAGTAGTTGGATGCAGGCATCACAGGTAGTGGCCTTACCTGCCATACCACAGTGCTTGCCCCTATACTGTCTGGAATTTTAGCCTCACTCATGTATTTTGTTACTGCATCAAAAAGCTGACCAGTACAGAAAAATCTAAATATGAAAATGTTTAAAAGCTAGCATTTAACTTTACTTATCATATGCTGTTTTCACTAAGGGTAATAGATTTTCTTTGACTCAATGAACTTCTTAATTCTAACCCATGCAGTCATATGTTAGAACATTTATTCATAACATTGAATAAGCTACTTTAAATATATATATTGCTTTTAAAAGAAATCAAAGATCTGCATAAGATATACAAATATAAACATATTAAATAATCTGTAATGAAAATAGTGTTTGCCTCACTGTTCATGACTTCTGTTCTCATTATCCAGTGGGAAATCAATTTGAGTTATCTAAATCTCTGTTTTTCATATTGCTAAACAATATGTTTCTGCTGTCGATTCTGACTTGATACTTTCATTTTTTAACTTTTTAATGTAATAGGTAAGGATTTAGCTTAAATATCTCACTTCTAGGGCAGGTGTTTGGTGCAGCAGTTAAGTTGCTGCTTGGTATGCCCACATCCCATATTGGTTTATGTCCTGGGTCTTCCATTTCTGATCCAGCTTCCTGCTAGTGAGCATCCTGAGAAGTAGCAGATGATAGCTCATGTACTTCATTTTCTGCCACACATATGGGAGACCCAGATGGAGTTCTAGGTTCCTGCCTTCAAACTGACCTAGTCATGACTGTTACTGGCATTTGGGAAGTAAACCAGTGGGTGAAAGATCTCTCTCTCTCTCTGTGTGTGTCTTTATCTCTCTGATTTTCAAATAAAGTGAAAATAAGTAAAGACAAATTAAACTGTTTATCTTTTTCTCCCTTTATCTCAACATAGTTCTATTTCCCTATCAGGTATGTTATTACATTTTATTACATTTTTAAAGTTAAAAGAATTAGTTTCTACATTATTATGACCATGCAGGCTTTTTTTTTTTTTTTTTTTTTACTATATACCCAATTCATGTATGTGATGATTATATTTTAAACATTGTATAGTTCTTGACCCTTTTCAGGAGTTTCTCTGAGAAACGCATCCAGATTTCTAGGGATATTATAGAATTTCAGTCTGTCCCCACTACTTTTTGCTCCCAGATACCTTAGAGCTTTTTATCTTCTATTTAGTCTAAATGATTTGTTTCTTTGATTTGTTACACAATTGCTGTCTTGGCACTTATTTCCTAATCTCTAGGCTTCATTTCACTGTTAACTGGATTTCATGTTTCTGTTTTGGTTTATATTTTAGTTGTGTTGGCTTACATCACATAATTTTGTACATGAGACTTAGTTTTCTTTGTCCTTGCTTGTGTGAAAATGTTATACACTATGCTTAATGCTAATTTGGCAGAGTAGGGAACTAATTTTCTTTTAGTACTTCAGTGACTTTTCTTGGTCTAGAGTCTGATATTGCCAATGATAAATCCTCTAATTTGGTTCTAATTATTTTGTAGATCATTTTTTTATTTCAGAAATCTTTCTAGGATCTTTTGTGAAAATTTTATCTATATGTAAATACCTACTTTAAAAATTTTTTCATTATCTTGGACTCTCACAAACCTCTTTCTATTTGAATATTTGTTTCAGTTAGCTTTGGATTATAATTTCATTAACTCTCAGTTTGCTTGTCTTTTTTTTTTTTTAATTGGTCATTTATTTTTATTTGAAAGGCAGAGAGAGAAGCAGACAGACACAGAGATATCTTCCATCCAGTGGTTCATTTGGCTGCAACAAGCTAAGACTGGGTCAAGCTGAAGCCAGGAAATCAGTCAGGGTTTCATAGTTTACAGGTACTCAAGCATTCGAGTCATTACCAGCTGACTCCACAGTACACATTAGCAGGATGATGGAATTGGTAGTGGAGCTGGGACTTGAACCCAGGCACTCTGAAATAGAATGTGGACATCCCTGAGTGGTGTTTTAACTGCTATGCCAAACACCTGCCTCTAGTTTTATTTTTGAACTTCTGAATTGTATATGGTATTGAACATCTGGTTTTTTGTTTTCTTTCATGTTTTGTCTACTTGTTTTACCTTTTCTTTTGGAAAATTTTTTGAATTTGTGTCTCCCTCTTCAAAAAAATTAGAAAACATAAATCTTCAAAACCTTTTTATTTTTGTTTCTTTTTTCAGTGTCCTTTTGTCATGTAAATTTTATTGCATCTCTTGAATGCAAATATGCATGTGTTTTCCATTTTTTTGAATTTTGAAATATTACTAATTATAGAAATGTTAGATGTATAAGACAAATAATTATTTTCCTGACATATCTTTCACTCAAATATTTTAATGGGTACTTTCTACAAACCAGTATCTTGTGTAGTCACAATAAAATCATAAATCTTATGTAATTCACATTGATTTTCATTCTAAATGTACTTATGTCTTATTTGATTCAGTGGGATATATTCTGTAAATTTCATTATTTTGATCCTCAAATTGTGCTGATTTGGTCATTTGGTACACTTTTGATATCATTTCTCTGTATCTGTTTGATAGTACTACATTTCTTGCAGAACTTTCTTGCTTTCTGGCACAACACAATGTTCTAGGTTTATCTTGTACTTTTCCTGCCTTGCCCTGAATAGGCCATGTTCCCAAAGATTACTGGTTCCTGTGGGGAGCAGCCCGGACTGGACTGAGTTACTGGAATTAAGACTTATTGTATGCATCTGCTCTCCCACAATATGGCGCTGGGAGAGAAGTAAACAGCTTCCGCACAGCTGCCTCCAGTTCAACCAATGAACTGTAGGACTTGCTCCTGATTGGAGAGCAGCGTACTCGGCGTGTGGGCAGCCGAGTTAGGATTGGCAGAGGAGGACTATAAAGGAGGAGAGAGACGGCATGCACCAGGAACATCTAAGGGGAACATCTGAGGGAACGCCTGTGCAGCCCCCGAGAGAGCCGGCCGGCGGTGTGCCGCTCCCCTGCGGAAGTGGGGAATGTGGCCAGGGGGAACTGCCCTTCCACGGAGGTGGAAGGGATAGTAGCCAACCCGGGAAGAACCAGCAGCAAACCCGGGGAGGGCCGAGCAGACCAAAGAACAGCGCAGGGTCTTGTGTCGTTCCTCCACGAAGAGGGGGAGCGACATAATGGTGCCGTGACTCGGATATGAAGCCTAGGCGGCAGGGTTCAGTGTTGCTCCTCCACGAAGAGGGGGAGCGACAGTTCCTTTTAGGAGAAGGTAGTATTTATAAGATCCCAGGATTAGGTTTACTTATTGTTGTTGGAATGTCACTGATATCAAACTTCTTCAGAGGACATAGCTAGAATCTGGTTTGTTACATGAATGAATATGTGTATGTCTGTGTAAATACATATATGTATACAGACATTTATATCTGTATTTCTGTATTGAGAATTTTGACTTCAAGCTGACACATTTCAGTTTAGTATCACAGTATTGGATTTAGCTTTTTCCTTTTATGTTTGTAACTCCCTTTTCTGACTTAGAGAAACTTGGCTCCCACTTAATTAATATATTTACTTTTATCATTTTATTGGTTACTAGTTATAACCAATATCCCACCTCTACTGTCACTCCCCACTCTTCACAAATACCTCTTCTCCTTTGGCTCTGACTCCTTATTCTAGGAATTTTTCGGTTTATCATGGTCTTTCATGAAAAGCTATTGTCTGTCCATGGTTAAGATGAATAATATTTATTTGTTTATATGGGTAGGACTTTGAGCTATTTGGAATTAGCAGGTTAGAAGCTCTGCCCTTGGGTCAGGAGGATCTCTAAATTCCTCAATAGTCATTGCTCTGAGAAACCTACATTCATTGAAAGTACAATAGCTATAGTATTTTACTCAGACTTTTTTTTTTTTAAGATTTTTTTTTTTTTATTTATTTGAGAGGTAGAGTTAGAGAGGGAGAGAAGAGAGAAAGGTCTTCCATCTCTCGTCCACTGGTTCACTTCCCAAATGGCTGTAGCTCGCCCTATCTGAAGCCAGGAGCCAGGAACCGGGCAGGAGCTTCTTCTGGACCTTCCACTTGGGTGGAGGGATCCAAAGGCTTGAGACATATTCTACTGCTTTCCCAGGCCGTAGCAGGGAGTTGGATCGGAAGAGGAGCATCCAGGACTAGAACTGACACCCATATGGGATGCCGGCGCCATAGGCAGAGGATTAATCTGTGCCACAGTGCTGGCCCTGATTACCCAGACTTTTTTTAAAAAAGATTTATTTGCCGGCACCATGGCACACTTGGTTAATCCTCCACCTGCGGTGCCAGCATCCCTTATGGGCACCGGGTTCTGGTCCCGGTTGCTCCTCTTCCAATCTAGCTCTCTGCTGTGGCCCTGGAAGGCAGTGCAGGATGGCCCAAGTGCTTGGGTCCCTGCACCCGCATGGCAGACCAGGAGGAAGTACCTGGCTCCTGGCTTCGGATCAGCACAGCGCAGCATACTGGCCTTTGTGGCCATTTGGGGGGTGAACCAACCGAAGGAAGACCTTTCTGTCTGTCTCTCTCTCGGTCTAACTCTATCTGTCAAATAAAAAGATTTATTTATTTATTTGAAAGAATAACAGAGATGGAGGTGGGGAAAGCTGGCACTTCCATCAGCTGGTTTACTCCCCACATGGCCACAACAACTGGGGCTGGGCCAGGCTAAAGCCTGGAGCCAGGAGCTTCTTTTGTGTCTTCCCATATGGGAGGCCGAGGTCCAAGTATTTGGGCCATCCTCTGCTGCTTTCCCCGGCCCTAAGCAGGGAGCTGGAACAGAAAGTGGAACAGCCATGTCACAACATTTGCCCCCTACCCCTACCCACTTCTTTGATATATTAACCCTTCAGTTTTTTGCCTTGGTAAAAAAATGCTGATGGATATTAGCTCTTCCATGTAAAGTGGTGGTGAGGAACATCTAGCCTGTGAGCCATGGTAGGTCCATGAAATCATTTAGTTTGTCTTTTTTTTTTTTTTGGGGGGGGGGGGACAGGCAGAATAGACAGAGAGAGAGACAGAGAGAAATGTCTTCTGGCCTGCGCCGCGGCTCACTAGGCTAATCCTCCACCTTGCGGCGCCGGCACACCGGGTTCTAGTCCCGGTCGGGGCGCCGGATTCT
The DNA here is from genome assembly GCF_964237555.1 of Oryctolagus cuniculus. Taxonomy (NCBI): domain Eukaryota; kingdom Metazoa; phylum Chordata; class Mammalia; order Lagomorpha; family Leporidae; genus Oryctolagus; species Oryctolagus cuniculus. The sequence goes on along the minus strand of NC_091436.1, from coordinate 122,639,116 downwards.
GTCCCAGTTGCCCCTCTTCCAGGCCAGCTCTCTGCTATGGCCAGGGAGTGCAGTGGAGGATGGCCCAAGTGCTTGGGCCCTGCACCCCATGGGAGACCAGGATAAGTACCTGGCTCCTGCCATCGGATCAGCGCGGTGCACCGGCCACAGCGGCCATTAGAGGGTGAACCAACGGCAAAAGGAAGACCTTTCTCTCTCTGTCTCTCTCTCTCACTATCCACTCTGCCTGTCAAAAAAAAAAAAAAAGAAAAAAAAGAAAGGTCTTCCTTTACTGTTGGTTCACCCTCCAATGGCCGCCACAGCTGGCACGCTGCAGCCGGTGCACCGTGCTGATCTGAAGGCAGGAGCCAGGTGCTTCTCCTAGTCTCCCATGGGGTGCAGGGCCCAAGCACCTGGGCCATCCTCCACTGCACTCCCAAGCCACAGCAGAGAGCTGGCCTGGAAGAGGGGCAACTGGGACAGAATCCGGTGCCCTGACCGGGACTAGAACCCGGTGTGCCGGCGCCGCAAGGCAGAGGATTAGCCTAGTGAGCTGCGGCGCTGGCCTGGCCTCCTTTTATGAGCCCTTTGTAGCTGTTTGGTATCTCAGTTGGAGCTTCCTTAAGTAATCTAAGCTTCTTCCTGGCTTTATCAACTGTGCATCCACTTTCAGAAATTTGTTCAAATTTCTTGATGCCCCCTCTTACCATGTTGGAATGTTTTCAACTGCAAATAGGAATCCTGTAAATAACTTACTTAAAAGGTAAGAAAAACTAACTGTTCATATAAGAAGTCTAAATATATTACAGTTCCTGGCTGGTTTATTTAGCTGTTTGATGAATTCAGCAAAGACCTGGGTAAATTTCATCTTTTTTCTTGTGAGTCATAATCATCTCTACAGTTTTTCTTGTCTAAATGGCTGTAGCAGTTTTGGGCATCATATCTTTTTAAAGAACATTCAGAGTCTGCAAGAGAACATTCTTGCATGTTTTATTTTTATTTAAGAACTTTATGTTTATTTAAGAACTTTTTTAATGTTTTATTTTTAAGGTCAAATAAGGCCTTCCTGAAAGAAAGATCAGAAATCATTTACCCCATGCCTATTTGAAAACTAGTCATTCTGTTTGTGTAATTACATGTGATTAAAATTACTATAAATGGACTTGTCTCTAGAACTTTGCTATTTTGACCAAAAGCATTAGGTATCCTGGTGCTTACTCAATCAGAATTTGCATTTAAATGAGATTCCTCAGTGATTTGGTTGTACTTAGTAGAAAGGTCTTCAAAAAGGACATGGAAAATAGAGATTATGAAAACACTATACATGGGTTTCAAAATTATTTTTGCAAGAAAATTTTAATTCCATTTTATGTGAACTTTTTGAAGTACCCTTGTGTTTGAGAAGTACTGATCTAAGTTAATCAAGATTTGATCCATATGGCTTAGAGAAACCTCATTTGTGAAGTAGAGGATTTCAAAATATTTGAACAAAATTGAGGTTATGTGATGGAGGGAGGGGGATGGGCATTATGGGGATGGCCTTTGGTTTGACCAACAACAGTGTCTGTTCATAATCTTTCCTTTGTTTTTTGTTTGTTTGCTTGTTTTTGTTGTGCTTATGAGTGTGTATTTTCTTTATCCTAACTGTTCTTATGGGAAAAGGAAAGAGGTATGGGGCATAGCTAACATGCCATCTTGAATAAGGAAATCTGTTACCGCTTTTCTTTTATTAAGCTCTGTAAAATATTATGGTACATTTATAAGGGTATTTGAAAAACTTCCTGGTGTAGCAGGTTAAGCCACATCTATAATACCGGCATCCCATATCAGAGTTCCTGTTTGGGTCCCAGCTGTCCTGCTTCTGATCCAGCTCTCTGCTAAATGCCTGGGAAGGCAGCAGAAGATGGCCCAAGTGCTTGTGTCTCTGACACCCACATGGGGAACCCAGATGGAGATCCTTGCTCCTGGCTTTGGCTTGGTCCTTACCCTGCCATTGTGGCCATCTGGGGAGTGAGCCAATAGATGGAAGGTATCTATCTGTCTCTGTTTCTCTTTGTAGCTGCCTTTCAAATAAATAAATAAATCACTTAAAAAAAAGTTAATGGAAAAAAGGAATGGAAAGATACATTTATTTTGGTGCAGAAAAATTTGAAATCCATGCAAATGAGAAGTATTCAAAAAGTTCATGGAATATGTGTACTATGAAAAAAAATGCAGGAATTTCAGAAGAGAGAATAAGAGAGCATGCATTTCTGTCTTGTTTATTTCCTAAATGCTTGCAAAGGTTGGAGCAAAGCTGAGAGCTAGGAACAGCAATCTGAGTATCCCATGGCTGACAGGGACCAAGCTACTTGAACCATCATCTGCTGCATCCTAGGATGTGTATACACAGAAAGCTGGAATTAAATTCAGCAGGGACATGAACTCAGTCCCATATGTGATGTGAGTGTCCCAAATGAAGTCTTTTTTTTTTTTTTTAAAGATTTATTTATTTATTTGAGAGTTAGAATTACACACAGAGGGACAGAGAGAGAGGTCTTACATCCATTCACTCGCAAAATGGCCACAACAGCCAGAGCTGGGCTAATCTGGAGCCAGGAGCCAGGAGCTTCCTCTGGGTCTCCCATGTGGATGTAGAGGCCCAAACACTTGGACCATCCTCCATGGCTTTCCCAGGTCAAAGCAGAAAGCTGGATTTGAAGAGGAGCAGCCAGTACCAGAACTGGGGTGCATATTGGGTGCTGGCACCATAGGCTGAGGCTTAGCCCACTATGCCAAAGCACCAGTTCCTCCCAGATCATGTCTTAACCAGCAGGCCAAATGCCCAACTTTAGCTTTTTGAAATACTGTGATATATAATCTACAATGTAAAATAATACACCTAAAACAAGTATTATATATATTTATTTTATCATTTCAGAATATATTCTTTAATTTTTTGAAATTTCATTTAGGTTATAGAAGTTCCATGTATTTCATATACACAGATTGAGGCACATAATGACACTTCCTCTCCCTACTTTGCCACCTTCACTCCATCCCTTTCTCCTCTTCCCTCTCACATTCCCACTCTTAATTTTTATAAAGATCTATTTTTAGTTTACTTAACAATTCTATAATTCATCTTAGACATAGTAAAAGAAAACAAAACAAAAACAAAAAACAGTGTTCCTTAACTAAGAGACAAATACTGTAAAAAGTCATTGAATCTTGAAATATAAATTTCACTCCAGTATATTACATTTCAGATACTCTATTAGTTACCTCAGATCAGAGAAGATGTATGATATCTGTCTTTTTGGGACTGGCTTATTTCACTAAGTATAATGGTTTCCAGTTGTGTCTATCTTGTTGCAAAAGACAAGATTTCACTTTTTTCCCTTATGGGTGAGTAGTAGTACTCCATACTGTATATATACCATAGTTTCTTTATCTGGTCAAAATTGATGGAAAACTGGGTTGATTCCATATCTTTGCTATTGTGAATTGAGCTGCAGTTAACATGAGGGTACGGATAACTCTTTCATATGCAGATTTCTTTTGGTTTGAGTAAATGCCTAGGAATGGGATGGCTAGAGTATATGGTAGATCTGTATTCAGATTTCTAAGGAATCTCCACACTTTCTTCCACAGTGGCTGGAGTGAGGTGAAACCTCATCATGGTTTTGATTTGCTTTTCCTTGATGGCTAGTGATCCTAAGCATTATCTCAAGTGTCTGTTGGCTATTTGAATTTCCTCTCTTGAAAAATGCCTATTCAAGTCCTTTGCCCATTTCTTAACTGAATTTTTTTGGTTGAATTTCTTGAACTCTTTATAGGTTCTGGATGTTACCCGTTTATCAGTTACATAGTTTGCAAATATTTTCTTCCCTTCTGTCAATTGCCTCTTCACTTTGCTGAGTGCTTCATTTGCAGTGCAGAAGCTTCTCAGTTTGTTGTAATCCCATTTGTCAATTTTGTCTTTGATTGCTTGTGCCTCTGGATTTTTTTTTGTAAGATTTAATTATTTATTTGAACGAGTTACACAGAGAGAGAGGGAGAGGCAGAGACAGAGAGAGGTCTTCTGTTGGCTGGTTCACTCCCCAGTTGCCCACAATGGCCTGACCTGTGCTAATCCAAAGACAAGAGCCAGGAGCTTCTTCTGGGTCTCCCACATGGGTGCAGGGACCTAAGGACTTGGGCCATCTTGTACTGCTTTCCCAGGCCACAGCAGAGAGCTAGATTGGAAGTGGAGCAGCCGGGACTTCAATCTGCACTCATGGGATGCTGGCACTGCAGGCTGCAGCTTTACTTGCTATGCCACAGCGCCAGCCCTGCCTCTGGGGTCTTTTCCTAGAAGTCTTTGCCTATGCCAGTGTCTTGCAGAATTTCCCCAATATTCTCTAGAAGTTTGATGGTATTGGGTCTTAAATTTAGGTCTTTGATCCATTTTGAGTGTTTTGTGTGTGTGTGTGTGTGTAAGGTGTTATGCATGGGTCTAGTTTCAAACTTCGGCACGTAGAGATCTAGCTTTTACAGGACCATTTGTTCAAGAGACTCCTTGCTCCAAGGATTGATTTTAGCTCCTTTGTCAAAGATAAGTTGGTTGTAGATACATGGATTGATTTCTGGAGTTTTTCTGTTGCATTGCTCTACAAGTCTGTTTTTGTGCCAGTACCAGGCTGTTTTATTGAAAATGCCCCACAGTATGTCTTGAAATTGGATATTGTGATGCCTCTGGTGTTTTTTTTTTTTTTTTTTTTTTTTCCTGGCTGTTATGTAAGATTGCTTTAGCTATTTGGGTTTTTTTTGTGTTTCCATATGAATTTTAGCAGCATTTTTTTCTAGATTTGTGAAGAATACCTTTGATATTTTGATTGGGATCACATTGAATCTGTAAATTGCTTTGGTAGTTTGGGCATTTTGATGATGTTGATTCTTCCAATCCATGAACATGGAGGATTCTTCCATTCTTTTAATGTTTTGTTCTATTTCATTCTTTAATGTTTTATAATTTTCATCATAGTGATCTTTGACTTCCTTGGTTGAATTTATTCCAAGGTATTTCATTCTTTTTGGAGCTATTGTGAATGCAACTGATTGTGAAGGTTCTTTTTCAACCATGACCTTATCTATATATACAAAGGCTATTGATTTTTCAATATTGATTTTATATCCTGCCACTTTACCAAACTCTTTTATGAATTCCAATAGTCTCTCAGTGGAGTCTTTTGGGTCTCCTGTATATACAATCATGTCATCTGCAAATAGGATTAGTTAGATTTCTTTCTTTTCAATTTGTATCCCTTTGATTTCTTTTTTGCCCAATGGCTAAAACTTCCAGGACTGTATGGACTATATTGAATAGCAATGGTTAAAGTGGGCATCCTTGTCTGGTTCCAGATCTTAGTGAAAATGCTTCCAACTTTTCCCCATTCAAAAGGATGCTGGCCATTTGTTTGTCATAAATTGCCTTGATTGTGTTGAGGAATGTTCCTTCTCTACCCCATTTGCTTAAGGTATTCATCATGAAAGGATGTTGTAATTTTTCAAATGCGTTCTCTGCATCTATTGAGATTCCCTTTGTTTTTTTCTTATTCAGTTTGTTAATGTAATGTCTCACCTTTATTGATTTGTGAATGTTGAACGACCCCTGCATTCCAGGGTTAAATCCCCCTTGGTCCAGGTGAATGATCTTTCTGATGTGTTGTTGGATTCAATTAGCTAATATTTTGTTGAGGATTTTTGCATCTATGTTCTTCAGAGATATTAGTCTATAGTTCTCTTTCTCTGATGTACCTTTTTTCTGGCTTAGGAATCAAGGTGATGTAGGCTTCATAGAAGGAGTTTGGGAGGATTTCCTCCCTTTCAATTATTTTGAATAGTTTGAGAAGAATTAGTATTAGTTCTTTTTTAAATGTTTGGTAGAATTCACCAATGAAGCTGTCCTGTCCTGGGCTTTTCTTTATTGAGAGTGTTTCTATTACTGATTCAATTTCCATGTTGGTTATTGGTCTGTTCATGTTTTCTGTGTCTTCATGATTCAGTTTTGGTAGATTGTATCTGTCTAGGAATCTATCCATATTTTCTAGGTTTCCCAATTTGTTGGCAAAGAGCTCTTTGTAGTAAAATTCCTGATGATCCTTTCTATTTCTGTGGTATCTGTTGTTACATTTACTTTTTCATCTCTGATTTTATGGGTTTGAGACTCTCCTCTTTTCTTTTCTTTTCTTTTCTTTCTTTTTTTTTTTTTTTTGATTAGTTGGGCCAGTGGTATATAAATTTTATTTTTTCAAGAAACCAGCTCTTCATTTCACTGATCTTTTATATAGTTTTTTTTTTTGGGGGGGGGGGGTTCAATTTTTTTTTTTTTTTTTTTACTTCTACTATTTTGGGGTTTGGTTTGTTATTTTTCTAGGTCCTTGAGATGCATTGATAGCTCATTTATTTGGTACCTTTCCAGTTTCTTCATGTAGACTCCGATTGCTATAAACTTCCATCTTATCGTTGCTTTTGCTGTATCCCATAAGTTTTAATATGTTGTATTATTGTCTTCATTTTCTCCAGAGATTTTTTTTTATTTTTCTTTTGATTTCTTCTATGACCCACTGTTCATTCAGGGACATGTTGTTCCATTCCATGTGTTTGCATATGATTTAGAGATCCTTGAGTTTTTTATTTCCATCTTCGTCCCTTGTCATCCGAGAAGATTTATGGTATGATTTCGATTATTTTGAATTTGCTGACACTTGCTTTATGGCCTAGCACATATGGTCTATCCTAGATAAAGTTTCAAGCACTGATTAGAATAATGTGTATTCTGGCACTGTGGGGTCAAAAGTTCTGTATATATATGTCAGGTACATTTGGTCCATAGTGTTGATTAGATCTGTTGTTTCTTTGTTAATTTTCAGTCTAGTTGATCTCTCCATTGATGAAAGTGGGGTGTTGAAGTCCCTATAACTATTGTATTAGAGTCTATGTCTCCTTGTAGATCCATTAACATTTCTTTTAAATAACCAGGTGCACTTTAATTGAGTGTCTATACATTTATTATAGTCATATTTTCCTGTAGAATTGATCCCTTAATCATTACATAGTGACATCATTACGTCACGACACAGTTTTTGTGTCAAAGTCTATTTTGTCTGTTATTAGGATGACAACACCTGCTCTTTTTTGCTTTTTGTTAGCATTGAATTTCTTTCCATTCTTCAGGAACTCCTGAGACCCATATGCTGAGTCATTTGATAGTTTCCCATAAATCTACAACACTGTTTTTAAGTTTTCCATTTTCTTCTTTTATTTCCAAAGATTTGTCTTGTAGTTCAGATATTTTTTATTCTTTCTCGCCAAGTCTGTTCATAAGGCTTTCCACCACATTTTTTATTTGATCTACTGAATTCTTTATTTCTAATATTTCATTTTGATTTCTCTTTAAAATCTCAATTTCATGGGAAAATTGTTCATTCATGTCATGTATGGTTTTCTTTAGTTTGTGAATTTTCTCCTGATTGCTTTGGAGTAACCCTATGATCAGTTTTTTGAATTCCGTTTCTGTCATTTCCTCAATTTCTTCATCTTCACATTCTAATATTGAAATGTTGTTGTGTTCCTTTGGCAGGTTCATAGTGTCTTCTTTATTGTTTCTTCAATGTCTGTGGTTTGTTTTTAGGCATTTGTGGAGTTGATTTTTGATTTTTTTCTTCTGATGGTGTTTATCTTGCAGGTAGGCCTCTGAGGCTTAATGGAATGTCTATACTTTCAGTGAATACCAAGAAGTATGTGGTGCGTGTTGCCAGGGATCTCTGGTCATTGCTTGGGGTGGGGCAAGTATTCAGGCTAACACCTAAGTAGGGAATGGTAGACCTCAATGCATGGGTGTTTGTCCCTAGTGTATTCTGTGCCAAACTGTATGAACTGCACAAATGAAATACATAGCTTTCACTGTGAGCACAGTTCCTGTTACAATCACTTGCTGTTGGCAACCAAGGAGCTCCAAGCATGTGGATCTACACCCAGTGATCGCCCATAGACCCTGCTACACCTTGCACTTTCTTATGTAAACATTGAGTCCCTACGGTCTCAGCATACAAGGCTCCCACAGTCGCTGGGTGCACAGGTTTCTCTCTTCCCTGACAACCTGTTCAGTCAGTAGAGAGGCAGATGTTGCCCAAGACAGTACCACTGAGGCATCTTTCTCCTGGGAGGCTGTGGGCCCCTCACTGTCTTATGTGGTTGCCCAGCCACCTCCCAGCCAGGCTAAAAGTGGGGACTGCAAAGTGTTACCTCTGCTATTATCTCTGGATCATAGATGTACACAATGTTGCTGGCCAAATGTTGCTGTTTCCCTACTTGTACTGCTGAGAAGATGGGCCTCTTGTCTCAGCCTGTTGCTTTGTGCATTCACAAATTGTTTTACAGTTCCCACCCAAACCCAAAATGGTTCCTGCCCCTTTCAGCCGGGCCGTGGGTGCTATTGTCAGGAAGTTGGGCAAGATAAATGTGCCCCCTCTGCTTCCACTGGGTCCATGGTCAACCACTAGCCACTACCAGCCCCCAGGGCTCAAGTATGGACTAAAACCGGGCTCTCCCTCTGGCTATATCACCATGCGTTGCTACAGTCTGGTCTCACCTCTGTCTCTAAGCTCCTGCTGCTCTGGCTCTTGGCGGCTGCAATTGTGATTGTGTTAACGCTGTGCATCTGTACCTTCCACACGGGTCCGTGGCAGTCTTCCTCTTGAAGGATTTCTAGTGCAAACTTCTCTCCATTTCTCTCCTGAGAATGCATTTTCTATACTTTTTTTTTTTAACTGTTCATCCCTAGCCTAGCCCAGTATATCATTCCCTAAATCCTCCATCTTGGAATCTACTATTTCACCTTTTGTGTTATTCTGTAATAATATTGACACACATTTAGCAGTTTAAAACAGCATAAATTTTTTATCTCCTAGTTTCTGAGATTTAAGATTCTAGGACTGGCTAACTGTCCTTGGTAAAGCTGCAGTGAAGATGTTAGCCAGGGTTGGGTTGTAACATGGGGCCTGATAGGATTTGCTTTCAAGCTCATGTGGTTGTTGGCAGCATTCTGTTCCTTTTAGGTTGTTGGATGGAGATCCTCAGTTTCTTGCTGACTGAGACCTCTCTCAGTTACTTCTTGGTCTTCTTCACAGGCTAGCTCACAACATAGTGGCTTGGGTCGTCTTTTTTTTTATTTTTTTTTATTTTTTTTTTATTTTTTAAAGGCAGAGTGGACAGTGAGAGAGAGAGAGAGAGACAGAGAGAAAGGTCTTCCTTTGCCGTTGGTTCACCCTCCAGTGGCCACCGCGGCTGACATGCTATGGCCGGCGCACCGCGCTGATCCGAAGGCAGGAGCCAGATGCTTATCCTGGTCTCCCATGCGGGTGCAGGGCCTAAGCACTTGGGCCATCCTCCACTGCACTCCCGGGCCATAGCAGAGAGCTGGCCTGGAAGAGGAGCAATCGGGACAGAATCCGGCACTCCGACCGAGACTGGAACCCGGTGTGCTGGCGCCACTAGTCGGAGGATTAGCCTATTGAGCCGCGGCACTGGCGTGGCTTGGGTCTTCTAAGCCAGCAAGGGAGAATATTCCCTTAGCAAGATGAGTATTACAGTTATATACAGTCCATCATTTCATCATATTCTGTTGGTTAAAAGTCTGTCACAGGTCACATCCACACTCAAGGAGAGGTAGATATGAATACCATAGGGAGGGAGGCAATCATGAGGATCACCTCAGAATATTTGTTCCACAAAAATGAGTATATCTGATTGTAAAAATGTCTAATGGCATGAATTATGTAGTGTATTTCTTTTGAGGCTTCCACATAAAAGCTGTGCCATGCTCTATACTAAGGTAATCAAGAATTTTGTTGATATAGCCAAAAACTTACAAGCTTTGATGATGTCTATATTATGATTGCTATTAGAGTCTTTTATGTTTATTAATATGGTGTATAGTGTTTTGTAAATTAGATTTTAGATTTTTCTTTTTCTTTTTTTAAGTTGACTATATTGTGGAGTATGACTATGATGCTGTCCATGATGATGAATTAACTATTCGAGTTGGGGAAATCATCAGAAATGTGAAAAAACTACAGGAGGAAGGATGGCTAGAAGGAGAACTAAATGGGAGAAGAGGAATGTTCCCTGATAATTTTGTTAAGGTAAGTATTTTTTGTTAACTTTGTAGCTATTGCTTTATTGAGTTTCTTCTTTCACTGTTAAGAAATATATTTTTTTAAAGATTTTATTTATTTGAGAGGTAGAGTTACAGACAGTGAGAGGGAGAGACAGAGAGAAAGGTCTTTCTTTTGCTGGTTCACTCCCCAGATGGCTGCAACGGCCAGAGCTGCACTGATCCAAAGCCAGGAGCCAGGTGCATCCTCCCGGTCTCCCATCCGGGTGCAGGGGCCAAAGGACTTGGGCCATCTTCTACTGCTTTCAAAGGCCAAAGCAGAGAGGTGCATTGGAAGTGGAGCAGCCGGGACTAGAACTGGCACCCCTATGGGATGCCAGTGCCACAGGCAGAGAATTAACTTACTGTGCCATGGTGCCGGCCCCAGGAATATATGTTTTAAAAATGTTTTAGATAAATTTTTATATAGTGGAATTTAAGAAAATAGTTCCAAGGATTTGCTTCTATTTGATATCATTGTTGCTATGTGTCCTGCTGAATAGTACCATGTATATGTGTGTTTATGTATGTTATGTGTGTATGTTTCTGTTTTCCTAGCTTTTAAAATAAATAGTAGTTTGCATTTGTGTGGCATTTTGGGCATTCCGTAATTTATGAATTAGTTTTTTTTCATATACATTATCATTTGAACCTCATGAGGTGGGTAGTTAGGACAGGAAATAACTCCTTTTTAAATATAGTGACATTTAATTGATATGCCCAAAGTTAAGTGATTAATAAATATTAATATTAATATTAATAAATATAGTGACATTTAATTGATATGCCCAAAGTTAAGTGATTAATAAGACAAAATCTGAACTGAGGTCTTGGACACTCCCTTACAGATCTCCTCATTGTATTTTTGTTTTGTTTTGTTTTTGCTTTTATAGTCCCTTGTGGAATATATTGGATCACATTTTTTGTGTTTTGGCATTGCCACTGAACCTATACTCTTCAGTTACCAGCAGGCTTTATTTTTTTTAAGATTTATTTATTTATTTGAAAATCAGAGTTATGGAGAGGCAGAGGCAGAGAGAGAGGTCTTCCATCTGCTAGCTCACTCCCTAAGTGGCTGCTATGGCCGGAGCTGGGCCAATTTGAAGCCAGGGGTCAGGAGCTTCTCCCGGATTTCCCCCACGGGTACGGGGCCCAAGGACTTGGGCCATCCTCAACTGCTTTCCCAGGCCATAGCAGAGAGCTGAATCTGGAAGTGGAGCAGCTGGGACTCAAACTGGCACCCAAATGGGATGCCAGCACTGCAGGAGGCAGCTTTACCTGCTAAGCCATGGTGCCAGCCCCCTAAGCATTTCTTTTTTAGGAAATATTTCAGTCGCCTGTGCCAGAAAACAGTATTCAAGTTTCTTTAATCTCTTACAAACTAATAAAATTATCAATAGTTTAGAGAATAAAAAAAGTAAAGAACATCTGTATATTTACATATCACTTATTAGTTTTTTTCTGTAAACTTTCCTATATCTAGCCACATACACTTGCCTCATTAGATTATGATTATGAATTATTCTGGGAAAGCTAATGCATGTATCTCATTAGCTTTTCCAGCTTGCAGTTAGTGGAATACCTACTTAGAATGAATGTTTAGTTAATATTTGTTCCCTGAATAAATTTGTATTTGTTTTAATTGTGGTTTTACATCCAAATATGAACATGTACTTTGTTAATTGATTTCCTGTGAAGATGAAGTAACTGTAGTTTATCTAACTATATAGTTTATATCTCTTGAAACAACTGTGAAAAGCTGTGAGAGGGAATTGAACTTATGTAGGCAGGTCACTTTTGTTTTATAAAGTGAATTTTTTTTATAACTTATAGTGGAGTATAATGTAGATATCAAAGGATTTGAAGTCAGACTAACTGGATTTAAATGTAGTCAAATTTCAGCTTTGTCCCTTACTGGCATTGTGATATTGGGAAAATCATGTAATTTCCTTTCCATTTTCAAATTGTGTGTTAGTGGACTATGGTAAGCCATAACATTGAACTCCCCTCTTGTTTTGTTTGCTTATTTAAAGGAAAGTAGCTTTTCAGAGAAACTTTATAGCAGTAATGAAGCACTTAGGTAAAAAATAAGTTAAAAGTTAAGTAAAGTATTTATATGGTTCTCTTGATTGTGTACTGGTATATGCTCCTGCTAGTAGGGATTTTCTATCATTGGACTTCATTTGGAAAATATATTTTACTTTCCTATTCATATTCTAATACTAGAACTTGGAGGTTAATGAAATACCTACTAATCGAGGCTGTAGGTAATTATGATTATGGTAGGTAATAGAAGGAAACTTAATCTGGGATTAAAGATTAACCACAGGGTACTGAATTAAAGTTGGAGACATCAATGTGAACTCTTCTTTTAAAAATGTGCAGGTAAATACAGGAATAATTATTCATAGTGTTCTTTAAAATTTTGGGGGGAAATTGGATTAAAAGATATGTCTATTTGGGAGCAGAATTATTTTTGAAACCTCTACAGCTTTTATATAATATGCATTTTCTAATAATTTTCTTGAAAACCCCTTACATGCCTAGACTTCAAACTTTTTTGCATCAAAATAAACTCATATTTTAATTAAAATTACATGTCTAAATAGGATCGGAGTCGGCAAACTCAGAAGGCTTCCATAGCCTTGGCAACTCATGACAAGAGCCTAGGGAGATTACTGACGCCATAAACAAGAGTGTCAATTTGTTAAGTCAACAACAGGAATCACTGTGCACTTACTCCTCATGTAGGATCTCTGTCCTTAATGTGTTGTTCAGTGTGAATTAATGGTATAACTAGTACTCAAACAGTATTTTACACTTTATGTTCTGTGTGGGTGCAAACTGTTGAAATCTTTACTTAATATATACTAAATTGATCTTCTGTATATAAAGAAAATTGAAAATGAATCTTGATGTGAATGGAATGGGAGAGGGAGGGGGAGTTGGGAGGATTGTGTGTGGGAGGGAAGTTACGGAAGGGGAAAAGCCAATGTATTCCATAAACTGTACTTTGGAAATTTATATTTACTAAATAAAAGTTAAAAAAAATTAATTAAAATTACATGGAATTTCTGAAGTGCTCTCATATTTATGTGTGTTTGTTTTGATTAGTATATACACATATACTCCTCAGCTGTTATTGATAGGAGGCTCCACAGTCAGTGACGTCCCACTAGCCATGAGTGTACCCAGAGCATAGATCTTGATTTCTAAATATTTTCCAATAAAAGGAAGCCAGGCTCTTTGGAGCAATAAGTAGTTATATCTCTGGGGCAAGGAAGATGATGATGAGATGGAGTATCTTATAGTGCCAGAACATTTAAAAAAAAATAAGAAAGAAAAAAATAGGACAGACCCATGTGAAAGGGACTTAATTTTGGAACAGTTTGAGCAAAATAACCTGGTATTTGGTTATTACTCAAAGTATAACATAAGTACACTAGTATACATGAATCCATACATACATAAATGATTGAGTAAATGCACAGAGAAGAATGGACGAATCTTGGAGAATTCGAAATACTACTTTTAGAAAGTTATATTTCCTCATATCTCCTCCTCTTTCAGAAGCTTCCCTCAGTTGTTGGCTGGACTAAAGGAAATGTGGAAAGGAAAAAATTGTAATTTTATAATGGAGAAACCCCATAAATTCTATCTTTACCAAATGATCAGTGTTGATGTCTACCAGTGATAAGCTTTGTTGAACTGAAATAACATATCCCCTTTATCTCTAAGATATTCTCCTAAACCCTTAATGTGGTCTCAACATGAGAAAAACCTCAGGGGCTGGCATTGTGGTGTATAAGGTAAAACTGTCACCTACAGTGCCAGCATCCCTATGGGCACTGGTTCAAGTCCCTACTGGTTCACTTCCAATCCAGCTCCCTGCGAATGCACCTGAGAAAGCAGCAGAGTATGGTCCAAGTAGGTGGGCTTCTGCACCCATGTTGGAAACCTGGGTGAAGCTCCTGGCTTTGGCCTGGTCCAGCCCCAACTGTTGTGGGTATTTGGAGAGTGAACCAGCAGGTGGAAGATTCTCCTTCCTCCTCCCCCTCCCCCCTCCCCCACTCCCCCTTTCCCTCTCCCCCTCTGCCCCACTCTCTTTCCCTCTCCCCCACTCCCACCTCCCCCTCTCTCCCTCTCCCTCTCCCCCACTCTCTCCCTCTCCCCCACTCTCTCCCTCTCCCCCACTCCCCCCTCCCCCCCTCCCCCTCCCCCTCCCCCTTCCCCCTCCCCTCTCCCTCTCCCTCTCCCTCTCCCTCTCCCTCTCCCTCTCCCTCTCCCTCTCCCTCACTCCCTCTCTGTCTTTGTAATACTGCCTTTCAAATAAATAAAAAGAAAAGAAAACCTCAAAGTCAGATTGAGGGACATTTTACAGAATATCTAACCAGTACTCTAGTCAATGATAAGTGAAAATGAGGAAAGACTGAGAAACTGATATTGATCAGAAGGGACAAAGGAGACTTAATGGCTAAATAAATTATGATACTGTGAGTTGGGTTTTGGAACAAGACAGATTTTCCATCTGCTGATTTATTCCCAAAATGTCCACAGTGGCCAGAGCTGGGCCAGGCTAAAGCCAGGAGCTTCTTCCATTTCTCCCACATGGGTGGCAGGGACCCAAGGATTTAGACCATCTTCTGCTACTTTACCAAGCTATTAGTAGGGAGCTGGATTGGAAGTGGAGCAGCCTGTACTATAACTAGTACCTACATGGGATGCTGACTTTGCAGGCGGCGGCTTTACCTGCTCCCCCACAGTGCCGGTGTCTGGTCTCATTCTTAATAAGAGTCACTGTAGTAATAGTGGGGGCAAAGACTTGGTAAGTAGTTAGCTATACAACAAGCAAATGTCAGCATTATTTTTAAATGAGAAATATAATATCAATGTAATTGCTGGTTGTTAGAGAAATGTGATAAATTTGTAGCATTTACATTTTGGAGCATCTAAAGATCAAGCAGTATGAATTCTTCAGCCACAGCATAGTTGGAAGATGATAGAATTACAAAACTAAAAATGCTTTAAATCACTTTTACAATATTACTAGCTCCTTGAAGAATCCAGAGCCAGACATCATCCATCCACTGGGTTACCTGCAACAGCCAGGCCTGGGCATCTTGAAGCTGAGAACCTGGAATTCCACACTCGTCTCCCACACAGGTGGCAAGGACCTAAGTACTTGTGCCATCATCTGCCTCCCAGAATGTGCCCTATGCAAAAGCCCGATTGGAAATGGAGTGGGGACTTGAACCCAGGCACTCTAATGTGGGATGTAGGCATCCCAAGAAGCAACTTAACTGCTATGCCTAACGCCTACACCAAAAGTAAACTTTTTTTTAAATTCCATTTGTCCCTAAACTTTTTGAAGTACCTTTGTATATTGTACCAGAGCTACTTGAGGAAGATGATAGCATTGCATTGTGAAAGAAAAGGCCTTTGGAGTCAGGATGTGTAGACCTCTGTCTGGCTTTTTCTTCACCCTGCCCTACACAAGTGCCTACTGTGTTCTTCTTGAGTATGTTTCACTTTAGAGCATGAAGTTCTACCTTTGTCAAGGTAAAGAATTCCACCTATTTAGATTGTTGATAGAGATTAGATTTTCTGTGTATATGTGAGTAAATACGTGGTAGATTTCATGATATCCTGCTTTCTTGCTCAAGAACTGCTCATTCATATCTGAAAGGGGAATTTGAAGAAAAAAATCACCTAAATTATTGATCTACTTAAAGTTTTTTAGTGGCTGTGATATGTCAGGTACTATTAAATCAGTTGTTAGTAATGAGCTTAGGGATAAGGTAAAACATTTCTAACTGACTTTTTTTTAACATTTATTTATTTATTTTTCTTTGAAAGAATTACACAGAGAAGGAGAGGCAGGGAGGGAGAGAGAGAGGTCTTCCATCCGCTGGTTCACTCCCCAGATAGCCACAATGGTCAGAGCTGCGTTGATCTGAAGCCAGGAGCTTCCTTTGGGTCTCCCACATGAGTGCAGTGGCCCAACGACTTGGGCCATCTTCTACTTCTTTCCCAGGCCACAGCAGAGAGCTGGATCAGAAGTGGAGCAGCCCTGAGAAATAAAACTTTTTTGGGACAACTTTTTGGCACGGGGATTAAAATGCCACTTGGGATGTCCACCTCCCATATTGGAATGCCTTGGTTTGAGTGCCCTCTGCTTCCTGTTCCACCTTCCTGTTCATGAACACCTTGGGTGGCAGCAATGATGACCCAGTAGTTAGGTCCTTTATCACCCATGTTGGAGACCTGGATTGAGTTCTTGGCTCCTGGATTTGGCCTGCCTCAGACTTGGCTATTGAGAGCATTATTGGATGGGAGATCTCTGTCTGTTTCTATCTCTCTGCCTTTGAAACAAATGAAATGAATAAAAGTAAGAAAAAATTCTTGCCTCCTCATTTGTTTATTATCTTTGCTGATCTTTGATTCTAAGAAACGCAACTTAATTGCTTTCTGTTTTCAAATCATTTTAATGCACAGACCATGATCAGATAGCCAAATTATTATATGGTTATATTATAATAGGAGTGGCTTTGCGTTTTATCTTATATTTCTCATCTTCTATTATGCCATTTCCTACCTATCAAGATCCTATATTCATGGACATTACTCAAATTATACTGTTTCTGGACCAATTTTGTCCGAGTATAACCTGTTGTGTAGAAGGCTTTAGAGAGTGATATTTACAGTGCTTGAAAGTCCGCTGTGTTTCCTACATGATTGTATTTAGGAATCTTTTTTTTTTTTTAATTAAATATCTTAGAGTCATTTTCAGAGGAAGTGATGTTTTAGAAAGTAAATACTGTACTATTAATATGTATTTTACTTACTGGCTGTTCGGTGTTTGGGTAAAAGGGAATAAAGGTCAGGAGGGAAGAAACACCGAAAGTCTAACCAACAATGTAGATATTCAATGAAATTAGCCATTGTAGATGATACCCAGAGTCAACTGGAGGCACTCTTTGTTCAGAAACTGGGGAACAAAGTAGATTGATAAGAGTTGATGCATGAATATCTAATAGTGTGGGGATTATGATGGTGAGGAGAGAGATTGGGTCCAGAGGAGGAAATAGTATACCTCACAGCAAACTTTGCCTTAATTCTGCTTAGAACTTTGGTTTCATTTGATTCTTGTGATGGCATCTTACTTGGAAGACAGTAAGCCTGAGTTTTTACTACTCACTCTAAACTAGTTTTGCTTTCCTTTCTTTTCCTCTCAGAAGATTTATTCTTTATTTTGCCCTTAGAAGATTTATTCTAATATTCGTGGATTTCATTGTGTTTCAGAGAATATTAGAGATTCCTATACTAGTTCTAGATGTTGAACAATGAATTTATATATTCAGATGGTTAATTTTGATTAAAGATAACTGCCTGAGGTTATATAGCCAGTGAACAGAATAGAACCAGTATTTTATGCAAGACATCTGACTCCTGGATTAATAACAACACATTTGGTCAAATGGGAGTTACTTTTCAAGAATTATAGGACTTGACTATCAAAACAAGTCATTGTTTCCTGTATTAGGAAGCAGCAGTAGCTCTCATGGATGACTTCAGTTTTATTCTTTAAAATGTAGGTAGTTTATGAGGCAGACAGGGAACTACAAAATGAGTAGTACTCTTTGTCATGTTGAGATTGTAGCTACCAGTCTTTATGTAGACTTTTTTTTTTTTAGATTTTTTCTAAAAGGCAGAGATACAGAGAGCAGAGAAAGAGAAGAGGGAGGGAGGGAAAGAGAGACACAGAGAGAGAGAGAGATAGGGAGGGAGGGAGGGAGAGAGTATTCCACCCACTGGTTCACTCCTCAGATTTCTGCAACTGCTGGAGCTGCACCAATCCGAAGCCAGAAGCCAAGAGCCTCCTCTGGATCTCCCATGCGGGTGTGGGGGCCCAGGGATTTGGGTCATCCTCTACTGCTTTCCCAGGCCATAGCAGAGAACTTGATTGGAATTGAGCAGCCGGGACTAGAACTGGTGCCATATGGGATGCCAGCACTGCAGGTGGCGGCTTTACCCGCTAGGCCATAGCACCAACCCCAATAGACTATGGTTTTTATTAGTTTGAAAATCACTTAGTATAACCTGAAAATGGTAAGATTTTTACATGTTGATATGTGTTACTAATAGCACATCAAAAATGTTTTTTCCCTAAGTGCATTATCAGTTTACATTGTAAAATACTTTGCATAATTTCCATGTTGAATACCTGTAATTTTTCAGTTCTTTACCCAACTAACTTTTTTAAAATCGAAAAAACTTTTATTTCCTGATTGTAAATGCTATGCATTTTTATTAGAGACAAGCATCAAATACTTCTGAGCAGTGTAAAGATTTCAAAGTCAACAGAAATCTTAACAAGCCCAAGAGTGACAATTGGTTTAATTTGTAGCTGAATAAAGAGCTGAAGGATCTTAGAAGTTGTAGTATACTCATTAAGAGCTATGTGTGCCTGTTCTGAAATTGCAATGTAGATATTAGACTATAAATTTCTTATATCCCAGAGATCCTATAGTATTTCCAAAAGGTGCAAAGAGGGATTAGGAGAAGATCATGTTTGGTTTGAGAACAGGAAAGGAAAATTAGTTCAGAGTGAAAGGGAATTTGACAGCAAGGTAGTCTGCCCTTTAAGTTCTTTTTTTACACAGGCAATGCCATGGCTGAGGAAGAACTTCTAAGATCAATCCCATTCACAATAGCTACAAAAACAATCAAATACCTTGGAATAAACTTAACCAAGGACGTTAAAGATCTCTACGATGAAAATTACAAAACCTTAAAGAAAGAAATAGAAGAGGATACCAAGAAATGGAAAAATCTTCCATGCTCATGGATTGGAAGAATCAATATCATCAAAATATCCATTCTCCCAAAAGCAATTTATAGATTCAATGCAATACCAATCAAGATACTGAAGACCTTCTTCTCAGATCTGGAAAAAGTGATGCTGAAATTCATATGGAGACACAGGAGACCTCAAATAGCTAAAGCAATCTTGTACAACAAAAACAAAGCCGGAGGCATCACAATACCAGATTTCAGGACGTACTGCAGGGCAGTTGTAATCAAAACAGCATGGTACTGGTACAGAAACAGATGGATAGACCAATGGAACAGAATTGAAACACCAGAAATCAACCCAAACATCTATAGCCAACTCATATTTGATCAAGGATCCAAAACCAATCCCTGGAGTAAGGACAGTCTATTCAATAAATGGTGTTGGGAAAATTGGATTTCCACGTGCAGAATCATGAAGCAAGACCCCTACTTTTCACCTTACACAAAAGTTCACTCAACATGGATTAAAGACTTAAATCTACGACCTGACACCATCAAATTATCAGAGAGCATTGGAAAAACCCTGCAAGATATAGGTACCGGCAAAGACTTCTTGGAAAACACCCCAGAAGCACAGGCAGTCAAAGCCAGAATTAACATTTGGGATTGCATCAAATTGAGAAGTTTCTGTACTGCAAAAGAAACAGTCAGGAAAGTGAAGAGACAACCGACAGAATGGGAAAATATATTTGCAAACTATGCAACTGATAAAAGGTTGATAACCAGAATCTACAAAGAACTCAAGAAACTCCACAACATCAAAACAAACAACCCACTTAAGAGATGGGCCAAGGACCTCAATAGACATTTTTCAAAAGAGGAAATCCAAATGGCCAACAGACACATGAAAAAATGTTCAAGATCACTAGCCATCAGGGAAATGCAAATCAAAACCACAATGAGGTTCCACCTCACCCCAGTTAGAATGGCTCACATTCAGAAATCTACCAACAATAGATGCTGGAGAGGATGTGGGGAAAAAGGGACACTAACCCACTGTTGGTGGGAATGCAAATTGGTTAAGCCACTATGGAAGTCAGTTTGGAGATTCCTCAGAAACCTGAAGATAACCCTGCCATTCAACCCAGCCATCCCACTCCTTGGAATTTACCCAAAGGAAATGAAATTGGCAGACAAAAAAGCTATCTGCACATTAATGTTTATTGCAGCTCAATTCACAATAGCTAACACCTGGAACCAACCCAAATGCCCATTAACAGTAGACTGGATAAAGAAATTATGGGACATGTACTCTATAGAATACTATACAGCAGTCAAAAACAACTAAACCTGGTCATTTGCAACAAGATGGAGGAATTTGGAAGACATCATGCTGAGTGAATTAAGCCAGTCCCAAAGGGACAAATATCATATGTTCTCCCTGATCGGCGACAACTAACTGAGCACCAAAGGGAAAACTTGTTGAAATGAAATGGACACTATGAGAAACAGTGACTTGATCAGCTCTTGTCCTGACGGTTGATGTACAATGTAATACTTTATCGATTTTAGTATTTTTTTTTGTTCTAGTACCATTGGTTGAACTCTGTAATTAACACACAGTTATTCTTAGGTGTTTAAATTTTAACTGGAAAGTGATCCCTGTTAGGAATTTGGAAAACATTATGCTGAGTGAAATAAGCCAATCCCAAAGGGACAGACACCACTTGTTCTCCTTGATAGGTGACAACTAACTGAGCACCAAACAGGAAACCTGTTAAAGTGAAATGAACACTATGAGAAACTGTGACTTGATCAGCCCTCACCCTGACTGTTGATGAGCAGCTTGATATGTTATCCCTCTTAGAATTTTATTTTGTTTGTTCTACTTAATACTTTTGGTTGAATACTGTAATCAATACACAATTCTTCTTAAGTGCTGAAACTTAACTGAAAAGTGATTGCTGTTAAATATAAGAGTGGGAATAAGAGAGGGAAGAGATGTGCAATTCGGGACATGCTCAAGCTGACTTACCTCAAACGGTAGAGTTAGAAAGATACCAGGAGATTCCAATTCAATCCCATCAAGGTGGCATGTACGAATGCCATCTCACTAGTCCCAGTGATCAATTTTTGTTCACAATTGATCATAATGATAGGACTAAGAACCAAAGGGATCACATAAACAAGAATAATGTCTGCAAATACTAGCTGATAGAATAAAAAGGGAGAGAACGATCCAACATGGGAAGTGAGATACACAGCAGACCCATAGAATGGTAGATGTCCTAAACAGCACTCTGTCCTCAGAATCAGTCCTTAAGGCATGCGGATCCAGCTGAAAAGCCCATGAGAGTATTTCCGGCATGGAAAGCCAAGATACTCGGGGGAGGGGGGGGCTAAATGAAAGATCTCCACGAGTGAGATCCCAGTGGAAAGAACAGGTCATTAAAGAAGGAGGTACCTTTCTCTGAAGGGAGGAGAGAACTTCCACTTTGACCATGGCCTTGTCTAAAAATTATCAGAGTCAGTGAACTCAGGGGGCTTCCATAGCCTTGGCAGCTCATGACAAGAGCCTAGGGTGATTACTGATGCCATAAACAAGAGTGTCAATTTGTTAAGTCAACAACAGGAGTCACTGTGCACTTACTCCTCGTGTAGGATCTTTGTCCTTAGTGTGCTGTACATTGAGATTTAGTGCTATAACTAGTACTCAAACAGTATTTTTCACTTTATGTTTCTGTGTGGGAGCAGACTGTTGAAATCTTTACTTAATGTATGCTAAACTGATCTTCTGTATATAAAGAGAATCGAAAATGAATCTTGATGTGAATGGAAGGGGAGAGGGAGTGGGAAAGGGGAGGGTTGCGGGTGGGAGGGACGCTATGGGGGGGAAGCCATTGTAATCCATAAGCTGTACTTTGGAAATTCCATCTGGTCTCCTACATGGTGGAAGAGGCCAAAGGTGGGCCATCTGCTGCTGCTTTCCCAGGTGCATTGGCAGGGAGCTGAATCAGAAGCAGAGCAGGCTGAACTAAAACCTGTGCCCTAGTATGGGATGCTAGTGTTGTAGATGATTGCTTAATCTCCTGTGCTACAATCACACTGGACCCAGCACCATGTATTTTAAAATCTCTACCTTTCCTCATCTTTTCTCTTAGAAATTAGGTTTGTTTCTGGTCTCTCTATCCATTTTGTTTCATTTATCAGTATGTCTGTTTTTATCCTAGTACCACATTAATTCTTTGTGTCATGATAGTGTTCTTTGTATCTTGGTTAATAACAGTCACCCGAAATTATTTTTGCTGTTGTTGGCCTTTTGTTGTATGTAGAACAAATTTAGAATCAGCTTATTAAATTACTTGAAATACAGATATTTGTTGGAATTGCACTGCATAAGTAAATCAGTTTTAGAGAGCATTAATATCCTTAAAAATATTTATTTGAAAGGCAGAGAGATGAACACACAGAGAGAGTGAGAGAGCCCACCCATTCATTGGTTTACTTCCCAAGTGCTTCAACAGATGAGGCTAGGCTGAGCCAAAGCTAGGAAGAAACTCAATCCAGGTCTCACATGAATGACAGGAACCCAATCACTTAAACCATCGCCTCTGCCTCTCAGGGTCTGCATTAGTAGGAAGCCAGAGTTAGGAGCCAGGACTGGATATTGAACCCAAACACTCAGATATGTGACATAGGCATCTTTTTTAAAAAGCATATTCAATTATTTTTATTTTATTTTTTGCTGAGACAGAATGACAGGGAGACAGCTGGAGAGAGACCTTTCATCAAATGGTATATTCCTCAAATATCCATTAACAGTCAAAGCTGGACCAAGCCAAAGCCAGGATCTCAGACTCTCACATGTATGGTAATGACCAAAGTACTTGAACCTTTATCTGCTGCCTCCCAGAGTGTACATTAGCAGGAAGCTGGATCTTAAATGAAATAGTTGGGACTTAACCAGGCAATGCAGTATGGAATATGAGCATTCCAAAGTATGACTTAACTGCTGCACCACACATTCTCCACTGGGCATAGGCATCTTAACTGATAACCTATAGACCAAATATCTACCCTGAGAATTGAATTGAACATGGCGTTACTTTCTTTTTATTTATCTTCTTTGATATTTTTTATTTAGATTTCTAACAATTTCCAACTAACAATATCTGAACAGTGTCTGTTTTTATAAGACCTGTGATCTATGAGCTTTACAGATGTTTGGAAAAAATGAATAATATTTCATGATATGTAAAAATTATGTGAAGTTAAAATTTTAGTGTCCATAAAGTTTTAATTGGAAAGTATTTGTGCTTTTTGCTCTCTCTACACATGGCTGAGTTGATTGTTACAAAAGAGGTTGTATTGCCTGTACATTTGTAAAGTATCTATTATCTAGTATTTTATGGAAATAGTTTCACCCTTTCTGAATTAGAATAATTGTTTGTCTTATTGTTTGTCTATGTATAACAGGGCTTCTTTGTATGTTGGGGTAGGATGTGGGGTGGAGTTTCAACCTTTTTTTCCTTAAATTCTGTCTCCGATTCTGGTAACACTTACTTACGCTTATTCTGGTAAGTCTTAAACTCATAATGGGTGACTATTGCCAAAATGAGTATTAGTCTTCAGATTTATTTGGTCAGAACAAAAGGTTCAAAACATTGGTATAATAATTTATATTTTCATCATTGTTACTGTTTTTTAGCATGTTATATTTCAGAATTTAAATAAAATACAGCTTAATTTATATCTTCATTGATTTCCTGTTTTATAGGAAATTAAAAGAGAGGCAGAATCCAAGGATGACAATTTGCCCATAAAACGAGAAAGGCATGGGAATGTAGCAAGTCTTGTACAACGAATAAGCACCTATGGGCTTCCAGCTGGAGGAATTCAGCCACACCCTCAAACCAAAAACATTAAGAAAAGTACGTAAATAGCTCCTTTCCTGCTTAATCAATTCAAAATAGAAGGATATTTTGTGAATATTTATACATTAAGAGAAATTAGTTTAACCTTCTGCCATGACTGCAGTAACTTCCTATTATGCACCTGTTACTAGTTATTGGCCTATGTAGTCATTCCTCATTTTTAATCATGTACAGCTAGTAACATAATGGTAGTTCAGCATGAGTAGCTGGTAACCATTTATAGCAATTATAGAGTACAATATGAAACTTTATTTTCTTAATAATATTATAGACTCTGTTTAACGGTTAACACTATACCTTATCTGTATTTTATATACTGTTTTATTTTTTTGAAGTAGGCTTTTAAAAAGAGATTTTTTTATTTGAAGGGCCAAATGAAAGCGAGAACTTCCATCCACTGATTTACTCCCCAAATAGCTGCAACAGCCAGGGCTGAGCCACACTGAAGCCAGGAACCAGGAACTCCATCCAGATCTCCCATGTGGGTAGCAGGAACTAAAGTACTTGAGCTGTAATCTGCTGCTCCCCAGGCACATTAGCAAAGGGCTGGGTCAGGAAGTGGAGTAACTGGGATTTGAACAGGTACTCAGACATGGGATGTGAGCATCTCAAGTGGCAGCTTGACCTACAGTGCCATGCCCACCTTCACTGTATTTTAATACCATTTATTCAGTGGGATACTGAAATATTTGTGATCCTTAGTAATATAGATGCAAAAAAAGTGTTTTTTTTTCTTTTTTATGTTTATTTCCTTTTACTTGAAAGATAGCCACATAGAGAGAGATCTTTCATTTGCTAATACACTCCCCAAATGCCGATAACAGTCAAATCTTACCAGGTTGAAGCCAAGAGCCTAGAAATCTATCTGGGTCTCCCATGTGGATGGCAGGGACCCAAGCATTTAGCCAACACATGCTGCTTACTAGGATGAATTATCAGGAAGCTGGATCAGAAGTGGAGTAGCTAGAATTTTTCCACACTCCATTATTGGATGTGGTTGTTGCAAGTAGCAGCTTAACCCAGTGTGCCACATCACTTGCCCCAGAAATAAAAATTTTGACAGTACTTACTCTTCAGTGGTAAAACATCTAAGCATGAAATTTTCAAGGTCATTAGCACAAGAAGGTGCCCTTTACGGATTCAGAACTCTGAAAATATGTTCAGAAAATAGCTTGGCTTGAATTTAGATATAGATTTGAGTCTGTCGTTTCACCTCAAAAACATAATTTAAACTCTGTTTAATTTTATTTTGATCCTGGTGAGAAAGTGGCTAAAAGGAAGGGAATATTGATATTCTCAAGGAACTTCCACTCTTAAGAAAAACTGTTACTAAAAATTATAAAATATTATACATGTTCACAGAAGTATAACATTGTGGAAACCATTAGTACTTTAACATAGTAAAAGCTAAAGCTCCTTGAGATTGAAAACTTATTACTATTGCCAGTTTGATTTAATAAGTAGTAAATGAGTATTTAAACACATTAACCTTAGATTAGTATCTTTGAAATTGTGGTATGTATTAAAGTGATAAGAACAGATATTACACTTGATTTTAACCAGAAGACTGAGAAGCGATGAAATTGTGGCCTGTATATCCCTTGTGTTACCAGGTAATCTACAATAAAGATTGTTTACATATATTTCCCAAATGATAAATGTAGGGTTATTAATGGATTTTATGGAGAACACTTATATCTTAGTATTTTCCCATCTATACTTTCTATGCTATTTACTGTCTATAGGACAGAATAAGCCATTTGAATGGGTAAACCTCAACTTTCTGTTTGACATTGCTACCTGATTATTTTTATAAAATGAAAACAAATTTTTATGACATGAAGCAGATTTTATGACATGAGACAGATCAATTAAGTTTTATTTTTAATGAATGTCTAAACAATGTTCAAACAATATTTAGATATTTCCTGGACTATTTTCAGTCTAACTGCCTGAAGGTTATATCAGTACTGCCATTGTTCCTGGAATTTGAAGCTGTTTGTGTGGAGAATGGAGTAGAATAACTGAAGTCTGTATCTTACAGCTGAACTTCTATGTGATATTTCTGTGTTTTGGGAGAAGTTTTAGGAATGGAAAAGTCGTTTATGAGCTCTGCCCATAGCAAATTTTAATTACAACATTTCTTTCAATCTATGGAGCCAACCATAAAAAGATACATTTTTTTAAAAATTTTATTTAAGGTAGACAAATTTCATGAATTTTATATATACATTATATATAGATTTAGGAAAA
This sequence comes from Oryctolagus cuniculus, assembly GCF_964237555.1. Classification (NCBI taxonomy): domain Eukaryota; kingdom Metazoa; phylum Chordata; class Mammalia; order Lagomorpha; family Leporidae; genus Oryctolagus; species Oryctolagus cuniculus. The sequence continues at coordinate 122,612,977 of NC_091436.1, read as the reverse complement.
TAGTGATACTTCCCATTCCACCCTCCTTCCCATCCACACTCGCGCCTTTCTTCCTCTCTCTCCTATTCCCGCTCTTAATTTTTATAAAGATCTACTGTCTTGCAGGTTTTCCCCATGTTCTCTACTTATTTGATGGTATCGGGTCATAAATTTAAATACTTGATCCATTTTGAGTGGATTTTTGTGTACATACAAGGTAGGGGTCTTGTTTCATGTTTCTACATTCAGAGATCCAGTTTTCCCAGGACCATTTGTTCAAGAGATTGTCTTTGCTGCAGGGATTGGTTTTAACTCCTTTATCAAAGATAAGTTGGTTGTAGATGTGTGGATTGCTTTCTGTAGTTTGTATTCTGTTTCATTCTTCTACACATCTGTTTTTGTGCTAGCACCAGGCTGTTTTGATTATAACTGCCCTGTAGTATGTCTTGACATCTGGTACTTTGATGCCTCCAGCTTTTTTTGTTGTTGTTGTTGTATTAGATTGCTCTAACTACTTGGGGTTTGTTGTGTTTCCATACGAATTTTAGTATCTTTTAAAAATATTTATTTTTTGTTGAAGATTTATTTATTTTATTTGAAAGTCAGAGTTCTGTAGAGGTAGAGGCAAAGAGAGAGAAAGGGAGGGAGAAAGAGGGAGGGAGGCAGGGAGGGAGGGAGGTCGGTCTTCCATCCTCTGGTTGACTCTCCAGATTGCTGCAACAGCTAGAGCTGCGCTGATCCGGAGCCAGGAGCTTCTTCCGGGTCTCCCATGTGTGTGCAGGGGTACAGGACTTGGGTCATTTTGTACTGCTTTTCCAGGCCATAGCGGAGAGCTGGATTGGAAGTAGAGCAGCTGGGACTAGACCCAGTACCCTACGGGCACTGGCATTGCAGGCGGCAGCTTTACGTGCTACACCACAACCCAGTATTTATTTTTTAAAGATTTACTTATTTATTTGCGTGACAGAATTTCAGAAACAGGAGAGACAGAGAGAAAGATCTTTGATCTGTTGATTCAGTCTCCATATTGCGGTAGGTGGGCCAGGAGCTTCTTCCAGGTATCCCACATAGGTTCAGGGGCCTGGGATATCTAGAAGAAATGGATACACTCTTGGACATATACAACCTACCTAAATTGAGCCAGGAAGACATAAACAATCTAAACAGACCAATAATCGAGACGGAAGTTGAATTAGTAATAAAGACCCTCCCAAAAAAGAAACACCCGGGACTGTATGGCTTTACTGCTGAATTTTACCAGACTTTTACAAAAGAACTAACTCCAATTCTTTTAAGCTATTCAAAACAATTGAAAGGGAGGGAATCCTCCCAGATTCCTTCTATGAAGCTCATATGACCTTAATTCCTATATCTGAAAAAGGTACAACAGAGAAAGAGAACTCACAGACCAATTTCCCTGATGAACAAAGACACAAAAATTTTCCACAAAATACTATAAATTGAATCCATCAAAACATAAGAAAGATCATTCATCCGGACCAAGTGGAATTCATCCCTGGTATGCAGGGATGGTTCAGAATTCACAAATCAATAAACGTGATACCTCACGTTAACAAACTGAAAAATAAAAATCATACAGTTATCTCAATTGATGCAGAGAGTGCATTTGATAAAATATAGCATCTTTTTATGATGAAAGTCTTAAGCAAATTGGATATAGAAGGAACATTCCTCAACAGAAGGCAATTTATGAAAAACACACGGCCAGCATACTATTGAATGTGGAAAAGTTGGAAGCATTCCCACTAAGATACAGAACAGACAAATATTCCTATTTTCACTATTGCTATTCAGTATAGTCCAAATAGTCCTGTATGTTTTAGCCAGAGTCATTGGGCAAGAAAAATAAATCAGACAGATACAAATTGGGAAGGAAGAAGTCAAACTGTCCTTTTTTGCAGATAAATGGTTCTATATGTATGGGATCCAGAAGTCTCCAATAATCAGTCCTTTACAGTAACTAAGAAGTTTCACAGTACCAGATTTTAAGATGTACTGCAACATTTATAATCAAAACAGCCTAGTGATGGTATAGAAACATATGGATAGACCAATGGAACAGAATAGAAACTCCAGAAATCAATCCATTTATCTATCTATAGCCAACTTACCTTTGATAAAGGAGCTAAAATCAATTCCTGAATAATTCAACAAATGGTGCTGGGAAAACTGGATCTTCACATGCAGAAGTATGAAGACCGACTGCTATCTTACATCTTACACAAAATGGACCACAGAACTAAATTTATGACTTGATATCCTCAAAATGCTAGAGAACATTGGGGAAACTGCAACCTACAGAATGGGAAAAATTATTGCAAACTATGCAACTGATAAAGGATTTATATCTAGATTATATAAAAAGTTCAAGAAATTCAACAGTAACAAAACAACCTAGTTATGAAATGGACAGAGGACTTGAACAGGCATTTTTCATAAGAGGAAATCCAAATGGCCAACAGACACACAAAAAAGTTCAGGATCACTGGCTGTCAGGAAGATGCAAATCAACCACGATGAGGTTTTACCTTACTCTAGTTTGAAGGACTTTCATACAGAGATCAACAAACAACAAAGCTGGCGTGGATGTGGGGAGAAAGGTCCCCTAAATCCATTGTTGGTAAAAATTTAAACTGGTGCAAAGACAGCATGGGGATATCTCAGAAATCTTAATATAGACCTCCCATATGATCCTCCCACTCCTGGGAATTTTCTCAAAGGAAATGAAATCAGCATATGAAAGAGTTATCTGTACCCCAGTGTTTAATGTAACTCTATTCACAACTGCTAAGATGTATTATCAACCCAAATGTCTGTCAGGTGAAGACTTTTATAAAGAAATTATGGGATATGTACACCATGGAATACTACACAGAGATTTAAAAAAATGAAATCCTGTCATCTGCAACAAAATGGATTTAACTGGAAAACATTATACTTAGTGAAATAAGCCAATCTCAAAATGACAAATCCCGTATATTCTCAGTGATCTTTTGTAACCAATAGAGCACCTAAAAAGTAATCTATAGAAGTGATAATGATACTTCGAGATGTGATGACTTTGAACAGTCTTTGTCTCAATTGTTGAGGAGCATTTTTTCCATACTATTTTTTGAACTTAGTATACAGTTAAGTGTATAAAATTAATTGAACATAGATCTTATTAAAAAATAAGAATGCAGTAGGAGAGAGGAGGAAGAAGGTTGGGAATATGGGTGGGAAGAATCACTATGTTCCTACAGTTGTCTTTATGAAATACTTGAAGTTTGCATACCTCAAATAAAAGGTTTCTGGGAAGAAAATATATACAACACAAAAATGTAATATATATGAATGAATCTGACATTTTCTGGTTTGATTATTGTTTACAGCCCTTGAGTGACCATGGTTATTTTCTGCTTACTACTTGTTGAATTCTTTATTTGGTAGAGAGTTAAGCTTGTGGTTATAAAATAGACTGCAATTATGTCATAAAAAATTTAAAAAACAAGAAAGGAATGAGGAGGGAGGTTTGGAGGGACAATATAGTAGGAAGTAGCATTATGCTCTTAAATCTATGTATATGTGTTTTGTTTATAAAAAAAAAACCCTTTTATTCATATTAGGTGTATGAATTTACTTGAGAGGTAGAGTTATAGACAGAGAGGGAGAGACAGAATGGTCTTCCACGCATTGGTTCACTCCCCAGTGGTTGTAGCAGCCAGAGGTGAGCTGATCTGAAGCCAGGAGCTTTTTCCAGGTCTCCTACGTGGGTGCAGGGGCCCAAGCACTTGGGCCATCTTCCACTGCTTTCCCAGGCCAAAAGCAGAGAGCTGGATCATTAGTGGAATGACCGGGAAAAGAACCGGTTCCAATATGGGATGTCAGTACCACATTATCTCACTATACCTCATTGCTGGCACCCATAACTTGCTTTATGTGTAGTTCTATAAGGACAAAACTGGCCTTTTGGTCCACTAACACTTTAAACAGAATTCAGATTGTTTTTGCCTTCCTATTTTACTACCACTTCTATACTATTTTATGTTAATCTAATGTGATTTTGTTACCCTTAATTTGTATCATATGTCTAATACACAAAATAAATCCATTTTAAATGGTTTTTAAATTTTTAAATAGCAATAAATATTACTAAACAGTACTATTAATATTAGTACTGTTAATAACCAGTAAAACAAGGGACTGGTATTAATGGTGAGGTAGGTTAAGCCACTACTTACAATGCTTATTCCCACATGGGGCCACAGCAACTAGAGCCCAGCTCCCTTCTCCATGGTGGTGGGTGGGTAGGAGATCCCTACAGGCAGAGGCTTCTCCTCCACTCCTGATGCTGGGCAACTGGTTCAGTACAGTTTGCATGGAGGGGGATGGTTGTGGCCCTCACTGTTTGGGGGGGTGGGGCGTGTCAGACAATCCCTGCTGTTGGCTGGGCGTGCATAAGGGAGGGGTGGCAGCCACCTGCCTGCATCCAGACAAACAAACAAACAAAATGGCTACTCCTGGTTTGCTAGAGGTCTCTGCTGTAGTAGGGTGAAGGGAGGGGAGAGATGTGTGTGCACCTCATTTATGTATTATGTATGTATGTATGTATTTATGTATTTTTTCCTGCCTCTGCTGCCCCAGGGGACTCACATGGAACTTCAAAAGCAGTTCACCAAGCCCTCCCTCCTGCTGCTATCTGCAGTGCTGTGGGCCTGCAAATCCCCCTCTCACCTGGTCTGCCTGGCTAGCATTCCTCTCCCTAGGTCCTCTTTATGTAATTTACAGGGCTGGCAATGTTGTATAGTGAGTTAAGCCACTGCCTGTGATGCCAGCATCACATATGGGTGCCAGTTTGAGCCCACCTGCTCTACTTCTGATCAAGCTCCCTGCTAATGTGCCTGTGAAAGCAGCAGAGGATGGCCCAAGTGTTTGGGCTCTGCACCCATGTGGCAGACCTGGATGGAGTTCCAGGCTCCTAACTTTGTCATAGCCCAGCCCAGCCCTTGCGGCCTTGTGGGGAGTAAATCAGTAGACGGAAGATCTCTCTCTTTCTCTCCTGTTGCTTTCTAACTCTTTTAAATAAATAAAGAACTCTTAAAAAAAATAGGTAATTTAAATATTCCTAGACTTTGACCAGGAAGTATTCTGAAAATTAGTAGCCTTGGAGGACTTAAATTTTTTGTTTCTAAATTTTGTTGTCTCTTTTTTTAGACTCAAAACTGGTAGTGAATATTTTGTTCTTTGTAATTGATGAGATCATATATATATATGTAAGTACCATTGCTAGGAGCCTTTTAAGTTATTTGAATTTATTTGGAGATGAATACATTAAAGTGTGAGAGCAGGGTGAAATGCCAACGTGGAGTAACTGTGGTTAAGCTGTTTGGAATGCTTATTATGTTCTGCTTTTGTTTATCTGTGTAAGTTCTGTGACTAAATATAGTATATAAATGTGCTTTTTTTAAAATAGTACCTTTCTTTTTTTTTTTTTTTTGTTATGTTATTTCTTTAGAGACCAAGAAGCGTCAGTGTAAAGTTCTTTTTGAATACATTCCACAAAATGAGGATGAACTGGAGCTAAAAGTGGGGGATATTATTGATATTAATGAAGAGGTAAGAAAAACTTGTTAGAGATGAAAGAGCAATTTTAATTGATGGTCTTGGTTTTGAAAAGTATTTTGTAAAAATATTAATTCTTGTGATAATTTGAGCCACTTTGTTTTTTTTAAACATAAAAGTAAAATCTTTCTTTTCTCATCCTTAGTTATATTTAACATTTTGTATGTTGTATATGTTTTCCTAAGGAATAAAAATATAATCTAAATAGTAAAGATCATTTATAATGAGCCTTTTCTTTGACTGTAAATTCACTATAGGCATAAAACTGGAATAGAAGAAATCTTACCTTTTGAATAAAAAAGGAATACAAGCAGAATCTTTAAAAGCTTTAGTTTCTCTGAAATTTTTTAACCAAAAATGCTTTTTCTACATTTTAATATCTTAGAGTGCAATCTTAAAATCCTTTAAAAATATTTCACATCTCTGCTTTTGTAATTGAAGGAATATTAAAGTTTTGCAAATATTTGGCAGCTGAAGATCCTATTTTCAAAGAATATGTTTTGATAACATGTAGGAGGGATTGATATACTGTGTCACAATACCTTGTAATGCAATTTGTCACTAATATTTACCTTAAATAACATGTTTATACAAAAGGCAGTTCTATTGTAATGCTAGCTGTTTGCTGGCAATAATAATAGTTAACATTTATTGATCGTATGTTATTTCTGAAGCACTGTGCTGTTTCACATTTATTATTTCTTTTAAATTCCTGAACAATTTAACAAGACAGGAATTTTTATCCCTGTTTTACATATGAAGAGATTGAATCACAGAAGATAATGTGGCTGTTCTAATTTACTATTACTCCATACCAAGCCATCCCAAATGTAGTGGCAAAGAACAAGTTTTATTATGCTTGTGGGTTGTGTGGATCATTAATTCAGTAATGCACAGTAGTCTTAGCATGTCTGTGCTTCATGGTATCTGGTGGTGTGAGCTGGAAAGACTGAATGATGGAGGCAGATGAAATCATAGGAAGGTTCAGATGTCTGGTGCCTAGGTGCTTTGAAGACTGTAACTGCTCATTGAAGAGTCCTTGTGTGACTTACTGGTTTGGCTTGTCTTTCTTATGGTATGGGGTCCTCAAGGTAGTCATAATTACTGCATGGCAATTTACTCTAAAAGCAGGCATTTCAACAAATGTGTTTACCTCATTGTCTTTTACAATATAACCTTAGTAATGATGGTGTCACTTTTACTACATTCTGTTGGCTACAATTGAGTACAAGTAACCTTGATTGAAAGGATAGGAAACACAGAGCACTACTTCTTGTTGGGAGGAGTGTCGTTTGTGAGGTAGAAAATCTTATGCAGCTATCTTTGCCTCTGTTCATATGCCTGGCTTGCAAGGGAGCCTAAATTTGATTCCATGCAGTTTGCTTTTAAGTTAGTGTTTTTTTCTACTGTGCTATTCTGCCTCCTAAGAATTTCTTAATTAAATAACCCTAACTGTACAGTTGATGCCAGTTAGGATTCCAGATATAGATGATAGTCTGCTAATGTTTCTCCCCCTGTGTGTGTGTGTGTTCTAATTTGGCACCCTTGATTTGAATCACCCCCAATCCTTTGATGCCTTCTTAAATCTGCTAAAATTTCTGACCTCATTGTGTTTCCAGCCTTCCCCTCCTCAGACAGCTGTAGTCAGCTACTTTGTATTTTACTCATTAAAATTTTAATCGGTAAAATATTTAATAAGTTCATTGCACAAACAAATTGTTCATTTTTATCACATTTTTACATACATTTTTCCTGGAGAACTCTTATTCAGTTTTTACTATCATATTCTTTTGTCACTTCCTTTTAATGAAATGTTTTCTCATTCTTTCAAGTCCTTCCAATGTGCTCTTACAGCATTTTGTTCATCCTTATATTATAACTGTTTATTGTTTGTTTCTTTTAGTTTGTTTTATTCAAGGACAGAGATTTCTCATTTGCAAATTTGAATCTTTTCCTTTCAGTTAACACCATGACCTATACGTAATGAGTGCCTATTAGATGAATAACTTAATAAAAGCTTGCTTTCCAATTATGATGAGGTGGGAACATTAAAAAAATTTAAACAGAAAATAGATTATTTTTTAGGTATGATAGTACATACATTGCTGCTAAGTAAATTTTGACAATGAATAGCTTACTTTTAAAATTTTGTTTTACTCATTAAAACCTCTTAGCATTCTTAGCAGAAACTGTGTTTTATTATATAACTTCATGGAAATTGAATAACTATGCTTGCACTGAGAATAAATTTTTTTAAGCTTGATTTATAGGAATATTTCTGTTTGGAGTAAGGTTTTAGTAGAGTCTGGCATTTGGATTTTCAAAAGTGTAATCCTTTCTCAGGATCTGTGAGACTGAATCTAAGACTTCTCTGCAATACCAAAGTCATCAGATCCTCAAGTTCCTTATAGAAAATGGCATATATTTGCATGTAATATAGATACATTCTCTTATATACTTTAAATCATCTCGAGACTACTTATAATACCTAGTATAATATAAAATGTTGTATAAATAGTTGTTATACTCTATTTTGGAAATACTGACAAGAAAAGTCTATATAATTTTCTGTACAGATATAATTTTTGTCCAAATGTTTTTATTTGAAGTTTGTTGAATCCACTGATGTGGAGCCTCTGGACATGGAGGTGCAACGTGTAACTCTTATTCATGTTTGGGTTAAGAATTGCTGTTCATATAGAAAGTTAATAATTTTCTGTGCCCTTTAGGAAGTTGTGTTCCTCAAACTTCTTCTGAATCAAAAATTTTTAACTACCTTAGACTATGTGTGTCATAATTACAAAGCAAGGTTTAACAGTGTTTAAAATCGTGATGTTAAAGAAAGCTGTTTACTTCTAGGTGTTAGTACATATTTGGTTATCTATTATTTTCATGGAAAACATTTACTTTATTAAGTACAACTTATGTATGATTAATCTCATATCATTAATCCACTTAGATTTATCTACTTAAAATCATTTAAAATTTGTTTTTCCCTATTATGTTTCTTAAGCTTTAAAGAAATTATTTTGCATCACTACCTTTGTGTTCATTTACTTCTGTAGTTTATTTTTCCCATAGGCTGAAGATTTTCAGTTAAGAGGAATTTTTATCATTTTTAAGTTGTAAATTCTTTCAGGTAGAAGAAGGCTGGTGGAGTGGAACCCTGAACAACAAGTCGGGACTGTTTCCCTCAAATTTTGTGAAAGAACTAGAGGTAACAGATGACGGTGAAACTCATGAAGCCCAGGAGGATTCAGGTAGACTATTAAACATTTGAATAGATTTAAGTAAATTTTATATATGCTCTGGTGTTTATTTTGTATGTTTTTAAACTCTGTTTTTTCTTTTTTGACCTTTTCAATCAGCCTCAATTACTGTTCTTATAAAAAGTAAATTATGATGGAGACCCCACTTAAATTAAATATCTGCTCAAATAATGTTTTTTCTTCCCTAACATCTTGCTTCAATCCCAAGTAAACCTGTAGTATCCTTATTATAAAATGATAACCTTTCATGTTATATGATTCTTTTCCATTTAAGATATATTTATATACATTTATTTTCCTTTATTTGAGAGACACAAGGTGGTGGAGCTGGGAGAGATTAATTGTGCACACATACTCCCAACTGTGTTTCACTTCCAAAATGCCTACAAAGCCCAGGGTTGGGGTGAACCTGGGAGTGGTAACTCATTGCATGTCTCACAAGGTGGGCTGCTTCTTCGTGCCTGCGTTAACGTGAAGCTGGAGTTGGGAGCCTGAGCTGGGAATTTGATGTAAGATGTGGGCTTCCCAGCTGGCATTTAAACAACTAGGACAAACACCTACCCCATAAACACTTTTTTCAGAGTTTGCAAATGGCCTAATATTTCAGAAAATTTAGAGTTAAAAAATTAGTTTTGTTAAAGTTTTCAATATTCATTTAATATATTTTGGTTTCCTTTTGCAGCTAAATGTTATTTTATTGTTTGATATCTGTGTCATTTAGAGACTCACACATTATCTTAATTTGCTTACCAATACAAAAGTATACAATTGAAGAAATTTTTTTAAAAACTTAGATTGAAATTTTCTTCGTTTTAAGAATTGCTATGAGAGGCCGGCATTCTGGTGTAGTAGGTAAAGCTGCTGCCTGTGGCACCAGCATCTCATATAGGCGTTGGTTGCTGTCCCAGCTGCTCTGCTTCTGATCCAGCTCCAAGGTAATGGCCTGGGAAAAGCAGTAGAAGATGGCCCAAGTGTTCGGGCCTCTGAAGCCCATGTGGGAAACTCAGATGATGCTCCTGGCTCTTGGCTTTGTCCTGGCTCAGCCTTTGCCATTGTGGCCATCTGGGGAGTGAATCAGCAGACAGAAGATCTCTCCTTCTCTCTCTAGCTTTGACTTTCAGATAAATAAATAAATCTTAAGGAAAAAAGAATTGCCATGGGATTTAGGAAATTTTTTTTAACTTTAGGATTGCCAGTATTATGGATTTATTTTCAGAACCAGTGTAATATCAAGATAGGAAAATATTATTATTGCTTAAAACAATGAGTTGAAGTGGTATATAAGGTTTCCTCAGATTGCTTATGTGCCCAGAACTTTTCCATTGTATCCCACATTTATATTTTTAAGTTTAGATTAAGGTAATAGGCTCCTGTTATGAAAGGGAATATATTTTAGTTATCTTTGCTTAATTGGAATTTCTTTACAAAAGAGAAATAATAACTTTTTTCTGAATGAGTTGTATAAATTGACAAGGTAGTTTCTAGGCATAATCCTTCCAACATAGTAGATTGTTTTAAACTATTATTTCCTTTTACTTTCTTTTGTGTTTTGTATACAGATGAGTAAATATCTTGAAATAAATTAAGTAGGAAAATATGTGTATTAAATAGTTTTGTGAACCTCAGTGTATTCAATGATAAGGGAATGAATTTTAAAGAAAAATTCCAAATAATTTTTAAATTTAATAGATAATATTAAAATTTATAAAAGATCTAGAAATCATTATTGATATTATTCCTGAGTTAGTTAATATGCTATGATTTTGGAGCTCCAATTTAGACTATTAAAAATTTCCTAAAACTTATGTTCTTGTGTATAGTTATGGTTGTTTTTGCATGAATGATGTATAAAATAGGGTCTCCCATCCCTCAATTTGTTTTTTTTTTTTTTAAGATTCATTTATTTATTTGAAAGGCAGCATTACAGAAAGGCAGAGAGAGGGAGAGAAAGGAGTCTTTTGTCTGCTAGTTCACTCCAAGATGGCTGCAGTAGTTGGAGCTGGGCTGATCTGAAGCTAGGAGCCAGGAGCTTCCAGGTCTCCACATGGGTTGAGGTATGAGAGCTGGATCAGAAGTGGAGCAGCCAGGACTCGAACTGGTGCCCATATGGGATGCTGGTACTGCAGGTGGCAGCTTTTACCCACTTTGCCACAGTGGAAGCCCTCTTCAGTTTCTTAAGAAAGTATTGAACCTTGGTTTGATATTTGGTGCTGCAATTAAGAGACTGCTTGGGATGCCTGTATCCTCTGTTGCGGTATGTTGGTTTGAGTTCTAGCTGTGCCTCTGATTAGTTTCCTGCTTCTGCACACTTTGGTGAACAGAAGCTTATGACCCAACTGCTTGGATCCCTGACACCCACACAGGAGACCCTTATTGAGATTTGGGCTCCTGGCTTCAACCTGGCATAGCGCTGTTCTTGTAAGCATTTGGGTAGTGAATCACTGGATGTTAACTTTTTCTCTTTTTCTCTCTGGCTCTCTGCCTTTCAAATAAAATGAAAAGAAAGCAAGCATATTAAAAATTTTCAGTGCAGCTTAACTATGTTGAATCTGTAAAAACGGCAAGCATAAGATTTATTTATTTGAAAGGCAGAGTGACAGAGGGGAAGAGACTGAAAAAGAAAAAGAGATCTTCCATCTATGTTTCACTCCCCAAATTGTCACAGTGTCTTGTGCTGGGCCAGGCTGAAGTCAGGAAACCACGACAACATCCAGGATCCTGTAACTATCAAGGTCTCCCATATAGATGACAGAGGCCCATTTACTTTTTCTACTGCTTTCCTAGACACCTTAGCAGAGACCTGGATCGGAAGCAGAACAGCCAGGACTGAACCAGCACTCTGATATACAATGCCCACATCTTAAGCTGCTACTTATCATGCCATGCCACAATACCAGTCTCTATGCATATATATATTTCTTGGGCACATTAGGACTTTTGAAGATTTTGGCTTTTGGGTCTTCTTCCATACCATTTCTCATTCTTTTTCTTTTTAAGATTTATTTTATTTTATTTGAAAGACAGTTACACAGAGAAGAGGTCTTCTATCCGCTGGTTCACTCCCCAAATGGCTGCCACAGCTGGTGCTGCACTGATCCAAAGCCAGAAGCCAGGAGCTTCTTCCAGGTCTTCCACGCAGGTGCAGGGGCCCAAGAACTTGGACCATCTTCCACTGCTTTCCCAGGCCATAGCAGAAAGCTGGATAGGAAGTGGAGCAGCCAGGTCTCCAACTGGTGCCCATATGGGATGCCGGCTTCAGGCCAGGGCATTAACCCGCTGTGCCACAGCGCTAGCCCCATCCACTTTTCATTCTGTGGTTCCTTTCTTCTAACAATAGTACAGTGACTTATTTTGAAACTTCTTTGTAACTTGGAGATTCAATAATAAGACAGAAACTTACCTTATATCCTTTGCCCAGATTACCAGTTAACATTTTACTCTGTTTGCAAATTTACTATTCACTTCTACTTTGTATCTATATATTTCTTAAACCTTTACCTTTAGTGTTTTGGTATATATTTCCCAAGAACAGGATAGTCATTTTTAAATTATAGTACAATGATCAAAATCAAGATACTTAACATTCATAATATGGTTAACCTACAGTCTGTATGCAGATTTTATTTGTTATTCCAGTGTGATTTTATAGCTATTTTCCCCCCAATCCTTTATGGGCCCATATATGGTATTTTGTTCTCTTCTTTAATCTTGTTCTCCAGATTTTCGATGGTGGTGGTGGTGTTGGGGTATTTTGACATTGAAATTTTTGAATAGGCCAATTCTTTTGTAGAATGACCCCCCTCCATATTGAGTTTTTCTTCATGTTGTTCATGATTAGATCCAGGTTATATTTTATTCACAAGACTACAGCATCAGGAGGCATATGATATGGCTTTCATTAGTGATGATCTTAATTTTCTTTAAAATTAATCATAAATTTCATAACAGCTGTGATGCCCCTGTAAGTTTACTGTTTTTCTCCTTGTGATAGCATTTTTGTGGGAAGATACTTTGAAACTGTAAATATGCTATTCCTTACACTTCCTCCAACAGTGTTAAGGATACATTTTGCCTGAATCAGTTATTACTGTGGTGGTTGAAAACTTGTGATTTTTCTAATTCCATCCTCCTTTCTATGTTTATTACTTCATATTTTCTCTAAAGAATTTTTCTTTCTCTCTGCTTTGTTTATGTACCAATGTGGACTCATCAGTGAGTTCTGTTTATTCACTAGGTATCAATGTGTTATTAGCATTATTGATTTTGATAACCATCAGATTTGGCCATTACAGGTTCCTTCAAGCTAGATCCTGTGACTTAAAAAAAAAAAAAATCAACTCTATTGGAGATAAAGTTGGCATACAGTAAACTGTGCCCCTTTGATATACACAAACTGATCATTTTGACAGATGCATGTATCCATAAAGACCACCTTCGTAATAAATGTACAGAACATTTCCATCACCCTCAAAATATTCCTAATTTTTCTTTGTATTCTGCCCCTTTTTTTGCCCTTAGACTAGGTAAAAGATCTGCCTTTTCAACATTATGGATTAGGTTGTATTTCTGTGTCCTATTGACATAGTTTCATCATTTTTTGAGGACTTGGCTCTGTGATCCAAGATGTTCCAAGTTCATCTTAAACTTTATATATCTCCGAGTAGTTAATCAATTGCTTATTCAGGTAACCTTGATTTCTTTTAGAGAATAGTATTTAGGTATCAAAATCTTTGGAAGTACGTTCATTGCTGCTGCAGGCCTTTTGCTTCTATGCCCTCATAGTGGGCTAAGCTAGGAAATAGTTAACACAGATACACCTACCCATCTCTGTCTGTATCTCTTTACCTATTTACCCTACTCCTGATCCCCTCTTTGTCTGTATATGTGTGTGTGTGTGTGTGTTTTTGTATACACATGCACTTGCACATGTGTGCCTGTCTTCCTTTTTTTTTTTTTTTTTTTTTTAATTTATTTGACAGGTAGAGTTTTAGACAGTGAGAGAGAGAAAGGTCTTCCTTCCGTTGGTTCACTCCCCAAATGGCTGCCACAGCTGGTGCTGCACTGATCCAAAGCCAGGAGCCAGGTGCTTCTTCCTGGTCTCCCATGCAGGTGCAGGGGCCCAAGCACTTGGGCCATTCTCCACTGTCCTCCCAGGCAATAGCAGAGAGCTGGACTGGAAGAAGAGCAACTGGGACTAGAACTGGCGCCCATATGGGATGCAGAGCGCCGCAGGCAGAGGATTAGCCAAGTGAGCCACGCACCGGCCCCACCTGTCTTCCTTTTACTTTCCTTTTACTTCTTTGTAGTCTATGTGTTTTACAGGTTTCAATCTTATATTTAGGTCTTTAATCCATTTTGAGTTAATTTTTGTATTTGATATGTGATAAGGGTACATGAATATGCAGTCTTCCATCACCATAGTTCAAGAGACATTTTATTTCCCCATTGAATGGTTTTGGCATCCTTCTTAAAGAGCATCTTGATATTGTAACCAAAATTTTATTATGATACCTGCACCTATCATACATATTTATGTAGTATTCCCCGTACATAAAGATGTAAGCTATTTATGGTCAGAGGCTGTTCTGTTCTTTTTTTTTTTTAAGATTTATTTTTTTGAAAGCCAGAGTTACAGAAAGACAGAGAAGGAGAGCAAGAGAGGTAGAGGGAACAAGTTTCACATTGTAGATATCATCATTTGTAGTCTCAACTGATTACAGACACATCAGAGTTATTAGTAAGATTAGTGGCAACAAGTCAGGAAGATAGATCTGACTTTTGATGTCTTTTATTAAAAAAGTTGTTAAGGAAGTGAAGAGGTCAGACTTTTGATGAGACTAAAAAGGTCCTGGCAGGAAATCTTCCATGTTTGGTGTCATTCATCCTAGTCCATTAGAAGGAAGCATGGCAGAAAGCAGGGAAGAATCCCTGATCAATTGTTCTTGAGGGATTCTATTCTCTTAGGGGTATAAAGAGTTCATTCTTTTAGTAGGAATTTTCTGAAGTTTGATCTGATGCTTTGGAAAACAGCAAAGTGCTTATTGCTACTCGGGCATAAGGTTCTGGGAGAATGGTTGTGTATACTGAGTGTACGGATGGTGATGGTAGGTAGTCAGCAGCCTAGTCTCTCAAGAGTTAAGGTGGTACACAATTTATCTTGGGACTTCTAATCCCATGATAGCATTCAGCTTGAACTTCTCTTTCTGATAAGCAGCCTTACAAGGAAAAATTTGATGCCCTGTTTAATAAATTACTGTTACAGCCAGGGGTTCTTATTTTTTTTTCATCTTTTATTTAATAAATATAAATTTCCAAAGTACAACTTTTGAATTAAAGCAGCTTTTCCCCCCATAACCTCCCTCCCACCCACAGCCATCCCATCTCTCACTCCCTCTCCCATCCCATTCTTCATCATGATTCATTTTCAATTATCTTTATACAGAAGATCAACTTAGTGTATACTAAGTAAAGATTTTAACAGTTTGCACCCACAAAGACACACAAAGTATAGAGTACTGTTTGAATACCAGTTATACCATTAATTCTCATAGTACAACACATTAAGGGCAAAGATCCTACATGGGGAGCAGGTGCACTGTGACTCCTGTTGTTGATTTAACAATTGACACTCTTATTTATGGCATCAGTAATCACCCAAGGCTCTTGTCATGAGCTGCCAAGGCTATGGAAGCCTCTTGAGTTCACCAACTCCGATCTTATTTAGACAAGGCCTTATTCAAAGTGGAAGTTCTCTCCTTCCTTCAGAGAAAGGTACTGCCTTCTTTGATGGCCTGTTGTTTCCGCTGGGATCTCATTCAGAGATCTTTTCATTTAGGTCATTTTTTTTTTTTTTTTTTTTTTTTTTTTAATTTTTGGCCACAGTGTCTTGGCTTTCCGTGCCTGTGAAAGTTTCATGGGCTTTTTAGCCAGATCTGAATGCCTTTAAGGGCTGGTTCTGAGGCCAGAGTCAGGGGTTCTTTTTAAGGATTTTTTTTTTTTTAAAGAAACTAAGGAGTGTTGATTGATTTTTTAATCCAGTTAAAACACAGATACAAACTCATTTTCTTAGGAAATTTAGAATCATATTTAAAAAGATCTTAGAATGATCATGAAAAATGACTTTACTAGTGAACTAGGATTACTTTCATTAAATGCTTTGTATTTTTACTAGGTTTCTATTTTGTATTATTCTTTAACACTTGGGACAGTTCATGTATGGTTTCATCAGTGTTTTCAACAATTGATTATATATTGGGATTCTTGTTGTTTTAAGTGACTTTATATGGAGAGATTTGAGGGGACTTATAGAAAAGCAGAATTAGAGGATATTAGTGCAAATTTTGAAATCTGTGCATTGTTTTTCATAAAACATAATTTCTGTGAACTTTCTAAATTCCTCTTGTGCATGGATCTCAAAATTTTTTTTCACCAGAAAAAAAATTACTTTTATTTTCATTTTTTCCACAGACTTTTTGAAGTACCCTGTACATGCCATCAAGCAGTTTTACTCTAGAGATTTAATGAAAAAAGAGGGAGGGAAGAGTAAATAGACTTTCTGTTCATGTGTTTTGACTGACAGTGCTAACTATAAAATACAGATATGTTTCCTGCAAGCCAAGCAATTCAGGTACAATCTCCTTGATACAGCATGTAAGAATTACGACAATAGAAGTACATTATAGTTAGGATTACTGTTATGTCTTAATATAAGACCTGTTACCTACCCTGTTTCCCTCCTTTCCTTTCCCTTGCCACTTTTCCCTTTTCTTCCTTTCTTTTGTATTTTGCTGTTGCTTTGTGAGCAGTGCTGTCTCTGACTTGAATGGTTCCCAACAATACATGTTTTAAACTTTTTAAAAATAAAATACAATGAGCCAAGACACTATTTTAAACATTTCAAGTCCTAAACTGATTTAATCCTCAAAGCATTTCTAATAACTATTCCATTTTATAAGTTAAGAGACCGGACTTAGCAGTAGAGGGTTTGACTCTAGAGTTTCATTTGCTTTATGATTCTATTCTGCCTTCCAAATACTAATTTAATAACCAGTATGGTAGTGAAATTTAGTAATTTTTAATGAGGCCAAAATAATCAGCCTGTCCATTATTATTATTATTATTATTATTATTTTGACAGAGTAGACAGAGAGAGAGAACGGTCTTCCTTTTCCGTTGGTTCACCCTCCAATGACCGCTGCGTCCAATGACCAGGTGCTTCTCCTGGTCTCCCATGCAGGTGCAGGGCCCAAGGACTTGGGCCATCCTCCACTGCACTCCCAGGCCACAGCAGAGAGCTGGCCTAGAAGAGGGGCAACCGGGACAGAATCTGGCGCCCTGGTGTGCCGGCACCGCAGGCGGAGGATTAGCCTATGGAGTCATGGGTGCCGGCCAAGCCTGTCCATTATTAGTACTGAATATTTCCATTATGTAGGCACTTACTTTAGTGATAGGTGTTTTAATGACTCTCTGTCATTCCCTCTTTCTGTCTCTGTAACTGACTTTCAAATAAATCTGTAAAAAAAAAGTACTTGAGAGGCAGGGAGACAAATAGCTCTCATCTTCTGGCTTGCTCACAACAGCTGGGGCTGGACTGAGGCTAAAGCTGGGAGCTG
Source organism: Oryctolagus cuniculus (assembly GCF_964237555.1). Lineage (NCBI taxonomy): Eukaryota > Metazoa > Chordata > Mammalia > Lagomorpha > Leporidae > Oryctolagus > Oryctolagus cuniculus. Next base: position 122,595,495 of record NC_091436.1, on the reverse strand, counting down.
GGAACACAATCTAGTTCTGCCACTTTGTTGGTAGGATTCCATTAATTACTTGAGCCATTACCCTGCTCTTGGAATTTGCTTTAGCAGGAAATTTGAGCTCAGGAGGTAGAGCTGAGAATTGAACCCAGGGGCTCTAATGTGGGATGTGGTCATCTTAGCCACTAGTCTAAATGTCCACTCCTTGACAATTTTTAGTATTTTCAGTTTTTATACTGAGAAACTCACCCTAACTTTGCGATCCAGATGGAGTCATTTAACTTTTTTTTAAGATTTATTTATTTACTTGAAAGGTAGTGAGATAGAGAGAAAGAGAGATCATCAGTCGATTGATCTTCTGTCCTCTGGTTCACTCCCCAAAGGGCCACAGTGACCTGGGATGGGCCAAGCAGAAGTGAGGAGCCAGGGACTCCATATGTGTGTCTCATGTGGGTGACAGGAGCCCAAGCACTTGGGCCATCAGTTGCAGCCTTCCCAGGCATGGAGAAGCCAGGATTCCAACCAGATCTCACTTGGGTTACTGGCAAGTCAGGCAGTGGCTTACTCCACTGTACCACAATGCTGGCCTCTTAAAATGATTATCCTTTATCACTTTGTTTTTTCAGGTTTATATTATATCATCTTTGGCCAAAAGCTGTAAATTTGATATTCTCTTGTTAAGCATCTCATGATATTATTGCTTGGATTTCTTAACATTTTATTAATAAAATTTGCCTGAATTGTTGCTCTCCCCCCTCCATTGTCTTTGTCACACACACATTTTTATAAAGTGCATCTTACTCCTTTGGATATTTCAGTAATCAATAATTTAATTATTTTTATTCTATTTTTTAATTAGGAAATGTAGAATGTAGATATTATGTCAAGATTTGCATGATTCTGAGTATCATTTTCACAAATAAATTATTCTTTCAGAAACTGTTTTGACTGGGTCTACCTCACCTTTACCCTCTCCGGGAAATGGGAATGAAGCTGCACCTGGATCAATTACACAGCCAAAGAAAATTCGAGGAATTGGATTTGGGGATATTTTTAAAGAAGGCTCTGTGAAACTTAGGACAAGAACATCCAGTAGTGAAACAGAAGAGAAAAAAACAGAAAAGGTGATAATGATGAATTTAACTTAGATTAACTCCACTCATTCTCTCCTTAAGCAATTTTAAAAAGATTTATTTGAAAGGCAGAGTTGGGGGATGGCAGCAGAGATTCCTTCATTTGTAGATTTACTCCTCTAATTATCACAACAGCTAGGGCTAAATCAGACTGAAACTAGGAGGCAGGAACTCCCTCTGGATTTCCCATGTGTGTGTGCCAGAAACTTAATGCATGATCAAGAAACTGGATAGGAAATGGAGTAGTCAAGACTTGAACCACCATTCTGATACAAAATGTGGGGATCCCAGGTGGCAAAGCTTAAACAGCCAAGTCATGATGCCCAGTCCTCATTAAGCATTTTTTAAACTGTAAGAGTTAGTTTTCTTTTTTTAAAATTAATAGTTATGAGTGAGAAGGCTGTAAGAAATATTTTTCTCTCCATATTTACAATGATTACTGTTTATGTCTGAATCTTATGAAATCAGCGTGCATGTTTTTCAGAAGCTATTCACAGCTTAATAGCAATTTTTAAATGGAAGGTATTTAGAGGTGTTTTTTTTTGTTTCTTAAGCCAAAATTTTTTTTAAAGATCCATCCATTTTTTTGAGTCAGAGTTAGAGAGAAGTCTTCCATCCACTGGTTTACTCCTCAGATGGCTGCAATGGCCAGGGCTGGGCCAGGCTGAAGCCAGGAGCCAGGAGCTTCCTCTAGAAGCTTCCTCTAGGGCCCAAGCACCTGCACCATCTTCTGCTGCTTTCCCAGGCCATTAGCAGGGAGCCATATCAGAAGTGGAGCAGCTGGGACATGAACCAGTTGTACATATGGGATGCTGTCATTGCAGGTAGCAGCCCCAACCACTCTGCCACAAAGCCAGCCTCTTAAAATTTTATATTTATTTTTAAAGGTTATTTTTTAAATATTTGTTTTATTCATTTGAAAGAGTTAGAGAGAGAGGTAGAGACAGAAAGAGAGGTCTTCCATCTGCTGGTTCACTCCTCAAATGGCCACAACAGCAGGAGCTGAGCTAATCTGAAGCCAAGAGCCAGGAGCTTCCTCCAGGGACTTGGGCTGTCCTTCCGCTGCTTTCCCCGGTGCATTAGCAGGGAACTAGATTGGAGGTGGGACTTGAACCAGCGCCCGTACAGGATGCTGGTACTACAGGCTGGGGCTGTAACTGCTGTACAACAGCATTGGCCCCTATATTTTCTTTTAAAGTGGACTTAAAATAGACCCACTTTAGGTCTGTATAATTGATCTCATTTGTAATAGTGAATTGGGTTCAGGTGAGAGAACTTTTTGCTTTCTGCTAAATTGTCTCCTAGTTTTGAGTCTGTCTGACATAAAGGTTTATGAGGTCCAATTGGTTTCGATTTTGGAATTGTGTAACAGGAATGTTGGAGAAGTAGTTCTTGTATTTTGAGGAACATTAAACTAGATACAGAGCCCCTTCCAATTATTTGGTTAATGATTACATTAGTGATCTTTAAGTCACCGTTAGTGATATCCACTACCCAGACTTTTAGTGAGAGTGATCTATTTCAGGGTAGCCCTTTATAATGGCCTTGTGACTCTTTGATTACTGACCTTAGGAATTAATAAAGTAGGACCACATTGCTATGTTTGTAGATGGCACCAGATTGGTTGTTAGAATTGGGAGAAATGAAAGTGAGTATCTTAAAAGATTAAACTGAAAACACAGTGGTAGGCAAATTAGCAGTGTATTCACAGATTTTTAAGGTCAAATGTACTGTTTATGAGGTAAAAGACTTAATTTATTCAATTACAGCAGAAACATGTCTAGTAGACTTTTTTATTTATTTGAAAGAGTGACATGGAAAGAGGGAGAGACAAACGATTTTCTGTCCTCTGGTTAACTCCCCAAGTGGCTGAAACAGCCAGGGTTGGGCCAGCAGAAGCCAAGAACTGAGGATTCCACCTGGGTCTCCTACCTGAGTAGTAGGGGCTCAAGTACTTGAGCCATCATCTGCTACCCCCCAGGCACATTAATGGAGCTATACTGAAAGTGGAGCTGCCAGGACTTGAACCTTTGCTTCATATGGGGTGTCAGCATTGCAGATGGGCTCATAACCTGCTGTGCCACACACCAGTCATGTCTAGTAGACTTTACTTATAAGGATTGTAACATTCTCTGTGCAGTGAACTGTGATGAGTGTTTTTTTGTTTTGTTTTGTTTTGTTTTGTTTTGACAGGTAGAGTGGACAGAGAGAGAGACAGAGAGAAAGGTCTTCCTTTTCTGTTGGTTCATCCCCCTAATAGCTGCTGTGGCCAGTGCACTGCGCCGATCCTAAGCCAGGAGCCAGGTGCTTCTCCTGGTCTCCCATGCGGGTACAGGGCCCAAGGACTTGGGCCATCCTCCATTGCACTCCTGGGCCACAGCAGAGAGCTGGACTGAAAGAGGAGCAACCGGGATGGAATCTGGCGCCCCAACCGGGACTGGAACCTTGTGTGCTGGCACCGCAGGCTGAGGATTAGCCTATTGAGCCACGGCGCCGGCCATGAGTTTTTTTTTAAATTCTATCTCAGGACTGGCACTGTGGCACAGTGGGTTGAAGCCCTGGCTTGTAGCACCAGTATTCCATATGGGCACAGTTCAAGTCCTGGCTGCTCCACTTCCAACCCAGCTTCCCCGCAATGCTCCTGGGAAAGGAGTAGCGGATGGCTCAAGTCCTTGGGCCCCTGCATTCATGTGGGAGACCCAGACGAAGCTCCTGGCCCCTGGCTTCAGATCTGTTCAGCTCCAGCTTTTGGGGACATTTGGGGAGTGAACCAGCAGATGGAAGACCTCTCTCTTTATCTCTCTCTGTCTCTCTCATTTTCTAACTCTTTCAAATAAATAAGAATAAACCTTTAAAAATATATATATCTCATTTTAAGAGCATGTTTTGTGCTGTTGCTTAAGAATTCACTTTCAAGGCCAGCATTGCTTTGTAGCTGGTTAAGCTGCTGCCTGTGAGGCCATCATCCCATGTAGGCTCCAGTTCAAGACCCACCTGCTGCACTTCCAATCCAGCTCCCTGCCAATGCACCTGGGAAAGCAGCGGATAATGGCCCAAGTGTTTGGGCACCTGCACCCATGTGGGAGACTCAGATGAAGCTCCTGGCTCCTGACTTTGGCCTCGCATAGCCCCAGTATTTAGACAAGGCCATACACAAACTGAAAGTTCTCTCTTTCCTTCAGAGAAAGGTACTCAGAATTTTTTTTTTTAAGTTATATTTATTTTTCACTTGAAAGGCAGAGTTACAGAGTGAGGGAGAGACTAAGAGAGAGAGATCTTCCATCTGCTGATTTACTCCCCAAATGGCCGCAATGGCCAGCTGGGTCAGACTGAAGCCAGAAGCCAGGAGCTTCTGTATCTCCCATGAGGGTACAGGGGCCCAAGCACTTTGGCCATCTTCCGCTGCTTTCCCAGGCACATTAGCAGGGAGCTAGATCGAAAGTAGAGCAGCCGGGACTCAAACTGGTACCCTTTTGGGATGCTTGTGCTGGAGGTAGTAGCTTTACCTGCTATACCACAGAACTGTCCCCTACTTTAGAGATTTTTTTTTTTAAAACCTTTTAGGTTTTTATGTTTTCAATTACATCACTAACCTGGGTATAACTACCACTATGGAAAGCTTAGTAACTGTAAATTGAAAACTTCATTTAATAATACTGTCTTTATTCTAACTTAAAAGTAATTTTTGCCATTCTCTTTGTTTTAGCCTTTAGTCTTACAGCCAATAGGATCCAAAACTCAAAGTGTAGAGATAAAAACAGATACTGAAGGTAAAATAAAAGGTAAGTTTTTAAAATAATAGTTTTATATAGTAGAAACATATTTAAATATATTATTAGATTCATTGAAACATTGTTACACTATACTGCTTGGTCAGAGTATTAAGCCTACTAGATGAAAACATTATGAGGTTAAGGATTTTGGTACGTTCATTTCATTATGTATCTGCCTGCAGTTAGTACTGTATATGGGACAACATACGGGCACTTTGTAAATATTTGAATGATGATGAATGAAATTATTAACATATAGTATTGAATGGAAGTTTTAAATTTAAAAATGTTAAGGTGAATTATTTGTCTTAATAGCTTTTCATATGCATTACACAAAATAGAAGCTTCGAAAGTATTAATCTGTTTGTATAAGCCACATTATTTACATTCTTTATTTCAGCAAAGGAATATTGTAGAACATTATTTGCCTATGAAGGTACTAATGAAGATGAACTTACATTTAAAGAGGGGGAGATAATCCATTTGATAAGTAAGGTAAGATTTTCAGTTTTTCAATGAATTTTATAATTTGTTCACAGAAATATTCCTAAAAATTGTTATATTTTCACATAGAATGTAAACTCTAGAATAGCTAGGACTTCATTTTGTTTTTGAGTCCTGAGAATTAGACACAGAAATACTCATTTATTTGTTTTTTTTTCTTTTGAGTTTATTTTCATTGTCTCTTTCTTAAATAATTGATATGTTTGGAATTTGAAATTTTTTCTAAACTTTTTAAAAAACAGGCATACACTTCCTCTTCACTGGTTTATTCTCCAGTGCCTTCAACAGTCAGAGGTGGGCTAAGCCAAAGATGGGAGCCAGGAACTCAGTCTGTGTCTCCCACTTGGGTGGCCGGGACCCAAGCCATCATTTGCTGTCTCCAGGGTGCACATTAGCGGGAATCTGGAATTGAACGTTGATCAGGGATTGGAACCCAAGCACTCTGATATAGGATGTGAGTGTCTCAAGCTGCTTCTTAACTACCACACTGAAAAGCTGCCCTGAGAATTTTGTTTTAAGATTGATTTTATTTATTTGAAAGACAGAGTTTCAGAAAGAAGTAGAGCTAGAGAGACAGGTCTTCCATCTGCTTGTTCACTCCCCAAATGACTGCAACGGCCAGAGCTGAGCCAGTATGAAGCCAGGAGCCAGGAACTTCCTTTGGGTCTCCCATGCGGCTACAGGGGCCCAAGAACTTGGGTCATCTTCCACTGCTTTCCCAGACCATAACAGAGAGCTAGATTAAAAGTGGAGCAGCTGGGATTTAAACTGGAGCCCTATGGGATGCCGGCGCTGCAGGCTGGGGCTTCAACCCGCTGCACCAAAGCGCCAGCCCCTTGAGAATTATTTTTAATCATCATATTATTCCTTTTCTCTAGTAACTTCAACCATCTAGGTTTCTATTCTTTTTTTTTTTTTGACAGGCAGAGTGGATAGTGAGAGAGAGAGAGACAGAGAGAAAGGTCTTCCTTTTGCCGTTGATTCACCCTCCATTGGCCGCCATGGCTGGTGCGCTGCAGCTGGCACACCGCACTTATTCGAAGGCAGGAGCCAGGTACTTATCCTGGTCTCCCATGGGGTGCAGGGTCCAAGCACTTGGGCCATCCTCCACTGCACTCCCTGGCCACAGCAGAGAGCTGGCCTGGAAGAGGGGCAACCGGGACAGAATCCGGCGCCCCGACCAGGACTAGAACCCAGTGTGCCGGCGCCGCTAGGTGGAAGATTAGCCTATTGAGCTGTGGCGCCGGCCTAGGTTTTTATTCTTAATTTTGTTCCACATCATTTTATTTTTTATAGACACCTATTGTTTGGATCATTGTTAATAATATAAAAATAAGAAAACAACTTAAATATCCACTGGTATGTAAAAAGTTTTGAAACTATTCGTACTGTGAAAAATGATGTAGCTATTTCAAAAAATGATTTTTATAATTTGCTGTGAACCCTAAGACAAAATAGAACTCAGTGCTATGTGGGCATGGACAGATTCTTACAGTAACTCTTTGTAATATAGGGAAATTATAAACATTAGTTTGTGCTATAGCCCTGTAGAATAAATTTTGAAGTTTCTTCCTTTTTTTTTTTTTTTTTTAAGTAAATGTATTTATTTATTTGAAAGGCAGTTTCAGAGAGATCTTTCATCTGTTTGTTCATTCCCCAAATGGCTACAGCAGCTGGAGCTAGGCTGATTTGAAGCTCTGGGTCTCCCACATGGGTGCAGGGACCCAAGCACTTGCACCATCTTCTGCTGATTTCCCAGGTGTATTAGCAGGACCTGGATCGAAAGTGGAGCAGCCGGAACTCAAATCAGCCCCGATAGGGGATGCTGACACTGCAGGTGGCAGCTTTACCTGCTATGCCACAGTGCCAGCCCTTTTCCCTGTTGTATCATATTTACTTGTTATTGTCTGGCTTAGCATATGCAGTGTTTAAAAATGAATTATATTGTATATATTTAAAGTGTATGACATGTTACATTCTTGTATTGATGCTAAAAACAGTATAATGAAACAAATTAATATTTATCATCTCACATGGTTACTCATTTGTGGCAAGCACAGCTAAAGATATATGCATTTTAACATTCATAAAGCTTGGAGTGATAACACCAAATTTTTCTAAGGTTGGGTACTTGGAGGAAACTTAGATAACCTTGCTCATTTCTAAAGCTGCTGAAGAATATGAGTCATCTTTAATATATAAATCATTAAGAAGACTGTTAAGGGGCCAGAGCTTTAGTGCAGCAGGTTAAACCACCACCTGCAATGTCAGCATCCCATGTCAGAGTCCTGGCTCCTCTGCTCCTGATCCAGTTCCCTGCTAATGTGACTGGGAAAGCAGCAAAAGATGACCCAAGTAATTGGTCCCCTGCCATCCGAATGAAATTTCAGGCTCCTGGTTTGGCATAGCCCAGTCCCAACCATTGTACTCTTTTTGGGGAGAGAACCAGCAGATTGAAGATCTTCCAGCAGATAGAAAAACTCTGTCTCTCCCTCTCTTCTGTGTCACTCTGCCTTTCAATTAAATAAATCTTTTTTGAAAAGAAGACTATTAAGAATAATCTTTCCTTCCCTCTCATTCTCTCTCACCCTCCTTGCCTCCCCGCCATATCCATCTTTCCTTTTTTCCTCTCTTTTATTACCCCCACTGCCTTCCTCTCTTTCCTATTCCTTTCATCTTTCTCCTCTCCCTCTGGAGTCTTTTTATCCTTGTATATAGAAATTTTAAATTGATATTTTAAAAAAATCCAATTTTATAATTAGTTCTTAAAGTAATATATGAGGGCCGGTGCCGTGGCTCACTTGGTTAATCCTCTGCCTGCGGCGCTGGCATCTCATATAGGCGTCAGTTCTAGTCCCGGTTGCTCCTCTTCCAGTCCAGCTCTCTGCTGTGGCCTGGGAAGGCAGTGGAGGATGGCCCAAGTGCTTGAGCCCCTGCACCCGCATGGGAGACCAGGAGGAAGCACCTGGCTCCTTGCTTCGAATCAGCTCAGCGCGCTGGCCCTAGTGGCCATTTGGGGGGTGAACCAGCAGAGGGAAGACTTTTCTCTCTGTCTCTCTCACTGTCTAACTCTGCCTGTCAAATAAAAAAAAGTAATATATGTGAATATTTCTTTGAGGGGACCTTATAGTTTGTTCAGGTTGCTTTTTTCTTCTGAAAGAAAAAAATAATGGAATTTTGGGGCTGGCATTGGGTGTTGGTTCAAATCCCTACTATTCCACTTCTGATCCAGCTCCCTGCTATTGGCCTGAGAAGAGCAACTAAAGATGGCCCAAGTGGTTGGGCCCCTGCTACCCAAGTGGGAAACCTGTAGGAAACTCCTGGCTCCTGCCTTCAACCTGGCCCAGCCCTGACTGCTGTGACCAACTGTGGAGTGAACTAGCAGATAGACGATTTCTTTCTATCTCCTTCCGTCTCTCTATAACTCTCTCTTTCAGATAAATAAAATCTTTTTAAAAATAGAGTTTCATATTTTCCCATTTTGTTGTAAACATTTTCCTCATTTAAATATAACTTATTGTCTTAATTATTTTTTGCTTTGTTTTTTAGGAGACTGGAGAAACTGGCTGGTGGAAAGGTGAACTTAATGGTAAAGAAGGAGTATTTCCAGACAATTTTGCTGTTCAAATAAGTGAATTGGATAAAGATTTCCCAGTAAGCTTTTGTTTTTCAATAATACGTAAAGAATAACGCAAGTATTTTTTAAAGTTTTTTATATTGTTATTAAATAGCTTTTATGGAGTTTCACAAAATTATTTATTCACTTATAAGTTATTTGTATAATAGTAAAGCAAAACAGTGTTTCAGTTCTGTGCATTATTCCTGCTTTCTGCTCCCATGACTGTATGTACTAAAAAGTAACCATAGACTGCTTTACTCTATAATTTGAAGAGCAAGAAAAGTCTGGCTGAACTAACTGGATACATTAGTATTTTGATGGAAGAAATTGTATTACTATTTGATACTGTTGGAAAGCCTTAGTTTATTATGGAAGTATTAGTATTTTTCTGTTACTGCATTTTTCGCGACAGCAAGAAGCAGTCTTTGCAGCCCTTATAAAATTTAATGTTTCTCTGTAATTTCTCAGAGAGTCAAGTGAGGTTGAGTTGTTTGTCACTGATCTTTTGGCTTTCTATAACTTGATCCTCTTTGCCTCTGTGGATGGGGGTTTTAATTAATTAATTTTCATTTTATTTGAAAGACAGAAATCTTTAATCTGCTAGTTTGCTTCTGAAATGCCTGCAACAGCCAGACTGAAGCCAGGATTGTTGAACTCCATCCTGGTCTCCCATGTGGGTAGCAGACACCCAAGTACTTGAGCCATGATTTGCTGCTTTTCTGTACTGTAGTACAGTTTGTAGTAGCAAAAAGCTGGATCAGAAGCATAGGAGTGGCCGGCGCTGTGGCTCACTAGGCTAATCCTTTGCCTATGGCGCCAGCACCCCGGGTTCTAGTCCTGGTTGGGGCGCCGGAGTCTGTCCCGGTTGCTCCTCTTCCAGGCCAGCTCTCTGCTGTGGCCCGGGAAGGCAGTGGAGGATGGCCCAAGTGCTTGGGCCCTGCACCCACATGGGAGACCAGGAGGAAGCACCGCCTGGCTCCTGGCTTCAGATTGGTGCAGCACGTGGCTGTGGCAGCCATTTGGGGAGTGAATCAACAGAAGAAAGACCTTTCTCACTGTCTAACTCTGCCTGTCAAAAAACAAAAAGAAAAGAAAAAAGCATAGGAGCGAGGCTTATACCAGGCACTCTGATACTAGATGCAAGAGTCCTAAGCAGTGACTTACTTAAGTACTATGGACAAACACTCATCCCCAAGTTTTCCTTCAAATAAAGACTGATTTATTTGATGAGAAGAGTGACAGTGAGAGAGGCAGAAAGGAGAGGAGTGAAATCTTCTATCTGGAGGTTCACTCCCCAAATGCCCACAACAGCCAGAACAGGGCAAGGCCAAGGCCAGGAATCAAGAACCCCATCTGGGTCTCCCACATGGTGTTAAGGACACAAGTGCTTGGGCCATCATCCTCTGCCTTCCCAGGCACAAGAAGCTGGATTGGAAGTAAAGCAGCTAGGACTTGAGAACTTGCACTCAGACATGGGATGGAGATGTTCCAAATGGCAGCTCAATTACTTCACTACAACACCTACCCACCTGTTGTTTTCTTTTCTTTTCTTTTTTTTTTTTTAATAAAAAAGATCCCTTTTCTTCTCTCTCTCTCTCTCTCTCTTCTTCTTCTTCTTCTTCTTCTTCTTCTTCTTTTTTAAAAGATTTATTTTATTTATTTGAAAGGTAAGAGTTACAGAGACAGAGGAAGAGACAGAGAGATTTTCCATCTTTTGGTTCATTCTCCAAATGGCCATAAGAGCCGAGGCTGGACTAGACTGAAGCCAGGAGTCAGGAGCTTTATCTGGGTCTCCGACTTGGGTTCAGGGACACAAGGACTTGGGCCATCTTCTTCTGCCTTTTCAAGTGTATTAACAGGGAGCTGAATTAGAGGTGGAGCAGCCAGATTTGGAACCAGTACCTACATGGGATGCCAGTGTTGCAGGACTCTGCTTAACCCATTATACCTCAATGGCAGCCCCCTGATTAAATTTTTAAAATAGATGGAAAGAGAGTTAAGAAAGCAGAAGCACACAGCAAAACAGACTACTGTATCTGATTTAACCCAGTACAGAACTCTAACCTTTGCAGCCCTTCCTTTATTTATGCTAACTAATGCTCCTGATTACCCATGGAAACTTAGCTCTCTGAGACTTTTGTTAGATTGCATTCAGTATTGATTCATTCTTAATTAAGCTTTATTTTTATACTTTTCTTAATGAAGAGAATTATTTTTCTTTTTTAAGAAAATTTATTTATTTATTTGGAAGGCAGACTTAGAAGGAGAGGCAGGGGAAAGAGAAAAGAAGAGAGATCTTCTGTCCTGTTTTACTCTTCCAATTGCCACAATGACCAGGGCTGAACCAGGCTGACACCAGGAGCCAGGAATTCTATCCAGGTTTCCCACATGGGTTGCAGTGGCCCAAGCACTTGGGCGTCTTCCATTGCTTTCCCAGGTATATTACCAAGGAAACTGGTAATTGCCTTAATCTGCTGCACATGATGCTGGCCTCTTTTCTTATGTGTTTATATATTATTGCTTGTTCTTTGTTCAGTCTATTAAAAAATTATGTTGAGAGCCAGAGACAGACAAACATACACACACACACACACAGCTCCCATCCTTTGATTCATTACCCATATGTCCACAGCAGCCCTGGGCTAGGGCCAGGCTGAAGCCAGGAGCTAGGAACTCAATCCAGGTTTCCCACATGCATGGCAGGAGCCCAGTTACTTGAGCCATCACTGTTGCTTCCTAGGTTCTGCAATAGCAGGAAGCTGGAGTCAGGAGTATAGCCAGTTATCAAACTCAGGCACCAGTATATGGGACACTGGTGCCTTAACCTCTAGCACAAATGCCTACCCACTTACTAGTCTTTAATTTGGAAAAAGGCAATTTACATGAGTAAAATTATATATCAGGTTTTTTAAGGCATTTGGTCTTAAATATGAATTAATACAAATAAATTAAGGGAAGCCAGCCCTTTGCCTTTAACTTTTCATTTTAGAATTCTGAAGAATTAAGAATGAGAGCTAAGTCTATTTATTGGATTCTGTTTTTTTTTTTTTTTTTAAACAAGGTCTCTCTTTCCTTTTATCCTGCATCCTTCCTCCCAACTCTGATCTTTGAAGGAGGGATAAAATAGGGCTTTGGCGAGGCAGGACAGAATATTTTTACTTATTAATATTTTGGGGAATTTATGCAGTCTAATCATCTTTGAAAAATCTGACTGAATTTTATTAAGGAATTCTAATGGCATAAAATTTGACAGTGACTTTTATGATTAAGATCTTAACATTTAACAATTCTTGGCAAGAATGAGATAAAAAGATTCATATCATTTAATTATCAATTATCAGAATTTATTTTAACTAAATAGTTAATATGTAAATACTCAACTGTTTTCACTGTTAACTATTTTAACAGAAACCAAAGAAACCACCACCTCCTATTAAGGGTCCAGGTATGTAAGAAACACACTATTTCGTGTGCTATTTTTAATATATTCATATCTTAAAATTGTAAAATTGAGTCTGACATAAATCATTATTTTAACAAAAACAAGCATGATACATGGTATATAAATGTTTATAATATATAAAAATTGTTCACATGTGTCAGTATAATTTTTTTAAATGTAGCTTTTTAAAAAAATATTTATTTATTTTACTTGGAAGAGTTACACAGAGAGAGGAGAGGCAGAGAGAGAGGGAGGGAGGGAGAGAGGGAGAGAGGGAGGGGGAGAGGGAGGGGGAGGGAGAGGTCTTCCATCTGATGGTTCACTTCCCAATTGGCTGCAATGGCCAGAACTGTGCTGATCCAAAGCCAGGAGGCAAGAGCTTCATCCGGGTCTCCCACACAGGTGCAGGGGCCCAAGGACTTGGGCCATCTTTTACTGCTTTCCCAGGCCACAGCAGAGAGCTGGACAGGAAGTGGGGCAGCTGGATCTCGAACTGACGCCCATATGGGATGCCGGTGCTTCAGGCCACGACGTTAACCCACTGCACCACAGTGCTGGCCCCAGCATAATTTTTTAAAAAATATTAAGTGAAATGGTTTAAAATAGTCTTAAATAATTCAGATACTTCAGTTATATGAAAT